>NC_141553.1:7102500-7702500 GCF_021556685.1 Rattus norvegicus | reverse complement strand
TGTTCTCCCTTAAGTACTTTCTTTTTTTAAAAAAAAATATTTTTTATGAATTTTTCTTTATTTTTGGTTTTGCTTTGAGACCAATATAGCCCTGGCTGTCCTGGACCTCACGATGCAGTCCAGGCTAGCCTTGAACTCACAGAGATCTGCCTGCCTCTACCTCTGGTGCACCAGGATTAAAGGCCTGTACCACCATGCCTCCACCCAATATGTTTTCCAGTCCATCCCCTCAGTGAATCAGGTCTGTAAAAACTCTGTCCCCGAGACCCACTGTTAACCCCGAAGTCCACTCTGCCAAGTGGTGACATGGTTTAAGTCATTCCAGCATCCACTCTGGACAGATGAGGCTCAGGGTGAACTCCCCACGTAGTTTGTGTGACCTCAGGCTGCGTAAGTGTCCTGTGACTGTTTCCTTCTTTGTATAAAGGGAGGTAATAATAGTTTCCCCCTTAGAAGGAGCTGTAAAGTCTGGGTGAGTTAATACCCTTAAAACTTCAAACAGGATCTGATACAAAAGACATCCGGTTATCAGGAAATCACGGGCCAGTAAAATGACTGGACTGGATTGGTCCATACACCTCACCCCTCCTTACATCCTGCTCTATTCATGAGCCATGCCGGGTCTAGGCCTTGATCCCTCCTAGAGGGCCTCTTCATGACTTCATCCCACTCCCTGGGGTCCGTGGTGGCCTTAGGCTGGCTAAGCAGATTTCTTATTCCTCCCATTGAACAAACCGAATTGATCCTAAAAGGTCTTGCTATAAACTCATATATATTTGGTTTTCGACATGGTCTCTCTGTGTAGCCCTGACTCTCTTGAAACTCACTCTGTAGACCAGGCTGGCCTCGAACTCAGAGATCTGCCTGCCTCTGCATCCCGAGCACTGGGATTAAAGTCCGGGACAGTATATTTTTAAGAACTTACTATAAGGGTTGGGGATTTAGCTCAGTGGTAGAGCGCTTGCCTAGCAAGCGCAAGGCCCTGGGTTCGGTCCCCAGCTCTGGGAAAAAACAAAAACAACAACAACAACAACAACAAAAACCCTCTGAAAGAACTTACTATAAGGCAGCAGAGGCGCAGGCTGGGGCTGGGGCACTGGGTAGAGTGTTTGCCTAGCCTGTGCAAAGCCTTAGGTTCAATTCCTAGCACCATGAAAACTGGTATGGAAGTGTATGCCTGCTACCCCTGCAGTGAGGAGGCAGGAGGATCAGAAGTTAAGGTCATCCTCAGCTACCTAGAGAATTCAAGGCTAGCCTGTGCTACGTGAGACCCTCCCTAAATAAAGCAAAGATAAGGGGATGGCGAGAGGGTTTGCAGGGACCCTGTATCTAGGGGCTGACTCTTACCTTTCCGAAGGCCTGGTATCTTTTCCCCTGGGTGAAAACACTTTGGGTGTGTAACCACAGAGGGCCCCGTGCCTAAGAAAGATCTGGAAAGATCTTTATCCCTCTCTTTGCCCAGGCTTGGGGAGGGTGAGTGGACTAGGGGCTGCAGGGTGGGCAGAAATTTTAACTCTCTTGTCCCATCGTTTCTTATAAACTATTAAAAAGGAGACGGTCCCTTGCCTGTGTGCGGCAACTAGAGAGGGCCCTACTGTTGCCCTTCAGGGCAGAGCCCCACCCCCATCGGCTGCCGCCTCCTCAGAGATCCAATAGCTGACCCTTCAGTTGGTCTCAACTCAACCTTCTAGCACATTCCAAACCTAATCCCCATCCTCCTCCACAAAGCACACTCATCCCCTAGTCGGTTTCTACTCAGGCCCCTCCAACCCAGCAGTCAGGCCTCCTTAAAACCCCCAAACCAGACTGTTGGCGGTTTCCAGCACTCCATGCTCAATCACAAAGCAGTTCACTCCTATCAGTGAAGTTCCTTCTTTGACAAACCCAGGTCAGGCCGTCATAGGGATTGTCCTGATAACAGAAGCTGGAGCACAGGGACTGGCTTCTGTGTGTTCAGAATTGAATGCCACAGGCCACTTGGATGGCCTCCCCCTCAACATGGCCGCCCCTGAACATCTCTGGAACATGGTCCCCCTTCCCGCTTCAGCCCCAGACAGCTGCAGTTTGTTTGCAGACCCCATCCCTCATGACACGAGAGACCTCTCCATTTGGAAGTTTGTTATCTGTCTTTTCTCTCTAGAATGTTCTAGAACTTCAGCTCCACAGGGGTTCTACATTACAGCCTGGCCTTGAGCGGGTCGGGGTGGCTGGGCCCGTGCTCTACACTGTTAGGACAAGGAGGCTGTTGCTCAGAGCCCTGGGTCAGCCCTGTGGTCTCCGGCCCACCACTGAAGCTGAAGCTCCCACACTGTGCCTCACTGTCTGTTCCCAGCTTCTCCTCAGTCCTCAGGGTTTGCATGTTGAGAGCCCCTTCCTCACTAAGAAGAGGGGGCAGTGCTTGCATTTAAAAAACAAGAAAAAAGGGGCTGGGGATTTAGCTCAGTGGTAGAGCGCTTACCTAGGAAGCGCAAGGCCCTGGGTTCGGTCCCCAGCTCCGAAAAAAAGAACCAAAAAAAAAAAAACCAAACAAGAAAAAACATCACCCAGCCTCACTCCTCATGACCAGACTATAGTGGTCTGGCCCAGCACAGGAGGAAGAGGAAAAGCGCATGCTTGGATGTGCGTGCGTGCATACGTGCGTGCGTGTGCGTGTGCGTGCGAAGGGGGAGCTACCCTGGCTGTCAAGCTTGGCTTTAACCCCCCCAGTGCACTTCCAAGTTGGACACGGTCTGCTCTGAGGAGTCCCTCCAGCAGCCCCCTTCAGAGACACCAGAGTAAAGGTCTTACCCATCTCAATCCCGCAGATGACCAAGGCTGCAATCACGGCGCCAGCTGACGTCCCTGCAAAGCGATGAGCCGTGTCCAGCATCCTAGGGGCCAGATCTCGCAGAGCATCCACGGCCCCAGCCTGGTAGTAGGACAGGAACCCGCTCCCGGAGAAGGAGATGGAATGAGGGGTGTCTGGGTCTCCTTTGAACACCTGTTCGTCCATCTTTGGGGCCTCTGGCCTCCCAGCGGAGGAAAAACCTACACCTGTCTGCCTTGGCTCAGTCTCTCCTTCCCTGTCAGTCAAGAGCCGGGAATGTACCGGCCCAGCCAGGCACCCACGGGTGGTTCATCCAGCCACTGCCTGGGCCTGTTGAGCTCTGCTGAGAGACACCCCTGAAGGCCTGATAAGGGACCCCAGGTCCTGGATGAAATGTAGACAGTTCTCAGAGTCATGGGCAGGGGCGTGGTCCTGCAGACCCCATGCTGACTTCATGACCTAGCTAGACTCACAGCGGGGCGCAGGCTCTTCAGCGCTCTCCACCCATCCTGGGCGCACTCTGGAGCGAGGCATTCCCTGCTCCCTGCTCTGGGCCGTGTCCACAGAGGCGGCGCCTTTCAGCCCTTAGCATCCAGTTGCAAAATCTCTGCCTCTCCCTGTACCTCCCTCACTGACTGGGGACTGAGTTACATGCCACGCCCCTAGTCGCCACGCCCCCAGTCCGTGTGTGTGTGTGTGTGTGTGTGTGTGTGTGTGTGTGTGTGTGTGTGCGCGTGCGTGTGTCCCATCCCACCCCCCCCCCGCCCCCAAGCAAGGCTTTGGCTTTCAATGGGGAGGAGCAACTCATATCGCCCCCATGCTCCTTCCTCACCCTCCTCAGACTCTGGAAAGGTCTTACACAAGCTCCTCTCTATTCTCCCCCCCCCACCCCCCGGGGCTGGGGACGGAACCCAGGACCTTGCGCTTCCTAGGCAAGCGCTCTACCACTAAGCCAAATCCCCAACCCCGCTCCTCTCTATTCTTACCTTAGCACAAAACTGGGCAAAAACTAACAAGAGTTTGGCTCTGGGTGACTGCCTGGTTTGCTTTCCATTGATAACACGGTGACCACAAGCAACTTGGGGAAGGAAAGGGGTATCTCAGCTCACAGTTTAAGGTTCATCATGAGGGAAAGTCAGGGCAGAGAGGCAGGAACTGATGCAGAGGCCATGAGAACGCTGCTTACTGCTTGCCGGCTTACTCCCCATCACTAGCTCAGCCTGCTCTTACATAACCCTGGGCCACCTGCCCAGGGACGGCCCCGCCCACAGTGGGCGGGGCCCGCTCCCATCAATCATTAATCAAGACAATACCGGACAGACTTGTGCGCAGGCCTATTTGATGGAGGTAATGAGGGTTCCTCTTCCCAGCTTCTGTCAATAACCAGCCAGTAGTCTCCAGCCTCCTTCCCACCTCTCACTCCACCTCCTCATCCCTGGCCTGGTCCATGCCCTCTTGCCTGTCCGTGGCCTCTGTGCCAGCTCCAGAGGCCAGAAGGGGGCATTGGATGCCCTGCAGCAGGAATCACAGGCAGCTGTGGGTACTGGGAACTGAACCCAGGTCCTCAGGGAGAGCATCAAGCCCTGAGCCATCGCTCCGGCTGGCGAGCGTCCCTTATGTGTACAGGAGGGAAGAGAGCAGAGAGCTGGACCATTCCAAAATGGTCCAAAACAGCTTGTGAATGGGGGTAGGGTGGGGTCATGAGGTCTCCTGTAGGGACATCAGGATCAGAGAGGTGTTTTGGTAAGTGACAGGGGCTTGGGGACCAGGGTTAGCTCTAGGGGCTGTAGGGCATGACTCCTGGAGAGGAGGAAATTTCCTCACCACCTAAAAATGTCACTGCAGATCTCTAAGGCAGCAAAAGCTTTCTTAGTTGCCTCCTTCCCCTCCTCCCCTTCCTCCTCCCTTTCCCCCTCCACCATCACAGCCATCACAGCCATCACCATCACCAATCACCCAATGGCAGCAGGACCAGAATTAGAACTGAGACACCAAGCCGCCTCTCTCCTAGTCCCAGTCAGCTCCAGCCTCAACTCCCAGAGACCAGATACTAACTGGCTTCCTGGGAGTCTGACAAGCGAATGTGAAGTCACCAGAGAGCCATCCGAGGAGCCCTGTAATTAACTACTACATTGTTCAAGGCTAGATTGCCCCAGGAGGAGTAAAGGGGGAGGGAGAGCAGGCAGGGCAGGGGACAGCTATGGGCTTCCTTGGGAGGGGAGGCATGCTGGGCTCAGAGGCATGGGAGGGAGTCTTGGGGTCAGAGAGAACGGGTTCACCCCCTGGCGATTTACTGCTATTTACGTGCAGTAGGACCGCACAATACATTTGGATTTTCCCCTCTTTGCAAAACAGGCGGTAATTCCAAAGTTTAGCAGGGGTTATAGAACAACAGGTTATAGGACAACATGCCTGCCAGTATCAGAGGACAATGGAGTCCAAGGTTTCTGAAGCAGATGGATCCAGAGTCTGTAGAAGAGAATGGTAAGGTCAGGGAGATGCGTGACCTCGGATCTCCCAGTGGAACACAGCGGGCTTGGAGAACACCCCAGCCGGGGAGTCCTGGAAGGGAGGGGAAGTGATGCAGGAAGTCCGGGTGGCCAGGCCAGGGGATAGCTGGAGGATGAGTCAGCGAAGCTATTGCCACAGAGTGTCAGATTGTGGGACTGGCTAGGTGAGCAAGGTGATTCATAGATAATGCTTGGTTTTCTGCCTGGGGCTAGGGAGAGGCAGGGTGCCTGTGGCAGACCGAGAAACTGGGGCACAGGTGAGGACACTGGTTGAAGATTTTATCTGTCTGTTTGTCCATCCATCCATCGTATGATTTGGGTGCTAGAAAGACGCTTGGCAGTTAGAAACACTTGCTTCTATTGCAGGGGACCTGGGTTCAAATCCCAGCACCAACATGGGGGGACTTAAACCATCTGTAAATCTAGTTTTTGAGGATCTGGTGCCCTCTTCTGGCCACTAGGGGCACTACATACACACGGTATACACGCAGGCACACCAGCCATACTCAGAAAATAAGAATGAATTTAAAATATTATCCTTGTATGTTTTTTAAGCTGGGCATGGTGTGCAACGCCTTTAATGCCAGACAGCACTTGGGAGGCAGAAACAGGTGGACCTTTAGGAATTTGAGGTCAGGCAATGCTACATAACCCGGTCTTGTCCCAAAACAAACAAGTAAGCACATAGATAATACGGTTTGTGTGTGTGTTTGTGTTCAAGCTGTGTGCACATGTGGAGATCACAGAATAATTTTCTGAAGTAGACTCTTGCTTTCAGCTCTCACCTTGACTTAAACGCTAAGAGGAAACCTCAGTTAAGAACTGACCCCAGGGATAGAGCTCAGCAGTTAAGAGCACTGACTGCTCTTCCAGAGGTCCTGAGTTCAAATCCCAGCAAGCACATGGTGGCTCACAACCATCTGTAATGGGATCCGATGCCCTCTTCTGGTGTGTCTGAAGACAGAGACACTGTAGTGTAGTCACACGCATAAAATAAATAAATCGTTGAAATGTAAAAAGAAGAAAAAGACCCCCCCCCAATCTGGCCCACGCCTTTACTCCCAGCACCTAGGAGGCTGAGGCAGGTGGATCTCTGAGCTCCAAACCCAACAGCTCTGGTCTACAGAGCGAGTTTCAGGACAGCCAGGGCTACGCAGAGAGCCCTGTCTCCCAAAACAAAAAACCAAACAGGATTGCTCCCATTATGCCGGCATGTGGGCATGTCTGTGGACATTTTCTCCATTGTCAATCGATGTAGGAAGGTGCAGCCCAATGTACCCTGTGATCCCTGGGCAGATCCACAGGCCTGGGTTGTGTAAGAAAGGAAGCTGAGCAGGAGGGGAGGAGGAGTCATTAAATCCTGCCTCCCAGTTCCTGCCAAGGCTTCTTCCTTGGTACATTGCTACATTGTAATGGCTGCCAAATTAACTCTTTCCTCCCCCAGCTCCTTTTGGTGTTATCAGAGCCTATCTTTCCACCACGTGAGACCTAGGAATTGAACTCTGGACCTTGGATTTGGCCGCAAGCGCCTTTGCCCACAAAGTCATCTCACGTGCCCAAACTCAGGAGTTTTAAAATACTATTGTGCCTAGTTAAGTTGTAACAAAGGAGAAAACAATTAGCACCTCATAGAACATTGTCATGGTACAGGGGAAGTGTGTGTTTTGGTGACTTCCCTAGCTGCTTTGACAGGAAGTGTTTGTGAACCCCAAAAGACTACCAAGGAGCCGATTCCGATGCAATCGCATTAGGGTCTTATAAAATCGAATTTGGGCTTAGCCTCCGCTGAACCACAGGATGGTTCAGTTGAAGCAGCCCGGAACTCTCATTGGGCCAAGGCTTTATAGGAAATAGAGGCGAATGGGGGAGCGTCCATCCGGGTAAGCATCTGGAGGCGGGTCTCAAGATGGAGTAGGTTTGGCCTCTCAGCAACATGAGAGGTGGAGGTAGAGGGACACCACCACCGTGGGCCGCAAGTTTGGGAACCCAACGCGGATACGGCACCTGATCTCCTACAGCTGGTCGCCCTTTGAGCAGCGCGAACTCTTTCAGCAAAGGCATCCCCAAGGTGCTCTCTGTGAGCGCATCCTGCGCGTGGCGCCGCCGCCATTTGTAGTGTTCTCTCTGATCTACACATGGGGCAACCAGGAGCTTGAGCAGCAGTGTACGAAAATGACAAGCCTGCACCTGATTGACAGTCCCCTGCCTCCCTTCTCTGGGAGAGGAATCCACACTGTAGTCTTGAAGACAATGAACTACGTATGGACTCCCAAAGAAAAACATAGGAAAACGACTTCGGGAGGGTGTTTTGAGGGTATGGCCCATCGAGGTGGGGAAGGCTCTGGGCAGGATAGGGGTGGCTGGTCACACCGCAGTCAGGAAGCAAGGAGATAAATCTAGCGATCTGGTCCCTTCTGCTTTCCACCCTGGGCCATGGGGCTGTGCCACCCACAATCCAGTTGGGCCCTCCCCGCTCAGTTAACACCCTCACCGCCAGGTCCAATGGTGCGTCTCCAATCAAGCCCACAGCAAAGGTGGACAGTACAGGGCTTACGGGGCGGAAACGTTGTTATTCTTAATTTATTGTACTTGGTACCCGGATATGGACACGACCCATGAAGAAGTGAATTGGACAGGGCGTGGTGGTGAACGCTCGTGATCCCAGCACAAGGGAGACTGAGGAAGGAAGACAGTGAGTTCCAGATGACCAGTCTGGGTTGCCTATGTAGACTTTGCCGTAGAAACAAAAGTCGTAAAATGACCCACAAACAAACCCCGAACCTCTTGTCTTCCGGCACCGGCACACATCGCACTCAGGGGCCCCCAGGGTGGCGCTGGCTTCCCCTGCTTGCCTCTAAGTCCCTCAGGGAAGGTACCTGGGCATAGCGGATCTCAATTCCCAAATAATCTGCTCGGTGAGTAGAGGCTCACGGAGGTGTTCTGTGAGACAGTGAAACCCTGGCAACCATTGACCATTCGGCAACCTCAAACTGTGCTCGGGTCGCCCCATGAAACCGCTCTAAAGCCTGAGTAGGTGGATGGAAGGGAGTCTTTGGAGAAACTGAGGCACACGCACGTGTACAGAGAACAAAGGCCATCAGGATGGTGGGGATGGGAGCCAAATCTAACTTTACCATATTTTAGGCAAAAGAGCAAGCTACAGAAGGGGGTGGGGGTGCGATGGGCTGCTGTCCCACCTAGGAGAGCAAGCATTTTATCATAGAAGCAGGAACCTCTGAATGAAGTCCCTACAGACTTGGGCAGCCTCCAGGGAAGGGGACAGATGCCCTTTTGTCTGAAGACAGCTACAGCGTAGTGTACTCACATATATAAAATAAATAAATAAATAAATCATTTGAAGTGAAAGAAGAAGAAGGATGAGGAGGAGGAAAAGAAGAAGAGGAGGAGGAAGAGGAGGAGGAAGAGGAAGAAGAGGGGGGAGGAGGAGGAGGAGGCGGCGGCAGACACACACAAGGGACGCTGGCTTTTTATGAATGAGGGCCTTCTGCTGTCTCTGAAGCATTCAACTAGACAGTCTTGTCAGCAGGGCCAAAGACAGCCGATGAGTCCCAAAAGGCCACAGGAGTCAAGCGAGGTGGCTCTGCCTTGCTGGTCTCCAGTCCTCACGGATCACGGACAGGGCAAGCACCTGCCTGCTCTGCTTCTGAGGAACTCGAGCTCAGACTCGCCAACTCCAAACTCCAGGGTCCATGTCCGCATAGTCCTGATCTTTGCAGGCAAATGATCCACCCATAGTTGGTGTGCTTATCCTCCCTTGTTCACTGCCTTCAGACTGCCACTGGGAGGCAGTGTGGCTACAGGGGCTGTGAAGGGGACACAAAGTCAGAGGTCCTGGGAGTCTTCCATGGTCTAAGGAGGTCAAGAAAGGTCAAACGGCAAACCAGTGCACCCCAAGTCTCTGCTGCTCATCTTAGCAGTGGGAGTGAGCTCTCTTCTCCCCTGGCAAGGTTTTGAGTGCACCATACTGAAGGGTTTCGCTGGGTTTTTGTTTTACCTGAGACATGGTTTCGTCTGTACCAGGCTGGCCTCAAACTTGCTATGTAGCAAAGGTTGACGTTGATCCTCCGGTCTCCACCTCCTGGCTGGTGTTAGAGGACTGTGCCGCTCACTGCATTGACTTTTCTGGGGTGCTGAGGAGGGAGAGCAGGGTCGTGCTAACACTGCCAACCAAGCCAGATCCTGAGCCTCCTGCAGGAGGTGAGGCCATAGGAAAAGGCATGTGCTCAGCTCACCAGGGCTTTGTGCTGTCCTACTGTGTGCTGAGCACAGAGGGTATTGACACATGTCCTCCCTTGAAAGAAAAACACTCAGAAGCTGGGCCTGGATGGATAGAGTGTGAAGTGTTCTGGGGGGGACCTGATAGAGAAGTCAGGATGCCGGCTGGAGTGTTTGCGATCCCCCTTTTCAGATGTCACAGAAAACGGATTATGGAGGGGAAGAGACAAGCAATATAAACCGGGGGATGACGGCGCCCAGGGCTCTAGAATCAGACTGAAAGATTCCAGTTCTACACTCCCTAGTTATGTGACTGGGACCAAGGTGCTCACCCTCTCTGGGGCTCAGTCTCAGTACAAAAGGGGGAAGACGAGGTAACCTTCCTGGCCGTGAGAACCACTCTCAGAAAAACAAACGGAGGGAAAAAGATTTGATCTTGTCCACGCCAAACCTTAGAAAAGCATCCAGTTAATGTTTTCAAAGAGGAAGGAGCCATGCCTCAGGACATCGGAGGAAACAGGCAGCACGGGGGTCTACAGGGGACACACCAGCTTCTGCCTCTAGTTTAACATCTCAGAGGGACCTGTGCACGCCTTTGAACAGCTCCCTGTCTGCGCCGGCATTCTCGTGCCAACCCGGCACCCAACGCTGAACAGCTGGTGAGTGCAAACCGCCTTGGGGCAGATCCCTCTCTGCCCAGGGTGGGGAGGAAGTACCTCGCCAAGTCAACGTTTTATCTAGCTGAGTCTGGAAAACACAAACATTGACCCATGGGAACCTCCTGGCAGGTATGGGAACGGTTACCAGCACTTTGGGCAAACAGTTGCTCCCCAGGCCTCTGCCTGCGCCCTGGGGACTTACCCAGACTCCACAGATACCTCGGGGAAACAATTACCGGCCTTCATAGTGCTGTTCCTAGAAGAAAATCATTGGAAGCACCACATGCCCTCAGTCTATAGCGAGGAAGCAATCGTGTCTCCATAGAATGGGCAGTTAGCACTCTATACCACAGCCAGACACCCACTACACTGACGAAAGAGCTACCTGTGGGTGCGATAAAAGTGAGCTGGACCTGGTGGTGCCTGCCATAATCCCAGGATGTGGGAGGTGGAGGCAGGGGGGAATCAGGAGTTCAGAGCTAGCCTCGGGCTATGAAGCAAATTTGGGTCCAGCCTGAGCTAATCACATGGTTGATGCACATGTGAGGACCTGAGCTCCAATCTCCAGACGCTACGTAATCCGGGTGAGGGGTTACATATCCATGGTCCCAGTGTGGACTTTGGGGTTCAGAGTCACATGATCAAAGACTTAACGTCCTAAGCACTAAGGAGGGAGAAGGCAGAGGAGACTTGATGGCGGGGAGGGGAGGGGAGTGGGGTTGGAGGAGGAGCAGTTGAGGGTTTGAGGGGTGGAACCAGACCTCAGTCCTGGGAGAGGACAGAGCCACAGCCATGGACCCACAGTCCGTCTCTGAGAACACCATAGGGATGCTAAGTCATCTCCAAAAGGGCAGATCCACTGACTTGGTCCAAATTTGAGTCTGGGCTTACCTCAGGCTGGACTCTGTCCTTCAGAATCCTGTAAAGGTTCACGCACGCATGCACGCACGCACGCACGCACGCGCATGCGTAAATAAAGCCCTTGTAGGGGCTGGAGAGATGGCTCAGCGGTTAAGAGCACTGACTGCTTTCCCAGAGGTCCTGAGTTCGATTCCCAGCAACCACATGGTGACTCACAACCATCTGTAAAGGAATCCGATGCCCTCTTCTGGTCTGAAGACAGCTACAGAGTGTACTTGTATACATAAAATAAATAAATTTAAAAAAAAGGGGGGGGGGATTGGGGATTTAGCTCAGTGGTAGAGCGCTTGCCTAGCAAGCGCAAGGCCCTGGGTTCGGTCCCCAGCTCTGAAAAAAAGAAAAAAGGAAAAAAAAAAAAAAAGAAAGCCCTTGTAAAAAGGGGTTCTGTTTACTAGGAAAAGCCACCTTTTTTTAAAAAAAAAAAGATTTATTTTATTTATATCAGTACATTGTGGCTGTCTTCAGACACAGCAGAAGAGGGCATCAGATCCCATTACAGATGGTTGTGAGCCCCCATGTGGTTGCTGGGAATTGAACTCAGGCCCTCTGGAAGAGCAGTCAGTGTTCCTAACAGCTGAGTCCTCTCTCCAGCCCCAAGCCACCACTTTCTTATCCACTCATACAATACCCCCAACCTCCAGAGAAGGCGTCTGGCTCTCTATTAACTCAAACAGGCCTGCAACAGCTGAGCCCCACAATGTTCCAGCTCCCCCCACCCCCACTGCTTACCCCACCCCCACCCCCACCCTCACCCCGACACTGCAGAACTCCTTATAACTGGCAGAACTCTCCCACCATTTCTGCTGACTTTGCTCCCACAGCTGGGCAACTTCCAGCCTCCTCCTCTCTCTGTTCCCTTACCGCCGGCCATGGCAGACTCCCCCCAGATGCTCCTGACAATTCTCTCTTATCTCCAATAATCCTTAATCACAGAGTGGCCATTTAGGTAGCTTCTTTACTGTGCTCCTCAAACACAAGGAGCATAGGCAGGGACCCAAGTGTGGCCAACCCAGGACAGTCCCGAGCTCCTTGGACCTCCGCCTCAGTCCCAGCAGGGTGTGCAATCAATCTTGTCTCCAGGACTTGGCTTCCACACAAAGCTTCCAGTCAGTCAGAGTCTGCCTCCCCGGCCCTTATCTCTGATAACACCCACCCTAGAGCTGAATGATTCCTTTGAAGTCACTTCAGAGTCTTCTGCACACTCTGTTGCCTGAGATGTGCTACATGGACCAAGGTCTGCCCACAGCTAGTGGGCTCTTCTAGTCCCTTTTTAACCTCGGATCCCATGGCCCTGCCATGTTGCCTCATTAGAACCCGCTCTTTTCAACTGAAAGGGACAGGGCAGGGCACTTGCATGGCTCCTGCAAGTTCCTAGGTCTGACCCCAGCACTGTAATAGATGGATGGACAGACAGAGAGTAAAAGATACCCTCTCGGACCAGGGTTACTGGCCTTGGGGTGTAAAAGCATAAAGTGTGGTCTGGTGACAATTTGGGGGGTAAAGTACTTGCTACTCAAGCTTCCCTGAAACCCACATAAAGGTAAAAGGAAGGAGCTGACTTCACACGGCCTCCGACCTCTTCAATCCTGTCATGGACTCACATGCCTGCAAACATACCACACACGCACTCTCACATACTACACACACACACACACACACACACACACACACACTCACTCACTCACACATATCACACACCACACAGGCACACTCTCACATACACATTCTCTCTCTCTCTCTCACACACACACACACACACTACACACACACACACACACACACACACACACACACACCACACCACCACACACCACACAGGCACACTCTCTCACATACACATTCTCTCTCTCTCTCTCTCTCTCTCTCTCTCTCTCTCACACACACACACACACACACACACACACACACACACACCCTTGGAAGAATGGACAGACATACAGTGTTTATATAATGAAATTTATAAAAGGCTATATGAGCCCCAGGATGGAATCAAAAACAGCTGAGGGGTTGGGGATTTAGCTCAGTGGTAGAGCGCTTGCCTAGCAAGTGCAAGGCCCTGGGTTTGGTCCCCAGCTCCAAAAACAAAACAAAACAAAACAAAAAAACAGCTGAATGAGGAGCCCGACACGGGAGAGCACGTGACACGTGATTCCGTGCAGGAGAAATTCACCAATGTGCACACTCCCTGAGAAGCAGAGAGGGACCGACCGGGAAGGCCCTGGAAATGTTCTGTATTTTGGCCTGGGTGTGGCGTTCCTGGCTGGAGCTGCTGGTAAAAGTTCACGGAGTGTCAACTGCAATTATGTCTTAGGTGCTGCTTGTAAACGTGTGTCAGGAACAACCCTGTTCTCAGCTTAGCGATAAGTCTGCTTCTCCAAACAACCACTCGGCCTTGCAGACTTATCCTCAGAGGTGATATGTCTAAGGGTGACCTCTCATCCCTGATGCTGGCAGTTCTGCCCCAAAGCAGAGACAGTAACTTTCCAAACTAGCCAAAGAGGTCACTTGGTCAATGGTCCCTTGCTGACTCTTCCAGTGTCCCTGGATACTTGCATGTGGAATGGACCTGTGGTGAGGTCAGAATGTGGATTGTCCCCCACTGGCTCAGGTGACATGCTAGTGCCATGTCAGGTTTAAAGGAAACTCCAGGGGGCTGGAGAGATGGCTCAGCGGTTAAGAGCACTGACTGCTCTTCCAGAGGTCCTGAGTTCAATTCCCAGCAACCACATGGTGGCTCACGACCATCTGTCATGGGATCTGATGCCCTCTTCTGGTGTGGCTGAAGACAGTGACAGTGCACTCATATAAGTTAAATAAATAAATCTTAAAAAAAAAATAAAGGAAACTCCATTTCCTCAAGTTCTAGAAGGCAGAAGGGACAGACAAACTGCTGTCTGTGATGCCCGCTGGCACACCGAAGCACACGCTGACCTCTACCTGTTACGCTTTCCAGCATCCAGACTAGTATCCTGGCCCGTCTCAACTTCTAGCTCATAGGCTTCCCTCCCTACAGTTACCTGTTCTATTACCTCATTCAATTATGCACACTGGTCCCCACCCCCATACCCCGTTTCTCTCTCTGTTCTGCTGCTGTTTCTCACGGCCAGGTCCAGTCTGCTGGTGTCGTTCTGCCTGCTTCTTTCTCTGCACTAGACACTTCTAGATGCCTCAGGCTATTCTCTTGTATCTGCCATAAAAACCTTCCCATCAACCATACCACAGAGCAGTCATGTAGTCAGTTGATACAGCGGAACCTTTAGGAGGTGGAGTCTCGCTGGAGGAAGGCTTTATACAGTGGCATCGCTTCCTGGTCGTGGCTCGGCCGGCCTCCTGAGTGTGGATGCGGTGTGATACTTCCTGCCTCCGTTGCCATGTCTTCTGACCAGGGTGGACCGTGTCCCTCCGGGACTTTGAGCCAAAATAAAACCTTTCTCCCTCAAGTTACTTCTGCCGGGGTATTTTATCAGGATACAACAGGAGAGTAAAGAATACAGCCTCTATCCGTGAAAAGGTACCCCACAGCCTAGCTGCTGGAGGTGGATATGTTAGTATTGTAGAGACCATTAACATTTTAACACAACAGCAGTAGGCAGTCTGGCTTAGAACCATCCACAAGAGACAAGCCAGGAAGAGTCAGGAGGCTGAGGTGGAAAGTCAGTTATGTCAAATGATGCTTGGTTGGGGCACACAGGCAAGAGGATACTCTGTGAAAGCAGACACGTGATGTTAGGAATATAAATATGACCCAACAGACGGTGGACGACACTGGATGGCATGGGTAATCCCTGCCATTCATTGTTTGTCGTGACTTCATTGAAAAAGGAAATTCGGGGTTGGGGATTTGGCTCAGTGGTAGAGCGCTTGCCTAGCAACCGCAAGGCCCTGGGTTCGGTCCCCAGCTCCGGGAAAAAAAAAAGAAAAAGAAAAAGAAAATGCACCCAAAGACTTCTGGTGGTGGGGTTGGGGATTTAGCTCAGTGGTAGAGCGCTTGCCTAAGGCCCTGGGTTCGGTCCCCAGCTCTGAAAAAAAGAAAGAAAGAAAAAAAAAAGACTTCTGGTGATGTCCTGGTGGCTTCTTGTTGCTTCTGAGGACTCGGGCTGATTGGCGGAGTGAAGTGAAAGTTTCTGGATATGTCAGTTGATACAGACTCACGTGGAGTAGAGTTTTGGTGTTTTGGGAGGACACGTGATGTTTGGAAGGAGTATGAATAGGACCCAATGGACAGTGACGGTGGGCTTGCATAGATAGCTTTGCAACGCTTCCTGGGTCTCCCGTGACTTGTTTTTACTCCCCTTTGCTTTGTTGAGAGAGGCATGGCAGACTTCTGATGTACCTGCTGGTCACTCGTGCTGAC
The DNA here is from genome assembly GCF_021556685.1 of Rattus norvegicus. Taxonomy (NCBI): domain Eukaryota; kingdom Metazoa; phylum Chordata; class Mammalia; order Rodentia; family Muridae; genus Rattus; species Rattus norvegicus. The sequence continues at coordinate 7,687,014 of NC_141553.1, read as the reverse complement.
TCGTGACAATTCAGCGGAGGCCTGGCTGTTTCTGCTGGATCGAAACTGATTCATGTTTGCTACCGTGACACCACTGAACTGGACTGTTGCTGTCCTGACAATCGGAGATTGACATCGCCCCAAGGAACTCTGTCTAAACAGCGTGCAGCAGAGCCTCGTGGCTTTTTTGGATCGAGGTGGCGTTGCTGGTTCATGTGATCTGAACTGCTGACATCCTGACGATGAAGATTGGATTTGCTCCAAAGGACCATTTCTAAACAGGTGCCCTTCCCTTGTGTCCTAATAACCTTTCTTTTCTGCTACCTCTGGAAGGTGGCGGGCTACAAGGGAGGTTGAAGCATCTAAGAACTCTTATTAAAAAGTTTGTTTTGAAATATCCAAGCCTACGCTGAGGCGACACAGAGGCTAGCCTCACAGGGTCTTGTAAAAGTCACCTAGTGCTTTAAACCATAATACCTGCTGTGAACTATCAATATGGCCGAGTGGGTAAGGTCACACCAAGGCCTGATATGAGTTTGATCCCAGGACTCACAGAACGGAAGGAGAAAACAGATTCCTACCGGGTGTCCTCTAATTCCTACACAGAAATAAGTAAAAATGGGACTGGACAGATGCCTCAGCAGTTAAAAAGTAAACTAGTAGTTTTATTATTATTGTTGTTGTCATTGTTGTTATTAACAACAGCTTTTAGTAATAATACTAAAGTGGAGGAAATACTTATTCTTAGGTGATTGGAACTTGGCCACTGTCTTCTACATTCGTTTTAAAAGGTGTGTTTATTGCTTTTAAATATGTGTATAGAGATGGGCATGTGCATGTGAGTGCAGTGCCCTTAGAGGCCAGAAGAGGGCAGCAGAGCCACAGGCGCTAGAGTCACGATACATGTTTTCTTTCATGTATGAAAGCAGCTTTAGGGCTGGAGAGATGGCTCAGTGGTTAAGAGCACTGACTGCTCTTCCAGAGGTCCTGAGTTCAATTCCCAGCAACCACATGGTTGGCTCACAGCCATCCGTAATGAGATCCGATGCCCTCTTCTGGTGTGTCTGAAGAGAGCAACAACGTACTCATATACATAAAATAATAAAGTTAAAAAAAAAAAAAAGAGGGGTTGGGGATTTAGCTCAGTGGTAGAGCGCTTGCCTAGGAAGCCCAAGGCCCTGGGTTCGGTTCCCAGCTCCGAAAAAAAGAACCAAAAAAAAAAAAAAAAAAAGGAAGCGACTTTTAAAGTGTGTGTGTGTGTGTGTGTGTGTGTGTGTGTGTGTGTGTGTGTGTGTGTGTTTCTGGGCTGGGAACTGAACCCAGGTCCTCTGCAAGAGCTTCAAGTGCTCTTCACCCCCTGTGGGGGAGGGAGAACGATATCTTTCCAGAAAGGGAGATATAGTGTGGCTAAGTGCTACAGAATGAAACCCCAGCACCAGAAATAGGTCACCTCTAGGTCACCTCTTTGTAGGTCATTAGCTGGTGGTGCCCCATATACCCTCCCCAGGAAAAAAAAACACTGAAGGATATTGTTGCCAAAGTTGTCCATTACCCGCTAGTACTTGACAGCAAAAGCCTATTGCTGGAGATGCCATAAACTTGATTCAGAAGGTGGATGGGTTCTGATCTGGAAGCTTCAACCCTATAGAACAGCTGGGGGGCGCTGTGCACATCTTCAGAGGAAAAGTAGTCACCAATCTCACCCAGCTGACAACCCTGCGAGCCGTGAGGACCTGCGGGCAAGATATGCCCGCTGGTGTAATGGTGGCCCAGATGTTAGGAAAGTAACCAGTCACTTTTAGAAATTGGATTGAAAGCTGGCTCCACGAGACAATCCACTTCTGAGACTTAATTAAGAGTTCGATGAGGCCAGAAACCCCTGAGATAAGACTGTGGGCCTAGGAGAAAACCACTATTAGTCTGCTAAACGGACGTAGAAATAAAATGACTCCTAGTGACTTGTTGCTGGTCTCCCAGATCACCGCATTGCTCAACTCTCATCAGAGAAGCTTCTTTTTGTAGTAGCCTATGAACATGCAAACGCGCAGTGGCTAACGGTTGGTCAGAGAATAGGTAGAATGGTAGCTTTGAATGGGATGTTGACGTTAGCGTCTCTCCTCAGGGCTCAGGATCTAGGCAGAAGAGGGGGCTGGAAGATTTGAAGAGCAGAGGACTTCAAAGAGGCAACATTTGGCAGACGCAACAAGGCAGGTGTGCACATGAGCTCAGAGACCACGAAAGCTGCACAAACTCCAGCCCGGCAAAATCTCAGCATGGAGGAGGGGAGGAGCACGAAGTTCCACCCCTAGCTGAGGGAGGGTCTACTGGCATTTGATTGCTACTGGGGGAGGGGAAGTCAGTTTTCCTCAATGGGGAAAAAAAAATCTGGACAGGATGGCACATACCTTTAATCTCAGCACTCAGGAGACAAAGGCATGGTTTAAAAAAAATAAAAAGGGGGGTTGGGGATTTGGCTCAGTGGTAGAGCGCTTGCCTAGCAAGCACAAGGCCCTGGGTTCGGTCCCCAGCTCCGGAAGAAAAAATAAAATAAAATAAAAAATAAAAAGGCCTTGGGACAGGCACCTGAAATCTCAGCAGGGGAGGAGGTGGCCCGCTGGCCAGTCGGAAGCTCTCAGCCACACGGAGAGTTGCTGTAGCCCTGAGGACCGTGGTGTCCAAGTCGGCTAGGCCACGCCCTTGCCTAGGGCTCTGCTGCACACTTCTTAGCTGCCTGGCCTTGATCATGCCTTTTAATCTTATTGGTCTGGAGGCCAGGCCATTTGATACGATCCTTCCAGTTCTAGGCAGGTGACACCAACCTCTGTGTCCCAGCTGCCCACCTACAGAAGGAAGGTCAAAGGAGGCTGGATCGTCCTTGTTTGCAGTCTGGTGAATGTGCTGGAGGGGCCAGGATGCCGTGGACCCACCTCTCCAGCGCAGCTCCTACAGGACCTTGGCCGGAGAGAATGCAGCTGACGTGCAGAAACCTGGTAGGACCCTCCTCAGTCCCCAGTCTGAGACCTAAAGGACAGAGCAGTCCATTCTTAATGGCTGCCTTCAGAGAAGTGGGTGGAGTTAGGATAGGAAGCCCCGCCAAGGACACCAAACACAGCACCACAAGCCACTGCCCATAGAACATTTATTTCTCAGAGAGAAAATAAGACGTCATATTATGTAGGTAAAATTAACTCTTGTCTTCTTTACAGGCATAGGTTTTTCTGTTTATTACCTCTCTTATAACCATCTGTTATAAACAATTCTAGAAGGCAAATAAAGTCACTTTCTACAATAAATAGAGCATCGTGTGCTTCACAGCAGACCAGACAGAGACACGAGGCCCCAAGCCTCAGCAGGATCTGAGCCGCATCCTGTCCTAAAGAGCAGTTTTTAAGTGGGACTCGGAGAGTGGGAAGGATTCAGAGGCTGAAAAATGGAGGAGAGAGTGTGGGGGAAGGGGACAGAGAGGGAGGAAGCCCCGAGATCTTCACACAGGTTTGGATGAGGTTTGGTCAGAGTCCACGGCTGACCAGCTACCTGGGGAGAGAGAGGGGCGCGGCGGCTCCTTCGACTAGACTGCACTGCATGGCTGCACAATGAATGGCGGGTTCCGGTAACGGAGAGCGTCTGAGTAACTCGCGGCGGTAACTCATGGCGGTATCTTACAGTTATGTACACCACGTCCTGTCCGCTGTTGCTGCGCTGTTCACTGGACAGAATCTGGCCCTCTCGGTGAGCTTTGTTGGTTCCCTTTTAAACTCTGGCTCGTGTCCCAAATGTGTAAGAAGTTGGTGGTTGGTTGTAATTTTTACAAAGTTTGAGAATGTAAAAATGGCAGTGACCTCCCCAGGAACTTCGTCTTTGCCCAAAACTCCCCCATGAAAAAATGTAAAACAATTAAAAAGAACAGCAAGGTAGAAATCAAATGGCAATGGGCGGTCTGCAAACCGGCCGCGGCTTTGGTGCTGAAGAGGTGAAAGAAAGGTCAAGAGCAGAGCCTCCAAGACCCGCGAGCTGCTTGGTCAGTCAGCTTTCCTCATTCACAGTTTTTTTTTTTTCTTCCTTGTTGAGGGGAGAAGTTGAGGAGGTGAAGGTGGAGAAGAGGTTGAAGGCAGGGGATGAAAGAAAAAAGCTGTGCTCCCTGCTCTGGGAGGGAGGAGCAGCAAAACAGGGGGAGGGTGCTGGAGGGCAGCCGCCTTGCGCCATGCCGCCTGCGGTGACGTGCTGATGCAGTAAGGCTTAAGGCTGCTGCAGGAAGAGAAAAGCCCACGAGAGGGGAGGAGGGGCGTCGGCATGGTGTGCCACCCCATCTCCATCCAGCCTGTGCGTGGACAAGGGTCGTCCTCGGCACTCCTCAGAGCGAGGGGAAGGGCAGGACGCCCGCTCCATCCACAGGATGAGTGCATGCAGCTGGGCTTGGCCTGTCGGTGGCAGAAGTGGGCGTCTGTGGGTGTGGGGAAGGGTCCTTACAAGTGGGAGAGCGTCTACCTGGGGCTCAAGCGCCTGGCAGACATCCATCCAATGTAGCAGCTGGCAGGAAGGAAATGGGCATCAAAGAAAAAGATCCATTTGGTGATGTTGCTGTCAGTTTGGCACAAGGGAGAGAGGAGAGCAATGCCCGGAGGGAGAGCCTGGGCTAGGTGAGGGAGACAGGGGGTGCGAGCACAGGCGATGTGGGGGGAGGGAGCTCTGAGGGTTCCCGAGGGACCCTGGCACATCTCTGGGATCAGTGTCAGAACCTTGCCTGCCCTGAGGTATGGTTAGGTGGGAGAGGCATGGAGGGAGCCAGCTGGGCCCAGAAAAGTAGCCTAGGCCCTCTTGCCTGGTGCGCCAGGCCTATCTCCCTGGCTGGCTAAATCTCAGCTGTTTCTACTTCTGAGTGGTTCTTCAGTGGAACATCCCCAGGGGCCTCGGGTGGGAGTTTTTGGCACACAGCAGCCCTCCAGGGGAACCACGTGATTGGTCAATATTGGGCCTTGCCCTTGGAGACCCAGTCCAGTCAGGGCCTGCCATTGGAACGAAACTGCCAGCCATAACATGGCAGGGGTAGAAGAGGCTTCTCGTGCCTCGGGGCCAGAGAGAGGCACAGAAGGCAGACACAGGCCCAGCTCCACTCTTACAGGTAGCTAGAAGTGACGAAGGAGTGGGACCCACGGACGCGGCTCAGGTGGATCATAGCGCGGTCATAGGCCACTTGTACTGACTTCCGGATGCTGGTCTTGCGGCCTTCGAGCATCTTGAGCTTGTCTACAGTGTCCTCTACACCCAGGGGCAGAACTTTGTCCCTTGGAAGCCACTGCCTGAAATGCAAGCAGAGCTGAGATGCAGCTGCAGTAGGTCCTGCAGGGCTCCTCTGGACCCGGCTCCAGGACACGTGAGCTCAGGGAGGGAGGCGTGGAGGGCTGGTGGAGGCTGAGCCTCAGTGTCTGACATTTCTATCACCAGCAACTCTGCCTCCTCCTACACAGAGACGGGGCGCAATGTTTTACTAGCCACAGGCCTCCAAGCCCCTCATAAAGGACACCATACTGTCCAGGCTCCCTCAGGACTGGGCATCCTTCCCCTCAGCTGCTGGGAGTGCCCTGTTGGGCTTTCAGCTTAATCTCTCCTGTAACTAGCTAGTATTAGAGCTGCCTACCCAAGGTCATGCCCATCCTTAGGATCAGGTGACATTCAGTGACTGGTGGCTTAAGGGTGCAGAGATCCACAATTCCCAGGACCTCTCCTGAGCTCTACAGAGGAAAGCTGAGGCCTCAACTCAGTGTGTGTGCTGCGGCTGGACTTCTCCCTGTGCTCTAGGCTGTAGCCCTTATGGCTTTCGGATGAAAGTCTCCTCCCAAAAAGCTCTCCATGGAGACCCACTCCACCCTTCTTCTAAGCACTGTTAGCTGAGTCCTTAGGAACAGCCACAAGCAGAAGCCTCTCCTCACGAAGGCCGACACTGCACCCGCCCTGGCCAGGGCCCTGCAATGGCTGTCACTCACCAGGTCCTCTTGTTATCAAAGAAGAGGACAAGAAAGAGCCTCTCTCCAGCCTCTGCCTGCTTCTGCTCCCCCAGCCTCAGCACGTCCAGTGGAGGGACAGGGATGGGGACACCGTTGTGTAGGAGGCCCTCCCGGGGCATCTTGGGATCGATGATCTGGAGGTAGAAGAGGAGACAGGCCCTGAGCAGGGGAGGATGGGGGAGCTCCAGGCCCAACCATCAAGGCGTCAGATGGCCTAGCACACCAGGGTTCAGTTCTCCACACAAGCAGTGATGGAGAGGCTGCATGGATCACCAGTGCCCAGAGAAGAAATCTCGACTTTGATCTCCCAGTCAACTGGGCTGCCCTTCCCAGCCCTGTGCACCTAATCCTTCGGACGAAAGGACCTGATGCTTAAGACTGAGGAGAACTGAGCAGGTGATTCGGACGTGGGAGCCAGAGAAGCAAACTCTCCCTTACAGTGTCTGCTAGAAAAGGACCAAGGCCATTTCCCTGAGCGTTCTCTCACCACCTCTGCAGTTCACACTTCAGTGTGCAGGGCCTTGCTCAGCCAGGCACCTAGGCTGTGACCACAGAGAGAGCTCGGCCAGGTAACACAGACACCACCTTTAGTTCTGTGTAACAGGCTTGGCTACCTGCCACTTTCCCAAGGTCAGAGGGGCCAGATACCTCTGTGGTGAGATTGGAGAGGAGGCAGAAAGACAGCTCTGTGCAGCCCTTTCTGTTCACAAGGCTCGGACGCCTCGCCTCAATCTCCTGCTGAGGTCGGAAGCCTGACAGGTGTTAGCAAACAGGGAAACACCGCACAGGAGGATGGGAATTGTGGAGATTGTGGCTGGGACTGAAACCAGCTGCCCTGGAGCCTCACTGTGACCTGGCTCTGGGCCTACGCTGCAGGCAGCCTCCATTCCAGCCCCTCTTCCAGGCTCATGACCTCTGTGCACGAAGGCCAGAGAGACGTGGAAACTGACTGAGGAAGAGCGTCGTCCTCCAGAGACAGCGCAACCTTGATCCAAGTCTGGCCCCAGGGACCTCTGCTCATAAGAAACTGCTCATCTCCAGCCATCTCCACGTCCTTCCAAGGTAAGTGCTCAAAGGGGCGCTGCTAGAGTTTCCTCTAGGGACTGAGGGGTGGCTCAGCAGAAAGCAAGCACAGCTGCTGTCCCAGAGACCCAAGTTCAGCTCCTGGTACCCAGAGGGCGGCTCACACCCTTCTGCAACTAGAGTTCCAGGGGACTCTGACCCTCTCTGACCCCTACTCCCGGGCACCAGACATGCGTGTGGTGTACAAACATACAGACATGTAAGCAAGATACTCAGATACTCATATACATACACATTAAATCAATAAATCTAAACAAATTTCTTTCTTTTTTTTTTTTTTTTCGGAGCTGGGGACCGAACCCAGGGCCTTGCGCTTCCTAGGCAAGCGCTCTACCACTGAGCTAAATCCCCAACCCCCAAACAAATTTCTTAAAGACCCTAAGAAAGAATGACTTCTAGCCCACCCACAAGCTACGTAGTGGTTCAAACTGTCTCGCAGGTTGCCTGTTACTCTTCCAGGGACGGAAGCTGAAACGAGACAACAGAAAGGTCCTAAGCCTCCCAGCTACGAAGGGAAAGGGGGTGGGGTGGGGCTGCTCGCTGTCCGTGCGGGCACCTGCCTGGCTTCAGGAAGAGACTGGGAAGACCTGGAGGGCGAGTGGTCTGAGGACAGCTGCACACGGCCCATTCACCCAGTGAGCACGATGCTGTTTACAGAGCGTGATAGGAAGCTCGTGGCAAGGTTCCACATAACATGCAGCAAATGTGCATACACACTGTCACAACTGCACTACGTGCACACAAAAGGGAACAGTACAAACATTAGTCCATATGCTACAGAGGGATGGTCACACCGCTTCCCCCATCCCCTACACTCCCCTCTTCCGTTTTTCCAAATCTCCTGTAACATGCACATTACTTTTGCAGAAGCAAAACGAAACTCACAACACCCCGGGCACAACATGCACAATGGACATGCACAGGAAGGAGGATGCAGGCCATGCACCAAAATAAAAAAGCACAGCTTGTGTTCAGGTGGTGATTCAATTTCTTCTTTGTAGTCTTTTGTTTTGTTTGGTATGAGACAGGGTCTCGCTGTGTAGCCCTAGCTGTCCAGGGACTTTACAGACCACACTGGCCTCGAACTCAGTGATATCCACCTGCCTAGGCTGAGATAAATGGTGTGTGCCACCAGGTCCCAGTGTTTTGTTTGTTTGCATTTTTTTTTCTTTTCTTTTTTTCGGAGCTGTGGACCGAACCCAGGGCCTAGCAAGCTAGCAAGCGCTCTACCACTGAGCTAAATCCCCAACCCCATTTTGTTTGCATTTTAAAGGCTAGTCATTGTAAGGTTTGAAAATGATAATTAAAAACAAACAAACAAAAACCCCAAAACCAGTCCTCCAAACCTGCCAGCACTGTTACTTCCTTAATGACTAAACTGGGTCAGTGGTCTTTTTTTTTTATAGAGCTCCCAGTTCAGTGTCTCCAGCTACTGGGTAAGTGTGAATTTTCCACACCTGCCATAGCTCAGGAGGGGACAAAGGCTAAACGAACAAATATGGTTCCAGGAAGTGGTACAGTATCATTGCACCAGGGTTTCCTCATCGTCACACACAGGATCCTGTCTTCTTTATCTTAGGAGGCTGCTGTCAGGCTCAAGAGTTACAAAGAGGCAGGGCTGGAAAAAGCCCAGAGCTGTGCATATGAGAGGTCCTGGGTGGCTCCCTCCAGCGCTCCAGACCCCAAGAAACACCTTAGAAAACCCCGATGCCTGAACTTGACCCCTGGAAGGCTGCTTTGGTGTTCTAGGGTGGAACTGACTCAGCACATCTTTAAAATCCCCCCAGATGGCTCTCACGAGGTCCAAAGGTTTCCAGCTGCTGCAGTATCTTCCAGAGCCTGTGGCTAGTTCCTGCCCACCTGGGACAGCTTTAGGAGGCTGTGCTGGTTTGAAAAGATTCACACCCCACCCCCTCCAAGAGTCATGTACTTCAATGCTTGGCCACAAGGAGTGGCACTATTAGAAGGTATGGCCTTGTTGGAGGAAAGTGTGTCACTGTGAAGGCAGATGTGAGGTCTCTCGTGCTCAAGCTCCACACAGTGTGGAATCAGAGACTCCTCCCAGCTGCCTTCAGATGAAGATGTAGAACTCTTGGCTCCTCCAGCACCGTGCCTGCCTGCACGCTGCCATGTTCCCACCTTGATAGTGGGCTGCACCTCTGAACTGTAAACCTGCCTCAGTTACATGTTTGACTTCATAAGAGCTGCCACGGCCATGGTGTCCCATCACAGCAATGAAACCCTAACTAAGACAAAGATCGAATAAGGAGGTAGATAGAATTATTAGCCACCACCAGTGGGAGTGTAAACCAGAACTAACTTCCAGGCAACTTGGCAACTTCGTGCCAGAATCCTATACAGATGTCACCCTGGTGGGCACTCCTGAGAAATAACTGCGATTGTGCACCAAGGCAACTAAGACGTTCACTGACAACTGCTGACCACAGTGAAAGAGTGCATCTACACGTGAGGGGAGGACGGGACTGGAAAATGATCAAAGCGTGATATGTGAGAGCAACTGAAAGATGATATCATCATTGACAAGGGCGTAATGATGTCATCATTAACAAGGACATGATGATGTCATCGTTAACAAGGCCCGATGACAGTGTTCATCATGTGAGAGGGACATGTTCGCAGTACTCTGGGAAGGGAAAGGTTAAAGGCGCACTGCCTCATTGGCACACGCATACGTATGCATGGGGAGAGGGGCAGGACTGGGAAAGACTCCTAATGCAGTGCCTCAAAACAAAGGCTTTCTTTCCATCATATCATGAGCCCCGAAATCAAATTCCAACCCCAGTGCTTGCTAGCAGACTGACAGTAGCTAACAGACCCTCTCTTTCCGACAAAACAAGACCAACCATACTGTCCCTGGCATTTTAAGGACTTAGTCTGGCCCATGTTTAATAACACCGATAAGCATTATTAGCATTTAAACCACACTAAGCAATGTCCCTCCTACACAGAACAAATGAGCAATGCTACAGAAGCCCTAAGCAGCGGTCTCTGAACACCTGGAGCCTTTTGTGTGTGGGGAGGGTGGGTGGCGGGTTTGCCCCAGGGAAGCCAGGGTAAAGATCCCCCTCCCCTCTGCAGCTAAAGGCCCTGACTCCCACCACACTCATTCAATCAGATAGTCCCCCAAGGCAAGGCAGGGGCCAGAGCCGCCAGGGGGAGAGGGAACAGGAGGGTGTCGTCTGGGGCAGACTCACCAAGGCAGGGTAGGAGGGGTAGCCTCGGCACTTGGCCCACACCAGCTCCAGGGGCTCCAGGTCTCCGCGGTCTTCAAAGGGCATCAGGAGGCTTCTGCCTGGGGGGTGGGGGAGGGGAGGAGACAGCGCCCAAAGGGGACTTGGCATGATGCCCCAAGCCCTGCCTGTGGCTTCCATCTGACTGGGGCAACCCAGGATCGAGTCAGCAACCCCCTCCACCCTTTCCTCAGGGATTCTAAGACTGGGTCAGGGGTCAGCAAAGTAACCCTATAGATGGCTGACTAGTACACATTTCATCCTTTAGGAGCCACATGGTCTCTGTGGCTGCAGCATGGAAATAGCCAGAGTCTAAACAGATGAGCATATCTCTTCTGCAGTAAGACTCAAGATTCTGACACTGAAGTTTTAATTTCATACATCTTTCACATTATAAAATACCATCTCTTTCGTAATCTGAAATATAGAACCATTTTTATTTTTAGTTCATGAGCCACATAAAACAGACAACAGGCTACAGTTTACCAACCTCTGACCCTGAATTCCGGACAGCTTCCTGGGGAGGGAGGGAAGGAGGGGGAATAATGGCTTCACCTCCAGGGCCTCTTAGAGGGAAGGAGAAGGGGCAAGCCTCGACAGCACTATCCCACTCCACACTGGGAGTCCTCACGGAGGCTTTCTTCATGAGGGAAATGCTGAGAGGAACATCTCAGTAGAGCTTGAGCTCTGCTCTGACCAGGCCACGATGGCTCAGCCAAGCACCCGGCTCCAGCACAAACCAGCAAAGCCAAGCCGACGGCAGGTATGGCCTGACCCTAGGTATCCGGCCTGGGACAGGCTGCACCTCGCCAGCCTCACTAATGCTCTGAGCACCGCGGAAACCGTGTTCCTTCCCTGACACCTACACACTGTGAACAGGTGACCTTCACCCAGCTAAGGAAGAGAGCTCAGATGAGAGCAGTGATGCGCAGTTCTCAACTGCAATGGAAGAGCAGGATGACGTTTTGACGCCAGTGAGTGAAGAACACTGATAATGAACCGGTATGAGCCAGCACCGAGACCACGCCAGAGACTACAGACCAGTCCGGATCTTTTGGAATGCAATTCTATTCAATGTCCCAGGAGCACTAAAATAAACGTTTGTAGTATCTGCTCCAGTAAACTTCTTAGGAAATTTATTATAAGAAAGGTAATAATAGGATTTCAGGCAAAAATGTGCATCCTGTGTTAAAAGCTAGGGTTAACCCACTGTCCACTCAACTCAACCACAAAGCAGTACTTGTCAGAAAGAAGGTTCCAGGAATACAGCGCACAGAACCACCTCAACGGGGGAATATACGAGCAAAAACTGAGTACGAGAGAGTGTGTGTGTCGGATCTACACTTGTCAAAATGTGCCCAAGAGACTCGGAAGCAACCCAGGAAGGAGACAGCTGTGCTCAACAGTGGGCTTTGGGACTGCAGTCTTTTAAATATCCTTTGGCAATGATTTTAGTATGTGGGTTTAAAGAGTAAGGGAAAAAGTGTCACCACCAGACGCACAAAGTGTGTCAGATCCACTTCCTGACTTCACACTTAGACGCACAGATTCATCTGGACAGGAGACCTGAGTGACGTCTGAGTACACACACAAAGAAATGGAACCCAGTGGCATGCGTCTGCCAGCAGACACCGGGAAAGGCAGAAGGAAGCAGCTGGCCCAGGGACCAGGGACCAGGGAGGAGGGCGGCCGTCCAGAATGCATGTGGCAGACAACTGCGGGTTAAGAAGCGGCTGCTCTTGTCCGCTCCATCTGGGAGCCACCCAGGCTTTCCTGGGGCCCTGCCTTGCCTTCATTCCTATCAGGTGAAACAGACAGGGTCGACAGAGCCAGGGTCATTAGTGACACGTTACCACCGAAGACGCTAGAGAGAAAGGCTCAGCCACACCAACCAGAATTACAAACACACGCGCCTTCCAGCCTTACACTCAACGGATAGAATGACCTGTGCCTACAGAGGTCGCCTAACGCAGTGCTGATGAAGACACGTTAATGTCCACCTGTGGAGGGCTTTAGTGAAGCCAGTGAAGGGTCCTCCCATACGACAGGCTGCTGGGCAGTCCGGAGAAAGCGAAGGATTCCCGGGTATACCATGAACTAGAAGAAAGGAATGGGGGCCCTCTACACTGCTCTCAAACACACACTGGTCTCAGCCTGAATATATATTAAGTAGTTCTGAAAACAAACCACCACAAAACTAGCAGCCGAGAGTCCAGAGGGGAGTGCGGCTTTCCTTAGTGTGTCTGGATGTTCGACCACCAAGGGCAAGTGATAACTGTTCAAACTTCTAGCTAGTGTTTTTGTTCTGATTTGGTTTCTGTCAACCTAGACGTGGGTCCTCTGGGAAGAGGGACTCTCGATTGAGAAGATGTTTCTATTACACTGGCCTATGGGCAAGTTTGTGGGCATTTTTTAAATTGATGAAGGAGGGCGCAGCCTACTGTGGCTGATACGACCCCTGGGCTGGTGGTCCTGGGCCATATAAGAGAGCACCTGAGAGCGCCGTGGGGAGCAAGGCAGCAAGCAGTGCTCCTTCATGGCCTCTGCTTCATAATGGACTGTATAGGCTGTAAGTGAGGAGAACCCCTTCCCCTTGGGTTGCTTTTATCATGATCATAATCACAGCAACATAAACTCAAAACACAACACAAACTAAAGATACTTAAAACCAAAACAAAACCCAAGTGTTCCTGGCCCCAGAGTAAGGCCAATTCTCCTCAGTGTCTGTGGCTGTGGCCCTCACAGACTGGCGGCCAGCTTGTGAGCCCCGCACGGGACGCTCACTCCTCAGCACTTGTTTTCCCAGCTCTGCCTCCAAAACCTCCTCACCTGAGCCACTGTGGTCAGAGTCTCCATTCACACCTTCCAGGAAGGGCACTCGAGACAGGGCTGGCTTCCCACGGCTGCGTTTGGGAGGCGTCAGGCCACTGCACAGAGCAGAGGGGCGAAATGAGCAGTTTTTAATTGTAACAGAGCTACAAGAGCACAAAGGCAGAGGCAGCGTCTCCACTTCCTCTACGGGCCAACATTAACCCTGGGAGTTCCCACCAGAAAATACTCCATACCATGGAGGGACTGCTCCCACTCTGCAGGGACTGCTTCACCCAGAGCGAAGACCACGGGCTGGTTGTGGTGTTGCACAGATCTCTTGTGAGTTCTAGGAGAGCCTCTCAACACCATGAGACCCACAAGAACAACAGCAACACAAGGAAGGTCAGTCACCCGGTCTCCCTCAGCTCTCAGGACAGTCTGGCCACCAGGAGGCCCTCTCGCCTCTGTCTGTCCGAATCTACATTCTATGCTTCACATTTCTAGAGAAGCCACTTTATTTCTGAGATCTGAAAATTTGCCTCTTTTCCAAATGTTCTATAAGAAGCACATCTTCTTTCCAGAATTAGCAAAGACATTTTAAAATTGAAAAATAGACCCACTTCTCACTTCCAAATGGTTTGTGAGTGAAAGTTTTCTTGGGTAGGAATGATTTTTTTCCGTCCAACTAAAAAGGAAAGCAGCCTCTTTCTTTAAACAAAGCTACTGCGAAGAGGTAAGGTCTGGAGGCTGAGGCGGGTCAGTGGGTGCCCTGATGGGAAGAGTGAGTCTGATCCCCAGACCTGCATGGTGGGAGAGTGCCAACTCCTCCACATTGTCCTCTGACTTCCACAAACACAGTGCATGCATGAGCACACATGCAAATGCAATAAAATACTTTCAAAAGGGAAGAGCTAGGCATGGTGGCACATGTCTTTAATCCCAGCAGTTGGGAGGCAGAAGCAGAGGCAAGCAGATCTCTGTGAGTTTGAGGCCGACCTGATCTACAGAGCAAGTTCCAGGACAGCCAGGAATGCATAAATGAGTCCTTGTCTCATGAAAGAGAGAGAGAGAGAAAGAGGAGGAGGAGGAAGAGGAGGAGGAAGAGGAAGAGGAAAAGGAACGAGAAAAGAAGGGAAGAGGAAAGGGAAGGGAAGCTAATATTAGACAAAGAGAAGTGCTGAACTGAGGCCACTGAAGTGCTGGCATTTTAATAGTTCCTCATGTGCTGGAGAGATGGCCCAGCGGTTAAGAGCACTAACTGCTCTTCCAGAGGTCTGGAGTTCAAATCCTAGCAACCACATGGGGGCTCACAACCATCTGTGATGTGATCTGATGCCCTCTTCTGGTGTGTCTGAAATCAGCTACAGTGTACTCATAATAAATAAATAAATAAATAAATAAATAAATCTTTAAAAAATTAGTTCCTCATGCAGTTTTAATGCACAACCACAGCTGCGAATTTCTGGGCAACAATTATGTGACTGGGAACCCCCACAGTCATCAAACTTTAAAAAATACTACTGTGACTGGCCATGGGCACGCACTTGTAATTGTAGACCAGGGAGGCAGAGGCAGGTGGGTCTCTGTGATTTTTGAGGCTAGAGCAGTGAGTCCTAGCTGAGCTACACAGTAAGACGGTCTCAAAAATAATATTGCTGATCTCTAATTTTTCAAACAGAAAAAGTGGTTAAAAGATGAGTCAAATTTTTACAGAAAAGCCAAGCCGCAGAAAGGGGTGGGAATGGCTAGAGTGTGGAACCAAGTTTTACTGAGTCAGAACTGAATTTATGCTAAAACTTGGCTTAGCCAAAACCACGCCTCCCATTCCCTCAGGGAACTCCCATTCCCTCAGGAAAGGCAGTTGGTACCTAGTTGGGAAGCAACTCCAGCAAAGCCCAATTCATACGGAGGACTCAGTCCACTCGGCCTACAGAACCTGCCCATACACCTCAGAGCCTGACTGTTGATGGAAGATGCCAGTCACTTCACTAGGACGCCTCTCTCCATGAACCTGGAGATGTTTTAGGACACAGCAGAGGAGAGGATGAGGCAACTAACAGACAAGCCCAGGCACCTTGTCTCCACCCGAGACCTTCTGTGACCCTGAGCGGTAGTCACGTGCTGCTGTGGAAAATCCACATTCACACAACCATGCGTTCTTGTGGATAGTTTTGTTTTCAGATGTAAAGTATCACAGACTACTAGTTTTCTACTCCAGAGTGGCGGCACAGGTGGGAGGGGCCTTGGACACTAGGCTGCAGCAGCAGAACAAGTACTTTGTGGTTCTGAGGAGGCAGATGGATGCCGCCCAGGCTTGCTCTGCAGACTTCCCCACAGACCCAGGCCAACCCAGGGTAGCCAGCGTATGTAAGGTTCAGAGAAAAATTCCCGTCTACCTCCTCTACAAGGTAAGCTCTGGGAACGGACGGGGAGCTTCACAACAGTGACACCCACCGCACCTCAGCAGCTGCGGGAGGACCACAAGAGGACACAGCTGGGAGTGGTGGGGCACAACTGTCACCCTAGCACTCAGGAGGAGGAGCTGGGGGATCAAGAGGCCAAGGGGGCCAAGCCTCAGTCACACCGAGTCCACAATCTGGGGTGTAGGAGACTGTCGTGGAGCATAACAACCACTGGAAAGGCACTCAGAAGAGCCATCTGGAAAGACCAACCACAGGGCAGATGGGCAAGAGGTCAGTGATCAGTGCAAGGAGACAGGTGGATGTCTGTGAGCTCAAGGCCAGCCAGTCCCATCTACACAGTGAGTTCCAGGAAGAGACCCTGCCTCAAAACAACAACAGGGGCTGGGGATTTAGCTCAGTGGTAGAGCGCTTGCCTAGGAAGCGCAAGGCCCTGGGTTCAGTCCCCAGCTCCGAAAAAAAGAAAAAAGAAAAAAAAAACAACAACAACAAACCAGGACAAGGAGAGACAACATGGCTTCAGTCTAACAGCTAAGAGCTTCCTTTCTGCTCTTGCTGGAGAACTGGAGAGGAGGGAGGGTACAGGAGGGAGGGAGAGCACTGTGGCCAGAACCTGGGACCTCCATTTTACTTACTTTTACATTTTTTATTATCGTGTGTGTGAGTGTGTGTGTGTGTGTGTGTGTGTGTGTGTGTGTGAACACGTGTGTGCATGAAGCCACTGTCATGCACCTCTGTGTGTGGAGGTCTGAGGGCAGCCTATGCAGGGAGCGGTTTTCTCCTTCCACCCTGTGATTCTAAGGACAGAACCTGCTAGGTCCCAGTCTCTCAGGCTTAAACTCTGACACCAGACTGAAAGAGTAAAGGCCTTTCAAGGCCATGGCTCCTACCCAGCAGAAATCCTAGGGAAGACAAGAAGTAGCAGTCGACTGGAGTTCTTCACAAAGGCAAGTGTCACGTGAACCTTGCTTCTGTGACTCACAGGTGGGAAGCCTGCCTTCAGCCAAGGGCTGGA
Organism: Rattus norvegicus; assembly: GCF_021556685.1. NCBI lineage: Eukaryota > Metazoa > Chordata > Mammalia > Rodentia > Muridae > Rattus > Rattus norvegicus. The sequence goes on along the minus strand of NC_141553.1, from coordinate 7,670,453 downwards.
AGGTAACAGATGGCTGGCCTCAGTCCCCCTACTCCAGTAGACTGACCTTCCAGGCACTTACATACGTGCTTAGCTTTAGTTGGGGGCCGAACCCAGGGCCTTACGCTTGCTAGGCAAGCGCTCTACCACTGAGCTAAATCCCCAACCCCAAACCTGTACTTTCTATTCCTAATAAACCCTCTACCTGCATCCACTGCCTTTGTGTCTCTGGAGGCTTTGACAGACAGGGAGAGCCCAGGCAGTTCTGAGGTTTCATGGGGAGGAAGTGATGCAGGAAGCCAGCCCAGGCTGGCGTGCACCTGGAAGCTCAGCAGGTAAGCGACTCTCAAAGCACACATGCCAGTGAGGCCTGCTTTAGACAGAAGCCTTCAGACACAGGCCAGCCTTTTCGGTGCGTTCCTAAACTAAGGATTCTCTCAGCAATCACCTTCCACAGTGGCGCCGAGGCTTTCATGCAGGAATGCGCGCGCGCGCGAGCACACACACACACACACACACACACACACGCACATACACACACACGTGTGCACACACACACACACTCTCTATCCAGAGTCTGGAAGAACAGAAAACAGGGCAATGAGCTCAGTATACTCTTAAACTTGGGAGAAATGAAGGTTCTGGTTCAGAAATCCTCCCTTTAGGTTAAAGAACAGAAGCCTTTGAAAAGGGGCCTTTAGAAGTTCATACTTGGTCCTCCCTCATCCCTACCAGTGCCTCTGCAGAGCCACAGCTGTGGGCGGGCACTGGCTGCAGCTGCTGCCTGTGATCCCGGCACCTGGGAGCCAGGGACCAGGGCTGAGCGGGAGGCCTACCTTGAGCTAGTTTTACATCCTATTTCCAAAACCGAGGGCTAAATCCAGGCCTAATGGTATATGCCCATAATCTCAGCACCTGGGAGACCAAGGCAGTGAAAATGCTTTGAATTCCAGTCCATCCAAGTCTACATAACGAGATCTTATATCAAGAAACAAAAGAAAACCAAAAAAAAAAAAAAAAAAAAAATAAGTTTTGGGTGTAACTTACTGGTAGAGCCCTTGCCTAGCAGGTGTGTGGCCCAGGGTTCAACCCTCACAGAACAGAAGCCAGAACAAACAAACCAGAAACCAATCCTATGGAACTATGTCCACTGCAAGCTGGGTTATGCACAGGCGCATGTACTGAGTGTGCGTCTCAAATGGCAACTTCTCTGGGCAGCAGGAGATGGAGCTCCACAAACTCATCAACACGACCACTCTTCCATTAGAATAGAGCTGAGAATCAAGGGCCGATCCCTTTCCCTCAGGGCTCCCAGTTAGAGATAGGCCAGGACTCGAGGAAATGGCAGTAGTGAGAAATAAGAAGAAAGCCCAACCTGTCACTGAATGAGAACAAAGGAAAAGAGGCCTCAAGGCTGCCCGGCTTGGGGGATAAGCACTCTTACCTGCCAGCTTCAAACGCCAGTCCTCCACTGAGACCCAAACTACATTCCGAGTCAGACCCGCTTTCGGTGTGTTTTCCAAAGCCGTTAGTCACGCCTGCCAAGGACACACAGAGTGAGCCCTGAGTGCAGAACCTCCCTTCCCTGACGCATGCCTCAGAGGACTAGAGTGGGTAGATGGCTGTCCCTGTAGGGAGTGCATCATAGGTGGCAGAGGGACCCTCACAGAGAGAATGTTAGCCAGGGAGCAGACTGTACCTTCTCACTCTCTCCACATAAGAGATGAAGTCAGCACACACCTGACGCCCCGGGGAAACTATGGCTTCTCCACTCGGGTGGGCTCACAAGTCCCTGGTTCTGCTCTAATTTCAAACCTCAATTATCAGGGAGATCCTCTGCCTCTTGAAGAGCCATAGTCTCACCTCTTTTAATAACCACTCACAAGCCCTCCCTGTCGCAGCCAGCAAGAGAGCTTCCCTCTCCGGGGAAGAGGGTAGAAGACGCTAAGACAGGAAAGGGCTTAGGGTCAGCCACACCCAGAGACCTCTCATAGACTGAGTTGATGAGCGCAGACTCAGAGCAGCGTGGAGCCCTGGCTCTAGGCGAGGCTCTGAAACCCTGGCCCCTTCTTCAGTGAAGCAGAGAAGCTGTTCAGTGCAATTCCTTCTGCAAGGAGCCTCCAATGGAGTGAGTGTCATTGTCCTGGGATCACCTTGCCCTGGAGGCTTCCTTTGCTTGTCTGTTGAATTTCCAACTCCACAGTCCCACAGCTCTGACTGCTGAACCAGGGCTAATGGTAGATCAGACACCTTGGCTAGGAAACGGCAAGGCCAGCCACACTCATGAGAGCAGATGCCGGTGGCGGGATGTCCCTCTCCTGGCCTGGCGCTTCCTCTAACCTAAGGACCTCAGTGAGTCAAAGGCCTGCCTTCTGAGCTCCAGCTAAGTAGTGTTCTGAGTGCCAGGCAGCGGCGACTAGGAAAGCAGCACTGTGGGAGCATCCCCAAGCAAAGGGGCCCAGGTTGGTGGGGCCTCCATCTTTAGTTCGATCATCTTCAGCTGTTTGGGGAGACACACACAACGGGAAAGATGACGCTGGAAGCGTTCCCTGTAATCTACTCTAACCCCAGCCCTGCAACGTAGGGATCCCCAGCTCTATGTCTGTAAGAAGGAAAGAGGCTCAGACAGGGCACTTCCCTCCAGTACTGCAATGGGGAATCAGGGTTGGCTCTGACATCCTAAATGGCTAGCCTAACACAGAGAAGCATGGCTGATGGAGGGAAAGGTTGTGCTGGAAAAAAAGAGGAAAAAGCCAAGCGCTGGCCACAGAATCACAGCTACCAGATGAGGAATATGTAAGAGCAATGGCCAAGAGGAGCCTTCGGACCTCATCACGACCAAACCTGCCTGCCTGGCATGCTGGGGCCCTCACACCAGCTCCCCCTTTCCCGCTGCCCTCAGCTTCAGGTGCCACCTTCAAGTGAAGCCTTCCCCACCGTGGGTCAAGTTCCCTGAGCCGCTCTGGCACTGTCAGCGCACCTGGGCCCACACTGGGCTGGTGACTTCTTGGTGACTTGGAGGAGCTCTCTGCGTGCGTTCTGCTTTCTGCTGCACTGGGGCTCTGGTGAGCCGGGGCTGGGTCTGCCTTATTACCCTCTCCCCACCTGAGACCAGCGCCTTCTGGGCACCAGTGACCTGGCCCTAGGATCCACTCTGTGACCTCCTCTCCCGCCTGCCGCATGGCTAGGGCTAGCTCCTTTCTGCTCTAGGACAGCAAGTGTGTGGCCACCTCCATGGTATTTGCTCCTCTATCCTTAGAATATCCTTCCCCTGGATATGCAAACAGCTCATACTTCAGATCTTTACCCAAATGTCCCTTCCCTGGCCACTCTGTCTCATGCCACCCAGCACTCTCTGTATCCTCTTCTCTGATGGTGTGATCAGTGTTTTTGTTGATGACTGTTACTGAGCTTCAAATATGAGAGCCCTCATTTGCCGGCAATCTTTTTCTCCTACAAGAGAGTTTTATGGTTTGTTCACTAATTTTCCTTTCAGTGCCTAAGACAGTGTCTGAGAAAACGAGTGTCAAGAGTGAGCTAAAGGGCCCCAGCTCCGGGGGAAAAAAAAAAAAAAGAGTGAGCTAAAGGGAAACTAGAGAGACACCCTGTGACCACATAGTCTTACAACATTCCCCTTAAGGCCAGGGACAGCCCAAGACACAATCTGAAAACGACTGCCCTCAGCTTGTCTCCCCACAAAGGCCCCTGGGGATGGCTGGCAGGGGAAGGTGTTCCCTGTCAAGGCAAAGCAGCAAAGCAGATGGGAAATGGGGAATGGAGTGGCAGGCAAGGTCACCTGTCTCTTCCTCCTGCTGAGGGGATCTCTCCCCTTCACTGTCACTACAGCTCTGGCTCCGTGGCCTCTTCCGGGAACAGTGTTCCTCCTCCATGCTGGCTGGAGAAGCAGGAGCGTCCTCGCCGTTCTCCAGGGTCCCATCTGGACCCCTCTGTAGCTTAACTCCATTCTTGGCCTTCTTGAAGAGGACTGACGTTCGGCGGCCCACATTGCCGAGGGGGGTGCCGGGAGGGCTGTCAGGGTTTGTGAGAGGCAGTCTGTCAGCGCCATTGTCACTAAGCAAGCATTGTAAGGGCTCACTCCCCAGCTGCAGTGCTGAATCTCCCAACAGCTCTTCATCGTCCACCTTCCGGGGCTTTGGGAGGCGGCCTGAGGGCTTGCTGTCGCTGATGGGTTTCAGGGTTGGGGGGTCAGGAGGGGATTCCTGCTCTGACAAGGAAGGCGCGGGCCCGGTAGGCTCCAAAGTTGGTGGGGCAGGCAACTGTGAATCATCTGTTAGAGAAAAAGAGAACCTGCTTGAACATTCTAGAAACAGTCTGCTCCTACCAGTCAGACACCATCTCTGATGAGCAAGGACCATGCTTTGACTCCTCTTAGGCCTCAGAGCTGAGCAAAGATGAAAGGAGGCGTGAGCTCTGTTCACACTCAACGGCTCTTAATCCCTGCTGTGTCGGAATCGACCAGGACAGCAGTTCTCAGCCTCCCCAACTCTTGAGTATTTACAACTTGCCTTTAACAACATCAACATGTTGGCGGCCAAAATACATGGCTTGACACTAAAAACGGATCCCCAGACAGTGCCACTAATTTAACCGGCTGGCTGGCAATGAAGGTACCAACCTAAGATAAGTGCACTGCTTTGGATAATGCACTTTCAATGGTGGGTAAGGAAGGCAGGCATTCTTGTGAGAACAGCCTAAGACAGATACAGTCTTGTTTATGAAATAGAAAGGAGGGAGGTAAGGACAACGGGCTGAGACAGAAGTAGGCTTGGGCAAGAACTTGACACTGGGCTAGGACAAGGCTGGAGATGAGTACAGCTGAGGAACGTGTTCGTGGTATCTCGATTGGCTCTTGGCTCGTTAAGTCCCTGAATACAGGGTTATGCTGTGTTTATTCCTTGACTACTTAGTCTTTGACCTAGACTGACTATTCTTTGCATGTACCTCCAGTGGTACAGAAACAGACTGGGGAAAAAAACCCAGCACAGCACTTGCTGGGGTCATTCTATAATGCTGTCTAATAAGTCTCTCTCTTTTTTTCTTTAATCCTCACTCCCTCCCTCAAGACCCTGTTGGCTGACTGAGCTGACCTGGTCAGCGATCCTTTAGTACAGTTCCTCTTGTGGTCACCCGAACCATAAAGTTATTTTTGTTGCTACTTCATAACTGTAATTCTGCTGCTGCTTTGATCATAATGTAAATATCTTTGTAGACAGAGATTTGCTAACAGGGTGGAGACACACTGGACTAGGCACTGAACTAGGAAGTTTTGTAAGAATTCTAAGCCTAGGTTACACTCCAGACCGAATGAAGGCAAACCACAAAGGGAAGATGGCTTACAGAGTGAGCCTAATGGTTTGTGTTTCAAACGTCACTCGTGCCTGAGAAAGCCACTGGCACAGTCAACAGTAAGTGTGGCTTCAGCTTGCCAGACTGGAGGATTAAATTCTCACCGACACGGGGTTTTTCTCACCTGTCCTCAGTTCTGGTTTGAGAGGGCATCCTGCAGGCAGAAAGTATATTTGCAGACACAGGAATTCAGCAGCTCTCAGACAAGTCTGCTCCATTTGAAATTTGACAAGCCACAGCCCAGACGTCCCCATACGAACCTCTGAGACTTGACCAAGAAACCCTCTGGGTGATGCTAGGGCGATTGGCTCACTGCACATAACCCTGCCCTCCCCTGGTCAAGCAGTGGAATTCAAGTGACATGCTGACTGCCACATGAGAGTTAATGGTCACAGAGCCTTCTGACATCACGTGGCTTCTCTATCGTTGTCTCTGACCTACAATACGACAGGCCAATCTCTGCTATTTGAGCCTCACGTTTGGGCTCTGTGAGAGACAGGTCTCCTCAAACCTTGGGCTGAGGCGGGGCAGGCACCAGTGGGAAGCAGCCTGGCACATACACAGCTCCTGGGTTTTGAGTCACTTCCTGAAATCGTTAAGGTAGGCAACAGACTCTAAACTGTTGGCTGCCACGACACTTTTTTTTTTTTTAAAGATTTATTTATTTAATGTATATGAATACACTGTCACTGTCTTCAGACACACCAGAAGAGGGCATCAGATCTCATTACAGATGGCTGTGAGCCACCATGTGGTTGCTGGGAATTGAACTCAGGACCTCTGGAAAAGCAGTCAGTGCTCTAACCACTGAGCCATCTCTCCAGCCCGCCACGACACTTTTCCTTGAGAAAACCACCCACTTCGTTCAGTCAGTGTGGCTTTGGTAGTCAACTTCTCTGCTGGGTTGGGCCTACAGCCCTGGCCAGCTGAGACCCAAACCACGAGCCTAGGCTCTAAGAAAGGCCTCACTTCTCTGCCCGTCCTCCCATAGCCCAGTGTAAGCTGCTCTCAGAGCTTCTGCGCAGTGGTAGAGAGAGAGCATGCTGACTTGGCTGGAACACACAACGCCTCTGCATCGGGTGCAAAGAGGCTTCAGACGTAACTGCCTGCTGCAGAGCTGCTGGGATCCAGCACCCTGACCTCTTTGAACCTCTCCATAGCCCTGCCACTAAACTCACCATTCTGGAGCATCTGGGTCCCCAGGAACACAAACCAGAGCAAGAGCTGATGTCTGCTCTGACAATAAATTTTGTTCTGTGTTGATCGATAAATATTTGTAATAGCATCCCAGATATTGTATGAAGAGAGACCCTCCACCCCATCACTTCCAAGGGCTTTGCCTCTCCGCAGGGCCAGACCTGCTCAGGGGAGGATACTCTCAAGAGGTTTTAACCTCTTACTCTTCCTGACTCCCTGCCTGCTTGTGCCTCTCTCACCTCGGTCCCCTTCATCTTCTGGCTCCTCCTGCAGGGTCTGCTCCAGCCCAGCTGCATCCCCCCGAGATCCTGCTGGCAGCTCCCCGTTGGGCACAGTCTTGGTCAGTGACAGGAGCTGTGGTGGCGGTGGCTGTGCTAACTTTTGCCGAAGGGCATTGATCTCCCGGCGCAGCATGCGGACACGACGGGTGCGGGCCCCGCTGGATCGCATGGCGCTCACCAGATCCAGTTTCTCCAGCAGTTCCTTCAGCTGTGCCTCTGGGCTGAGATGGGCCCGGTTCTCTGGGATAAGGATGTTGTCCACTGCCAGGGAGATGGGGGACAAAACAGGCTGAAGGACCGGCCCAGCGCAGGGTGAGAAAAAAGGGCTGACATATTTTGGATGCAAACTATGCTCCTGGAAGTGCTAGGCCGGTGACTTCCAGCAGGGTCAGTGTGGGCCTTGGCCCTACAACACTGCTGCCCAGAAGGGACAGAACAAAATGTGGGAAACATCTGCAGGAAGCAAGTCCCAGTTACGCCTACAGCCATGCTGCAGGCATGAGCAGCTTATCAATCCCTGGCCTGAGTGATGAGGCAGTGAGCAGGGCATGCAGAGTGAGGGGCTCAGAGCACTCCACTCTCTGGTCCTCCCGCCCCGTGTTCCACAGCCACACTACAGGGACCCGAGAGAAGCCTTCTGGAGAGGCCTTGGCTTTCCAGACAGATGGCTACCCCTTCCCTACAGCACTGAGTCTGCCACTTAACCCTCAGACCACCCTAGTCTGCTCCCGGCCTCAGCCTTGCTCCTCCAAAGCCCTGGGCCCTGTCCTTGTGCCTCTCCTCCAGCTCCTTCTCCCCACCCACCCAGGCTCCTCACCATCCTCCCAGGAGAATCGGTAAAAGTCTTCCAATTTGGGTGACTCGGGCAAGTGGGTGCCCCTCTCGGGATCATAGCCGATGTTCTCTGCCTGCCGCCGGGCATGCCGCAGGATGGCCCCTCCCAGGTCCCGCAGGCGGACAGCTGCTCGGTGGAAAATTGTGTCTTTAGCATTATACTTCATGCAGTTGGTAACTATAAGGTTAAAGTCCTCCTCAAACTCCTCCAAGGTGTGGTACAGGTGAGATTCCAGCTTCCGCCTCATAGTAGAAAAATCCATTGGCTTGGATATGAATTCCAGGTAATCTGGAACCTAAACATATAAAACCTGTACAATTACAACAACTATTTATGAGCCACACGGGCGCACCCTTCACTGCTACTCGTAGCCTCCCAACTCTCTGCTGTGGCCATGTCGGGGCTCACCGCGAGCCTCAGCGCCTGGTCCACCCAGACCTCCTACAGACCCCTCACCCTGAGCGAGTCTCCTAGCCAGCCAGACAGCACCCCACTCTCAATTCTGGATGGCCTGCAGCCCAACCCCTCCTTGCTCTACTGGAAGGCAAGGCAGACTTCCTGTCTAGAGGGTGACTTGCCTCACTGAGGCTGACGGGTTCAGCGAAGATGTGTGCAGGGTCCTTCTCCTGCAGCAGGTCCAGAGTCGTCCTCAGCAGAACGGTGAACGGCATCAGCTCCAGCTCCATGGCTGCCTGCTGCACTTTGACCTGTGAGGAAAGTGTAGTGGTCGGAGTGCCTCAGCAGAGGGATGACGCTGCCCACCCCACCCAAGGCTGACACAAACAGTGTTAGGACCCGAAGGTCTCCCCAAATTCACATGTCAGTCTTCACTCCCAGTGGGAGGGGAGGAGAGGTGCAGGCATCGTGTAGGCTTCACCCTCAGGATGGATCAGGAAGCCCGGGTGTGAGTGAACTCTCACAGGAGCGACTGCTGTAAGGCAAACTCCCGCATTTGCTCTCTCATCTGCTTCCCCACCACAGCATACCACGGGCTGGAGCTTCTCATGGGCCTGCTGCCACGCCCTTACTCCCAGCCTCCAGACCTGGGAGCCAAGTCAGTTTTTCTGTGCAAATGGCCCTGCCTGTGATAATCCACTCTAGTGGCAGCCACTAGCCTAGAACAGTTACTTCACAAATGTTCTCTATGCATCAAGAACCAGACCAAAACTTACAGAAGTAAAACAATTATCCATTGTAGTGACTAACACTAATCCACGCTAGGTCTCAAGTAACTTTTAAAAACTTGTGTAGATGTGTGTCTGGGGATGGATGTGTGGGGCCATTCTGAGCATCTTCCGTAACTCTGAGTATCAAGGTCGATACGGACAGATATTTCACACAGAGAAAGTGGAGTCAGAGAGACCAAGAGACTGGCCCCAGGTCACAGAGCTAACAGGGCAGTTAGCAGAGGACTCCAGTCAGCTTCCACAGTTCTCCTGACCATTAAGCCACACTGCTCTTCTCCTTGTATTATCTCAATTAACGACAGAGCAACTGAGGCAGAGACTGATGCCCCCACTTTGGAATCTGGTACATGAAGTTTGGTGACATGATTGCGTTACCACAGTTATCTGGTTGGAAAACAAACCGAGAAGTGTTGGAGCTCAGGCCTTACTTAGTCCAAGTGCACCGAAGAAACCGAATGTGAGCATGTGTATCCCATGAGCACAGAGAGCTCTCGCTGAGAGCATGTGTGGGCCCAGGGTGACCGGGGAGTCCATGCTCAGCATCGCTCCAGTGGTCCCTGTCCAATGTTATCTTACATGGGCACCCTGGCAGGAAGTACCACACAGCCATGAGTACGGCAGACAAGCTCCTGCTCTTGTCCCCATCAACATAAACCAGAGCTAGGGCCTCCTCCTCTTCCTCTTCCTCCTCCTCCTCTTCCTCCCCTTCCTCCTCCTCTTCCTCTTCTCCCTCTTCTTCTTCCTCCTCTTCTTCCTCCTCCTCCTCTTCCTCCTCTTCTTTTTCCTCCTCCTCTCATTTTTATGAACCCGAGGGAGGAAGACAATCTAAGCTACAGGACCTGTGAAGGTCTTGGGATCTCCTCCCTCCCACGCAGTGAGAGCTGCCCAGGACAGGCAGTGGAGCCTGAGCGGCTCACCCGGCAGAGAGGCTGTGTGCTTACTGAACCGCATACGGGAGGAGGAAGGATTTAACCCACGCCTCGAAAGCATTCTGAGTAGCAGCTGCTATTCTTGGACCAGAGAGAACAGTTTGGACTTGTCATCCGTTCAATTAATAATATTTGCACTGTGCCATGTGGGGAACACTTGCGCAGACACTCCAGCGGGGCAGAGGACTGGCTTGACCATGAATAAAAGCAGCAGCTACCCCTTCTCGGCCCTGACCGTGGCCAGGCAGGCTTCTCACCTCTGACCAGCATGAGCTCATCTGTCTCTAGGACAGCAGCTCTGCTGTTATCTCTGTACTAAAGACGAGAAAACAGAGGTGTACGGAGAGCAAACAGTCGGTTTAGTGTTATGGAAACAGAAAGTAACACAGCCAGGCTTTAGTCCCAGCAATAACACACATCCTGCTCCTTAACCACACTGTGCCACCGACCTCACTCCCCATGCTGGGGACCTTGAATACCCTTGAACTGAGACTGGAAATTTTAAGCAAAGCATCCAGGTCGGTTTCCCCCCAAAACCTTCTAAACCGGAAACTCCAGTCAAGAGCTCAGGCAGGTGACAGAGCACAGGCCCCAGCCCGAGTGAGCTGACCATGAAACACAGATGCGTCCAGCAGCTCTCCACAGTGCTCGGCACAAGAGGGACAGAGCATGCTGGCACCGCAGAGGCACCCCGCACCCTCCGATGCCACCAAGAGAAGGAGGGGCCCCAGGGAGGGCCTGGTGGGCTCTGCTCACCTGCTCCCGCTTCAGCTTCTCCCTTTTGCGGATGAGCTCGATCAGCAGCCGCGCCCGCTCCAGGTCATGCCGGAGCTTCTGCCAGTATTTCAGCTCTTCCTTCACCGCGCTCGTCTTCTCATCATGCTCCCGCTGGGCAAGGCAAGAACAAGGGGGCTGTGGTCTCAGCCTCGGGGAGCTTCAGCAATGGGGACCCCTGCCTCCCACCAGCCCTGAGGTGGGAGGGCCCTTCCCCCAGCACCACCAGGGCCTTTGCCCCAGGCTTCCTGGTGCTAGGGTGCTTCTTCAGCGCTGTGCAAGGACAAACCGTGAAGACTAAAGGCCACCCATCAGACTGCTTCCCCAGCCCAGGGACGCTGCTGACTGGATATGGCCCTTGCAGCTGGGAAGCATTTCTGAAGAAGCCCAGGAAGACTAAGGGGTTGTAAGAATCTCATCCTAGATCTTTGCCTTGGCTGGAAAACGCTGGAGCTCTTACTAGTAGATGGTGGTGTAAAATAGTTTGGTCAAACAGTGAAAATCAGCGGATGCAGGGCTGGAGAGATGGCTCAGTGGTTAGGAGTGGGCAACACTCTCGCAGAGACTGGTTTACAACCTCCCCTAACTCCAGCTCCTGGGGAAATCAGCCTCTGGTCTCTACAAGTACCCCCTCTCCTGTAAACACGCGCACACTGACACACACTTGAGAAGTGAAAACACAAATAAAACAGATCTAAAGAAAAAGAAACCGGTGAATGCTGTCCCAGAAGAGGTCACCTGTCGCTGAGGGAGGGCAGGAGCTCAGCATTTGTAACAAAGGAATGCTGAAATGGCTTAAAGAAACCAAAGCCTGGCCCATAAATGGAAGAGAGAACCTGAGAGACTCCCTGCAGCCTCTGAGGAACCTGCTCTCAGGCACATACACTCCCCACGCATACACAATACACACACAAATTAAAATAAACCTTTTTGGTTTTTTGTTGCTGTTGTTGAGACCGAGTTTCTCTGTGTAACAGCCCCGGCTATCCTGGAACTCACTCTGTAAACCAGGGTAGCCCGGAAGTCACAGAGATCGCCTGCCTCTGCCTCCAGTGCTAAGATTAACTGTGTGCAGCACCACCCCAGCTAAACCTTTTTCACTGCTGAGAGGGCACAAAGCAGAGAGGTGTGTGCATGGGGGAGGGTTGGTTGGGGAGGGCTTCGAGGGTAAGCAGCCTCCTAAGAGCTGCGAATGAATACAGGAGGAGACATGGACAAGCCTACAGCTTGCTGGCCAGCCAGTCAGCCAATCACTTGAGTTCAAAGTTCAGTAACAGAGCCTGGAAGACGCCTGGGATTGGCATATCATCATGCGCACAAAATGCATGTGCATATGCGCGCACACACACAAGAAGTCAAAAAAGTCTGTAAAGGTGCATAGAACCCACACAGACACACGATGTCACTGTGTGAGGAAGGCTTGCTGGGAGGAGCTGGCGAGTGCTGGAGGGCCTTCAGGGAAGCAGGGGTTCAAGAGAGCAGAGAGACCTGTGACTCAGAGGGTCAGACAGAGCGTGCAAACAGGACGCTCAAGGCATGCGTCACGTGAACTTTGGCTTCTCTGCAGCGGCGGCGTGGGAGGATCCGAAGGCCGATGGGATGGAATAGGTGAGGAAGGAGTAACTGATGCTGGGGGCAACGGGAAGGGACTAAGAAAGAGCAGAAAACACTAAGCTCGTGTTAGCTACCGTAACACTACCGGTTAGCCCGTCAACTGCACATTTACTATGAAATGCTGAAGGGCAAAGGGTACCTTTTCTTTTTTTTTTTTTCTTTTCCTTTTTTTTTTCAGAGCTGGGGACCAAACCCAGGGCCTTGCGCTTGGTAGGCAAGCGCTCTACCACTGAGCTAAATCCCCAACACCCAAGGGTGCCTTTTCTTATGTCACGCAATTGGGCCACTTTGCTCTCACTCAGCCCACCTCTTCTATGACACCTGGAGGGCTTTGTGTGTATAAACATGTCCCTGGGCTGGCTGTGCACTCTGTCCTGGAGTATATCCTCCAGTCAAGCCTTGTGAAAATGCATTCTTTAACAAAAAACATCTCTTGGCCTCAAAGAGCTCAAACTCTTGGTAAATGCCACAGCCCAGTTAATAACATGCTGTGAGATCACGTAAGATTACATACTCAGTCTGCTGTCCGACTATGTACCCGCCTGCTTACATTTAACCTGTCTTTTTAAGAGGATAAGACTTCTCTGTTGGACCCGGATTTCCTATGCAATCAACTTTTACAACCGAAGCCTAGTTTTCTTCTTGTTGTGTCCTCTCCCACGCCTTTGGACACAGTCATGTGTGTGTGTGTGTGAGCGAGTGCGCGCTGTGATAATCATTTGCTGAAAGCAGTCAACAGGTTAGAAGTGACCTTAGATATCCACCATAAATTCTAAAAACGACATGTGGGTACAGTTTGTTGAGGTCAGGGTCCAATGTCTTCTTCCTTATAAAACTGTCAAGTTCTCCTGTAAGGAGCCCTCATCTGGGCTGGGAGACGGCAGAGCATGTAAGCGCACTGGCTGCCCTTGCACATGAGCAGGGTTCTGCTCCCAACACTTACATGGTGGTTAACAACCACCATTTGTAACTTCAGCCCCAGGTCAGCCAACACCTTCTTCTGGTCTCTGTGAGCAACAGACACCTACATGGTATGCAGACATTCATGCAGGTCAATACTCATACACACAAAATAAATCTGAAACAAACGACCAGGACCTCTCATCCTGTCCCCACCCCACTGGTTCTGTGCCGTTCAATTAATACAGAGGAAAGACCACTCATCAGATACAGGCATAACTTATAGGCATGACAGAGAGAACACACACACACACACACACACACACACGAACGCACGCACGCACGCACGCACACACCAGACAACAGACAGACTACAGCTAGGCCAGACAGATGGAAGACACGGGAAGGAAGTAAAGAACTGAAGTTTGCTGTTTTCATTCCTGAATGGTACATAGGTGCAGTTTAGAATTTGCTGACGTTATCTGCAGTTCATGGACCATCCAAAACATCTCCCTTCAGAAGGGGCCCTGCCAGGTCTGAAGGTCTCTGCGGTGCTGATAAACTGTTGCTGGGCAAGTCACTCAGAGGGTGACCTGCTATTGCCAAAGGCTTCCTGAGAGGATAGAGGAGGAGGAGGAGGAGGAGGAGGAGGAGGAGGAGGAGGAGGAGGGGGAGAAGGAGGAGCAGCAGCAGCATCCTACCTCCACTATCTTCTCCTTCCCCCAGCTTCCTCCATGAGCTGCCAACAGTCATAGTACCCACCTGTTCAGCATTTCTCTGCGACTGTAAGTGGGAGTGCAGGCGCCTGATGAGAGGGACACCGTTCCGAGCCTGCCGCTTCAATAGCCAGTAGTTGTGAAGCCGCTGCATGAACTGGTTTTTCCTCTGAAAGGAGAGACCACTACAGATCTTGTTCAACCTTGGGTAGAGGCACAGGGGAGTGAGAGACAGATCAGTGGGAGGCTCGGGCTACACGCAGCTGTACATCCCATTCAGATCTCAGTTCATTTCTGAACCGGACAGAGGCAAACAGACTGAAGCGACCAAACGCCTCGCCTCAGAGGAGGGCTGAGAAAAGACAGCAGAGTTAGGCAGCTCAGACTGAATGAGGCGTGTTTCGCCTGCTTCTCCATCCTGCCTTGCAGAAGTGATCTGAAGGAACCCTCTCGGCCCTCTGCCTGTGGTTGGGGTTGGGGATTTATCTCAGTGGTAGAGCGCTTGCCTAGGAAGCGCAAGGCCCTGGGTTCGGTCCCCAGCTCCGAAAAAAAGAACCAAAAAAAAAAAAAAAAAAAAAAAAAAAAGATGCCCGTGGTCCGGGTGTGTGCTCCTGACCCCCCAGCCTCCTCTTGATAACAGCACAAGATCCTTGTGGGAAGATCTCACCAGACTGGGGTAGCCCACAACCAAGAAAATGTGTCAGGTTACTGCTTTCTGTACCCTGACCTCTGGGGGCCTTTGTGTGTGCGTGCATGTTCGTGAGAGATGGGGCCTCACTATGCTGGCCTGGTACTTATGATTCTCCTGCTCAACCTCCCAAGTGACTGGGATTATGGGCATCTAACACCACAGCCAGCTGACGTCTGATTGTCCATGTAAAAACTCTTAGCACACTACAAATGCCTAAATTTTGAATCAAAGTTTGGAAAAAGGAGAAAACAACAAAAATCTAAACATAGGTAAACAGAGAGGATAGAAACCCTAAAAGAGGAGCCAGCAAAGTGAGGTCTTGTGATGTGGATTTAAAGTAGTAACAGCTATGGGACCAGACAAGAAAGGATCGAATGAACACCTCCAAGGACAGCAGCACTGTCCCCTCCTCACAAAGTAGGGACAGGCATCTGAGGAGCACAGGTTGGGTAGATCAACGCTCCTGACACAGCTAAGAAGACAGTGGCCCCACGTGGGCCCCGACTCCATGACCTCTTCCCTGCTACTGACCACGCCCAACGTCCACGCCCAAGGTCAGCAAGGCCCCAGTGCCCTCCACCTTCCTCTGCTTTATCTCTTTGCCCCACTCCACCGGAGGAGAGCTAACTGTAGCTAATCGAGATGAAACTTAAGAAAGATGGGGTGGGAAGGGCGGGCACTGCCACTCAATGCTTTCTCCGTCTCCACTCAGATGTCCCTGCCCCAGAGCCAAGCTCACCTAGACCTTCCCCCACCAGCACCCATGCCAAGCACACCTGCCCACTTGCAGGCCAGCCCCCTCCCTCTGCCTCCTGGCCATGGTGGGGTCAACAGCGTTTGTGCGGGTGGGGCGGGGATAAAATAACATAGCAGCAGCAGCAGTAGCCACCATTTATTGAGCGCTTACTACCTGCCAGGTCTGTGCTAAGGATTTGACTCAGATTTCTCCCAACTCTATCTGGTGAGTTTGCTCACAAAACCGGGCTTAGAGCCATTAATTGGGTAACTTACCAAAGGGCACACAAGTATTCATGTGTGTTTCTTCTTAGCCGGCAAATCTGGCTCCTGGGAAAGGCACCTCAAACAGCCATGACAACCAAAAGCTAGCCCCAGGGCACGGTCACCCTACAAATGGGGACCGAGCACTGACCCAGTTACTTCAAGAAAGAGGTAACCAAGACCATCTCTGTGCCTGGAAGACACAGAGTTGCTGAAGTTCTCAAAATAAGAGCCTCCCTGTCCTGATCTTGTTCTGGTACCTTCCCAGCATGGCAGGTCTGGCTGCCTGTTCCTCTCCTAGTGCCAATTTCCTGCACCCTGCCAGATGCTCCTTTATCATAGCCTTCTACTCAAGACAGCCTAGCGCCTACAGCCCAGCGCCTGACCTTTCCCACCTGATCCCACCCCTTAGAACAGGATGTGGCATGTAGTAAGTGCTCAATAAATACCTCATTGAACGAACAAAGGAGAGAACAACTTTACCTCCCGTGGCTGTGGTTTCTTCATCTGGGAATGTGGGAGAAGGTGCAAGGACTACATTAGATGAATAGTCTCCGAGATTCCCTCCTCCTCTACAGCTTGTCTCCTTTCCTTTTCTTTTTCTGAACATGGGCTTGCTGTGCAGCCCTTACTGGCCTAGAACTCATGACTTACAGCAGGCTAGACTTGAACTTCCAGAAATTCACCTGACTCTGCCTCCCAAGTGCTGGGGTTAAAGGTGTATACCACCACACCCAGCTTCTACTGTATATGTTTTAAAGGAATCAGCCTTGAGGTGGGCTCTGCTGGAACCCACCAGCATCCCCAGCTACTGAACAGATAGTTTAACACAGGTGCAGTGCTCTCTCTGAGGACTCTGAGGACGGGGCCGGGAGGCTTGGTTATAAAGCTCTATTTTCCCCAAAATGTAAAGCTTCTCAAGAGGAGGACTGCCCCACCCACACACATCCCTCATAAACAAGTTCCCAGTCTTTCCCGGATGAGAGATTTTCAGAAGGCAGGTGTTACACACTTAGGGCTCCTCACTTGGAATTGAGTTTTGGGGAGCCTGCGTGAGAGCCCTTGGAGTTGTCACAGAGATGAGTTTAAGGACACAGCCTGCACATACTAATCATCTCTGCAAAGACCAGAGATGATAACCATATAGCGATCCCCGGGACAGTTAACAGTGAGGATTTACCCTGTCCACAATGTCACTCAGTGTCACTGTGAAAGCTACCACGTCACTTACACTGTCACCAGGGTTTATGTCACTCTGAACCAAAGGAAGCACATTGCTTCGAGGGCACGGACAGAACCCGTCAGTTAGTGACAGGCCCATCAGGGAACACAGAGGAGACCAGGCATCCAGCCACGGTGTTGGCGAAGACCTGGGCTACTGTGAAGAACAAACCAAGAGTCCCGCAAGAGACTGTCTCATGAGGCTCACCTGTAAGAGGGTATCTGTGGGACAGTGACCATGGGGACAGTGATGGAGGGTGTCTCTCGGCCAGCTTCCTCCAGCTCCTTCTTGATCTTCTGCTTTGAAGTCATCTTACTCTTCTTGGACACCCCCTTGAGGGGGCTGCCCACCCCACCTTGGCCTTCCTGGCCCTCCTCCTCTCCTTCTTCCTGTTCCTCCTCCCCACCACCCTCTTTCAGCCCATCCTCATCCCCGACTTCACTGAGGCTCCTCGGTGAGTCACCCTTCCTCCTGGCAGTGGCAACACTTGGGGAGTGGGCCTCGCAGTAGGCGGTCTTGCGCACGGTAAAGATGGTGCCATTGAGACTGGTTTCTCTCATGGGTTCAATCTTCATGAACAGCCCGGCCCGCTGCGCGCACGTCACGTGGAAGGCGGTGTAGCAGTTCACTTTATGGCACTGGATGGCCGCGCCCAGCCCCTTCTGCTTGCAGATGTAGCAGGTTAGCTTCCAGCGGGCAGGCGGGATGCTGTCGATGCCCTCAATGGGCTCCAGGAACACCGTATTGGCGAAGCAGACTTCAGGGATCCAGATGGCGCAGACTACATGGGCCCAGTGGCCATCACTGGTCTGTTTGAAGGCCCCCCCTTTATTGGGGCACAGGACACAATCCACAGGCCGAGAGGGAGACTGCAGGCAGCAGCGGCAGAGCCACTGGCCCTCTGGGATGTAGGGAACGCCGTAGCACTCCTGGTGCACAGCTAAGTTGCAGATGTCGCAGAAGAGGATGACGTTGCTGTTGTGGCACTCATCATCCAGGCACACGCAGCAGAAGGCGTCCTCGTCGATCAGTGACTGCTGAGCCCCACTGCTGCGGCTCTCCAGGTACGACTCCTTCTCAAGCCGGTCCACCAGCAGCTCGAAGGTGTCCGCCGACACGGAGCTGTGCCCGTCTGCTCGGCGCTTCTCATTGACCATGTCGAGCCAGGCCATGTCCTCCTCGTCCATGTCATACTCCACCTCTGCGTCCAGATCTTCCGGAGGCTTCTCGATGTAGCGGTAGTAAGCAGCGGGCAATGGGGGTGCTTCCGGCTGGCTCCCTGTGTCCACCACTCGAAAGCTGGGCTGCGGGAGGTGGAAGGACGTGCCGGGTGCATGCTTGGAACAGGACTCCTTCTTCTTGCCCTTGGATGAGGGTTTCTTGGACTTGGCGGGGAACTGGGGCTGCTCGCTGTTCTCCTTGTTGCTGTTGCATTCGGTGATATCCTGAGCCGTCAGCTCATCCTCGGTGATGATCTTAAGCGGGTCATAAATGCTGATACGGTGCAGGCGGCCGTCCATATCGACTTCCACGATCCTCTGGGCTTGGGCGTAGGTCAAGGTCTCCCGTGTGGGTGAGCATTTAAGACTGTATGGGGATGGGGATCTCCGGCCCTCGGCATTCTGCCGTGACTTTCGGCGAGGCTTCCTCATGGCAACTGGAAAGGACGAAGACAGGCCTAAGGAGAGAAGGCCACGGGAGTGTGAGCTGGATGTCCCTTGCTGCATGCACTCATTCACCCTCCATCCATTCAAATGGACACCAAAAGGTCTGTTTCCTGTCTAAACAATACCCCTCTAAAGCAGTGGTTCTCAACTTTCTTAACACTGCGGCCCTGGAATGCAGTTCCGCATGTTGTGGTGACCCCTCCCCCAAACACAGTTATTTTCATTACTATTTCATAACTGTAATCTTGCTATTGTTATGAGTCGTAATGTAAATATCTGTTTTCCAATGGTCTTAGACGATCCCTATGAAAACAGTGGTTTGACCCCTGCCAAAGGGGTCAAGACCCACAGGTTGAGAACTGCTGATTTAAAGGCCTCTCACTCTTAAATCTCTTTACAAGCATCACATCGGTGAAACGTTTTCTCTGGTCACTTTAAAATTGCAAATCTCAGTTGGGCAGTGGTGGTGTACACCTTTAAATCCTAGCTCTCAAGAGGCAAGTAGATCTCTAAGTTCCAGGCCAGCCTGGTCTACAAAACGGAGTCCAGAACACCCAGGGCTACACAGAGAAACCCTATCTTGGGAGGAAAACAACAGCAAATCCCTTACCTCACCCAGCAATGGGCTGTTCATCCTATTTCCTATTTTAGTTTTTGGTAACACCATCTTCTAAGCTACGTAATTTACCAGTTTACCATGCTTGTTACTCTACTTCTAGCTGAATGTGAACTACACAGAGGAAGGAGTTATCTATCTTATTCCCTGGGAAGTGTCTGAAAAGATGCCTAGAAAAGCGAGCCCTCGCAAGTGCTAGGTGACTGAAACCACATACTTCTGTGTTTGTGTGTGTATGCGTATGTCTGCACGTGGAAGCCAGAAACTTACGTCAGGTGTCTTCCTCAATCATGAGCCACCTCATTTTGTTTGGGATGAAATCTCTTGCTGAATCTGGAGTTTGGGGTTCAGTTAGATTGGCTGGTCAATGAACACCCAGAGCTACGTGTCTCTGTCCCAACTGTTGTAGGGCTTACTTAAGTTCAGTTTGGGGTTTCTACCCCGCCTTTGATCATTTGGTTTTTGGGTAAAATGCACACGTTATTTACAATAAGCCGTAGTTAGCACTGGAGCTCAGCAGATATCTACCCTCTATGTTGTTAAAATCTATTTTTTAATCAACAACCTCAAGTTATTACTATGTTTTATCTGGGCTGCTCTTAACTCTAATTGCCACCCCTGGGGCTATGCTTTCTTTCTTTCTTTCTTTTTTTTTTCTTTTTTCTTTTTTTCGGAGCTGGGGACTGAACCCAGGGCCTTGTGCTTGCTAGGCAAGCGCTCTACCACTGAGCTAAATCCCCAACCCCGGGGCTGTGCTTTCTTGACTCCTAACCCATGGCGTCTCCCTCCTTTTACCTTTTTCTCTTTCTCCCCTGGGAGAAAGAGATTAAAAACTGATATAAATATGTCTAAGGATGCATGGTCAGGCTTTGATGTCAATGCTTAGGAGACGAAAACAAGAATAGTTAGGCTCCTGGTGAGCCTCAGGCCAGCCCACTGCACCCAATACTCGAGTTAGAGGCCCACTTTGCATTTGACTTTTAGTGGGTGCTGAAGCTCAAACTCAGCTCTTCAGGCTTACACAGTAAGCCCTGTACCCTCTGGGCCATTTCCCCAGCCTTGAGGGAGAGCATTATGATCCTGTCCTCAACGACTCCTATCCCACTAAGGGGACAAAAATGTACCCAGATCTGTATAATATGACACAAGGTAAGGTCTAATATTGCAGTGATCATTGAATAAACCAGGTAATTATGGGAAAGATCATGCTAAGGCTTCAGAAGACAAGATACTAGGTCAGAATGAACTCAGGACGCAGGCTACTATGCCTAGCTAACCTCCTGGGTTTTTGTTTTTCTTTTGTTTTTTTACAATGGGGAGGCAAAGACAACAATGGTGACGGTTAATATTATCCACTTTCAAGCTTTATAAACACGGTGAGTTCTATCAGAGGATCAGAAGCAGTGAGTGTAGTGTTGGCTTTAGTGGTGCGTGGTGCGCATCTTTAATCCCAGCACTTGGGAGGCGGAGTCAGGTAGGTGTGCTTACTTCAGTGAGTTCCAGGCCAGGCGGGGCTACACAGTGAGAACCTGTATCTAACTAACTAACTAAGGTCACAGGTCTAAAGCGACATATCATAGCTAGAAGGCCCATCTCTTGGCCCTGTCCAGAGTAAAAACAATCAGAAACGCTTCATACAGGCTAGAGAGATGGCTCAGTGGTTAGAGCACTGACTGCTCCTCTACAGGTCTTGAATTCAATTCCCAGCAACCACATGGTGGCTCACAACCATCTGTAATGGGGTCCGATGCCCTCTTCTGGTGTGTCTGAAGACAGCTACAGTGTACTCACATACATAAAATAAATAAATAAATCTTAAAAAAAAAAGAAATGCTTCATACTACATATAATATAATATAATATAATATAATATAATATAATATAATATACAGGTTCTTCCTGCAGAAGGCAACTGCTTAGGGCATTTCCAACCACAAACCCTGCAAGCTCTGGGAATGCCTCTACTAGATCTTTTACATTTTAAGTAGCCTGTCTGAGATCTTCACTGGACTCAAGGACAAGTTGATTGGGGCGGTATCTGAGGTGAATTCTCAATGCACAATTTACCTCAGAAACCTCTCTCCCACGATACTTGTATCTAATCTACTCTGCTGTGCTTCCCCCAGCATTCTCTGCCCCTAAGGAACAGTGGCAGGCAGTCACCAAGGCCATTCTCACCAGGAAGACTTAAGCCATGACACTTCAGCTTACTTTAACAAACTTAGTATTTCTCACAACGGCCTCAGGAGAGACTGCGCAGACACCTTCACTTCAGTCATGAGAAAACAGAAGCTCAGAAAACGGTGACTCCAGCAAAGCTGATGTGACTCCAGATCTACCAAGCTGGGAGGCTACAAACATCAGGGGGACACCGTGATCTCTCAAAGACATTCTGCAGGTGTCTAGGTTCCAATCTTGGTCCTACGTAACCTGGACAATGTTGAGTTTCTCTGCCTCTGAACTGCATGGGTGAAACAGAGCTGGGCGCATTGGCACACATTCCATTGCAGTACTTGGGAGGCAGAGGTGGTCCTCTCTCTGTGGAATTTGAGGCCAACCAGATCTAGTTTTTCAGACTACTGTGGCACATAGGGAAACTCTCTCCCTTTAAAAAAGTAAAATGTTCATAGGTCTGGAGAGAAGAGGGCTCAGGGCAGTTGAGAGCACTGGCTGTTCTTCCAGAAGATCCAGGTTCAATTCCTAGCCCTTACATGACTGCTAACAAGTGTCTGCAATTTCGGGGGAGCCAACACCCTAACATACATGCAGGCAAAACATCAATATGCATACATTTTTATAAATAAAATAACTTGGCACTGAAGAGGACCTAGGTTTGGTGCCCAGCACCCACACCGTGGATCACAACTGTCTGTAACTCCAGTTCCAGGGTATTGGAAGCCCTTTTCTGGATTCCCATGTATCAGGCAACATACCCCATGAGCATAAAAAAAAAAAATTCAAATGTCAAATTAATAAAAAGCAAGGGCAAAAGTATCTACTCCTTAAGGATGATCCCTAAGTTATCATTGGCAACCACAGTGTGAAGGGCTCTTTCAGTCCCGAGGTGTGACTTAAGCTAACCTGTCTGAGGAGCAACTGTGAGGCAGGCATACAGGATCCTCTGGAGCAAAGGGACACAGAACCTTTACCATACTTCCCGAAGCCCTGGGGGCCACTAGATCGCGCACAAACCTCAAGGTCTCAGAAGTGGTCCGGGCCAACAGACTCGATTTCCCCAACCCTCCAAAGGCAAGCAGCCTCTGGAGAGGAAACACACACTTCAGTCTCAATTTTGGAGAGTCTACAAGAGCCCCATTCTGATCGTCTCCATCCCTACTCGGGGCTCCCGCGGTCAAGGGGAGCAAACCTGTCGGATCGGGCTGTGGGAAACGAAGAGTTTCGCCTCCCTGGAGCCAACAACTAGACCAGGGTTGGTATTTTTTTTTTTTTTTTTGGCGGGAGTTTCCTCACGTACACAACTCTTCCCACATACACACTGCCGAGTATCCCCAACACCCGCCTCCAGAGACGTTCTTAGCGGCCCGTGAGCCCCAACTCGCCCACCTCACCCTGGCCCCCGAATGAGGAGTTTCAACAATTGGACGGAACCCGCCCTGCACGCCACACAAGAGACCCAAGAGACCAGGGGAGACTCCAGACAACGTCCCTGCCCCTTTAAAGGGACACCTCTTCCAGTGGAACCTTCACGACCCCCCTCGAAGGAGAAAAGAGAGAGACCTCTCCCAGAAAAGCCCAGAGGGTAGGCGCACCACAGACAGACGCGAAGTCCGACCCTTTCTCACAGGGAAAGCGAGCGCCAGCGAACGAGGGGGAGGGTGAGGAGGGGAGGGACGCAGAGATGCGAGCACTTATTGGCCGCCCGGCCTGCCCGTCAAGGGGGAACCCGTGCGCCAAGGGCGGCCCCTTGAGGGCGGAACTCTGCTCGGGTCTAGCCAATAGGAGAGCACGGGGAGGGCGGGGCTTAGCCGCTCCGCTGCCAGGACCGGGGAGAAACAAGATGGCGGGTGCGGGAGGGGGTCCGCGCTTTGCAGCTCCCTCTCGCGCGCTTTCCCTGGCCTCGTCGCCGCCCTCGCTCCAGGGGAGAGCTCGCGCGTCACCCCCGCGCCCCATCGGGACACCCCTGTGCGCCCCGGCTGCCCCCTCGCACGCAGCGCTCGCTCCCAGTCGGCCCCCGCCGCCCCCGCTCTCTCTGGCCCCGCCGCCGCCCCCATTTTACCTCAGCTGCCGGCCGGGCCCCTCGCTTCGGGGGGCCCCCTGAGCGCCGGCAGGCCGGACCAGCGAGCAGCTCCTTGCGCGGCCCCGCTGAGGGAGCGCGGCCTCCTCCCGCTCCCGCCCTTCGCTCCGTCTCCCCGGGCCCGGCCGCCGCTCCCGGGGGAGGAGGGGGAATGGAGCCACCGCCGCCGCCACCGCTGCCGCCACGGAGCCCGGCCGAGGGGAGGGAGGGATCAGCCCCCAGGCAGGATCCGCCCCTCGGCCTCCCCCCGCCACCTCCACCCCTTCCCTCGCTCCCTCCCCGGCTCGAGCCGCCGCACGCGAAGCGGGAGCGCGAAAGCGCGGGGAGACCGGAGCGGATGCCCCCGCCCGAGCCCGGCGCGGCGGCGGCCGCGGCGGCGGGGAGACGGAGCGCGAAGCGGCGGCGCCACCTCCACGGGGCACCGTCCCCGGCTCGGCCTCACGGTGGCGGTGCGGACGCGGCGGGGCCGAGCGCAGGCGGCTCCGCTTCACTCCGGGCCTCCTGCCCCAGAGCTGATCTAGTCGGGGTTCCCACTCTGAATCCGCAGAGCTATTCCCCCCATCCCGGACGCAGAGTGTGGGGACACTCACCCCTGAGGTGGAACCGCCCTGTCCCCCCTACCAACCCCCATCACCAGGCTCGCCCCAGGGCGACCCCCGAGGGTCACACGGTGTGTGACTTCCCGGAGCGCAGGTGGCCGCGCGGCTGCCAGAAACTCGTCCCTCCCCAGGCCCCCAGGACAAAGGTCTAGCCAGGTCCATCCATCCCCTCCCTCCCGGAGCTCGGACAGCCCGGGGAAGACCCTCATGTGGTGTGTACAGGTGAGACTCTCCTTGCACACAAGGCTGCCACAGACCAGACTTCCATCCGTGTTTTTTTTTAAAGTAAACATAAAAGTTTGACAGTCTGTCTAAACCTGCCTCGTAATGCCGTTTGTCACTCTAGGCATGGGATAAATACTTTTCTCCTAGAATCCGATTTGGCCAGGAGTCGGTTAATTTAATGCACTAAGCGGCTTTCTCAAAGACTGCCGGCCTGTCAAACAGCAATTCCCAGACTTTGAAGTGTACTCAAGCTGGCTTTTGTTCTAATAAAAGGAAAAATAAATAAATAGAAGGAAAGGTTCCTTTGCCCCTCCACGCGCACCGTGTACCTATAAAATCTGAAAGCTTACCTCTCGAGACTGAGATCTTAAGCACCAGTCCTTAATGATGCATATAAAGGATGTATGCCATCAAGGATGAAGATGAATGACATATTTTGAAAGCGTTTCCTCTGCCCGAACGGCTGGTGAGACTTTCGATTGCTCGATTGGCTCTGGTACCCAGGACCTGAGTGTTAACAACAGTCGAAAGGATAGAAAATAAACCCTCAGGGTCCAAACTTTTGTGTTTTTTATTTACATCGGCATCCTAAGTAAATAGTTAAGAATTTACCAGTTGAGTGAAGCAAGGAAGTTAGGTTTCCTTACAGTGCTTTCTTGATAGATGGTAATAACGTACTGCAAAAAATAACCAATTTTTAAGAAGGGAAGGGCGTGGCTTGAGCCCAGTAAGCCCCCCCCCCACCAAGTGCTTTGAAAGCTTTGAAGCAGAAATACTGTGAATTACTCAACTGTTATGAAGCTTGGGGGAATAATCACGGGAGGGAAGGTGTGGAAAGATTAATTGTGGAAGGGAAGGCCCTAGAGGAAGAGAATATTGCAATTATTTTTACTTTTTTTTTTAATTGAGAAACATAGGAGCTTCTTGTTCTTTTACAATAAGAAACATAAATATTTACATAGGGCACTTTGTTTCCCCCTTACCTTTTATTCTGCACAGTTGCACCTGGGCATCACCCACTTGTCTCCTGACCCCGATGTTCTCAAAGTTCATTTAGCATGACCTGGTTTGCATGATTGGGAGGGACCCTTACCCTCTAAAATGGGCAGATGAATACCCTCAGAAGATGTCCCAGCTTGTCCCTAAAGTGATTTTAACAGCCACCGAAAGCACATGGCAGCCTCCTCACGCAGTCACCAGCCTTTCCTGGTCATTTTCATGAGAGCAATTTCAACTCCCGTTTCTCCCCCCCTCCTCTTGTTTCTCCCCCCTCCTCTTCCTCACCCTTAAAACATTAAAGCCACCCTTATTTTCCCTTTTGACACAGGAAATTAGTTTTCTGTAGCATAACCTCACACGTAGCCAGTTCGCTGGGATGTAATCTCAGATGTAACATTCGACAATTATGTCATTAAAAACAAATTTGGTTCAGACATCCCAGAGGCACTGCGTTTAATTCTCCTTAATCTTCAGCTGTTTTAAAGAGTTTGAAGTCATCCCTCCCTGGCCTGTCCATTAAACAGCGCTAAATTAAGTCAACAAAACAAGAACTCCGCCTTTGACTCTAAATATTTGTCTTATTATTTCTCTTCTTTTTCATTAAAACTCTAGTGAGCTCTGCCCACGACTTTAATCCTAGCACACAGGGGACAGATCTCTGTGAGATCCAGGCCACCTTGGTGTGCATAGCAAATTCCAGGCCATCCAGGACCACATGGTGAGAGGCTGTCTCAATAAAACAAACAAAACTTCATTGTGAAGAACTTGGGACACACGAGCGCGCTCACACACACCCCTCAAAATTAGCCAGACCCAAATTTCACTGAAATGGCGGACTAACACTCAAAAGTAGAATAGCTATCCCGGAGCTATAGGGCTTCACATTGCCTTTTACACGATCGGGTCAATTATATTTTTCCACAAGAAAAAGGAAAAATACTTAAAAGAGCTGAAAAGCAATTAATTGTGTCTGGTCTTTCTTGGGCACCGAATGTTTAGCCTTCCCCATGCCCTTTCTGCTCCTCAGCCTATAACCATGGGAACCCATGGTTGTTTACCTATGAGCACTCACGGTAGGGCTGGGGTCAGAATCTTGGAGGAAACAAATTCTTTTATTCCCCTACGACTGTGGGGGTTGGGGATTTAGCTCAGTGGTAGAGCTCTTGCCTAGCAAGCACAAGGCCCTGGGTTCGGTCCCCAGCTCCGGGAAAAAAAACAAACAAACAAACAAACATGTTCTATTCCCCTACGACTGTGAGCTCCCTTACTAAACATTCTAAGCCCCCCCCCCGTTTTTAAAAACTGTAGATTTTTACTTTATATTTTGAATTTATTCTTTAATTGTATTTATTTACTGAGCTCACTCAACAGTGAGGCAGAGGTCAAAGGGCAAGCTAGAGGTCTCAGTTGTCTCCTACCCTGGGAGTTTCCGAGGCTTTAACTCAGGGCTTCAGGCCTTGGGAGCAAGAGCCTCTACCCACCGAGCCATCTCACCACCCCAACGGAGACTTGTTTAAGACTCAGGAGAAACTTAACTTGTTTATAAAGGAGGGCGTTTTACTATTTAAAACTAACTGGCATGAGAACCAAGTCCCCTTCCCCCACACACTGGGCCCCACCCTGCACCCCAGGAGCAGCTCATAATCCCAGTTACTGTACCACTGTCTTTAGCTTACCATGGGGAGGCCTCTGAATGGTTCAGTGTTGCACCCCTGGATTAATAAAATGCACTGAATAAGAAAAATGGGCCCCGACTCCCTGTTAGATTATTTCTAATAAATACCCCTTCCTTAAACACTTGGCTGAAAGAAGTCTGGACACGCAGGGAAGAGTGTCAAGAGGTGAAAATCATACTCTCGGGTTGCAAGGGAAATGATCTGAGGTTGGCTGGATTGAGAGCGGGATCCTGGGGATGGAGAGATGATTCAGTTGGTAGAGCCCTTCCTGCTCTCCTGTCCTGCAGCTCACAACTGTGTAACCCCAGTTCCTTGGGATCTGACGCTCTCTCCTGGCCTCTGCAGGCACCAGAACATGTGCATCGACACACAGGAAGGTGAGCGCACAAGCGCGCACACACACGCGCGCGCGCGCACACACACACACACACACACGAATAAAAATATAGTCTAGAAAACTGCGCTAGTATAAACTGATTTGGTGAGGACCAACGTAGGATGAGAGGTTGGTGACAGCAACTCGGTCAAAGGAATAGTATTTCTAGGAAATTGTCCTAGCTAGTCTGTGTGGGCAGATGTTAAGGGACTAGAGAAAAGAACAATTCTTTCTCACTTTAGGGATGCAAAGATTCTTTTTTTTTTTTTTTTTCAGAGTTGGGGACCGAACACAGGGCCTTGCCAAGCGCTCTACCACTGAGCTAAATCCCCAACCCCGGATGCAAAGATTCTTAAACCAACTCCAACTAGTTTTGGCTTTGGGTTTGGGTGTGTGTTCCTGGTTGTCACTGTTACTTTATTTCAAGATAGTGTATCGTTACAAGTCGAACAGGCCAGCCTCAAGGTCCCAGAGATCTGTTGGGGGCTGGTTTTGTGTACTGCCTATTCAGATGCTGATTACTGTGCCCACAGATCTGGCTGCATTCAGGATTTGGCGTTGCCCAGCACCTCCTGTCTCAGAGATGGGTAAAAAGTGTTCTCCATCACCTCTGACCTCTGACTGGTTAGTAAAGAGCTGATTAGCCTGTAGCTGGGAAGGAGAGGAGAGTTAAGGCAGCTGTCTGATCCCTGTGAAGAGAGGGAGGGTGGTCAAGAGAGGACTGAGAGCAGGAGCAGCCACAGTGAGTCTAAGATGGCTGGTGTGGTGGTTTGAATATTCTTAGCCCAGGGAGTGGCACTGTTTGGGGGTGTGGCCTCGGTGGGTGTGGCTTTAGTGGGGTGGGTGTGGCCTTGGAGGAAGAAGAGATCCCGAGTGCTGGGATTAAAAGTACTTGCCACCATACTCAGTCTTGAACTAGCTGAAGGAGTTTAACTGGTTAGCTAGGGAATCTACTGATTCTCATCACCATGAAGTCTAAGGGCAAACTTATCTTTAGGAAAAGTCACGGAAATCACATCACGTCACTGACATTGTCTCTCGCTAGACAATGATGATGGCCAAAGAGATGTGATAGGGCTGGGGAGATAACTCAGGGGTAAAGGTGCCATACCCTAAGTCTGAAAACCTGAGTTAGATCCGTGGGCCAGACATGGTGAAAGGGAAGAACTGGCTTCTGAAAGGTATCCTTTGACCTCCACATAGCTGCTGTGAATACGCTCACACACAGGCAATCAGCTATAATGAAAAGAATCATGCAAATTTGACAAGATCTGCCCATGTCCAATTCACGGCTCTCTAGTGAGAAGGCTGAGCCTAAGTTCAAATGGGAGGTTGGTTTTCAAATTCTGGTAGGGGAGTGGAGATATGTCTCAGCATAACAAAGGACCCAAGTTCAGTTCCCAGCACCACATGAGGTGACTCACGACCACCTGTAACGCTCGATCCAAGGGATCTGCTGCCCTCTTCTGGCCGCCGACAGCACCTGCATATGTGTGCACAGAAGCACGCACAGATACACAATTAAAAATAACAAAAATAGGGACTAAAAGAGCACTGACTGCTCTTCCAGAGGTCCTGAGTTCAAATCCCAGCAACCACATGGTAGCTCACAACCATCTGTCATGGGATCTGATGCCCTCTTCTTGTGCGGCTGAAGACAGTTATAATGTACTCATGTACATTAATTAAATAAGCCCTTTTAAAAAAGTAAATCTTTTTTAGAATGCTTGTCCAAACATAGCAAATTAAAATGTGGCAAGGGGTTACTGAAGAATTCTGTTGTACCAGCTCACCTCTTTTCTAGCACAGGATGAGCACCAGTTAGAGGCTAACCTGGGCTACAATGGGGAAATTTTGATCAGGTTCCCTGGAGCTACCTGGTCACTAATAACTTGGGACAAGATAGCCAGGTTCTGGGGCTGGGGATTTAGCTCAGTGGTAGAGCGCTTACCTAGGAAGCGCAAGGCCCTGGGTTCGGTCCCCAGCTCCGAAAAAAAAGAACCAAAAAAAAAAAAAAAAAAAAAAGATAGCCAGGTTCTATTTTATGCCTCTAAAGGCCACAAAATGGGAAAGGATATATTTCTAGCCTTGGGGATAATTACGGTTCATAGCATAAATACAAAGCAACCAGGACTGGTGGTATGGTTTAGTGGATGAACTTCCAAGTTCTTGCTGCCAAACATAAAAACACGATTTCAATACCCAGGACCCACATCCTAAAAGGAGAAAACCAACTGGCACAAGCTGACTTCCACATGTCCCCCACAAGCAAAGTAAATAAGTATTTTATTTTATTATTGTTTTGGTTTTGGACATACGGACTCACTATATAACTTTGATTGGCCTGGAACTTGCTATGTAGACCAGGCTGGCCTCCAACTCATGGGGATCTACCTGCTTCTGCTTCCTGAATGTCGGGACACGCGCGCGCGCGCGCATGCACGCACGCACGCACGTGCATATACATACACACTTTTTTTGTATTTTTTGTTTTAAAGATTTATTTATTTTATGTATGAGTACATCAGATCTCATTACAGATGGTTATGAGCCATCACGTGGTTGCTGGGAATTGAACTCAGGACCTCTGGAAGAGCAGTCAGTGCCCTTAACCGCTGAGCCATCTACCCAGCCCATACACACACATTTTAAAGTGAACAAAAAGATTCACAAGACTGGATAAATAGGAAAATTTTTTGTTTCTGTGTTAGTAACTTAAACATGCCTCAGGATGCGAGCAAGAGAAGCTAGCCAGCTCTGGGGGCAAGTGAGGGCGGCCATCCAGGTTGGGGAGGAAGGCTCTGTGCGGAAAGAACTTCTAAATGCCATCCTAAAGCTTGGAAAGACCACCAGCTCTTCAGATAGTAAGGGAGCCTGCTCCAGACATGACACCCGCAGGAGCGGAGAGAGATGTGCCTACAAGAACACACAGAGTTTCAGACTTCCAGCTGGCTTTATTAAAGATTCACAGACCACATAGCATTGAGGCTATGAAAGAGGAAAGCCCTCCAGTCAGCCAGATAGAGAGACAGAGACAGAGAGAGACAGAGAGACGGATGGATGAAAGATAGAGAGAGATGGATAAAAAGAGGGAAAGAAGAAAATTCAGCCCTAGGTGGCCTCAAATTTACTATATAGACCAGGCTGGCCTCCAACTTACAGAAACTCACCTGCCTCTCCCTCCTGAGTGCTGGGGTGAAAGGTGTGTGCCACCGCACTGAGCTTCTAAAACAAATTCAAACCTTGAACTCTCCAACGTGACTGCAAGTAAGGACCAGACTTGCAGACTTTAGGTCCCCGCCCCACCCCACCCCGCCTTTATTTTACCGCCAGGACACGAAGGGCCCTACAGGACAAGATAACACAGTAGATCCTCTAATGAAATGATTTAGCCTTTGGAAACTCTGGCCTCACAGGGGACCAGGTGTGTTACATGAGCTTTTTCCACTGAACCTCACAGACTAAGACCAGAGTGACTGAGCCCAGTCAGCTAAGATCCAACAAACCGGCAACTTTCTAATTAATAGGCAAGTTTAGTCAGTATCTGTCATCCTGGCCAACATTGGGAACCCTCTTTTTTCCACTAATCAAGTGATAGAGGATTTAAAATTGGAGCTGGAGATTTGGCTCAGCGAGCAGGAGCCATGTTGGGTTCCTCAAAACTACCCGAAACTCCAGTCCCAGGAGGGTGTGGAATCGAGTGCCCGTGTCTGGCTACCGTGCGCACATGGTGTGCATACTACACACACACACAAAACAAATATTTTTTTAAAAAAAAATCTCAAAATGACTTGTGGGGAAAACACTGCTGCATCTTTTTCTAGAAGTAGTGCTCCCTGCTCCAGGGGCAGTGCTCCCCGCTCCAGGGGCAGTGCTCCCCGCATCCCTGGGAGGGGAGCCCAAGTCAGAGATGAGATGCACTCAATTTGGTGAGTAAGTCCTTAGGGCTTAGTCATGCCAAGTGATGTCCCATTTCCACCCCTTTGTTGCCATACCTATCTATTCTAATTACAGAAGCAGCTACAATCATTCACTCAGTGCTTTGTGACTCAGAGCACTGAATGCACCCTGGATGCCAGCACCCCAGCCTCACGAGGTGTTGTCCCTGTTGGAAGCCCAGCTCTCCTCACCAGGGCTCTCTGTATTACTTGGAGGCCAGGGGCTGGACTCAAGGGAGTGGGTATGAGTAACTCATTCCTACAACCTGTTGTGTTTCTAGGGATGGCTGCAGTTTGACAGCGGGCTTCCTTGCTGAGTGGCTCAGACAAAAATCACAGAGGGCAACATGGCTGCCAAGGCTGGAATGTGTCTACAGGACCTTCACACAAGGCTAGAACAGGTTCTCCTGACAAAAAAGTAACCCCATGTTGTAATGAGCAAGCGAGGCCGTGGCTTGCCATCAACAGCAGGGATCTCTGCTGTGGTCTGTAACTACTGGTGAGGCCTCCCTCAGACTCCACATTGAGGTCCCAGTGCGACCCATTCAAGGTATATGGCTGGACCTGCAGGGCTATACAGACCAAATGGAAGAGCCCCGTGCAGGCTTCTAGGTGCCACTTAGCTCTACTGTCCCCCATCCTGGGACACAGGATGCTTTTGCCACCAAAGAAAAACCCCACTCAAATACTCCTGAATGACATGAAAAGTTAAAAACCTTGAGGCTATAGAGATGGCTCCTCTTCCAGAGGACCGAGTTTGGTTCCTCGTAACTACATCAGTTGGAGCCCGAAACTCCAGCTCTAAAAGGACTCAAGGCCCCTGACTGTAAAAGTATCTTTTGTCTGCCTGATATAATTGTCTCAGAGGTTCCTTCCATCTACTAACCTGGGTCTAGCCTAACTTGGGTCTCGTCTACTAACCTGGGTCTAGCCTACTAACCTCGGTCTCATCCTGGAAGCTGCGAGCCTTAGCACAGTCTTTTTTTTTTTTTTTTTTTTTTGGTTCTTTTTTTTTTTTTTTCCGGTGCTGGGGACCGAACCCCAGGGCCTTGCACTTCCTAGGTAAGCGCTCTACCACTGAGCTAAATCCCCAGCCCCGCCTCAGCACAGTCTTACCTAGGCCTAGAATGATTTCAGGCTGAGGCTGCTGAATCAACTCAACCTTCCCTGTTCTTTCTGAGCTCTGCCTGGCTGATTCCACTCAGCTGTTCTGACTCAAACTCCTCTCCGAGAGGACTGCTTCAATCTGGCTTCTCTCTCCTGGCCTCTGACTTTTTGCTCTGCTTAGTCTCAGAGTAACTGTGGCAGCCTGTCCTAATCTTCTGGCTCCTTCTCATTCTCCGGCTCCTCTGTCTTCACCTCTCCTCTGTGTAGCTGGTCCTCTCTCTGCACCCTGTCTCTGTATGTAACTGTCCCAGTAAAACTGCTTCTTCCTCCCTTCCCCCTCCTGAGTTGGGCGTATCCTATTCTGTCAAATCTTCCTCTGATTTGTCACTTTGTCTGCCACTCAGACATCACTGTCAAACACCACCGGTGCTTCCTTCTACAAACTCACTTTACCTCCATTGTTTGAGATTAAAGGGGGTTGGGGATTTAGCTCAGTGGTAGAGCGCTTGCCTAGGAAGCGCAAGGTATGTGCTGAGGGCTGAGACACACAACTAGAAAGTTTTTTTTTTTAAATAAATAACACACTATCACAATGTGAGTAAATATCACAATAAGAGATATCGGGCAACATCTGGTTTCCAGGACACCTGCCCTCGCACTAAGGCTCACACATACACATCATTTTAAATAATGAAAATATATCTTTGGATGCTGGACCCTGTGTTGCATGCCTTTAAGCCCAGCACTGGGGAGGCAGGGGCAGGTGGATCTCTGTGAGTTCAAGGCCAGCCTGGGCTACAAAGCAAGTCCAGGACAGCCAGGGCTTGTTACACAGAGAAATACAAGGGTACTGAGTGTAAACAGTGTAAAGGCAGGCACGCAAGCAAAACACCCTCACCCATAAAATTTTAAAAAGTAACGTTTGAAAAAAATAATCTTTTAAACTATAACACTGTGAGCTGGAAATATAGAAGAGAATTATAGGTTCGTTATAATCAGGAGGTCAGTATTGTCATGAGAGCGGCTTTTTGATTTAAGAGTTATTTTTATATGTCACATATAGAGGTCCCCAATAGAGGCCAGAAGAGGGACCCTGGTTTCCTGGGAATGGAGGCTGTAGTAAGCTACCAGATATGTACTGGGAACGGAACCCGGGTCCTCTGCAGGAGCACCCAGTACTCTTACCCTCTGGACTGGAGATTGAACCTCCAGGTCAATCTAAGTGGTTCATCTCTGTGCTGGGTGGCCTCCCTCAGTCCCAAACGACCCTATCAAAGTCACTGATGACAATGACCTCAGTCACTCAGTGTCCTGAACATTGCAATGTCTACAGGAGCGTGTGTTAGTCAGGGTTCTCTAGAGTCAGAGAACTCACGGAATGTCTCTCTAGGGCGAGGGAATTCATTGTGATGACCAACAGCCTGTAGTCTGACTAACCCAACAGTGGGCCGCTGTGGATGGGACGTCCAAGAATCTGGTAGTTGCTCAGTCCCAGAGGCTGGGTGGTTTCAGTCGGTCTCCTGTGTAAGCTGGAATCCTGAAGAAGTGGGTTCCAACAGAGGTGCAGACAAGTAAGTGCAAGCAGTTGAACAAGAGTGAGTCTCAGGCTGGAGAGATGGCTCAGCAGTTAAGAGCACTGACTGCTCTTCCAGAGGTCCTGAGTTCCATTCCCAGCAACCACATGGTGGCTCGCAACCATCTGTAAAGAGATCTGATGCCCTCTTCTGGTATATCTGAAGACAGCTTATAAATGTAATAATAAATGAATAAACCTTTAAAAAAAAAAAGTGAGTCTCCTTCTTCCAAAACCCTTATGTAGGCCTCCAGCAGAAGGTGTGTGTGGCCCAGATTAAAGGTGTGCACCACCATGCCTGGATCTGGGATTTGTTTTGTCCCAGACTGGCCTTGAACTCAGAGATCTGCTTGCCTCAGCCTCCTGGGATTAAAGGCCTATACTACCTTGCCTGGGCCTGAGCTTTTCATAGCCATCATGCCTCAAGATCTCCATGTCAAAATCCAGGTCAGAAGCCTGTGTCTTCCAGCTTCAAGAACAAGATCACAGGTGAGCCCCTCCATTTCCGGATTGTAGTTCATTCCAGATGTGGTCAAGTGGACAAACCAGGAACGGCCACCACACGGAGGAAGAGAGGTTCCTCCTTCCACTCAGCTCCTGGGACGGTGAGGAGTTTTAAGGCCGAGGTGGCATGGCCTGGAAGCTTCTAGAAGTCCTGTCATGAAGAATCTTCCTGTCTAGAATTGATGATGTGGTCATCATTCCAAAGCCAGTCACTGGCGAAAAAAAAGAAAACTGTGGTTGACTCTCTGGTTGGCGTCAGTCAACTTGGCATAAGGTAGAGGGAACTCAGCTGAGGAACGGCCCTCATCAGATTGGCTTGTGAGCACGTCTGGACTTTTATTTATTTTTGTTTCATGGGTATGGATGTTTTGCCTACTGGTATCTGTGTACCTACAGAGGCCAGAAAACTGGAGTTACGGGCAGTCGTGAGCGGCCACGTGGGTGTTGGGAACTGAACCCACACCCTCTGGAAGAGCAGCCATTGCTCTTAACCACCCAGCCAGCCCTCTCTCCAGGCCCTGCCCCTATTTTCTTAATTAATAATCAATGTGGGAAGACCCAGCCCAGTTAGTCTCAGCCAGGTGGTCCTCGGGAGTATAAGAAAGCAAGCCCCGGAAAACAAGTGTGTAAGTAGTATCTCTCCATGGCGTCTGCTTTAGTTGGAGCCTAGAGGTCTGCCCCGACTTCCCTTCATGATAAAAGTATAAGACGAAGTCAACACTTTCCTCCCAAGTTGCTTCCACTGGTGGTTACGGCAGGCAATGGAGGAGCAAACTAAGACCGACCGAGACCCTCATCCCCACAGCACTGTTTGTGTTTTTAATCTCCATTCATTTGCAGTTGATTGCCTCAGAGTCCAGGACTAGAGAGATGGCTCAGTGGCTAAGAGCACCGACTACTCTTCCAGAGGTCCTGAGTTCAAATCCCAGCAACCACACGGTGGCTCACAATCATCTGTAATGGGATCTGATGCCCTCTTCTGGTGTGTCTAAAGACGGCAACAGTGTACTCACAAACGTAAAATAAACAAATCTTTAAAACAGAGAGAGAGACAGAGACACTGACCACAGAAAGCCAACCTTTGATCATGTCCTAACGCAAAGGCTGATCACCCCAGTCCCTGGCCCTAGACTTCATACATCCCACCTTCATGCGTACTGGTGGACGCTAGAAGAGGGTGTGGCTAAACCTGCAGTTACCGCCTCAACACCTAGGCTCAGTGCTTAGGGGCAGGATTCAGCCTCCTTGTTTAGAAGATAATTTACAGCTCAAGGTCATTAGGAGCTCTCTAGTCTCAGCCTGCTCTCCTTGGAATGTAACTTTTTGGACACCGGGGTGATGACAGCAGTTAACAACAGGGACTGGTCTTCCAGAAGCCCTGAGATTGATCTCCTGGACCCACACTGCAATTGATGACCATCCGGTAACCCCAGTGTCCGGGGATGGAATGCCCTCTCTCTGCCTCTGCAGGCACCGAACACACAAACATCGCATAGACACACCTGCAGGCAAAATGGCCGTTCACGTGAAATGGAGTAAAATTTAAACAAGTAAATTTTAATCTGTGATTATTTACACAGACTTAAAAACACCCGGCAGGAAAGTATAACTGGAAATATAAAAAAATTCTGTGAGCTTTTGGAAAGCTGCAGACTATAGGGTGACGACAGCTCTGGATACTTCTAGATGAAGAGCATCATCCAGATGGATCCATCCTTGGGGCTCATGCAGTTAGAAGAACAGATGGACAGACAGACAAACCATCAAAGCAGGAGCTCATGACATCCAGCAGGGATCACCGGAATGGCCTACCTGAGAGAGCAAATGAAGCGACCGCCAATGGGGTGGCTCACAGATGTCTAGCAGTGACGCACCCAGAGATCATGCTGGGGTTAGTTTTGTGAATGAATTTCCCCCACCATCCCACACAGCATTTTTACACAGTGGAAAAGGCTACAGTTGATCTCTTTGGGAAATGGGAATCCCTTTATAAAAACTTCCCTTAGAAAAGACTTCATCTAAGATGGAGAGATGGTTGGGTAGATAGAGCACTTGGTGCTCTTACAGAGGACGAAGGTTCAAATCCCAGCTCCAGGGGAACAATGCCCGCATGCTGCATATACACACACACATACACACTAAATAAAATGCTATAAAATGTAAAAGAATTATAAACACATCTTATGTGTATGAATGCTTTGCCGCCCGTGTATTTCTGTATGCAAACATTCAATGCCTGTGGAGACCTGAAGAAAAAACTCCGTTTCTCTGGGACCTGGAGTGGTTACAGTTGCAAATCTCCGCGCAGGTGCAGGGAACCAAATCTGGGTCCTCTGGAGGAGCAGCCGGTATTCCTACCCACCGAACCCCTAACAATCCTTGTCAAGGTCACAGGGCTTCTAGTTTTCTTTAGCTGCCTGCTGCTGCAGGGCATTTGATTACATTGTGAAGCCAGAGGTTGTGTTATTTACTAAAAACCCTGTTCCAGGTTGCGGTTTGGCTCAGCCGTAGCACATACCTTTAAACCCAAACAATAGACAATTAGTTTGCACAGGAAGTACCCATTGTTTGGTTTCAGACCCAGGTGCTTATTTTACATATGAAAGCAGACCTGGTCTCCCAGCATCCCTCAGTCCCTAAATGGTACACCCTGCCCCCAACCCTGAACTTTCCAGCCCAGGGGCTGGGCTGCCCTTCCCCAAGGGATCATCTCTATATAATCCAGACATTTTGGTCTCCCTTGCTCTCTCCCTCCCTCCCTTTCTTTCTCTCCCTCCCTGCAGTTCTCTTTCTTGCTCTCTCTTCCCTCTCCCCAGAGAGAGAGAGAGAGAGAGAGAGAATACACAAGATAGACACCATGAAGACAGAAGCAGACAGAAGATTAGAACAGCTTGCCAGAGTTGGTACGAGGCCAAGCAGAGCAAAAAAGTCAGAGGCTAAAAGAGAAGCCAGATTGAATCAGTCAGCTTGGAGGCGTTTGAGTCAGAAGAGCTGAGTTGAATCAGCCAGCCAGAGCTCAGAAAGAACTATAAAGGGTGAGTTTACTCAGCCACAAGTCTCAGAGGCTGAAAACACTCTGGGCCTAGATAAGATTGTTTGTAGGTTAAAAGCTTCCAGGACCGGGCCTAGGGTAGCAGACAGAGCCTTGGAGAAGACAATTACTTCAGGCGGGCGAGGTGGAGAGGGATTTTTTTTTTTTTTTTTTTTGGTTCTTTTTTTTTGGAGCTGGGGACCGAACCCAAGGCCTTGCGCTTCCTAGGCAAGCGCTCTACCACTGAGCTAAATCCCCAACCCGAGAGGGATATTTTTATAGCTTGCTGTTTTTTTCCTCTCTGTTTTCAGAGCCAGGGGCTCAGCCTGCCCCAATATGGAGGTTTGAGAAGGCGCTTAAACAAGGAGACCCTTGGGGAGCCAATTTCTCCACCTAACGTACGTTAGTGACAGTTAGCTTTTTCTCCTGGCTGTGGCAAACAAGATGCCAGGCAAAGGCCACTTGAAGTGGGAAATGGCTGGTCTGAGTGGGTGGTTTGTAGGGGTAATCGTCACGGTAGGGAAGTTATGCGGCCAAACTGTAATTAGGGGCAGAGAGAGATCAATGCTGGTTCTCGGCTGGTATTTGATCCATGCAATTAGGATAGATCTTCTGTCCTCAGTAAAAGTTAGGATGGGGGGCACCATAACAGACATGTCTAGGAATGTGTCTCCTAGGTCATCCCAAGTCCAGTCAAGTGAACAAGACTGACTCTCGTAAACCATGGTCTCTGCCACCCCAGAAATGCCCAATCCCCTTACATTTAGGCATTCTATCCCAGTCCCCCGTGCCAGAGGCATCTGGGCCATTGAGGTGGTATTCAAAGATAATTCATTCATCAGGCCCTTGGCGAAGGGAGTGTGTGCCAACTGTCTGAGGCACAGACACAGACACATAGGAGAAACATGTCCAGTGTTTGCTCCTTCCTTGAAAATTCCTTCTTCACTACTTTAAGAAAGTTCTGGAACATCAGAAGTGTGGTACATGGGTTGGGAAGATGGTTCGCTAGGTAGAAGTACTTGGTGTATAAGTATGAGGACCTGAGTTCAAATCCTAGGACCCATATAAAAAGTCAGGTGTGATTGTATGTAGCCCTGGCATTGGGAGACTGAGACAGGAAGTGTATGCACACATACACACACACACACACACACACACACACACACACACACACTACACACACACTACGGTCGGTCCCTTGTTAAGCGGAGAGACCTGGGGTGATCAGCGTTGTGATTAATCAGTTGAGCAGACAGCTGGAACGGGTCCCCAACAAGCAGGAAGATTCTAAACCACAAGGACACCCACGTGGGAAATCTCAGCTCCAAACCAGACGCATTTCTCCTCATTTGGTGGGCAGACACAAAGTCTACCTTGGTTGGCTATAAATTAGGGGAAAAAAACCATATGCTTCTTCTTAATTTTTTGAGTCTCGCTGAGTTGTAACTGCTAATTTTGTGATACAATAACTCAGTTATTAATAGGACCCGCACAGCCCCCCAATAATTGAGGCAGAGTCCCGTGGATGTGTTAGGCAGCTCTGGCACAATTACTGGGTGACTGACTCACCCTTAATTTATTTTTCTGTATGCTAGACTTAATTCCCAGATGCGCTTGCTCCCCAAGTACCTGCTGTTTAACTCTCGCCTTGGCTGTTTCCTTCCAACACTCTTTAGGGTCCGCTTCTCGCCACATGCTCACGACCCACCTGCTCTCCTGGTGGGCTCCTTGTTCTCCTTCTCTCTCCTTCCTCCTCTCTCTCTCCTCAAGGTTCCTACCGGCAACCCCCAGCCCAGTAACTGAAACCACTCCTACCTCCATTCTCCCCAGTAACTGGCTGTAGCCACATTTATTTACCCAATACCTTTAAATCGGGGGAGCAAGGTATACATAACAAAGGCTGTTGTACACAGACATTTACTTGCCTGGGAAAACCAGAGGTTGGGGGTCAGTGTTTAGCATTTGTATCAGCACCAACTCTCAACTCGGAGTAGCCTGGGCTACTCTGGAACTCAAGGCATGCACCAAACTCACTTGTGTGTATGCGTGAGTGCCTGCATATTTGTGGCACTTACCCTCAGAGGCCCAAACGAGCGGTCAGATCCCCTGGAGCTCGACTGACAGGAAGTTGTAAGCTGTCTGATGTGGGTGCTGGGAACTGAACCCAAGTCCTCGGGAAGAACGGCCAGTGCTCTGATCTCTCCAGACCCTGTTTATTCTTTTAATGTAAACCTGTTGCTCCATTTTACTTGAATTTTTATTTCTTAAAGCATGCTGGGATCCGCCTTTGATCGTAAAGAATTGACCTTCTCTATTAAGGGTGGGGGAGACACGTTCTCAGACAGATCATCTTCAGATAATAAATGTAGAAATTGTGTCCGGTTCTTCCTCCCAGCCCCATGCTCCTAGAAATAAGACTCAGTCTCAAGATATATTTATAAATACCTTGGCCATAGAGCTAGAAGATATAACTTAAAAGAGCCCGTTTATTTATTTTTGGTTCTTTTTTTCGGAGCTGGGGACCGAACCCAGGGCCTTGAGCTTCCTAGGCAAGCGCTCTACCACTGAGCTAAATACCCAACCCCGAGCCCGTTTATTTTAACCTACGTTCTGCCCTGTGGCTGATTACCTGTGCTCGGGTACCAGGCGTCTCTCTCCTTCCACGCATGCTTCTGGGCGAATCTTCCCCAGCCTGGTTCTACCCCAGAATTCTCTCTGCTTCTCCGATGTCCCGCCTCCCATTTCCTGCCTAAGCCTTAGGCCATAGGCTTTTTAATTGACAGGTGGTGCATCCATACAACACACAAGGTATTCTCTCTCCGCAGTAAGTCCAAAAGAGGAAGTAGTATTGAGCTGAAATTCAGGAGCAAGGTTAGGATGACAGTCTCTTCCAGTCTAGAAGGAACCAAACACAAGTCTGGAGGAAGCAAAGATCCCGGCGCGGATCGGGCACCCAAATAAGGACCTTCTGACTCTGGGATTTGAAAATTCCTTCATCCTCACCTTATCCCAGACATACAGACCCGAGAAGGCTGGGCTCACACCATGAGAAACATCGAATTTGTAGTTAAGGAGACTGGCCTAAATCTCTTTTTCCAAGAACTGGGCGATTCCAGGCAAATCCAGGCCTCAGAAGCTGTCCCGCTACCTGGCCTGAGGCAAGGACAATGGGTCAGCAGCAGTTACGGGACCTCCCCAACGAGTTTCCAGCCTCGACACTACATAATGGAATGTCGTAGAGATGAACCCAACAGATTAACATAGAGGTCACCCACCCCAGAAATTCCCTAATGTGCTTTAAATCTCTATTTATCTCGTAATGGGAGACCCCAGTATGCTGGACTTCTGCAGAATAAAACACTTTTTGCATTTACATATTATCTGAGTTCGGGGTATCGTTCTTCGACGAATCATGGACCCTTACAGACCTACCGAGCACAGGGCTCATAGCGAGGTGTGACCTTTTCTATTTATTTCTGTATTTTTCTATTTAAAAAAAATTTATTTTATGTATGTGTATTTTGCCTGCATGCAAATGCATATCCTCTGGAACTAGAGTTACAGACGGCCGTGAGCTGC
Source organism: Rattus norvegicus (assembly GCF_021556685.1). NCBI lineage: Eukaryota > Metazoa > Chordata > Mammalia > Rodentia > Muridae > Rattus > Rattus norvegicus. Next base: position 7,629,617 of record NC_141553.1, on the reverse strand, counting down.
TACGTGGGTGCTGGAAATTGAACCCTAGTCCTCTGGAGTAGACAGTGCTCCCAACCACTGACCTATCTCTCCAGCCCCCTCTACGTTTTACAATATGAGCGGATAAAATCAAAGGTTACCAGATATTTAGGAAAAGTCAATAGCAGACGAATGGAAAAACCTTTTTTTTTTTTTTTTTTTAGGTTTTATTTTTGAGACAAGGTCTCAGTATGTAAAGCAGGCTAGTTTTGAACTCATAGAAGTCTGTCTGCCTCTGCCGGTATTAAAGGGAGGCATCACCAGGCCTGGCATGAAAAAAGTCTTCTCCTAGATAAATTTCTGGGGGTTGAATGTTTAAATGATACTTCAGGTTTACACATAATTTTTAAAAAATCTTCATTATTTAATGTATGAGGGTGTTTTGCCTGCGTGTATGTAAGCATGCCACGTGTGTGCCTGATGCCCTCCGAGGTAAGAAGAGGGCATCAGATTCTCTGAGACTGGAGCTACGTGTGGGTGCCGAGAACCAAATCTGGGTCCTCCGAAAGGTTAACCAGTGCTCTTAGGTACTGAGCCATTTCCCTGGCCCCTCTGAAGGGTCAGCCAGTGCTTCTAATATGGACCAGTTTCTCCAGCTCAAGTAGTTTTCGTTTTAAAACTATTTCTACCCAAACCAAGATGAAGCAACAACCAAAAACAACAACACAACAAACAAGCGGAAGCCAGGAGGTGGCGGTGCACACCTCTAATCTTAGAACTCCAGAGGCACTGGCAGGTAGGTTTGGGGCCAGCCTGGTTTCAGAGTTCATTCTAGGACCCCCCCAGAGCTACACAGAGAGAGACCCTGTCTTGAAAAAAAAAAAAAAAAGCAAAAAATTGTTTTTAGTTTTGCGTATATGTCTGCATTAGATGACCTTGCAGGCCAGCTGGAGTTACAGGCCATTGCGAGCTGCCTCCTGTGGGCGCTGGGAGCTGAACTTGGGTCCTCTGAACGTGCAGCAAGCTCCTATCTACCGAGCCATCTTGGCAGCCCATTTATGTGTTTTATTTCAGAACAGAAATGCTAAGCTTCCAACACAGAGTAATGATTAAAAGATGGAATTTGTGGCACTTGTTTTTGTTTTTGTTGTTGTTATTGTTGTTGGTTTTATATGACAGGTTTCTCTGTGTAGCCCTGGCTATGCTCGAACTCACTCTGTAAACCAGGCCGGCATCAAACTCAGAGATTCGCCTGCCTCTGCTTCATGAGCTCTGGGATTAAAGGCATGGGCCACCACTGCTACCTGGCTTTAAAAAATAAATCTTTAGAAGCTGGAGAGATGGCTCAATGGTTAAGGGAACTGACTGGTCGTCTAGAGGTCCTGAGTTCAAATCTCAGCAACCACCTGTAATGGGATCTGACGCCCTCTTCTGGTATGTCTGAACAAACAAAAGCAATGCAAAACAAAACAAAACAAAAAAAACCTTAAGTAAACTTTAAATTCCAAAGTATCTGGCAGAGGCTCCCCTACTCCCCAGGGATTAGCGCTTGGCTGTAACCTTGTAACCATTTGGCCTACTGGGGAGAGACGTGGTTGTGTCCTAGGGTGTCTCAGTAATGAGAGGGAGGGAGGAGATTTACAGACACAAAGAAAAGTCCGGAACATTCAGCGAGCAGCTCCCACTGACGCCTAGATTGAAAGCATTTGTTCACTGACCCCACCCTGCTCCAGGGCCTCTACACAGTGACTGCAGAGGTTAGGGGTCCCTAGCTTCTTCCTTGATCCAGATTCAGATGGAGACAACCCCCTTCCCTCAGGTGAAAATCTCACCGAGGAAGTGTGGAAGGAGTGAGCCCTGGGGGGTGTCTAGGACACAAGAGGCCAAAAGGAGGAGTAGAGCCTCCTCCTTTTATCCAAGGCTGCTGGGATCCCTCTCTTCTTGTGACAGCTGGGTCATTTCCCCTCTTAGTTCAACTCTGGCTTTTTTCTCCTACAGCAGCTACCGCAGGGCCTCCTCATAGTTGCCTGACAGACAGAGACAGCATCCATCCACTCAGTCCAAGCCAGGGAAGGCCTGACCTGGGATGACTCGGGCCCTGCAGTCCATCCAGTCGGGGGAGCTGTGATAAGTGTCCAAGGACACCTTTCAGTGGCTTGAGAGAGGAGGATAGGGAGGAAGGATGTAACTGTTGTTGGGGGCCTGTCCCTGGCTCCGAGGGAGGCTTTCTTGTCTCTGTGTTCATTTCCTGAGTCACCGAGCACACTTAGCTCACCCACCAAGGTCAGATCACCAAGGTCAGGGTCACCAGGCCTGCCAGCCTTTACTTTATTCTCTCAGGCCAGTCAACCGGGACCCAGTAGATGACACTCAAGGCCATGAAGCCCTTTGGACTGTAATCTCCTCCCTGTCTGCTGGAGAAATAGCCTAGATATGCGAAGCTGAGGGGTTTTGGGGGGGCGGGGGAGACTGTTGTTCTCCAGGGTGCCGCACTCGGGGATACCCCCTCTGCACCTCTCCTGTGCTCTCCGGAGTCCTCATCACCACAGGACTGGCTGAACAGGGAATCCATGATGTCTCCATTCACTCACTCACTTGCTCACTCGCTCGCTCACTCACGGGTGTTTATTCCCAGCAGAGCTCACACCAGAGAGTTGAGACCAAGGCACATACATTGTCTGCTGGGAGACAGTGGCTCCTCTATGCCATGCAGAAGGCTGTGTGGCGCTGTCACGCGAAAATGGGCTCCTGTGATGACGTATGTTTAGGAAGGGTCCGGGTTAAATAGAGAGTTCTGCAGGGAGTGGGGTGCACGCCTTTAACCCCAGCCCTCGGGAGGCAGAGGCCGGAGGATCCCTGTGAGTTCCAGCTCAGCCTGGTCTCCACAAGGAGTTCCAGGCCATCCGAAGCCATTTTGTCTCAGAATAAATACTTATTTTCTTCAGGACTTGTCAGAGCCTCTCCGCCGACAGCGAACACAGTAAGCAAGCCCCTTGCTTCTATCTTGCATGAGCTCAGCTACACGTGCTGGCCGAACACCGGTGCATTATGGGTAACTCGCCTCCCACCCTTCTTCGCCTTCGAGTTTACTTTAAATGGCACGGATTCTAATAGAACACCCGACGTCCCCTCCGCTGCCTTAAAAATGGTCCACCTGAGCCTCGGGAAGAGCGAAGGAATAAACAGCACAGAACAGAGCTCTTTTCTGCAGGACTTGCCTTTAATTGGAGGTCAGCCTCACAGTGGACCCCAGGACCAATGTGTTTCTATGGGAGGCCGCCCAGGGAAGAGGGAACACACAGCAGTGGGGTTCTACTTTGGCCCCGCGAGAGACTATGTACTCCTGGAATCAGGTCCCTCCCTTGGTTGGTTCGTCTACACTCGGACTAATACAACTTAGTCGTTCTGGGGTTAAGGTGAGGGGGCAGTTCACGCGTTCAGAGCAGGAAGTCTGTGTTTTAACCAGTTCCTCCTTGCATGGGATGGCAGACGGCAGAAACCCAAGGCAGAAACACAGACCGGCCTGCGTATTTGAACTCATTCTACCAAAGCAGAGGGAGGGATCACGATGTCACTGGCTGTCTGACACTGAGATCCTTCTTCTAGCGCTGAGCAGCTTGGGAGGAACAGAGCTTTGCCATCTCAGCCAAGAAATACCCATGTCTGCCTGCTGCTGCGCTCACTCTCCCGCCCCTTCTCCTTGAGTCTCCATTGCTTATCAGGTACCCAAAAGACCCTGCCAGCAACAGCCGGCTGCCTGCAGCTCCTGGGGCTCGGTGGCCTAACACACTTGGCTCCCAACAGGACAGAGGACAGAGGAAGGGGCTCAGGAGTGACCTCCTCTGCGCCATCTGTAGCAAGCTATTGTCGGCAGCCACCCCGACTACAGGGTTCACAACCCCCTGGAACCTCAGGATGTGAGTTTATCTGGAAAGTTTCTGCAGACTTAAGTAAGACTGCACAGTGCTGGCCCGGCCCTAACTCCAAATGGTTTAGGTCCATTTTGAAACAGGGTCTTTCTCAGTGTGCAACCCGGGCTGCTCTGACCTGCAACTTGAGATCTTCTGCTTCCCAAGTGCTGGGATTTCAGGGGTAGCCCAAGCCGGAGAAAAAGCTGAGAGAAGGTACACAGGAAGCAGTGTCATCCTTGGCAGGTGTGTGTGTGGTGGTGGGCAGGCTGGCACGAGCCGAGAACTGCCAAGGATAGGTTGACTTTCAAGCATTTGGTTACCCTGAGTTAGAGAGATGCTGTCTCAAAATAAACAGAAAAGGGGGATTTGGCTGGTGGTGCACGCCTTTAATCCCACCACCCAGAAACAGAGGCAGGTAGAGCTCTTGAGTTCCAGGCCAGGCAGTGCTCCAGGGCAACATAGCCAGATGAGATGCTGTTTCAAAAAAGGAGAAGAGGGGGGTTGGGAATTTAGCTCAGTGGTAGAGCGCTTGCCTAGGAAGCGCAAGGCCCTGGGTTCGGTCCCCAGCTCCGAAAAAAAAAAAAAAAAAAAAAAGGAGAAGAGGAAGACTCAAGGTCAGCCTGGGCTACATGGAGGACAGCCTGGGCTACATGTGAATATATATATTCTGACCTCCAAAAAGGTAAAAGGCAGTCATCTCTTTAAGCCCTCATCCTGGTCTGTGCTGCACCTCCCCCCCCCCACCCCAGAAGCAGACCCTAGTCATTCCCTATAAGGCCCTCAGCCTGACTGACATATCCTTGGTCCCAACCCTCCAGGAAGGAAGGGACCCCACAGCCAGGCAATCACCCACATGTTTGTTTTAATACACCCCACCCCCACCCCCCAAACAGCAGGCTGGAATTCTCCCTCAGGCCTGAACCTTAGGCCATCGGAAGATTCTTCCCTCGGCTCAGGACACTACATTCCTATAAACCCTGAGATAGAAGTAGTGACAAAATAATATTGGTCCTGAGGGAGAGTTTGGCCCTGTCACAGTCTCGGGCTCAGCCGCTGGTTAGATCGGGCAGTCACTGCAGCTTCATCCCACTTCGTCGCCTCGAGTCCTTCCGGGCTATGGGACTGAAGTTGGCGATCTCTTTGTAGATGTGTTCTGTGGAAAGCGCGTGCGCTTTAGGGTGCGCCTAGGAGAGCCCACCCTCAGACGGTGGAAACCAGCTCAAGGAGAAAAGCCCAAAGGAGATGGACAGCTATTGGGGACAGGTGTGTCACCTCAGGTCCGGAGGGTGGGCAGGTGGAGGGAGGACGGGGGGATCTCTTACGTTTCCATTCGTCCACGCTGAGTTTCTCCCGCTCTAAGGCATCATCAAATGGCTGCTGGGCCTCTGTCTCCTCCTCAGGGTCCCGGAAGGGTTCAAAGAAGGGGTGAGCGAGTGCCTGAGCAGCGGTCAGACGCTTGTCCACGTCCAGCTCCAGCATCTTGTCCAGCAGGTCTACAGCTGCGGGGACAGACCACAAGGTGAGCCTTACCCAGTGGGCGTGGGACAGATGGCTGTTGGGATGGGCTGCAGGCACTCTGGGGATCGGAGCCAGGTCTCACCTTGCGGGCTGGCGCGTGGGAAAAGCTGTGTGAAATCCTTCTTGGGGCTCTGGGGCAGGGACTGAATGTAGGATTTGGCCTGGAAGACAGAAAAACATAGGATTTCTTCAGGCCCTGCCTGAGGGGAGAAAAGTATGGCTGAAGGCCCCGTTGGAGGAAAAGAGGCGATGCCCTGTAGAGGGACCCCATGGGAAGGTGCCAGTCAGAGCCACTCACCGCCTTGTCTTTCAGCTTCTGCACGAACTCGGCACCTGGCACCCCAGTCACTTTCAGGATCTGGGTCAGCTGGTCCAGGTCTTGACACCCAGTTAAGGCACAGCCTTGCTCTCTGCGGTGTTCTGAGCCCGCCCGCCCCACCTCCAGCCTCGTTCCGGGCAGCCTGGAAGACACTCCTGGCTCCAGACCCACCTAACCACAGCAGGCTCTTGGCAAGGCTGGAGCAGGTCTCCTGAGGGCTTCCCGACAGACAGCCCAGGTTAGGAGGAGGCTGCCCAGGCTACCCAGACCCAGCCTGCCAAATTCCCCTCCCCTTTCCTCTCTTCATTCTGAGCTGAGTGGGATGCCCCCGTCCCTTCTCCTGCCTGGCTCATGAGGGATCCCCCACGTGCTTATGTTCGGTTTCTTAGCAGAGATATGGGCAGGAAAGACTCATTTTTATCTTTTGATATCTGCATTTTAAACCATTCTAGTGGGGCTGTAGAGTGCTTGGTGCTTTTCCAGAGGACCCAAGTTCAGTTCCCAGCACCGTGCCTTTAAAAAAACAAAAAACAAAAAACAAAAACAAAAACAAAAAATCCTGTGACTCCAGCTCCAGGGGATCTGGCGCCCTCTTCTGGCCTCTCAGTATCTGCACACACACACCCTGCACTCACACAGACATACACATACATAAAAATAAATCTTTAAAACCATTCTAGGGGCTGGGCTTCAGCATGAAACCCTGGGTTCCATCCCCAGCATGGTGACACACGTTTGTGACCCCGGCACTTGGGAGGTGCCAGGAAGAGAGGCAGCAGTTCAAGGTCATCTTTGGCTACATAATGAGCCTGAGATGCTTGCTGGGACACAGGAGACCACGGTTTCACCTTTAGTCCTAGTACTCGGGAGGTAGAGACCTACATAGCAAGCTTGACCTACATAGCAAGTCCTAGGCCAGCCAGGACTGCTGTCTGAAAAATAAAACTACGTGCAATAAATAATCCTTCAGGGGGCCTGTCTGGCTTCCACGGCGAGACGCATTTAAATATCGTTGCTGAGGGAAGGGAGTCCCCAGATAGACGTCATCCACTTCCAGCAAAGGATACAGTCCTTACCCTTGAAGAGTGTCTTTCCGGTTAGCATCTCGGCCATGATGCAGCCAACAGACCAGATATCCACTGTAAGGAAAGAGGGGTGTTGTCTGGCCCATCTGATGCTCTCCAGTGTAGGTCACCAGGGCCTGCAGGGCAGCTGAGCACTGACCCGTCTGGTTGTAATGCATCCAGCTGAGGATCACCTCAGGAGCCCGGTACCAGCGGGTCACCACATAGCCAGTCATCTCCGCGTCCGTGTGGCGTGCCAGCCCAAAGTCCAGGATCTATGGCTCAAGGGACACAGGGATAACAAGCTGGCTGAGGAACGGGGTTCTGAGGGACAGAACCTACCTCACCCAAAATTCCATCCACCTCCCCAAGCCTGGGTGGACCTGCTGTGACCCACCTTCAGCTCACAGTCTTCATTCACGGCCAGGTTGCCTGGCTTCAGGTCCTGGGAGGGTTGGGGGAGGGGGGCAGAGAGGAGACATCAAACTGATGCAGAGCCAGCAGGTGGCCTCAGATCTGTCTGTCTGTCTGTCTGTCTGTCTGTCTGTCTCTCTCTCTCTCTCACACACACACACACACACACACACACGAGTGCATACACATGTGTGCATGCACACACACATCCTTCCCTACACTGCAACAACAGTTGGGTCAGTTCACTTCTCCTTCAGGCCTCAGTTTCTTCCTGCGTAAAAATGACATCGGACTCTACATCCTTTTCCACCACCCCTATCCTCAGAGCCTGAAGCGCCAGCTATTGGCTCAGGGGCTCATGGGGCAGCACACACGCACACACACACACACACACACACACACACACACACACCCCTACGATCCTAGGTGTTTCCCCAACCTCTCAACCCAGACATTCTACCATATTAACCCTGAAACACTCACAGCCTCTGTCTCCTGAGAACTGTCACTCTCTCTGCTGCACCCAATTCTCTGGCCACCAGAGTACCCAGTTCCCACCCCAGCACACATTCCCCCTGGACCGGGACCACCGTGGCAGAGAAAGCACTCACCCTGTGAACGATACCAGCTGAGTGGATGTACTGAAAGGAAGAGAGAGTGGTGAATGGGAGGCACCAGCATCCACACCAGCGTCTCAGAACACCCCCTGCCCCATCACAGTGAGCTGGCTCTTGACACTGAGGTAGCCTTTGGCTGCCATGCGGGCTCCACCCACCTTTAGACCTTTGAGCATCTGGTACACCAAATACTGGACCTTCTCCTCACTGAACTCCATCCCCATTATCTTCTGCAGGTCGGTCTGCATGAAAGGCATCACCAGGTAGCTGGAAGGCAGGAGGCTTTTTTAGCACAGTTCCCAGCCTCCCATGGGCCCAGGTGTGACCTCAGAGAGGTGGCAGGGTGGGGACAGAAGTAGGGCACAACAGGAACCTGGGAGACAACACCGGGCAAGAAAGCGTAAGAAGACTCAGGTGTGATAGTTCATGCCTGTAATCTGGACACTTGGAGAGTTAAGGCAGGATTGCCACATGTTAAGGTCCAGCCTGGGCTACATGGTGAGTCCGGGGGCTGGAGAGATGGTGCAGCTGACACAGTGCTCAGATGCATGAGGAGGTCTGGAGTTCAAGTCTCAGCACCCACATATAAAAGCTGGGTGTCGTGGAGTTCAGTTGTAATCCTAGTGCTGAGATTAGCCGGCAAACCTAGCTTAACTGGCAAGCCAGTGAACGACCCTGCCTCAGAAAACAGGGAAGGGGATAAGAGATAGCTTTGAGGGCTGGAGAGATGGCTCAGCAGCTGCTCTTCCAGAGGTCCTGAGTTCAATTCCCAGCAACCACATGGTGGCTAATGAGATCTGGTGCCCTCTTCTGAAGAAAATGACAGTGTACTCATATAAATAAATAGATCTTTAGGAGAGAGAGAGAGAGAGAGAGAGAGAGAGAGAGAGAGAGAGAGAGAGAGAGAGAGAGAGAGAGAGATGGCTTTGATCTTTCAGAGGACTTAGGTTCAGTTCCAAGCATCCAAATCCTGAGGCTCACCTGTAACTCCAGTTCCAGAGGATCTGGTGCCCTCTTCTGGCCCCTGTGGGAACTGCATGCATGCAGGGCGCAAAACTCACTGCGCAGGGGATAGAGCGCTCACGCAGGTGGACACACACACACACACACACACACACACACACAAACACACTCACACACACAAACACACACACCTACAATCACAAGAACCAACCAGGTAGATAGAACATGTGGAACAACAGCATAGGAGGTTGATCTCTGACCCCCAGATAAACGGACACATATGCACACATGTATGAATAGAACAAGAGGACAGCCCTGGGTTCGGTCACCAGCTCCGGAAAAAAAAAAAAAAGAACAAGAGGACAGGAGTTCAGGCCTCAGCACCCACATACAACGCATACATACTTGTATAGTACACACACATGCAGCTCCATACATATGAACAAATGCACACAAAACAAGATAATGAGGAATCGGCAGTGCCCAGCCTGGGCTCCTGGCACGTCTGCCACAGCAGCCTGGTTGGCAGAGCTCAGGGTGGGAATCACCACAAGCCTGCATTCATACAAAGGTTCCCTGGCTATGCCCTTCTCTCTAGCCGACCAGCTGTGAGCCTGCAGCCTCTGCCCGCATTTCTACCTCTATCCAAAACTTTCTCCTGCAGAGGGCCACGCTCACCCCAGCTGACTCCTCTAACTACAGTATAGAGGCCCTGCCAGGAAGGAAACAGGAAACAATCTTCAGAGGGTGGAGAAGGGACCCCAGCTGTTAAGCACTCAAGAGAAACTGGCCAGGGTCAGCAACCCGGAAGTGTGACTCAAGGTAACAGCAGAGCTAGAAAGAAAGGTAATAGGTAATAAAAGGTGTGTGTTACACACATACATGCACACGCACATGCAATTACACACACACAGGCATGCACACAGGCACTCGCACACACACAGGCATGCACACAGGCACTCGCACACACACAGGCATGCACACAGGCACTCGCACACACACACGCACACTCACACACACTTGAATGCACGCAGGCACACATTTCTTTTTTTTATTTTGAGGCAGGGCCTCAATATATAGCCCTGCCTGGCCTGGAACTCAATGTACACAAGGGTGGCCTCGAACCCACAGAGCTTAATCTGCCTCTTGAGTGCTGGGATTGCATGTTTATACCACCTTGCCTTCCATGGACTTTGCTTCTGAAAGCTACTGCTGGATGCTAGAAGAATCACTCAGCTTTTAAGAGCACCTGCTAGTCTTCCTAGAGAACCCAAGTTCAATTCCCAGCAACCACATCAGGCAACTCATAACTGTCTTTGATTTCAGGGGCTCATTCAAGGACTTGCATACACACACACACACACACACACACACACACACACACACACACACACACAGAGTTTACCTCACTGCCTTCATACACTGTTTCTCACAATCTAGTACCTGTGTTTGTCCTAAACTGTTGGGATCAAGGTCCCAGTCACCACCTCAAGCACAGTGACTCTTCCATTGTGTCATCCTGCTGAGTGTCAGCTCCCTCACAGTAACCTGCCAGCCCTCCTCTCCTTCCGGTTTCCACCAGCTCACCCTTTGTGCCTTCTAGCAAATGTAGACTTTGGATCAATATCCTTGTATCCCGTCTTATCATGTCCTGTCCCTGGGGTTCAGCTATCACCCACAAAGAGGATACTAGCCTGGTTTACATCCCTGTTCCCCTCTCCTGTGATTTCACGGGCTCTGGATGAGTCAGGGACCCGAGGTCAAGCTCATTATCTTTTCCTCAAGGTCCGTTCTTCCTCCTCAAATGCCAGGCAGGGATTGGGACTCCTAGTCACCTGTATCAACCTCCCTCAGCCACCACGTCCAAACAGATGGCATAGTTCCTGTCAGCTTGGTTTGAGCTGGCCTTAGGTCTGCCCTGGGGATCCCACACTGTAATGTAGATCAAAGTCGGGGTCCTCAACACTGTTGTTTCTCCCCAGGGACTTCCTGCTCCTTTCTCAGAGCTGTTGGCCATGTCCTCTAAATCTGACAGACAGTATCAACACCCTGCTTGGGACTTCCATTCTCTGTGGGCTGGGGATGCGGCTAGGCTGGTAGAGCTCTTGTCTAGCATGCACAAAACCCTGAGTTCGGTTCCTGGCACCAAGGCCTGGAATCCGAGCTCTTGGGAATTGGAGACAGGAGGATGGGAAGTTCAAGGGCAATCCTTGGCTACATAGGTAGTTGGGGGTCAGCCTGGGCTACATGAGAGGTCCAATTTAAAGAGACAAGACACCGAAACACTCCCACAGCCTCAGTGGCATTGTGGTAGGATGAGAAGAAGCTTAACTTACTGGAAGCCATTTTTGCTGCCACTCACACCTGGAATTCTCAGTATCACCCAAACAAGCATCCTTATCCAGGCTCTCGCCAGCAAAACCTGACGCAACTATATGTTCTGCTTGTCTGTAACAGTCAAACCACATCAGCCAGACGGTACAGAGCTACCCAGCCCTCACTTCCTTCTAGGAAAAACAAAACCAAACTCTCTAGGTATCATGAGGTCCAAAGTCACACCTGACTGCCTGGAATTGTGAGGGGAGTCAGTACACACCCTGTGAGGGCCAGCAGTTCTTCCTGGTGCCAGGGTCTGGTAACAAGTGTAGGAGCTGTGTAGACAGCTCTGGGCAGGTACCCTACAGCCTTTCCCTACAGCCCTTCTATCCCCAGCTGACGTACCTCTCTAGGCAGGCTGGGGGGGGGGGGGACCCCTTTCCACCTGGAATACTCTGCCCCAAAGTAGTTCCAAGTCACCATTAAGATCTACCAATACCCCAACCCCAGTGCAGCCCAACTCACAAATCTTGGAAGTTTCGAACGGAAGTGGCAGGTGTGTAGACATCCAGAAGCCCAATGACCTGGAGAAAGGGTCACCAGTGAGGCTGGACTGTCCCCACCATTCTTCCCTATCCTTAGGGATTCAGCTACCCAGGTCCCCCATCCAGGTCACCCTCTGCTACAAAAGGTGGCCCCAGCTGGCAGGCAAACAGTATGGGGGGGCCAGACCGAGAACAAGGTAAGCTTGTTCCCAAATTTGGGGTTTGGGGTGAATGGACCCACTTCCAACTAACAAATCTTGAGGGTCAAGAGGGGGAAGGGGATGAAAAGCCTTTGAGCTTCCAGGTTCTTAGGACTGTGGACCTCAGCTCCAGCCTTAGACCCCGGGTCCCCAGCCACATCTGTCAGTCTGTCCTTGCCTGCCACAGAGTCAGAGGCAAGCCACCCTCCACTTGACAACTGGGGGCCACTGAGGAAAGGTTGTCTGAAAGGATTTGGGGGTTCACAATGTACAAGGCTTTATTTGAAATGGACCCCAGCCCTTCTCCCTGGTCCAGGGCCGGGTCATGGTTTCCATCAGACAGGATGGTCAAATGGTCAGGCACCAGGCTCTACCTCCCTCCACTTCGAAGGTCAGCTCTGCTGCTGCATAATCCGGGGAACCTTCCTGTGCTTTAGTGTCCTCCCCCTTCCCCACAAGCCCTGGACGGCATGTATTATGGAGAGGATTAGAGAAGTTAGCCAGCTTCCAGCATGCATTAAATACTCAGTGAGTGTTTGGCGTCAGACTTAGAGTGCTTTAGCTCAAGAGCCCAGGCTCGGGCAGGACTGGAGTTGTCTCAGAACCAATCACGAAGCTCCCCTGTGCCTACTTCCTCCTCACAATCAAGAAACGGTTGTGCGTTTCTCTGGAAAGTAAGCTGGACAAGTCCTGGCACCTTCTCATTGGACTCTCCTTAGTCCTTAGCTGAGAAACCAGGGTGGGGCAAGGGAGGTTCATTCTCCTGGCCCTGCACCCAAGACCCTGGGTAGGCCCCCTCCTGGGCCTCTCTGCCTGCCCTCTGATCCCCAACACATCCACACCCCTGAGGCAGCCTACGTTCTCATGGTGCATGTGCTTCAACAGCAGGAGTTCGCGGTAAGCGCGCTTGGCAAAGATCTCCGACTGGAAGGGCCGGCTCAGCTTCTTGATGGCCACCTTCTCCCCTGTCCGCTTGTCGATGGCCGAGCTGCGGGGTCACAGGCAGGTGAAGGGGAGGGGCTGCGCAAAGAGCCTAAACTCTCCCTGTCCCTCCGGCCCTGTCCTAGCCACCTCTACTCTGGGTTCCCCAGGCTGGCCTGAGACCAGCAGAGTCTGTGTGTAGGGGGCGACACCGAGGAAGGGGCAGCGGAGCAGGGACAGAAACAGGTCTTGCTGACAGGATGCAGAGCAGGCCGGGAGTCCCTACTCTGCGATTTAGCAAGTTCCCTTCTTGGGGCCTCATCTGCAACCGCAGGGATCTGTCCCACGAACTCCGAGATCCCTTTTAAAAGTTACAGCCTTGGAGAACCAGATTCGCCACCGACTCAACCCACAGGGGCCCCACTGCCACCGGGTTCACCCGGGGAGGCTACCGAGGAGGTGACCCTTGGCTCCTCTGCCTCCTGGGGTCCCCGGGTCTCACCACACCGCGCCATAGGCCCCGCTGCCGACGTGCGCGGGCGCCAGGTAGGTCTTGGGCAGCTCCCAGGCAGTCTTGTTGATGTCCTGCTTGTAGAAGCCCCTTTTCCGAATGAGGCTCATCCCGGACCCCGTGGTGGCGGCCCTGCGAGGAGGTTGCGGTGGCTGCCCGCGGGCTCCCGGCCCGGGTGTCCCGCCGCGGTCCCCTCCCGCCCCGCGCCCGCTCCTCCCCCCGTGGGGCGGCGCACCTGTCGCCTCGCCCAGGTGCGGCCCCGCCCCGGCCCGCCCACCGCCCGCCCGCGCTCCGGACTCCGCCCATCCCCGGCCGACGCCCCAGGCCGTACCAGCCACCTGCTGCAGGTGCGGGGGTGGGGGGTGGGGGGGATGCCCTGCGGGAAGGGGGTGCCTGTGAGGCTGCCCTGATCCCCCCTCTAAGCCCTGTAAGAAGAGCTGGGAGGGGTTGGGGGTGAGCAGGACTTGTTGCTAGTTTGAGAAATATACCCTTCACAGGCAAGGCATGGTGGCTCTCGGGTCTGTACTCAACGCGGGAGGTAGAGGCTGAGGCAGGAGAATTGCTACGATTTCGAGTCCAGTTCAGTACATAGTTTAATGTCGGACTGGGTAAGACCCTGAGGAAGGAGGGAGAGAAGAGGCAAGAGATACAGAGAATGAATGGAGAGGGAGAGAGGAAGGAAGGAAGGAAGGAAGGAAGGAAGGAAGGAAGGAAGGAAGGAAGGAAAGAGAATTATCATCCTTGACTGCACGGTGGGCTGAAGACCAGCATAGGTGACGTAATGAGACCCTACTGAACGATGGAGGGGTTGTTCAGCAGTTTAGAGCCCACACTGCTCTTGAAAATGACCGATGTCATCATGTACATAGTTAAAAAAAAAAACAATAAACAAACAAAACTGGGGCATGGCAGTGTACAGCTGTAGTCTCAGGACTCACGGGGCAGAGGCAAGGGGATTTTCAAGGCCAGCCTGGTCTACAGAGTGAGTTCCAGGACATCCAGGGCTACAGAGAAACCCTGTCACCCCCCCCCCCAAAAAAAACCCTCCAGAAATCTCCAAACAACACAAGAACCCTACAATCCCTGGGGTTCTGAATGAGCTCCTGTTCAGATTAAGTATGACTCTCAGGTCCTAAGGTTCAGCAATTGACCAGAGCTCAGTCTGTTCCTCTTACCCCATTTTCCCGAAATAAACTCCAGGCATCAAATTGTTTTCATGAGAGGTTTGCTGTCTTTAAACCCAGAGTCGACGGCAGCTAATCCTACAGTCCTCAGTGCTCACACAGATCTCAATGTCCGTGGGAGTTTGTTTGACATTGGTGGTGACTGTTTTTAAGACAGTGCGTCTCACTATGTACCTTAGCTGGTCTGGAACTTTCTATGTAGGCTGGGCTGCTCTCTAACTTTTAGATATTCCCCTGCCTCTGCCTCCAGAGTAAATTTCCAATTCTGAGTGCAGACTTTTGCTTGATTTCTAAGGCCCCATGAATGGCATTGTCTTTGGGGTCCCTGGGAGACTTTGTCCTCAATTTCAGTCCCGAGGACTCTGGAGGAAGAGTTCATGCCTGCCCTTAGAGATGTGTCCCACCCTCCCTGGCTTCTCTGTGAAAGGGAAGGGAGCCAGCTTGCTTCATTTGTCCGAGGAGAGAGGCTTACAGGAAGGCAATGTGCTAGTCCGGAGACTCATCGAGCTGTCTGCGGACCCCTAAACTTTACCCTGCTGCTTCTCCCACACGGTCCGCCAAGCACTGGGGAGAACAACCTCCACTGACATGTTGTGGGCGGGGCGTCTGTTAATCATCCTAAGAACATGCCAAAGAATGTATAGGGATGACAGAGTCAGCCCATTGGGCGTGAAAATTACCTAGTAAACGTACGTGCTCACCATGTGCCGACGAGTAGTGTGCTTTACATACTCCACTCCAGGGCAGAAGGCTGGTGAGTCAGGCCGAGCACCCTCACCGGAGAGGTGACAAACAGGCATGGAGGGCTGAAGTGATTAGCAAAAGATCACGAGGCTGGAGAGGGGCAGAACTGGGTAAGGCAGCTGGCATGGTGGGCCCTGGAGCAACGTATTCAACGATGTCTCCAAACTAAACCGGAATCACGCTAAGGACGTGGCTTCCTCCGTACAGCCTGTTTCCTGGTCCATCTTCCGATGGACCCAAGACCCCATGGGAAGACAAAGGAGGGGCTGACAGCAGAAGTTTGAGACCCTTTGGGTTGGTAGTTCTGTATTAAGGACCCATGTTTCTGGATACCAGATTCTATGGCTGGTCATAGGCAGACGACTCAGAGTTGGCCCTGAGAGATGTGCTCTCCCAGCCATAGAGGAGAAAAGGGACTAGAATATCTGCTGTGTAGTAGAGTTGAGCCCAGAAAGGAAAGGAACCCGAGGGAAGTCTTCGAAGCCCAGGAGGGCCACCCCCTCGCACAGCTGGCCACTCTGGGCTCCTCTTGAGCAAGGGTCAGGAAGTGACTCAGGCCTTAGACTCAGCTGACAGTGACCCTCACCCTCAGCCTTGCTGGGCTTGGGTTTACTCAGCAGCCTGGCAGCCTTGGAGGGAAATGCCTTCAATCCAGTGAGGGGAGTCACTGGGGACAGAGGAGGGGGGAGGAGCTAAGAGGAGGAGGGAGGGAAGGCGGACTAGGAAGAGAAGAGGGAGGGAAGAGGAGGAGGGAAGGAAGAGGAGGAGGGAGTAGAGGAGGAGGGAGGGAAGGGAGCAGAGGAAGAAGGGGTCACCAAGGGCATCGTGGGTAGCTGGATGTTTCTCCCTAGCTCCAAGGGCCTCAGTCCTTCCCTCTCTCCCCCTGAGGCATGAATGCACTGTAAGCACGACTTTGGAAAGAGAACTGAATTCCCAGCTCTGGCACTGCCCTCTGTGTGACTTTAGAGCAAAGTCCTAGCACATCCTTGTAAAATGAGGTGACACATAGGAACAGGTAGAAGCTCCTTTCCTATATGTCCAGACAAAGACTCCTTCCCTGCCCACCCCCGCATTTGAAAATATTTTAATTAACTAATTAATTATCTTGGTTATTTTATTTATTTACATTTCAAATGTTGTCCCCCTTCCCAGTTTCCCCTGTGGAAACCCCTTAAACCATCTCCCCTCCCCCGTAGTTTAAACTTTCTTTTTAAAGTTTTATTTATTTATTTTACATATGTGAGTACACTGTCGCTGTCATCAGACACACCAGAAGAGGGCGTCAGATCCCATTACAGATGGTTGTGAGCCACCATGTGGCTGCTGGAATCTGAACTCAGGACCTCTGGAAGAGCAGTCAGTGCTCTAACCACTGAGCCATCTCTCCAGCCCCGTATTTTAAACATTTTTAAGAGATTTACTTACTTTTATTTTATGAGTATAAGTGGTTTTGCTCAGATGCACTGTGTTGAGGCCTGGTGCCCACGGAGGCCAGAAGAGACCACTGGGTTCCCCGGAGCTAAAGTTAGAGGTGCTTATGAGCCACCATTTGGTTCCAACAGGAACCAAAGTCAGGTCCTCTGTGAGAGCAGCTGAGGCTCCTAACTGCTAGGCCATCTCTGTAGCGTACTCCCTCCTGAACAGTTCTGCGTGTGTGTGTGTGTGTGTGTGTGTGTGTGTGCGCGCGCGCGCCTGCGTGCGTATATCTGTTTATGCGTATGTGTGCATGAATATCAGTACCCTCCGAGGCCAGAAGAGGACCTATAATCCCCCAGGAGCTGGAGTGACAGATCACCAGCCGTCTAGTGTGGGGGTTGGGAACCCAACTGATCCTCTGAGAGAACCGTAGGCCCTTGAACTGCTAGGCCATTTCACCAGCCCCGGGTTTAAATTGCTTTTATTCACTGTGACTGGGTGTGAATGTGTGAGCAAAGGACAACTTATGGCATTCCGGGTTGGCGTTCCTTATACCGTGTTGAGGTGAGGTCTCTCTGGTCTCGGTTACTTTTGTCTTCCAGGCTGGCCGGCCCGCGGGTTTCTGGGTAATTTTCCCGTCTCTACTGCTGATGTCGAGATTATAGATGTGAGTCAGTGCATCTGGCATCTCAGGGAGATTTATTTATTTTCATTATTTATTTAGTGTGTGTGTGTGTGTGTGTGTGTGTGTGTGTGTGTGTGTGTGTGTGAATGCCATGTGTATGCGGGTACCTTGTGGCCTGGCACCTTCGCTTCTTCCCACTTTGAATCAGCCCATATTTTATTTTGTTTGGACTTTTTACATTAGCATTCGGGGTAAAGTGATTCTTTACAGCGTTTCATACGTAGCATGTAGCATGTGCTTGTCGGTTCTTCTCTAGTCCTGCCCACCTCAACTTGGTCCCTGTGCCCTCTCCCTCCCCCTTGTGGCTCTCTCCTCCCCGCCCCCCACAACCCTTCTACCTTCCTGCCAGTGCGTTCTGTTCTCTCTGATTCCCTAAGATCGCTCTTTCCAGTCTCACGGGCCCCTGTGCAGAAGTTTCAGGACCCACCTTCCCCGACACCACACACACATACACATCATAGACCACTTAGCATCTGGGACCCTTAGTTAGAGAGACAGGCGGTGCTTCTCTATCTGGGTCTGGCCTTCGTCAGTTAGTATAATGGCCTTCAGTTCTACCTGCTGTCCCATAGATCTCATGACTTCATCTCTCTTTCATGGCTGCATGAAATTCCACTGTGCCTATGTAACACGATTCCTTTACCATTCATCTGTTGACGGGCACGTGGGTTGGCTCCACTTCCTGGCTACCCAGACCAGAGAGAAGCGGCGCCCATGGACGTCCAGGTGTCTCTGCGGCGTGCCGTCCCGTCCTGCGGCATACACCTGTTTTTATTTTTAAACGTTTTTGTTTGTTTTAAGACAAGGTCTCACTAGGTAACCCTTGCCAGCCTGGAGCTCTCTGTGTAGACAGCTAGTCACGGTGTGAGGTGAGTGTCCGACTCTGTCACCTGGGGGGCGTGCTACTTCCAGCATCAATCAAGAGCATCAGTCACGCCCCCTCCCCTGGCTCACTCGCTGGGAACTTGCTACCTAATGGATCTCTTTGGCTCTGTTACAGAACAGGAGAATAGTAAGTGAATCCCTTTTAGGTGGTGGTGGTGGTGGGCCCACTGTATATGTTGGCCTTAAGAACTCGTACCACGGGGGCTGGGGATTTAGCTCAGTGGTAGAGCGCTTGCCTAGGAAGCGCAAGGCCCTGGGTTCGATCCCCAGCTCCGAAAAAAAAAAAAAAAAAAAAAAAAAGAACTCGTACCACGAGGGTTGGGGATTTAGCTCAGTGGTAGAGCGCTTGCCTAGGAAGCGCAAGGCTCTGGGTTCGGTCCCCAGCTCCGAAAAAAGAAAAGAACAAAAAAAAAAAAAAAAAAATCAAATACAAAGAATTCGTACCACGGGCTGGAAAGATGGCTCAGTGGTTAGAGCGCTGACTGCTCTTCCAGAGGTCCTGAGTTCAAATCCCAGCCATCTGTCATGGGATCTGGTGCTCTCTTCTAGTGTGTCCGAAGACAGCGACAGTGTACTCACATACATTAAGTAAGTAAGTAAATAAATAAATAAATAAAAAAGAACTCATTCCAAGTATAGGCAGACTAGGTTCTCACACCAGGCCAACCGGGTAGGACTTTAAATACTGAGTTGAACTTATTCATCATTTGGGGAGAGAGGGCATACACCAGTGGGTCCTGGGAATAGATTAGGGACTTAGGGGAAAGTTTGGATCTGGTTAGGTTATCTGGGGGCAAGTTGACAGAAGTCAGTTCTCACCCCAGAGAATAACAGTGAATGAGACAATGTGAGAAGTACTGAACTTGGTACCTGGTGCACAGTAAGTACCCATCAGACGCTCCCTCCAGGGGACAGCCAGCAGCCGCCGCTCTGTCCAGCCCTTTGGCTGTTCCAACTCACAGCCAGTTCAACGCAAGAACCAAACACCGTGCGAGGACTTGCTCACAGACTCATCCAACACTTATTTCCTGAGTCGCCATGGAGGTGGCTCTGTGGGGAATGCGCTTGTCACTCAAGCATGAGGACCTGTCACTCACATAGGAGAGTCAACTATGGAGGCCCAGCCCTGTAACCCAGCACTGAGGAGTTTCTCTGGGGTTTGCTGGCCAGCCAGTCTGGCCCAACTCTGGAGTTCCAGGTTCAGTGAGAGACCTCGTATAAATATAAAATGTCTCAGCGGTAAAGACTCTAACGTGAGCTGGATCGTGAGAACCCACACAGTGAGAGATGAGAACCAGCTCTCAAAAGCTGTCCTCTGGCCTCTACGCGGTGTCACGTGCACCTTCCGCCACAGACAGACAGAGAGACAGAACCACAAATAAAATGTAATTTTTTGAAATTGCCTAAAGGGGCTGGAGAGGTGGCTCGGTGATTGGTTAAGAGCACTTTCTTTCTGCTGAGGACCTAGGTCCGGTCTTTATCTCCCCTATCAAGCACACTTCAGTTCTACAATCTCTCACCCCCTCTTCCAGCCCTCATGGACATATGCACTCGTGTGGTACACATACAGACAAGAGGAACATATGCAAACATATGAATGAAATTATTTAAAAAATAAGGTGAAGCCAGGTGAGGTGGCACACACCTTTGATCCCAGTGCGTGGGAGGCAGAGACATTCAGATCTCTGTGTTCAAGGCCAGCCCGGTTCAGATTGAGTTCTAGGACAGGCAGGGCGATACCGAGAAACCCTGTCTCAAAAAAACCAAAACCAAAACCAAACCAAACCAAACCAAAACGAAACAGTGGAGATGGATTGAGGAAGACATCCCAGCATTGACTTCTGGCCTCAACGCGTGTATACACACATACATGTGCCCACACAAGCACTTAAAAAAAAAAATCCCACTAGTTTTCTGAGGGCCCGTTTTGTGGTAGGTCTGATCTGAGTGCAGGCATAAAACATTTTAGTGGGGGAACAGATGGAAGCTACAGTAATGAGCTGAGCTGTATGAAATCGCTGATAAATTTAACAACTGGGCTATTGAGCCAGATGTAACGTCACCCGTCACCCGGAGCTGAGCTGGGTGAAGAGAACGAGGCCCTGCCCAGCCTGCTTGGCTGGGGCGCCCCCTGGTGGAAAAAGGCAGTAAGGACTGCTCATCTGTGAGGCGCCTCTCCATAGTCCCCTCTCCGGACTCCTCTTCTGCCAACTTTCACAAGTCCAGTCCCTGGAAGAGGTAGCCTCAAGCAGGTCTAACCTTGGTTGTCATTCTTACCAGCTTTGTCCCTTCTGAAATGTCCACCTTCACCAGTGACCGTGAGTGTCTGGGCACTGTTTTTGTCACTCTTGTTTCCAGGGAACCTGCCTGTTCCCCATGGCTGCTCAATATATAATTTTAAAAGATTTATTTATTTGTTTGTTTGTTTGTTTATTTTTTTTGGTTCTTTTTTTCGGAGCTGGGGACCGAACCCAGGGCCTTGCGCTTCCTAGGCAAGCGGTCTACCACTGAGCTAAATCCCCAACCCCTTGTTTATTTATTTTATGTATATGAGTACACTATAGCTGTCTTCAGAGACATCTCAGAAGAGGGCATCAAATCCCATTACAGATGGTTGTGAGCCACCATGTGGTTGCCGGGAATTGAACTCAGGACCTCTGGAAGAGCAGTCAGTGCTCTTAACCACTGAGCCACCTCTCCAGCCCCCTCGGTATATACTTTTGTTAAAAAAAAAAAAAAAGGACTCATTCATTTTTATTTTTACGTGTGGGTGTGTTTTAGTACACCCCGTGTGCAGTACCTAAAGAGTCCAGAAGAGGGAGTTAGATCATCTGGGAATTGAAGTTGTAAGCTGCCTTGTGGGTGCTGGGAATTGAACCCGATCTTTTGAAAAGCAACCAGTGCTCTTAACTGCAGAACCAACTCTCCAGCCCTTTAGTAAGGTCTTGGATGGTTTAGTAAGGTCTGTGCATGAGTGGGCACAGATGTTTCTGGCTTTCTGGGTGCCAGGGAGAGGGGGCAGGGTGTTATTTGAAGACCCAGATGATTGGACGGAAGGCAGTAATGGAGTGTGTGTTTGGAACGCTGGCCACTGGGGAGCATCTGCGGGTCAGTAGGAGTGATCTGTCCTAGAATTTGTTTGTTTATTGATAGCCCATGTTGGTTTCAAACTCATTACATAACCAAGGGTGTCCTTGAAACGCCTGCCTGCGGATAAAACACCAGGACTTCATGCGTGCCAAGCTGGTCGCCCATAGTCTGAGCCCCGTCCCCACCCTCTGCTCGTGTCTAGGGTTAATTTGTCCTTTTTCTGATTGCTGAAGTGAAACTGGTCACTTCAAGGACCTGACCCGAATCTGGGGTCCTCTCCTCTCTCCTAGCAGTGATACCAAGCTTCAAGTCTGCTCTGTTGCTTTTACCTCCGGGCACAACCTGCCATGGACTTCACGGGACTTCACGGGAGGCGGTCGCCATGGCGACCTTCAGAGTTCCTTGGCCCCAAGTCTGCACAAGGAAATAATCACAACAGAACTGTGACAAGGTGATTGTGGTTACTGGGGGAGGGGCAGTTGTTGAGCCCTTCCCACCCTGTACCCTCACTGACTGCTTCCCCCAGCTCCAGATGGGCTTTGTTCCTGAGTCATCATCCAGGCTGAGACATGACCTTGTGGTGTCACAGCTGCCTGAGTCGCCAACACTCCTGCAGGTAACCCCAATAAACTCGTTGCTCTGCCAAGCCGGACGTGAATCCTTACTTCGGTTGCTCTCTGCCCTGTCTGGGTGGGACAGACGTTTCTCTTCATTTCTCCAAGCAAAGTCACGAAGCACATTGGAAAGCAAGATGTGGGCCAGTGGGATGGCTCAGCAGGTACAGGTGCCTGGGACCAAACCTGGTGACCTGAATTGGATACCCTGGGACCCATTGTGGCAGAAGGTGAGAATTAATTGCCACTGGTTGTCCTCTGACCTCTGACCACGCACTACTGCATGCACACCCTTGTGAATGCACACGGACACACAAAATAAATAAAACGATGTAATTTAAAACACACCGTGTGCGCACGCACGCACGCACGCACGCGTATGCTTATGGCTAGAGAGATGGCTAAGCCAGGAAGGGCGTCAACTATTCTTCCACAGGACTCAAGTCTCATTGCCAGCATCTATGTCTAGTGGCTCACAACTGATTGCTTTTAACTCCAGCCCAGGAGTTCATGCGCCTCCTCTGGCCTCCTCCCGCACCTGCGCACATATGCGCAGACCCACACAGGTCCGAACATACATGGGATTTTAGAAATCTTCCAAGGCAATCCTACAGCAGGATTCTCCCTGCTGACCACCCTGCCCGCTCCAGACCCCCATGACCCCACTGAACCCACACACACTCAGGGCACACACACCAGGACACAGCTGAGTTTCAATCTCACCACTTGTGGCTATGTGACCTTGAGAAGATAGGAGGATGTCTCTGGGCTTTGTCAACTGTTAACTGGGACAATACCACCCACCTGGCCAGGGACAGAGGAGGCTGTGATGGTTGACGCCTGGTCCTTGGAATTTCCGGCCTTGCTTGAAGTAATTGCTCCCTTCCCTGCAGAACTGGACAGAGCCGCAGTCCACCAGCCTTACCCAGTCTCGCTGTCCCCAAGCTCTTCTGTGTCTCTTGCTAATGGGTTGACTATTCCTCTAGACTAGAACATTTTTTTTCCGGAGGCTTAGGTCTTTGATGCCAACACCAAGAATGCAGCAGCACTCATTGGTGGTGGAGGGACCGCAGGTGGGGCTGGGGCTTCCTCACAGCAGCTCTTGGTACCGCTGCGTGGCTGTCATTTTGTACCTGATGTGTAGGCCAGCTTAACTTCCCGCCTGGGGCTGTGCCAGCTGCTAGCTGAGGAGATGGGGTCATGACCCTGCCCATACTCCCGAGCGCCCCGTCAGTCACCTCAGGGACCACTTGCGTCTCCAGGACAGGGGTCTCTGAGTCTGGCTGCTGCGTTCCTTATATCCGCGTCACCTGTCAGGGTCACAGAGACCTAGCAGGCCCAGACTGGAAGCTGTGACCCTGACTAAAGCACTGAATTCATGTACTTTGGTGTGTGACAGACAGCTTCTCTGGCTATATCAGTTTTTGAATATGTGCATGCATAATATGTATACATATCCATTATATGCATATATACATGTGCACATACATATATATGCATACATCTGTATATACTATATATTATATACTTTAATGTAGTATAATGATATTATATAGTATATATTTATAGGTAAATATATAAAATAATTATATTGTTATATATTATACATAATAGATCATATATGACATTATATTAACGTGTTGTATATACTCAGTGAGCCTCTAGTCACTCAGTATATATGGTCCATATTGTATAGTATTCTATAGAATGAGAAGTGATGGCTGAGTGCTCAGCCCTAAACCGATGTCTACACACCCCGAACCCCAGGCCTGAGGAGAGTGGGGAGAGAGAGGGTAGGCAGACTGTGGGAGATGGAGGATGGGGAGGATCACTGAGAGATCCTGTCTTCTGTGCAGGACGCGACAGTTACACGCATGCGCACAGCCACTGTGTGCTCTGTTGAACCCAACGGGAGAGGTCAACACTCTAGCATTCAGCACTGATTGGATTCAATAGGGGACAAAAGCAAATAGAGAGGACATGGTGGGGGGAGACATGTTGTGAATGTGGGGGGGAGACATGTGAGTGGGGGGGGGGGGAGGGAGACATGTTGTGAGTGGGGGGGAGGGAGACATGTGAATGTGGGGGGAGGGGGAGGGAGACATGCTGTGAGTGGGAGGAGGGAGACATATGAGGGGGAGGGGGAGGGAGACAATACACATACCACACATACACTTACTCACCCACACATACACACACTTTCTTTCTCTCTTTCTTGTTTTGAGACAGAGTCTCTCTCTCTCTGTAGCCCTGGGTGCTTATGCTTAGATTTCACTCTGTAGACCAGGCCAGCCTCAGACTCACAGAGATCCCCCTGCCTCTGCCTATGGAGTGGTATAATGAAAGGTGTGCACGAGCACTGCCTGACTAAAATAAATCTTTATAAAAGTTTGAATTTATTTATTTGTGTGTGAGCGAGTGTGTGTGTGGGGTGTGTGTGTGCGAGTGAGTGTGTGTGTGGGTGAGTAAGTGTGTGTGTGGTATGTGTATGTACGTGTGTGTGAGTGTGTGTGTGAGAGTGAGTGTGTGTGAGTGAATGTGTGTGAGTGTGTGTGTGTGAGGGTATATGTGTGTGAGTGAGTGTGTGTGAGGGGGTATGTGTGTGTATGTGTGTGTGAGTGTGTATGTGTGTGTGAGTGTGTGTGTGAGTGAATGTGTGTGTGTGAGTGTGTGTATGTGTTGAGTGTGTGTGTATGTGTGTGTGAGGGTATATGTGTGTGTGTGAGGGGGTATGTGTGTATGTGTGTGTGTGCATGAGTGTGTGTGGGGTATGTGTATGTATGTGTGAGTGAGTGTGTGTGAGGGGGTATGTGTGTGTATGTGTGTGTGTGAGTGAATGTGTGTGAGTGTGTGTGTGAGAGTGAATGTGTGTGAGTGTGTGTGTTGAGTGTGTGTGAGTGAGTGTGTGTGAGGGGGTATGTGTGTGTATGTGTGTGTGTGAGTGAGTGTGTGTGAGGGGGTATGTGTGTGTATGTGTGTGTGAGTGTGTGTGTGAGTGAATGTGTATGTGAGTGTGTGTGTATGTGTGTGTGTGTGAGTGAATGTGTATGTGAGTGTGTGTATGTGTGTGTGAGTGTGTGTGTGAGTGAATGTGTGAGTGTGTGTATGTGTTGAGTGTGGTATGTGTATGTACGTGTGTGTGAGTGTGTGTGTGAGAGTAAGTGTGTGTGAGTGAATGTGTGTGAGTGTGTGTGTGAATGTGTGTGAGCGTGTGTGTGAGGGTATATGTGTGTGTGAGTGTGTGTGAGTGTGTGTGAGTGAGTGTGTGTGAGGGGGTATGTGTGTGTATGTGTGTGTGAGTGTGTGTATGTGTGTATGAGTGTGTGTGTGAGTGAATGTGTGTGTGAGTGTGTGTATGTGTTGAGTGTGTGTGTATGTGTGTGTGAGGGTATATGTGTGTGTGTGAGGGGGTATGTGTGTATGTGTGTGTGTGCATGAGTGTGTGTGGGGTATGTATGTGTGAGTGAGTGTGTGTGTGTGAGGGGGTATGTTTGTGTGTGTGTGAGTGAATGTGTGTGAGTGTGTGTGTTTGAGTGAATGTGTGTGAGTGTGTGTTGAGTGTGTGTGAGTTGTGTGAGGGGTATGTGTGTGTATATGTGTGAGTGTGTGTGTGAGTGAATGTGTATGTGAGTGTGTGTGTATGTGTGTGTGAGTGTGTGTGTGAGTGAATGTGTGAGTGTGTGTATGTGTTGAGTGTGTGTGTATGTGTGTGTGAGGGTGTATGTGTGTGTGTGTGTGTGTGTGTGTGTGTGTGTGTGTGTGTGTCCCCACAGAGGAGAGTGCTGGATTCCCCAGAGTTGGAGTTAGACATACTTAATTGTGAGCCACCCAATGTGGGTGCTGAGATTTGAACCCAGGTCCTCTGGAAGAGTTCATAACCACACTATAGTCCGTATTCAGACAAGGTCCAGGCCCAGCCATGCTTGTCCAGTGTCCTTCCGTCTGCCGCTGCTCAGCCACATCAGATGACACTTGGGAGGGTCACCTTGCTCCCTTCTAAAAGTCCCTCTCCTGACTTGATTTGGCTCTGTGCTCACTTTCCAGAAGATTCCATCTGCTTTTATAATCATCAATCTCTCTTCTATCACTATTCAAATCCCATGACTGGACTCCCTTCTCTCCTGGGCGACAGCCAATGCTGCACTGGGAGACAGCTCTGGGCCTGAGGTGCACCAAGACAGTGTGTGTCAGTGGCTGTGGCAAAAACTCCCTGCCTCGTCGGCCCCATGAGACCAAGCCCCATCGCTGGTCTTAAGAGATCCTTTGAGGACTGGCAAGAAGGCTGGGCAGACAAAGGTCCTCACCGCCAGGCCTGACGGCCCAAGCTCGTTCTCCAGGGCCCACAAAACAAAAGCAAAGAACTGACTCCCCCTACCACACACATAAAATGTACGTTTTAAAGAAGACAGAAGAGAACACCCACAGCCAGGCAAGGGGAACACGCCTACCCTCTCAGCGTGCGGAAGGTAGAGACAGGAGAAGTCAGGATGTTCAGAGCCAGCCTGAGCTACACCGTGAGTTTGAGGCAGGCTGGGCGATTCAGCAAGAGCATCTCAAAAATAAGGCAGCTAGGTGTAGGGAGGTGGGTCGGTGGTTAGCGACCCCAAGCACGGGGGCTGGGCCTGAGGTCTCCAGAACTCACGGAAAATGCCAAGTGGATGTGGCAACCCGCTAGATCTCAGCCGCAGGAGGTGGAGACAGGCATGGGTCTCTAGAGCAAGCTGGGCAAGGAGCCTAGGCGTACCAGCGAGTTTGAACTTGACATCAGAACACACACACACAAACACACACAGACGCACACGAGAAAAGATTGACAGGGGGCAGCCTCCTCTTTAATAGCACCTTCTGCCCCTTTCTCTCAGCACCAGATGCCACATCCTGCCTCCCTCTTGGCGCCTGGAAAGAGGTCCCATCCCACTAGGAGCAGCCTAGCTCAGTGTGAGGACTGCAGCCTGCAGTGATTAGTAGCCTGCCTCGGGTAGGATACCCGCGCCCTGCATCTCTCAAGTGTGCAGGACAAGTCCCCACCATCATTCACTCTCATTAAGGAGTCCCTGATTTTCCCAAATTCCTTGGGCCTGGGTGTTCGCTCCTGCCTGGAATGTCCTTTCTTTGCTTTGCTAAGGCCAGGACACTGCTGGCTTCCCCCAGTCTGGCTCCAACAGCTCCTTGGACTGGGTCCTAGAGCCTGCACACACAGTTTCTCCTTCCTCGGATCCTGGAGGATTTAGGGTGCTCTAACCCCAAACTTAGAAATGATCCATGAAAAAGAAGAGCAGGAGGAGGAGGTAGAAGAAGAAGAAGAAGAAGAAGAAGAAGAAGAAGAAGAAGAAGAAGAAGAAGAAGAAGAAGAAGAAGAAGAAGAAGAAGAAGAAGAAGAGAAAGAGGAAGAGGAAGAAGAGAAGGAGGAGGAGGAAGAAAAAGAGGAAGAGAAGGAGGAAGAACAAGAGGAGGAGGAGGAAGAAGAAGAGGAGGGGAAGGAGGAGGAAGAAGAAGGAGGAAGAAGGAAGAAGGACCTGTGAGTTTGTAAGCAAGCACACATTGCAAGTCTTTGCAGGGTGGATGTGGCTTGTCTGTCTCTGCCCTCCCTGACTAGTTAGAGATAGATAAGCTTCGAGAGTGTTTACTCAGAGTTGGCTGGCACCTGTGAAGGGTGTGAGGACTGGTGTCAAGAGTGCTTGTCCTCAAGTAGCGTCTGCCCTACAGAGGGAGCAACTTCAAACAATGACATGCTGCACTACGGGGGGACTTTGAAGTCAACCTGTAGGACCCAGGGATAGAACTCAGGTCCTCAGGCTTGGCCGCAAGCACCTTTACTTACTGAGCCATCTTGCCCACCCCTTCTAACCCTTTTCCCTCAATCATGAGAGCTGCCATGTTGAATTATTAGCTCCTCAGCCTGGACACCGCTGTACATTGGCTCAGATGACCCCTTGGTAGAAGGGACCGTCTTTGCACTGCAGGATGCTAAACTGAGTCCCCAGCTCCTACCCTCTCTCCCTTTGTGCTAGGATCACCTCAGAGGTGATATTTTAAAATGTTTCCAGACACTGCTAATTGTCTCTAGGGCACAGATAATATGGGGCAAAGAAGAAAAAAAATTTGTTATTATTTAGATCTTTTTTTTTTTTTTTTTTTTTTTTTTGGTTCTTTTTTTCGGAGCTGGGGACCGAACCCAGGGCCTTGCGCTTCCTAGACAAGCACTCTACCGCCGAGCTAAATCCCCAGCCCCTTTTTTTTTTTTTTTTTTTTTTTTTTTACACATGTGGTAAGTGGCCAGTGCTTTGGGCACACAGGTTTTTTTTTTTTTTTATTTATTCATTTATTATATATAAGTACACTGTAGCTGTCTTCAGACACACCAGAAGAGGGCATCGGGTCTCCTTACAGATGGTTGTGAGCCACCATGTGGTTGCTGGGAATTGAACTCAGGACCTCTGGAAGAGCAGTCGGGTGCTCTTAACCGCTGAGCCATCTCTCCAGCCCTATTTAGATCTTTTTATTTTTACATTTTTATTTGTGTGTGGGGGGAGGGGGTGTGGGGTCAGAGGACAAACTTTTGGGAGTCAGTTCTCTCCGTCCACCGTGCAGGTTCTTCTAGGGATCAAACGCAGGTTGTCAGGCTTGATGCCAAGCCCCCTTATCCTCTGAGCCATTTTGTCTACCCCGATTTATTCTCTTGTATGTATTTCAGATCACGATTCTTTATATGTTGCCCAGGTTGGCCCCGAACGCCTGGTCCTCGTTCGTTAGCCTCCCAAATGCTAGAATTCAGGCCTGTGCCATCATGGCCCTCCTGGCTGCAGGTCATTTGTTTTCTCGGATCCGTGTGACCACCGAGTTGGAGTTGTAGGAGTTGATAGCCTGTTGATACAGATGATGCTGTCAGTCTGCCCATACTCCAGGACAGTCCAGGACAGTCATCCTGGGGTAGGACAGAAGGTGTGGCTCCTGGCGGCAACCAGACTCACCGAATCCTGCTGTTTTACCCTGCCACAAACTCATTAGCCTTTCCCCGTGTGTGGTTTCTGGGTTTCATTTCCTTCTTCATTTACATTTTGCTTCTGTGTGGAAATGACCATCGCTCCCAGGGCGGGGGCAGCCGCCCAGTCATTCTGACTCCCGTTTACTGGTACTGTAGCATAATGAATACATTTACGATTCCGTCTGCCCTTTTTATTGCATTTGCTTATTTATTCTGTGGTTCGGGAAGCACACAAGTCATGGCACATGCGTGCGAGGATAAGGACAGCATCCAAGAGCCGGTTCTCTCCTTCCGCCCTGTGGGTCCCAGGGATCGAACTCGGGTCATTAGCCTTGGAGGCAAGCACCTTTACCTGCTGAGCCATTCGACGGTCCTTACAGGCTTTTGTTTGTTTGTTTCATTTTGTTTTTGAAACAGGGGCTCTCTGCAGAGTCCTGGCTGTCGTGGAATTTGCTCTGCAGACTAGGCTGGGACTCAAAGATCCACCTGCCTCTGCCTCCTAGGTGCTGGGATTAAAGGCGTGCATCACCACCTCCCCTCAGAGTTGTTTTGTTTTGTTTTTTTAAAGATTATTTATTTTATGTATATGAGTACCGTATATTTTATGTATATGAGTTCTGTAGCTGTCTTCAGACACACCAGAAGAGGGCATCAGATCCCATTACAGATGGTTGTGAGCCACCATGTGGTTGCTGGGATTTGAACTCAGGACCTCTGGAAGAGCAGTCGGTGCTCTTAACCACTGAGCCATCTCTCCAACCCAGAGCTATTCTTTTTTTTTTTCCCCAGAGCTGTTCTTTAAGTAAGTTAAAAATGTCGTTTAGGGAGGGGGATGTGTTTCAATCAGTAGAGGGGTTCAAGATGAGAACATGAGTTAAGATTCCAGGACCCACAGAAAATGCTGGGCATAAAGGCCTGTGCCTGTAATCCTAGCACTCAGAAGGTCCCACAAGAGGATCACGGAGCTGGCGGGTCAGCCAGTAGCTGACACGTTCATAGGAGACTCTGTCAAAAAATGAGGAGAGTTTGAAGGAGACACACTGAGGTCTGCCTTTGACTTCCATGTGCACATATACGCATGTGTACTAACAGAGACACACAGACACACATACAGACACATAGACACACACAGGCACTCACAGACACACAAATAAACACAAACACACAGATATATATACACACACACACACAGACATATGCACACACACACACAAAGATACACACACACAGAGATATATGCATACACACACACACACAAAGACACACACACACACACACACACACACACACACACACACACACACTAAGTAAACTCTGACCCCAACTGCTGCTTCATACCAGCTACCTGTCTACACTAAGGTCAAAGATCCAGTTTTACCTGAGTTGAGATTGGGAAAGTCTTCAGACCACTGAGGGTAGCAGTGTGGAACTATCTCTCTCCCAGCTTCTACCATTTACAGCATGGAGTTCTAACCTCAGGTGACAGACCTGTCCCCTAATTTGCATGTCTGTCTATCTGTCTGCCTGCCTGCCTGCCTCTCTGGTTTTTCTTTTTTTTTTCTTTTTTTTTTTTTGGAGTCGGGGGCTGAACCCAGGGCCTTGCGCTTGCTAGGCAAGCGCTCTACCACTGAGCTAAATCCCCAACCCCTCTCTGGTTTTTCAAGACAGGGTTTCTCTGTGTAACCCTGGCTGCCCTGGAACTCACTGTGTAGACCAGGCTGGCCTCATACTCAGAGAAATCTACCTGTTCTGCCTCCTGAGTGCTGGGAGTGAAGAGAGGCATTGCTGGAGTCCCTGAGACTGGGGTCAGAGAGTGATGGGAAGCACCCCGTGGGCGCTGGGGACTGATGACCCGTTCTCTGGAAGAGCAGCCAGTGATCTTTCCACTCAGCCACATGCCTTGCTCTTTTGAGACTGGCTGTCTCAGCGGGACCTGCAACTTGATTTGGCTGGGTTGGCTGGGAGCTCCAGAGACCAGCCCACGGTGTGTGGCTGGCCCCCAGACTACACTTTAGGAGCACACACAAATCACAACACCTGGCTTTTTCATGTGGGAGCTGGGGTTTGAACTCTGATCCTTGTCCTTGCACGACAAGTCTTTCACGGAAAGAGTCATCTTATTATTCCCAGATTTTTGTTTGAGTTTTATTAATGAGTTTATGTATTCAGTTCTCATTCTCTTTGGGTACGATGTCTCATCTCATTGTGTTGCTAGCCCTGGCTAGCCTAAAAGTTGCTATGTAGACTAAGCTGGGCTAAAACTCACAGATATTTATGCCGGGATTACAGGATTACTCTCAGACCTGGTCAGAGTTTTCTCTTTAGAGGCCAAATTCATTATATATTTATATTTAATTTCATGTGCACTGGTGTTTTGCCTGCATGTATGTCTGTTTGAAGGTGTTGGAACTGGAACTTCCTGGAACTGGAGTTATACACAGTTCTGAGCTACCACGCGGTTGCTGGGAATCGAACCCTGATCCATCGATGCCAGTGCTCATAACCACTGAGGCATCTCTCCAGCTCCACAAACTCTTATTATTATTATTATTATTATTATTATTATTATTATTATTATTTTTTTTTTTAGGAGCTGGGGACCGAACCCAGGGTCTTGCGCTTGCTAGGCAAGTGCTCTACCACTGAGCTAAATCTCCAGCCCCTATTATTATTATTATTATTATTATTATTATTATTATTATTATGTAAGTATGCTGTCCCCAAACACACCAGAAGAGGGCATCAGATCCCATTACAGATGGTTGTGAGCCATGGGGTTCGTGGGAATCAAACTCAGGACCTCTGGAAGAGCAGTTGGGGCTAACCACTGAGCCATCTCTCTAGCCCCCACAAGGTCTTTTTTAAAAAATGATTTAGTTAATGTTCGTTGATGTTTTCCCTGCACTTATCTGTTTAAAGGTCCCCTGGAGCTGGAGTTAGGGGTGGCTGTGAGCTACCATGTGGTTTTGTGTGTGTAAACAAATAAAAACAGTAAAAATAAGTATTTTCAAGACAAGGTTTCTCCGTGTAGCTCTGGCTGCCCTGGAACTTACTCTGTAGACCAGGCTTGTCTCAAACTCAGAGATCCGCCTGCCTCTGCCTCCTGAGTGCTGGGATTAAAGGCATGTCCTGGGTTGGAGAGATTTATCTATTCATGTATTTTATTTATACGAACGCCCTGTCTGTATGATACATCTTATCTTTTGTTTGCTTTGTTTTTTGTTTTTGCTTTTTTTTTTGTTTTGTTTTGTTTTGTTTTTTTTTCTGGAGCTGGGGACCGAACCCAGGGCCTTGCACTTGCTAGGCAAGTGCTCTACCACTGAGCTAAATCCCCAACCCCAGTTTGCTTTGTTTTTTGAGACAGGGTTTCTCTGTGCAGCTCTGGCTGTCTTAGAACTTGCTCTGTAGACCAGGCTGGCCTCAAAATCACAGAGATCCTCCTGTCTTCTGTCTCCCAAGTGCTAGGATTAAAGGTGTATGCCACCACACCCGGCTGATAAAAATACAGTTTAAAAAGTAGTTAGGAAAAGCCATAGGGGACTCCTCTGTGTCGGTAATCTCCAACAAGTCACAGAAACCCAGGGGTTGAGCACAAGAGCTTGGAGAGCAGGGGTTGCTGAGAACAGGGCTTGTGAGCAGAGCAGTCGCTCTGTCCTGCACCTGTAGGTGGGGACACCGCACACATCGCTGTCACAGCCGCAATCAGAGAGTCATCGGGTGACAAGTCCTTCACGGAGACTCCATCATGTCTGAGCAATGGCTCAGAGGAAATGGATCTGGGCGTCACCAACACTGTAGCTGAGGATGGATAGAGCCAGCTCAGCAGGTCCAGGAACACCCAGCACACAAAGGCCTTGGACTACCCTCAGAAAACCCCACTGCCTGTCAGCATAAGGCCGGAAGATAGCCATAGGCGCAGTTAGCCCGGAAATGGCCTCTAGCAATGGGTACCAGGGAGGCTCTCTGCTCTATGGGTGGTAGTCACTGCTCACAATTGACTTCTCCCACATTGAAGTGAGGGAGAGATCTGAAGTGAAAAATTGACTTTTAAAGGATTTTTTTTTTTTTTTTTTTGTTTTTGGTTCTTTTTTTCGGAGCTGGGGACCGAACCCAGGGCCTTGCGCTTCCTAGGCAAGCGTTCTAACCACTGAGCTAAATCCCCAACCCCTTTAAAGGATTTTTAAAAAAGATTTATTTATTGGGGTTGGCCCCTTTAAAGGATTTTTAAAAAAGATTTATTTATTGGGGTTGGGGATTTAGCTCAGTGGTTAGAGCGCTTGCCTAGAAAGCGCAAGGCCCTGGGTTCGGTCCCCAGCTCTGAAAAAAAGAAAAAAGAAAAAGAAAAAAAGATTTATTTATTATATCTAAGTACACTGTAGCTGTCTTCAGACACACCAGAAGAGGGCATCAGATCCCATTACTGATGGGATCACCATGAGTCACCATTTGGTTGCTGGGATTTGAACTCAGGACCTCTGGAAGAGCTGTCAGTGCTCTTAACCACTGAGCCATCTCTCCAGCCCTTTGAGGGTTTTTATAAGTATGCGTACATATGTGAACCTGTGTGTGGACACATGCACATGACTACCGATGCCCTTGGACATCAGGGACTGGTGGCATTGGGTCCCTGGAGCTGGAGTCATAGCCAGTGGTGAGCACCATGTGGGTGCTAGAAACTGAATCGGCAGTGAGTGATCACTCTTTTTTTTTTTTTTTTTTTTCTTTTTTTTCCGGAGCTGGGGACTGAACCCAGGGCCTTGCGCTTCCTAGGCAAGCGCTCTACCACTGAGCTAAATCCCCAACCCCGAGTGATCACTCTTTTTTTTTTTTTTTTTTTTTCCTTTACACCCCTTTTTTTTTTTTCCCCGAGTGATCACTCTTAACTTCTGAGCCATCTCTCCAGGCCGAGGAGGGAGGATGCTTGACACAGGGTCTCCGATTTGCAGTCAATCTCCTGCCTCTGCTTCCTGAGCACTGGGATTACCCGATTACAGATATGAGGCACACTTGAGGACCTCCTTTTGAAAAGTCTGACTTCTTTCTTTCTTTCTCTCTCTCTTTCTTTCTTTCTTTTTTTTTTTTAAGATTTATTTATTTATTATATCTAAGTACACTGTAGCTGTCTTCAGACACACCAGAAGAGGACATCAGATCTCATTACAGATGGTTATGAGCCACCATGTGGTTGCTGGGAATTGAACTCAGGACCTCTGGAAGAGCTGTCAGTGCTCTTAACCACTGAGCTATCTCTCCAGCCCCTGACTTCTTTCAAGACATATGTGTTTTTAAAAGGGTCATTCACTTTTTTTTTTTCCCCTTTTCTTTTTTTCAGAGCTGGGGACCGAACCCAGGGCCTTGTGCTTGCTAGGCAAGTGGTCTACCACTGAGCTAAATCCCCAACCCGGGTCATTCACTTATAATCCATCACTCCATCCATCACTCCATCCATCACTCCGTCCACACTCCATCCATCCATCCATCCATCCATCCATCCATCCATCCATCCATCCATCCATCCAAGACAAGGTCTCTCTCACCACATAGCTCTGGCTGTCCTGGAACTCACTCTGTAGACTGAGGCTGGCCTTGAACTCTGACCTGTCTTCCCATTTCCCAAGTGCTGGGATTAAAGGCATGCACCACCTAGGTCCAGCTGGGACCTTTCTTTCTAGGACTAAGCTACCTCTCTAAGTCACAGCAGGCCAAAGATGTTGACACCGTATCCTCAAGAACGGAGGCATGGGACTCCCCCTGAATGAGTTTTACAGTGGGGATGACATGGCCAACTGGTAATATCTAGAGACCTCTGTGGCGGTTACAAATCAGGGAAGGAAGCATGGGTGCTGCTGGTATCTAGTGGGCAGAGGCATGGGTGGGTACTGCTTGGTGGCCGGCCAAGGAGGGCTCTATGACTAATAATTATTTGGCTGAGGTGTCAGCAGTGGTTAAGTTGGAAACTCTTGCTTCAGATCCCTCAGAACACTGGATGTGGAGAAGAAGCCACTTCGCCCTCCCCTCCAGGGTAAGGCTCCTGCAGTTAGGGAGCTAGATGAAGGCTGTTCCAGAAAGGGCTATGAGGAATAGGTTCCCAGGCCAGGTGGATTTTAAAGATCTTCCGGGTTGATTAAAAACCAGGCAATTCTAGCTGTAGAGAAAAGCCAGAGGCGCTGCTGACGCAATGTATGTTCCTCTAGGATTCTCTTGGCCACAGCCAAGCAGAGTGTGCCTGCCACTCCCCAGTTGGAAGCCTGGGGTGTCCCGCATGACTTGTCACTCAGCATGGTTTATTTAGATCTTAGGTTTCCTAATCTAGGGACATCCAAATGGTGGTAAGTCTGAAATCCACAACAACCCTGGTCCCAAGCATTCTGGGTAAATTCTAAACCTTCCCCATTTATGAGATAGGAGAGCATAAAATACAGGATGTCACTGCCTTATTTCACATGTGCCTCACATGACCCCACGTGTGTCAGCGTGGGGCCCTGTTACAGATGGACTCTTAGGCTGTCTCGTTTCTTCTCTCACAAAGAAGGTGGTACTCAACCATCCCTGACCCCCATCTGTGCACTCCTAAGGACTTCTGGACTCGTAGTTGATAGGTCAGTAGGTGTGTCCATTCTAAAAACGCCCTTGGGTTTGAAAGGACCACCCTTCTTTGCATTGTTATCTAAGTCCCCGTAGTTTACTGAAGGGAGTCACCCGGATGGAAACGCTGACTGCAGATACTCAGACCATTTGCTAGTCTACTGTATAAGCATGTGTCAAGTGCTTCAAACAAATATAAGGCAGATCCGATGGCAGATCTGATTGCAACTGTCTCGAGTGGTGCACAGGATGATCGACCTGGCAAAGTTGATACTAGAAAACTAAGACCTCACACAAAGTTATTACAAAGTGGCAAGTTAGACTTAGTCCACATAAGGGAGGTATGGATGGGTCCTTACTGTGTATAGGTAGGCTGAGGGTATGGGGTATTTTTACATTCTTTGTATCTATGTGTGTGCGTGTGCATGCATGTGGAGGCCAGAGGTGTTATTCCTCAGTCACCATCCACCCTTTCCAATTTTTAAAATTTTTTTTTTTGGAGCTGGGGACTGAACCTAGGGCCTTGTGCTTGCTAGGCAAGGGCTCTACCACTGAGCTAAATCCCCAACCCCAAAAGTTTTTTTTTTTTTAAAGATTTATTCATTTATTATATATAAGTATACTGCAGCTGTCTTCAGACACACCAGAAGAGGGCATCAGATCCCATTACAGATGGTCATGAGCCACCATGTGGTTGCTGGGAATTGAACTCAGGACCTCTGGAAGAGCAGTCAGTGCTCTTAACCACTGAGCCATCTCTCCAGCCCCAAAAGTTTTTATTTTATTTTTTATTTTGTTTTATTTTTTTCCGGGGCTAGGGATCGAACCCAGGACCTTGCGCTTCCTAGGCAAGCGCTCTACCACTGAGCCAAATCCCCAACCCGGAAAGCAACTTTTTTTTTTTTTTTGGTTCTTTTTTTTTTTTTTTTTTGGAGCTGGGGACCGAACCCAGGGCCTTGCGCTTCCTAGGCAAGTGCTCTACCACTGAGCTAAATCCCCAACCCCCCCGGAAAGCAACTTTTAACGTTCATTTTATAGAGTGGCTGGTAAACACAAGAGCTAACTTAAGCAGCTAGCTGGGTAGCCCTGGGGTCTTCGTCCCACGGATATCAACTGTCACTGTGTCAAAGTAGCCACAGAAGATATGTGACAAACTCTGTGGGCATTCTCTGATCAAACCAATTACTTGAAGATGTGAAAACATTCACTTCAGACTTTACGAGCGCAGGGTGTGTGGCTGCACCTCAGGCACCGCTGCGTGGTGACTCCCTCCCAGCAAAGCTTGCCTTGCCCACAGCCCACAGCCCACAGCCCAGAGGCCCGCCCGCCCACGCATGCAGCTGTAGAAAGGACCTGCCAGACACGTGCTAGGCTGCGCCTGACAACAGAACAAACAGAACTCCCACAATCAAGAGGAGGACAGAATACACTTGAGAGGCCAGGTGAATCTGAAAAATAGGCTTTACTTTAACCAGTTGGTATTGTCTGACATCCTATGGCATACCAGATCACAACCAAGTTCACAAATACACATACACAGCAGTCTTCTCATTCCCTTGTCTTCCAATGGAGAAACTGGGTGGCGGCAGCATCGCACCATGGATGCCAGGAGCTCTTCTGCCAGCTCTAGCTTCAAGTCCGGGCCCTGGGGCACAGTCCTAACACAGCATGGCCACATGTGCAAAGGCATCCTCAATAAAATAACCACGCCTGGCGTTCAAACCCAGACGTTGCTACTAACCATTGTGAGGGGATGACGTGGAGCTGGACTGCATACTGAGGCGGTGAGGCCTGGCCAGTCGGCCTCCTTCTGGGCTCCAGATGATGCAGGGTCCTACCCTGCCCCACAGAACTGCATGTCCCTGCACTGATAGAGAATGGAGACACCTTGACCTAAATACGAGACCTGTTTCGTCCAACACTGGAATTGGCTTTACACTTTCTTACTGCACAAAAAGCTTAAATATATGGGTCCTCATATAGCACAAAGTGCCTGAAATTCAGAAAATTATGCAAACAGTTCTTCACCCCTGAGGATTCATGTTTATAAAGGTGAAATACAAAATATTAAAATAATTTGCCCTTTCTCCCCATCAGAAGGAACCACACTCTCTAAGGATTCCTACAACATACAAAATTCCAAGACAAAATTGCTTTCTCCCCAAATAGACACTGAAATCAGTGTCAAGCTGCCGGGGGCGGGGGGGCCCCGTACAAGGAAAGGGGCCTTTGACGACTTGGCTGTGTCTAATGACCCTATTTTGAGAAGGACAGTAAAAGGAGCTCCTGGCTTCAGGAGCTCGGTTCTCCCTTTGTTCGGTTTGCAGCTTTCTTAGCTGGCTACCATGAGTGAGAAGAACATGATTCCAGAGCTGGGGACTGTCCTAGGAGAGGAGAGGAGAGGAGAGGAGAGGAGAGGAGAGGAGAGGAGAGGAGAGGAGAGCACTGTTCTCCTGTGTCGGTGATGTCAGATGGCAAGGGTTCAGGTGCTCTGTTCGTCCCGTTTCCTGTACCACAAGCACCTGGAGGATCAGTTGTGTTCAACACAACGTAGCTGGAGTGAGGAAGCAGCAGTGTGCCCGTGGCCTCAGCTGAGGTGCGTGGATAGGACTGCTGGGAAGTCTTCACACGCCCGGCCCAGGGCTTCCAGAAGACAGGACAAGCTCCAGAGCACAGCATGCAAACACCCGCATGACGTGAAGATGACATAGGAAGCTACTGATGGCAGGAGCCTGTGCCTGGCACTGGAGACCTCTGCACTGAGGTGAACTTAGGTAAGCATAGAAAACAGCTTGCTCCTGGAGGTGAGGGAGGGCGGCTGCACATACACTCATGCACACATGCACCCATGGCCTCCTTGAAGGCTGCCTTGTTTTGTCCAGCTCCCCACTGGCCATCCAACAGCCCTGTGCCTTGCCTGGCTCAGAACGCCAGCAACTGAGATTCTGTAACTACCACAACGCGCCCTTCTCTCCTTTTAAGGCACAAACAGACTGACAGGTTCTGAGGACATGAGCAAGCCGATCACAGGCTAGAGCCCAGGAGCCAGTTGGTTCTCTTGGGCTTTATGCATGGCTGAGGGATAGCCTCAGACCTGAAGCAGCCTCTCTCTGTCACTGTGATATGGTAAAGGCAGGGCCACAGGAGAAGCCGAAGTGGCAAGGTAACTAGGAACAGGGATATTTTAATATTCTTACTTTGCACTTAACATACACACACACATCCCTAAGGAGACGGCAGTTCCCATCGGCCTGCCCGGACTCTGAGAGAGCAGGCAGACTGCCAAGGAGCATCTACCACTCATGAAGTCACTGCCATCACAATGACTTCCACAAAGATACATGGACAAACGGACAGACAGACAGACACACACAAACACTACGCACATACATGCACCCCCTTCCACCATGAAGGAATCTTTCAACAAGAGGCACTTGAATGGTATTTGGAGAGTTCCCATGAACAGGCCTTCCCCTCACAGTGAAGTGGGATGGACAGAACAGAAGCAAGGTGCTCAGGACTCCATTTCTTCTTGGTCAAGGGGCGGTGGCACAAAGCTAATGACTTCATCGTAGGTCAGGCCTAGGGCAGGGAAGGAAGGGAGAGGTGTAAGACTCAAGGTGCTGTCTCTGCCGGCAGACACTTAGCTCCTCCCTCTTGTAAATGGTGTGCTGAACCCCATCAATCTGCCTTGCTACTTGCTCATGGCCTGCAGCAGTGCAGCAGAGTTCAAGGACATGGAGAAAACTGCCGCCCCACTCCATCATGCAAGGTGCTCCTCCCAAGTGCTCCCTGGAGCAGCACAGCACTGCACTCTGCAAGCAGTGAGGCAGAGCTGACCTTGTGACTTATGAAGGAGTGTGACTGGGTGTGGACATGTGGCTCCATTCCTGGCAGTCCCTAATGAGGCCAAAAGCAAGCTATAAAACTCTTGTCCTAGTTCTGTGCAGAAATACACTGGCCCTCTCTCTCCTGAGAAGATGCTGTAAATGTAACCCCCAAGACCCTCAAAGCTCT
Source organism: Rattus norvegicus (assembly GCF_021556685.1). Lineage (NCBI taxonomy): Eukaryota > Metazoa > Chordata > Mammalia > Rodentia > Muridae > Rattus > Rattus norvegicus. The sequence goes on along the minus strand of NC_141553.1, from coordinate 7,590,155 downwards.
GTCAGTGTGAAGACTGCGCACTCTATCTACAAACCCCACCAGGGAATATATGCACCAAAGACCCTGGCTGTGAGTCTAGAGAGCTGGTAGTACCCATTCATAAGGGTTTAATTCAGACAGGTTCTCACGTAGCCCAGGATAGCCTCAAACTATCTATGTGGTTGCGAATAACTTTACAGGCTGCTTTTTTTTTTCCTTTTTTTTTTTTTTTCGGAGCTGGGGACCGAACCCAGGGCCTGGCGCTTGCCCAAGCACTCTACCACTGAGCTAAATCCCCAACCCCCAGGCTGCTTTTTTTTAAACCTTAATCTTTTAATTTGATTCTCAAGTGCTCAGATCACAGGTGTATTTGAAATATTTGGCTGTCATTAAGCTCATTTTTCCTAAAGCTTTAGTGAGAATCACTTAGAAAAGATTTTAAAAAGTTAAGTTCTTGAGCTGGGCACGTAGTGCAGTGGTAGAGCACTTGTGCTGTATGTGGGAGTCCTAGGTCCCATCTCCAGCACTATTAAAACCCACAGAAGATGGGGTTGGGGATTTAGCTCAGTGGTAGAGCGCTTGCCTAGCAAGCGCAAGGCCCTGGGTTCAGTCCCCAGCTCCGGGAAAACAAACAAACAAACAAACAACAAAAAAAAAACAACCACATAAGCTGGGGTTGGAAGCACATGCTTTTAATCCCAGCACTCGGGAAGCAGGGACAGGTGGATCTCTGAGTTTGAGGCTAGCCTGGTCTACACAGAGAAAAACCCTGGCTCAAAAAAACAAACAAACAAACAAAGCGTGAATGAAATGGAAGCAAGCTCAAGGCCCAGGCCAGCCCGCCCTGGACTCACTCTTCCATTCGTCTATAAGGAGGTCCCTGCTTTCAAAGGACTGGTCATAAGGGTCAGCCACTGGCTCATCATCAGGGTCGTGGTACTGAGCAAAGTAGGCATGCGCAAGAGCTTGGGCTGCTGTGATCCTCTTATCCGAGTCCAAAACCAGCATCTTTTCCAGCAGGTCGACAGCTATCACAAGAGAGGAGGAAGACACGACATTAGTGCCACCATTGTGCAGTTCCAATCACCTTTCCCGTCCACACAAAGCATCCTGTAAGGTGCTCCTGCATGCACTCCCTTCCCGGTGTGCACTGAATGCCTCGGGCACATTTCCCCCCACCCCTCCAGCCTTCCTCTCCCTTTGCCTTGGTTCTTGTCTGCAGACACTCCGGATGGTGAACGCCGTCATCAGAGGCTCCCGCCTTCCTTGTGCTGTACCGTTCCCTTCTTCTCTACTCTTTAGATTTACCAAAAACCAGAAATTACATCTAAATTGCATCTAAGTCAGACATAGTGGGCAAAACCATGTCGCAGGTGATGCTGTGAACCGGTGGGCACCATAGCCATGAGCTCCACTGCTGTTGGAGCTAAAGGTGGTTGGCACTGTGAGATCTTTCCCCTTTCTCCCCTAGGGAGTAATATGGGGAAATGTTTGTCTCCTGATGGTTACCAGTTACCTCTAACCATCCTTTCCAGCAGCTCCTACTGATTTTCCTCTCTCCCGAAAGCAATGACCTCAGCAGAGGCTGCGGAGCGGACCTGAGGAGGAGGGCATCCTGCTTAGGAGAATGCCATGGAGAGCAGGTAACCCACAAACAGAAAGGCTTTCTACAAGCCACAGGTTCTGTTAACTTTATGCTGTGTAAGTAATATGTCTGCACTGCAGTGCCTGCCTATTGGCAGAGGGTGTGGGATCCTCTGAAGTGGAATTCAAGACAGTTGTGAGCCCCCATATTGATGCAGGGCTCCTTGGCAGAGCAGCCAGTGCTCTCCAGTGCTTAGCCATCTCTATAGCTCCAGACAATTTCTTCAATGGTGGTGCTGAGGAGAAGAGCATCCTGAAGGGGCGGTTACACAGACACACAGGCTTGGAGGGTGCCGAGGAGACAGGGAGCACACATGTGCTGGCTCTGTAGCTTGGAGTGCTGGAGAGGGCTGGGACATAGCCAGCAACGTGTGCAAAGTGTGCACACGACTGGGACCTAATTCAGCAGTGCAGTCTGTGGGCATGGCATTACACACCTGCCACCCAGCATTTAACAGGCCAACGACCAGTCTTCAACACTGAAGCACTGCTGGACTGTCTGGATACAGATGCTTCTCACGTTCTTCAAATCTGCTGATTCTATACTGAACATGAATGAGCGGGTGCCCACCACCCTAGGGTAAAAAGTTGCATGTCCTCAGGACCAAGCACTTAGATGAGGAACAAGGTCAGGAGAGCCAGACTTCTCAAGGATGGAGGTAGACATAAATAGACACTCTAAGATCAGAGGGCACTGTGCAGTTCTCAGCTGTGTCTGGAGACGAGGCCTGTGACTGACAACAGGGCTGTTAATATTTATATCGCTGGTGTGCGGCCCAGCGAGCACGTCGGGGACAGTTTAGGCTAGCGATTGGTAACAGCGTGTTCCTTCTGACCAGCACTTGGCAACGGGCTGTCAGGCACGTTTGGATGTGAGCAGGCTGTGCAGAGCACCAGATGGGCCAGAGTGTCCTTTCAGTCTCCAGCAGCCTGGACTCACTTCTGTAGCCAGTTCTTTTCAGTGTCTGATGCGAAAGTCTGTCACCTCAGAGACTCGACTGCTGTGCACTGCACATCAGGCAGGTGGGGATGTGCAGGGGGAATCACCATGGAATGGATGCTACAGCCCAAATAAATTACAGAAAGCCAGCGAGCCTGACAGGGAGGCTACGAACCTAACCCAACCTGTCAGTACTGTGCACACTCGAGGCCTGCCTGGTGTAGCTCAGGCTGGACTCCCTCCTCTAAGAATGCGGGCACCTCTCCTGCTACATGAGTTATTGCCACAGCCTCTGCTTTGCACCGTGGCTATGGATGGAGCTCACAGTTCAAGGGAAAGAGGCCCTGCCTCTCCAGCTTTTGAAATCGCTGCAACACTCATTAGTCCTTCAAAGGACAAGGTAACTGTGGCACACAGCTTCTGGAACCCTCAGAAAGGGACATGGCCCATGAAGACTTAAGTGCAGGGACTTTACAGCAACATCTGCAGGAATGGGAGAGGTAGGGGACGGCAGCCGCCACACCTGCTCACTCCCTTCCCATGGCAGGGAGAGGGTGGTCTGATCCTTCTGCGTCTACGGCTGCCCACTATACCAGAGCGAGGAACTAGAGCCCAGCAAGTTGTCCTGTAACCATCCCAAGCATGTGCTAGCCCCACCTTTAAGGAAAAGCAAGACACATTCCTTAGTGACCACTGTCACTTCTGTTTGCCAGGTGATCCTGGAGGTGATGGGGGCAGGAAGGCAATGAGCCACTGCCCCAGAGTCCAAGATGGCAAATGAATGCTGCACAGGCAGCTGGTTACACCCTGAAGGGCAGAGGAGAGGGAAGGGGGACGAGTCTGTCAGAGTGGAGGACGTCAGCACCCAGTGTTGGGCATTAAGCATGCATCTGTGCCTGTTTTCTCTCCTCAGCTGGGCTCCCCTACCACCAGTAGCTACAAGGGTCGTGCCTCCTCTCCTCTCCCCTAAGTCCCCATAATGCCCTGTTCTCCATTCTTCATTGCCTTTGTCTTTCCCATCGCAGTCTGTGAGCACACGAACATACAGGCGTATCATCCAACCATCTTTCTTTAAATGTGACAGACAGTAACAGCCATATTTAATAAGACCCAAAAGTTACTTAGAGGTACTCTTTTTAGTCACAAGAACAAAGCTTCAAGTCCCTAATTTATGTCACAAAGTAAGAGCATGGACAACTCACCCAGGGGATTGGCACCAATAAATACATTTGCGAAGTTCATCTTCGGCATCTGGGCCAGAGACTGAATGTAGTTTCTTGCCTGTAAAAACACAGAATGACTGTTCAGCAGTGTTACTGATCTCGGGGAGTGAGCGGCAGTGGCTAGGCTGAGGCCAGCCGTGTTCCAGTGTGGATCTCTGCCTGGTGCCCATTTCAGGCTCTACCACTCAGCTCCTATTTGTGGCCACCGACGTCCTTCTTGCTTTCTCCCCACAGGTCTGTCTCACGTGGAATCGTGCTAACAAACTACTCTTTTACTAACTTCCTGGTCAGAGGGACGGAGGTTTAAAACCAGAACTGAGACAAGAAGTCTTTTCCAAGACCACATTCCTGATCAGGTCATTCCTGAGCAGAGCTGGCACTGAAGCAGACTCACTCTAGTCTGAAGTTGTAGGAAGCAGACAGACATGGCTGCAATCCTTCCCACTTAAGAAGGGATGGGAGGAAGACCCATCTCACCCAGAAGCCACTGATACAGACAAGAGCTGAAGTGCAAACGATGCTTCATGAGAAGTCTGTCTGTCTGCTGGCCTGTCCCCAAAATACTGAGGGCCCGTTTATGAAGTACCCAGTCACCTCTGAACATTAGGTTAGACATGAGCTGGTCATGGAGAACCCAATTCTCCAAGTGCACACACTTACCAAGGACTGCTTGACTTTTTAAGAAACCCAGCACATAGGGCTGGGGATTTAGCTCAGTGGTAGAGCGCTTACCTAGGAAGCGCAAGGCCCTGGGTTCGGTCCCCAGCTCCGAAAAAAAAAGAACCAAAAAAAAAAAAAAAAAAAAAAAAAAGAAACCCAGCACACCTATTAGCGTAAGGGGAGTTAGCGTGTGCTTGCGTGCAGCCTTCTCTTGGCTGTAAATGGATGGAGAGCAGAGCACACTAATGAACTCTGCTCCGTGCACCTGTGACACGGCTGCAGCGCCCTAACTGCACACACCTGCCTGCAGTGACGCACATGCACAGGATTCAGAAAGAAATCCCAACACCGGGGAAGGAACACTGCTTCCTACGCTGCACTGCTGCCTCTGTCTTAGGACATTTCATACCACATGTCAACACCCAGCTAGCACACAGCCAGTCACTGCTTTAGCAGTTCTTGGGGCACATGCAAGCACTTGGGGACATTAGACACTGCTGGCTATACACAGACACTACGATGAGAAAGTGGCCTCCAAGTTAGACCTCCCTGAACATGCTGTTTGTTCTCACCTCATGGCTTGGCATCCTGTTAATGAGATAAGCAGGGGGTGTCCCCGTCAGACGCATTATCTGCTGAAGCTGGTTAATATCTTAAGATGCCTGGTCAAGGGCATTGTTAAACACACAGTGTAAAAATCAACTCCAGTTGTTTTTTAAGTCAAAAGCCATCCCCAGTAAAGCAACTCTATCTCCCAACCACACCAGGCCAGAGCCCAAGGCTGCATGGAGGACGGCAGGAGCTATTAGGATGTAGTGGCCATGCATGGAAACAAACTTTTCCTTAAGCGTCAACTTTAATGTTAAAATCCTTTAGGTTCTCTGGAAACAGATTGCTCCTTGATCCAGGATGCCAGCCAGAGAGCCGTTTTCAAGCCCCAGTGGCTAAAACCTGTTTGCCACAGTGGCAAACATAGAGGATGGAGATAATGGGGAGGAAACTCTGGGAACCTAACATATCCAACAGATCTGCCTGAGGAGGAGGCTCAGTGTTGGTGGCACAGGAGACACACCCTACAGTGGCATTGGCAGTGGTACATTTAAAGTGCTTGCCACAAATACACAGGTAGGTGAAGAAGGGAACTTCATGGGTGATGGATGGCAAGGGCAAAACAGAAGCTGCAGTCTGGTTGGCAGCTTCAGAGCTCGTGACAATTATCCTCAAGCCTGTATCGAGGGGTCACAGTAGCATCAATGAACAGGGAGTGCATCTGACCAGCAGAGGCACATGCAGCCTTCCTTTCACATCTGTGTGGTGGGGAGGGGCAGGGCTTGCGTACCACTAACGGATGGAGATCCGTGGATCTCCGAGGTGTAGGAGTCAATTCTCTACCTACTGTGTGTGGGTCCTAGGCATGAACTCAGGTCCCTCTGCTACTGAGCCATCTCAGTGTCCTTTCTCAAATGACAGGTCTGCTCTAAACTTGCCTCAGCCATGCCACCAATTCACCCGGTACAGGCAGGCCACAGCTTCTGAAATGGAAATCCTCTGCCAGTTTATGACATGCTCCCTCTCTCAAAGTGATGATAGTCTTCTAAACCGTAACATGATTTAGTGAGCTTCCTTTCTCCTCACCTAAGTATCAAGTCATCCTTCAGCTGGATTCTCAGCTTTAATAGACAAGCCAAGTAATTTCCCTTTCATGGCTTCCCGAATAGAAGGCTCCCTTCCTTCCTTCTACATTAGCATGAACCCTGTTTCAAGGTCTCACTACTGCTGATGCATTTGCCCTCCCTCTACCTGAGCACAGAGATGGGCTGGCTCACTCTAGACTTTGGACTTCCATTTGCAAATTCCATTCTGAACAGTGCTCTGCACAGAGAGGACAAACAGGGTCCCAGGGTGAACTAGCCAAACAGCAGTACTCAGGGAAGATTCAGGAAGTCTGTCAAGGCTCTCCTTGCCCGTGGCATGTACAGGATGACCAGCCATTTGTCATCTGAAGAGTGGGAAGATGTATTTCTGAAGAAAGGAATGGGGTAGGGGTCATGCCTTTGCTTCCTTGGCTCTGTGACCTGTTCTGACCCTGGTTAATCGGGTGTCAGAACACTAACCAGTGAGGAGTTCCGTCCTGGGTCTGGCCACGAACAGCAGTCAGCTCTCTGCCCCATTCTCCCCCATCCAGCATTCTCTGCTATTCAGACCCCTTGTCCTTGTCCACACTGGCTTCCCTGTTCTGTTCTTTCCAGAAGGAATAATTATTCAGTGTTCTGTTGACTACAATTCTTTACGAGTCTTTCCTTTAGATTTTTTTCTGGATGATTTTACTGATCTGTATTCACCTGTATGTAGGTACTGTGTGCTCCCCGCCTCCATGAGTTCTGGGGACCCACAGCCATGTTGATTTAACTGAGCTACGTCTACAACAGCTGACTTTTTGTTCTTTAAAAACAGTGTCGTACAAATTAAGCCCAGGCTGGCCTCAAAGTTGCTATGTATCCTAGGTCAGTTTCGAACCTCAACCCTCCTGCCCCTGCCTTTTAAGTGCTGGGGTACAGGACTGCACCACCACATGGTGCTCTGGAGACTGCACAGGTGGGCGGGGTCATCAACATCACATGACCCTTGCCCGGACTTTTTCAACATTTACATTTCCTTCCCTGACAATTATGTAGGGAAGCTCCTCTCTCACAACTGTACTCAACCGAGTATTACTGAGGAGAGGATTTTGTCCAGTGCTGCCCACGGCACGTGAAGACAGAGGTCGTCTCATTATTAGCTCATGCGTCCAGCACTGGCTCTTAGACAGACATGCTGGGCTGGTGCAGGGCAGATATGGCCTCTCACACAGGTGCCTCAGAACCTGCCACAGGCAGCAGGTGTTTACAAAGCAGAGACAGGAGTGGGAGGGGGACGCAGAGCTACTGACAGTAAAACCCAGACAGGGGAGGTACGGGTCACCTCAGTGTCACTAGTACTCCTTACTGGCTGGCTGAACTCCTTCCCAAGCCCCAGCCTGCCCCGTATGCTCTCACCGGCCAGTCCTCCCTAAACACTCTCCTAGCTGTGGCTCTCCATTCCCAGCTTCTGCACTCAAAGGCAGCTCTTCAGTGTGGTCAGTGTCTGAGGCTGACTCCGAATGCTGTGTAACTGCATGAGGCTCACATCACCAGAACAAGTGGGAGCCACTGGCTCTGCCCAGTGACTCAAACACGACTCAGCCAAGTCACAGCTTTTCGTTTTTGCTTCCTTATCTTACAGGAGTGAATGAAACAAAACAAAGCAGGCCCAGTGCACCCTTTTACGCTCCTCAGAATAGAAACACAAAGGCAGTTCTAGCTCCAGGGTCCTTCGTCCATCTACGCAGCGATGCAGGGTCCTGATTCTGATTCTGTCAGGGGAGGCGACTCATGTGTTGCTTTGTGCCTGCAGCTCCCAGTGCCTGTCTAGCTGGGCAGAAGGCCCTTCTACTGGGAAGTGGTGGGAGGGGACCTAGGCATGCACAGTGGGGGCTTGGCTCCTCCACTTATTTCTCAAGGGGGAATGAGTGGAAGGAGGGGCTTTCCTAGCTTCCTCAAAGTTGTTGGCCCCAGAAAGTGACCAACAGCTTTAAAAAAAAAAATGGCTAAAGTCAACCAGCGTCCCTTCCCTTCTTACAGCCTCTGTGGAGAAGGCACAGGCCCCAAGTGGCCCCCGTGCTCTCCACTGGATTGACCAAGGTTCCTGGTGGAGCTCTGAGCCATCTGCAGATTGTCATGAGGGGAGGAAGCTACTCTGTGTGGTCTGAGGGTAGGGAGAGGAGCCTCATGGAAAGACCCCATGCAGGAGGTGCCCCTCTGGGGAAGTAAAGAGCAGGTAACTTTCAGACAAGGCACATATCACCCTTCTGAGGTAAGGTCAGACTAGCGCACGGTAAGTGTCAGATATCAGATGCTCATAATGTGAGAAGGGTTCCTCAGCATGTGGGCAACCTTAGGGAGAAGTCAGGGCACAGGAGCAGATACACAAACTTCCCATTAATCTCTTGGAATTGACTGGAATCTCAACTCTCAGTTTTATTAGCCTACAACTGCCCACAGGAGCTCCCATGATCTGAAGTCCACACCCAGATAAAAATAGTTTAGAATAAAACACACGCATGCATGCAAGCAGGCACATGCATGTACACACGCATACCTCAGAGGTCACACACAGAGCACACGGGCACACAAACATTCCAAAGTCAGAGTGCAGAGTGACGGAAGGCAAGAGGCAGAGGCCCCATAGGGTAGTAATTACAATCAAAGCATCAACTCACAGACTCTGAGGAGATTTTCTTCAGAAGCTCAGCCCCTGGGGTTCCAACGAGTCTTAAAATGAGCTTCAACTGATCAATATCTAATGGTGGACTATAAAGGAAAATGTCGGGACGAAATAAAAGTGAAAACAAAGCAATAATGAGCAAAAATAAAACACAAACAAACAAACAAACAAACCGCCCAATAATGAAAACGAAAACCCCGAACAAGGCCGACATGGTGAAAGAATCTGGGTGGAGGACGGCTTCCTTCTGCGGGGTGGCCACTTTCAGCACGACTTGCTCCTCCTGTGGAAAGGTTTAAAACCACCACACACGCACATCTGTCAACATCATGCAGCAGAAGTAAAGCCACTGTGGTTGGGTCTTAGACAAGAGACCATGCCACTCAGCGCATGGCCCAGCCTCCACCTCCCTCACCTTCCAAGGCCCTAGGAGCCAGCAGGCAGAGAAGGCTGGCAGGCAGAGTCGAGCACACAGCTGTGCGGTCTATTTGTGACGATTCCCCTAAGGCTTGACCTAATGAGCTGTAATCTGACAGCTGGGAGGCCGGCTCTCATCCCAGAGCCTGTTCACTGAGTGTGCCCTCTAGAGACCTTCCCCTTCCCCCTCTAGGAAGCAGAGACAGCCAGCAGAGGGTGCTACCCTACCATGGAGGACACCAGGCCTCAAGCCTAACCATGAAAGTAACCAAAATCTAACAGACTTCACATGCTATAAAGGCTTTTAGGCATAAAGGCAAAGGGCCTGGAATCTTCATTCTACTCAGAAGCAATGAGCACGTGTCTCCTGGAAGATCACAGAGTCCATTTTCTCTCTCTGCCTTCAGTCAGAGAGTAGAAAATTAAAGAGGCTTCTGGTATCTTCTGTGACCATGTGAACCTGCCTGGCTCTGCAGGATCACACCCTCCTTTCATGTGTCAACCTAGAGCCCCACCAGCCTCCCCAACACCACACATAAGGACATCGTTATGCTCTCTGAGCACTGTTTGATGATGCCATAGCTTGCATTCTGGAACCGGTCTGTGCTTGCCTTGCCCCTTGCACAATTCATAGCAGACAAGGCCAGCACGCACTTGGTATTGACCCCCAGTCACCTCCTTGGTAATTAACTTGCTGTTAATTCTGCAGGCTGTGCAGCCCAGGCTGGCTTTGAACTCAGAATGGTTGTGCTTCATCTTCCCAGGTGCTGGGAAGACAGAGGTACGCCATCATGCTGAACCCCACTCCTCCTTTTAGATTATCTAGTACATAAAAGGCCCACAACATCTAAAGAACGGAGAGAGATGAAGACAGCCTTGATTTAGCCCGCACACAGAGGCAAAACCAGTATAGCCAGTAATGCAAACGGCTCCTGCAAGCCACAGCTGCCCGGTCACGGGGACTGCTTACAAGGTAAGATGGCATCCTGCCTCTAAACAGGTTTTTTTTTTTTTTTTCTTTCTTTCTGCTCAAACAGAAATTCTAGAAAGGTGACAGCAAGGTACAGCCTGCTGTCTGTTTTATATATAGAGTTTTCCTGGAATACATCAGGGCTGTTGTGTGTTCGTGAATTTACAAACTGGTTACAGCAGCTTTCAGTCCTAGGCTCACAAGGCCTGCTAATCTGGCCCCTTAAGAAAAGATGAGCTAGTGCCCGGTAACTGCATCCTACGGAGAAGCGAGCGAATGCACTCGCATAAGATATTCCTGAAGTGAGATAGTTAAAAAAAAAAGAAAAAAAAAAAAAAGCTGCTAAACATGAGACGGTTTCTGCAGGTGCGCAGTGGGTGGACTGAGATGGGCACGTTCTCACTCAGGCCACCACACCGGCAACATGCTGACGGTGACAGCCAAGCATCTTCCTTGCAGACAGGAAGAAGTTACTCCGTTACACAAGTCTAGCTCCACTCACATTTCTACTCCCCAGGAATATCTGATTTTATTAGCTACTTCAAGAGGATGTATGCTAACAACAGAAAAAGTGACTCTTCCAACCCCCCAAGAGGTGATTTTACCACGTATGACTCAAAAGGCTTATTAACCAGCTGGATTTACTGACTTTTAGAGGCAAGTCTGACATTCCCTTTGGGGAAGGTGCAGTCTGGGTTGTTTCCTAACGGACTGAGCTTCACCTCCAAGCTGCCTGAACCGCACGAATCCTTCCTATCTGATCACGGAGCTCCTGACTCCATCAACAGGCAGGGCTCATCCAATCCGCTCTCCCTGCCTGCAGATGTGAGCCATCTATTAAATCACAGCCAGCTCCTCAGCCTCACATCCATCCCCTTCTGCCACCTGTCACTCAACTTCTGTCTGCCTGCCTCAAACTACCATTCTCGGGTAGGCTCAAGGCTTCAACTTGAAGCAAACATCCCAGGCTCTTCTTAGTCTCTTTCTTCCTGTATGGAGCCTTTCCTTTTCCCATTGCCCTTCCAAGGGTGGGTCTCACAAGAAGTCTTTCTGGACATGCTTTTTGAATTGGCCTCAAACTCACTATGTAGCTGAGGTGCCCTGGAACTCCTGAATCGCGCCCGTCTCCTCCCAGGTCCCGGGCTTCCAGACATGTTTATTGCAATGTAATTACCTGGAGTTTCAATCCACGTTTGACTTTTCTAGGCACTAACTTATTTATAACTCTTTCGCCTCACTCCACCTTGCTCCTGCCCCAGAGGAAGACTTCCATCCCAGTTGCCCCTATCACTCCTGTTGGTTCAGTCTGACTGCTCTGTTTGAGGGCAGGCAGCCTCTCTCCAGTCTTGCCCAGTGTAGCCAGCCTGGCAAACACTGAGTGACCAAACACTTGACTCACTGTTCCAAACCATCCTCAAGGGCTGGAGAGATGGCTCAGCGGTTAAGAGCACAGACTGTTCTTCCAGAGGTCCTGAGTTCAATTCCCAGCACCCACATGGTGGCTCATGACCATCTGTAATGAGATCTGATGCCTCTTCTGGTGCGTCTGAGGACAGCTACAATGTACTCAGTGTATTCATATAAATAAAATAAATAAACCAAACCATCCTCAAAACCCAGAAAAACATTCTGTGCAAAGCCTACACACACACACACACACACACACACACACACACACACACACACACACGTAAGGAGGATCAGTGAGCAGTGCCCACTCGGAGGGCTGTGGATGGAGCTGCCGGACACAGCCTGGGAGCTGGAAGACAGTAAACACTATGAGAAAGTGTCCTCCTTAGGAGCTAGGGCAAAGCTGCCACCCAGCTATGTGACAGTGCCCGGCAAAACTCACCATAGCCTGCCATCTATCTCCACAGTAGGCTCACAACTGGTATATACAGCCCTTCTTTCCCACACGGAGAGTAAGTTTAATCATTAGTTTAGAATGTGTTTCAACTAGGATGACAGTACCAAATTTTAACTCATAAATTATCTAAGGCCAAAGACACCAAAGGCAAGATAAACAAACAAGTCAGGGGAAAAGGATAATTAGATAATTAATGTAACTCAGGTTCACGACCACAGTAGTAAAACTCCCCCTGCCTTTGCCTCCCAAGTGCTGGGACCACAGGTGTGGACTCTCATTCTGGCTGAATTAAGTTTTGGGGTGGGGGGAGTCATTCTAGTGCCAGGCCAGGACAAGCTTCACTGAAAGTTGGCCTGCCCCCTTCTTTCCTGGATTGTAGACAAAGTCATTTTCACTGGCACACATGGAAATAGTTCTCAAGGTTTATGAACAAATATGGAAAGTCTGTCTTCTAAAAAACAGAAAGTATAGGTACATATTTTCAAGAACAAAAGGCAAAAAAAAAATCTCATCATTAAATATTTTTCTTCAACATTTAAAACACCTTTTTTTTTCTTCTTTTTTCTTTTTTTCTCGGAGCTGGGGACCGAACCCAGGGCTTTGCGCTTGCTAGGCAAGCGCTCTACCACTGAGCTAAATCCCCAACCCCAAAACACTTTTTTTTTTTTTTTTTTAAAAAAGCCAAGATTTCACTTGGCTTGGGACTCACCAGGCTGGCTTCAAACTCAGATCTGCCTGCCTTTACCCCCCAAATGCTAGGCTTAAAGGCATGTGATACTTTTTAAGCGTGCGTGCGTGGGTGCGTGCGTGCGTGCGTGGGTGCGGCATAAGGAGCTGAAGGTTTGGCAGCTGTGAGATGTCTAACATGGGTGCTGGAAACCCAACCCAGGCTTTCTCCAAGACTACATGGTCTGGAGCTCTTTGTCACTGAGCCATCTTTCCAATGCCAGCAGTGCAACTTCTTTTCAAAAATGAGGAAGATTTCTGGAGATGCAGCTCAGTGGCACAGTATCAGCCTAGCATACACAAGCCTCCCCTGAGTTTAAGAAAGAAAAAGAGAAACAACTAAAACCGAGGGAACGATGGACACTGACAATGGAGAGCAATGGGTAGCTGCGATGTGCATTCTAGTGGGTTTGCTCAACCACCCCCGTTTTACTTCAGCGTCTGGGGAGAGCAGACCCAGGGTCCAGCGGACCACTGTGCTGTGCATTTGCAGTGTTCCACAGCCTGAAGAAGGGCAGTTGTCGCGCTGACACTGTTCTAACACACAAGGACAGTGCACGGGTCAGAGCAGCAACAGAAGCACTGAGTGTAACCCAGCAGTCACACCACCCTCTGTTCACACCTTTAAAAAAGTGTATGTTTACATGTATACACATTTTACCAGTATGAGTATCTGTACCATGTAAGTGCCTGGTGCCCACAGAGACCAAAAGAAGACAGCGGGTCCCTGAGACTGGAGCAACTGATGGCTGTGGACTATCGCGCAGGCGCCAGAAGAGCAGCTATGCTCTTTAACTGCTGAGCGATCTCCCCACACCAGAGGCCACATCTTAAGAGGGCCACATCCACTACAATGGGAGAAGGGTCTTTTATACATGAAGGAAATTTATACTTGATTACACAGGAAAATAACAAGTCAAGGCTGTGATCTCTGGTAGGAAAATGTACTGTTCATACTGGATGCAAGCAAGGAAAAGGCTACACAGCTTACGATCTTTAAGCTGAAGTGCTGGTGTCAGTGACTCCGATACCTAACTAAACCCACACATTTCAAAACCCGAATAAGGTAGGGCTCCGCCTGGAGACAGCCTGAGTCTCCCTCTTTTGATATTAAGCTCTATTAGCTGAATTCACTTGATACACACAGCCAACCAGGCTTCTAGAGAAGGGCTTTACGCTTCACACGACTGCTACCGACACTCTTATTAAGCTGGATGGAAGGGTTTTCTAAGCCACAGCACAGTAGTCAGTGGCACAGACTGTCCAACATCATGAACGTAACTAATATCGATAGGCTACAGACTTTAAAATTGTAGAGACAATTAATTTAAGTCAAATCAGTCATTAAGTTACATTAACTACATGGGCTCTTCAACTATGAGCCATACATAGGACGGCACACACCTAAAAGATCTACAATGCTTCAAAAAGCCCCGTCGGGCAGTTCTCAGACAGAAGCTAAGACCATTAGTTCAAAGGCACAATGACTAAAAGTGAGGTAAACAGAAACCCAGAGAGAAAACTGAACTCCAGGAAAGAGTGGCCTGCAAACGGTCTCATCAGTGTTCATGTACAAACCACACAAGCTACAGCCTCCGGCCTTCTATGCTGGCTGCACTGGGGTCGGCATGTTCTCCAGAGGCTTTAAAAACCCTTCCAGAAACCACAGCACAGGGCAGTGAAGAGAACCTGGGGACTCCTCAGGACCTTAAGAAAAATGGAGAGGGCCACTACACTAACGCTTTCAGGCTCATCCAGCTAAAAATAAATTCACATAGGTTAGCTCCTACTATTACTCAAGGCACCCATCTGTCAGAATTGCTGAGAGTTCACTGGGCTGGAGATGCGACTCAGCTGGTAAAGTGCTTTTCTAGCACACATAGGACCCTGGGTTCTAGGCCCAGCACAGCACAAACACAGGCAATGATGGCTCAGTGACTTGGTATTCAGGAGGCCAAGGCAAGAGGTGCAAAGTGAGGTGGAGGTCGTCCCGAAACACACAGTAGTTCCAGGTGAGTGTGGGTTATAAAGTAAGACAGTCTCAAATAAAACAAAATAAAAAACATCTACCGCCAATAACACCAAACAGGAAGATCTGTACAGAAAAGACGGGAATGACACTAGATATGCTGGAAATCGGAGAAACCCGATCTGTAGGCCCAGATGCAAAGTATAAACTTGCCCCAGAGCCTCGGGTGACACTGAACTATGGAATCTTAGTGCTCCATCTCATGTTGCTTTGGTCTGGTCCTGCCTTACCTTTGGAGAATGTTTATGCCACTGAGAACCAGAAGTATGTCATCTGTTTGTTGATTTAACGGGGGCTCGTAGCTGAGAGTTTGCCTTGAGTCTCAGAGATTCAAGAGGATCTGGACTCTTGGATATGGACTGGATGTGTTTTATATTGTAAGCTATTTGTATGGCCTTCAGAGGCTAGGAATGGAGTATTAACAGTATGGACCTCGAATGTCTCTGCTGCAGGTCTCTTGCTGAGAACATTAGGAGGTGTGGTCTGGGCGAGGAAGTAGGTCCCTGGGAATGTGTCCTAGAGGTTACCTTGTTCTTGGATGCTTTCCTCTCTTCAACCTCCTCTCTTGCTCCCTCCCTCCTGCTTCCTGGCCACTATGAAGTGAGTGGCCTCCTCTGCCACACGCTCCTGCTACCATGATGCTCTACCTCACCATGGACCCATGAGTCAAAAACAAATCTTTGTCTCAGGGATCTGTCTGTGACCATGACAAGCTGCTGACACAGCCACTGGTGAAGCTAGCACTTCCTGGTGGCTCTGGCCTCAGTAAACTCACAACCCCAGAGCTGTATACAGTTAAGGAAAGAGAGAAACGTGGTAGCTGCAAAATTTGATCAAAGTCACATAGTGCTAAAGTAAAAAATCTAAAATCTAAATTCCAGGGCCTTGGCTTCTGACTGTGAATATATGGATTACAAAAGCCATGTACCAAGAGGATGAACCTAAGGATGGTTCTGTCTGTCTGTCTGTCTGTCTGTCTGTCTATGAAGACATGTATGTCTGGGACTAGCCAAAGGACAGCTGGAGACACCAGGGGGAAGGGGAAGGGGAAGGGGAGGGGTGAGGAAGGAAGGGGAGGTGAGAGGTGAGGAAGGAAGGGGAGGGAAGGGGAGGGAAGGGAGAGAGGAGGGGAAAGCAGCTTGGTTCAGCATGGTCCCAGAGGACAGCACAAGGTGCATCACAAACCCTGCCTAATCCTCTGAGCTTGGACTGCAGGCAAGCCAAAATCTCAAGGGCAGAGAGATGGTCAGGTGCCGACACCTTGGAGTGGGGAGTAGCAGAGTGAGCTGCACTGAGCAGCACGCAGAGGAGCAGAGGACCCCACGCCATAAGACACCGTCTAGCAGAATACTGTCACAGCAGACACAGTGGCATTGGCATTGAGGTCCCTGGAGAAGGGCAACCCAAGGTGTTAGCACATGAGCTTACAGGCCAAGGTGTGTTAGGCACGAGCTCACCCCAGTTAGCAGATGAAGCACGTGTGGGATTTTTGAGAGCCCGACCAAGTCTATCAGTTTGCATAGAGTTTTGCAAACTCCTCCTGAAGACTGATTTTAAACATTCGTTTAACATTCTCACCTAAACATCCTCCTTAAGCAGAGCTGATGGGAGTTCCCGCAAACACATTCTGTATATTCCTAAGACAGGGAATAAGTGCCCAGCAGATAGGGAAAGGGTGCTTGGTGCCCAAAACTCAGAGGGTGCTAATAAGTATGGGACTAAAGCAGGGCTGGCTCTAAGCAGGGACAATGCTGAGTGGAGAACAAAAGCACAAGACAGGGCCTCTCTCCACTTGCTTCTTTTGTTGGTCGTTAAGCAGCAAATAGGACAGGACTCAGCAGGCGTGTCTGTCAGCACAGGGGCCAGCAGTCTGTTTAGTGCATAAGCAAATGTGGGAACCAGATACCTCTGAGGTACAGGTGGCTATGCACACTCGCCAAGGATTTGCAGGGACAGACTAAACTCATTAATAGAGAGACTTGCTGCAAAAAAATGACAGGTGTTTTTTCAACCCCCAAAGCCTTTTCTTGACAAGGTGAGCCACTCAACAAGAGGACAGACCTCAAAAGCAATGCCTGAACTGCAAAGAACTGAGTCTTCCCCACAAACGAGTAAGGGAAGCACACATCTAAGACAGCACACAGATGAGAAACAGGGCCAAAACGTGTTAAAGGATACGGTCTGTACCAGGAAACAACGTTCTTCCGGTCAACAGCTCAGCCATGATGCAGCCCACGGACCAAATATCCACTGGAATAGTAGGGAGGGGACAAGCAGAGACACAGTTTCTATTCATAGTCATGGACAAACTGGACTCTAACCAGGCGTGAAAGATTCAAATCAGCATTTAAGACACTTAAAGGTTGACAACCGTTTTTTTTTTATAGAAATAAACTTATTAAAACTGTCACCCACAGCTGGAGAGATGGCTCAGCAGTTAGAGCACTGACTGCTCTTCCAGAGGTCCTGAGTTCAATTCCCAGCAACCACATGGTGGCTCACAACCATCTGTAATGGGATCTGGTGCCTTCTTTTGGCCTGTTGGTGTACATGCAGATAGAACGCTCATGTACATAAAACAAAGCTTAAAAAAAAAAAAAAAAAAAAAAAAACCAGCCAACCAAACAAACAAACAAAAAAAACCCTGTCACCCAAGAAGGGACCCACAGGCCGTGCAACTCAGAATTTATATAATTAAGAGAAACAAGCAACTCATAAAGGGGCAAAACTTTGTTACTGGTTAAAATTGTGCACTCTAACAGGAGATGTAGTGTTAGGATTAAGCGTCCACTCCCCTAAGGCAGTGTCACAGAGCGTGACGTGAAGACCTAAGAAGTAAGGCTAAGCCATCCAGGCCAGGCCTGGGCAGGCGACTGGAGCAGTACCTGTCTGGTTGTAGTGCATCCAATTCAGCATAATCTCGGGGGCTCTGTACCACCGGGTAGCCACGTAGCCGGTCATTTCGTCATCAGTGTGCCGAGCCAGCCCAAAATCCAGAATCTAAGGGCAAGAGGAGAAGTCGGACGTGGGGGCAGCAAGTCCTGCCACTTCAGGACAAGAAAAGCAGGACACTTTCAGGAAGTGTGCAGCCCAGTCCTCACTTAGAACGCACGGTAAGCAGTCCGGGAAACTTTAAAATGAAGCCACAAGCAAAGCACGCCATCCCCCGCTAGTTTACTTCAGGTCCCCACGTGGACGTTCATGTAGGTTTATGCCTACGTAAACCTGTTTAAACCAATAGGCTTAACCACAACGGTGGCAAGAGCCCACTGACTAACAGGACGGCAGCCTACAAACTGTGATTCTGCAGCTCCATTTGTATGAAGAAGAGATAATCCCACAGTCAGAATCAGGTCAGTGGCTGCCTGCACTGGGTGAAGGGTGAGGGCCGTGGGTCACCAGGAAGGGACACTCAAACTTTTTGAAGCTGTGGAGGTTATATGTCACAACTGTGGTTACAACACATGGATATTAAAACCCTATGAAGAGGTCCATTTTTTCCTTCTCAATTTTATGTGTATGGGTGTGTTGCCTGCATGTATATCTGTGCTCCAAGTCTGTGCAGTGTCCACAGAGACACAAAGAAAGTGGGCATCAGATCCTCTAGATGCAGATGGTTGTGAACCGCCATGCAGTGCTGGACAACAAGCCATCTCTCCAGCCCCCTGCATACATTTCAAAAATTTCATTTAAAAAAAGTGTAGTGCTACTTACTTTTTAAAAAATTATTTATTTATTTTATGTGTGTGAGTACACTGTCGCTATCTTCAGACACAACAGAAGAGGCATCAGATCCGATTACAGATGGTTGTGAGCCACCATGTGGTTGCTGGGATTTAACCCAGGACCTCTGGAAGAACAGTCAGTGCTCTTAACCACTGAGCCATCTCTCCAGCCCGCTACTTACTTTAAAAGATCGCTAATTTACTCAGGTCTGATTAGATCATTCAAAGAGCTGCAATTTTTCCTTTCAGAAACCTATCTAATAATGAGTGTTGCAGGAATGGTTAGCTGACATTTAGACTATAATATCCCTTTATTTCAATTAACGTGTTATATTTCTGATTTAATTATCTTTTAAAAATGAAAACAAGACACCGACGTCTGCTTCCAAAGTTACTCAAACAGCCTACTCAGCCCACTTCAAGTTTCAGTGTGACATTCCTACGGGCAAATGACTCTCCTGACAGCAAGCCATGGCTTATGCATCACTTTCTCTAAGGGAGGCTGGTCGGGATCCTGAGAACACCGAGGAAGCCAACAGTGCACCTCCTCTTCCTTTCCTTACCTTCAGCTCACAGTCTTCATTCACAGCGAGGTTGCTGGGCTTTAGGTCCTGGAAAGCAGGCGGAGAAAGTGCATCAATGCACACATGTGGAAGAGCGCCAGAGAGAGAGGCAGCTCCAGCTGCAGTCAGTCTGACACAGATTAGCCTTGAGCAGGCAAACAGCAAGTGCTCCTTTGCCGGTCTACACTGAGAGCAGTGCTGCAGTACCCACCTTCAGTTCCCAGTTAAGGCCGAGTTCTGAACTAGAGGCCACTCTTTTAGCCCCACCCACACTACCACAACGATCCCCACCTAAGGTCCGATACATACCCTGTGGATTATGTCAGCCGAGTGTATATACTGCAAAAAAGAACAAAGTTGGTTGAGTGAAAGCCATCTTCAGCTTTTTGGTATATCACTTCATCGAGACACCTGCAGTGTTCCCCTCAGTCATCGAGCACTGTGCAGGATCACAGTGGGTCACACAAACTAGGATTCCCACTCCACCTACGGGATGGAGCTGTCAACCTGTTTTCTTCCTCTGACCTCAGGAAGGGTTCCGATGTGCTAACATCAAAGGATGTTCTGGAGACACCCCCCACCCCAGCCCTGGTGGCTGGCACTCCTTATGCTGCACACAGTGGTTTTTCTTGTTCTGCCTCTCAAGTCCTGAGTAGGAATATAAAAGCAGCGCACAGCCCCAAGGAATGTTTTAAAGCCTCAGTATCACACTGATTGGACATCAGGCTGTATCAAGATGCTACTAACTTTTCAGTGTGGCTAAAGTCCCCATGTCTTAGATAGTCAGACTAAAGGATCAAAGGGAAGGACAACATAGCATTTGCTTTCTAGTAAACCGTGGCCTCGGAAATACAAGAGCAGCAGTGTGGATTGATCGTTAACTCATAAGAAAACCCGTCTGTCCTAAGTTCTTATGACACAGAAAGAGTGATAAGTGACAAAGTCGTTGCCTGTACCTTCAGCCCTCGCAGGATCTGGTAGATAAGAAACTGAACGTGGTCATCGGTAAGCTTCTGACACTTCACGATGTTGTTCAGGTCTGCCCCCATGAGATGGGTCACCAGGTACCTAGAAACAGAAGGGGTTGGGGGGAGTGGGGTGTTACATACCGATCCAGGAAAGACCGCTGAAGGACCACACCAGCCTAAACTGAGCGCAGCCTCCTACACGCACTCTAACCTCTCCACACTCACACCCACTACTCCTTGCTATGTAAAGAAAATACAGAGGTGAGAAGGAAGCCGTATAGATAGACAGAGATTAGAAAGGCACACGTGCATTGTAGGTGCCTTCTTTCTCTGTCTTCTCTTTCCTAGGAGAAGTCTTATGTAGCCCAGGTCACTTCAAGCTTAGTCAAAGATGACCTCGACTCTCTGATCCTGGCCTCTACTCCCTGAATGCTAGGATACTGGACTGGACCTCTGTGGTGGTGTGAATGAGAATGGCCCCCATAGGTTCACAGATTTATATTTGAATGTTTGGTCCCTGGTTATGGAACTGTTTAGGAAGGATGGGTAGGCGTCCTAGCTACTTTTGTGTCGATCTGACACAAGAGTCATCAGAGAGGAGGGAGTCTCAATTGAGCAAATGCCTCCACATGACCTAGGTGTGGGGCATTTTCTTATTTAGTGATTGATGGGGTAGGGTCTAGCCCACAGGGGGTCATGCCACCCCTGGACTAGTCGTTCTGGGTCCTATGAGAAAGCAGGCTAAGCAAGCCATGAGGAACAAGCCAGTAAGCAGCAGCCTTCCTCCAAGGTTTCTGCATCACCTCCTGCTTTCAAGTCCCAGCCCTCACTGCTTTATATGATAGGAAATTGTGGATGAAATAAACCCTTTCTTCCCCAACTTACTTTTGGGTCATGGTTTGTCAGCACAGCACTGGTAACCCTGACTAAGACTGGAAGAGGCGCATCACTGGAGTAAACTTTGAGGTTTCGAAAGCCCAAACCAGGCCCAGCCACCGCGCCCCCACCCCCCATGATAATGTACTAAACCTCTAAAGCTGTAAGCGAGCTCCAGTCAATGCTCTCCTGTCAGCCGCCTTGCTCATGCTGTCTTTCCACAGCAACACAACAGTGACCAAGCGCGGTGCTTCGGATGCTAGGCAAACCTCCAAGCCACATCCATCCCCAGCCCTGCAGTTTTCTTATTTTGCAATAGAAATGCACAGTATAATTACCTGTGCACATAATAAAGGGTCACATACTTGCAATCCCATCATCGTATTTTTACCTCATAAATCCTGTGCTGTTCTAAGATTTTCAAAGTGTAATTTTTTTCTCTTCAAAAACGACTAGCAAAAGGCTGTGGCTTATTAGCAATACCCTGCTGCTTTACTTAGAGGAAGGAAGGAGAACAAGGCAGGCAGCCCAGAGCTTCCCGCAGGTGTGGTGCTGAGAGTCAGGCCTGCTTTACGGGGTAAGACGAGGGTGTGACTGCACTCAAGCCCAGCAGGCTCGCCACAGAAACTCTAGACCCGTGTCTTCATCATCACTACTGCAGCAGGGCAGAGCAGAGCCCCAGGCTGAGTCTGTGAGGGCAGGTGTCTCTCCTCTCATGAGGCTCAGGAGGGTTGACTGCTGTAGGAAGACTAGAGGGACATGGCCTAGTTCTGACTTTAAAGAGAGATTTTAGCCATTTTCCTAAAACTTACATGTTTATATTGCCTTAAGGAAAAGGTGAACTTCATGCATAATTTAAGAATAAATTAAGAGGCTGAAGAAATGGCTCAGCAGTGAAACTGCTTCGTGATGTTGAGGGACCTGAGTTCCATTCCCAGAACTCAGGTTGGACGGTTCACAGCCGCCTAACTCCAGCTCCAGAAGACCTAATGCTCTTTTCCGGCCTGTGGGCACTGAACTCATGTGCACAGAGACACACCCCATGACATACATACAAAATAATTCTTCAGAAAAGAGTAGTGGTGGTGCCCTCCTTTAATCCCAGCACCGGGGAGGCAGAGGCAGATGGATCTCTGTGAGTTTGAAGACAGCTTGATCTACAGAGTGAGTCCCAGGACAGCCATGGCTGCACAAAGAAACCCCATCTCAAAATCCAAAACAAAATGAAGAGTAAACTAGACTCTTTGAAGCACTTTCTTTTTATAGATTTATACATTTAATGTATATGTAGCTGTCTTCAGACACACAGGAGAGGGTATCAGATCAAGGTAATTTTGATTTGAGTGACTTTCCAAGCCCTTAAAGAACATAATCAAAGGCAGCTGCTAACCCTGATGACCTGAGGCCCATGCTCAGGACCCACACTACGGAAGGAGAGAAATAATCCCTGTAAGTTGTTCTCAGGCCTTTACATGCATGCTGTGGCATGAACATTCACTCATGCACACACACATTAACACATACAATTTTAACATTTTACAGATGTCACCATAAGCAAGGGTACCTTAGCGCTAGATAATTTCCTTAACAGTTCCTCAGTCTATAATGAAGAAAAACTGTGAAGAACACAGCCTGTCTCCTCCTCATCCCAGTCATTTGCTTTTGGTGCATCTGAGGCAGACACTCTTACAACTGAGGCACTCCCACTGCTGGAGCTAGTGACACAGGGTCTCACCACTGACCTGGGCTGCCCTTGACATTCTTCTGCCTCAACCCCCTGAGTGTGGGGCTCAGAGGCACCCGACCCAACCCCTCTTCAGGAACGGTGTACCTGACGCTTCAAATGGGCACATCATCTGGGGGTAAACGTAAGACCGCTGACCAGGGCTACTAAGCTACTCAGTGGGATGGCACTCACCGTCGTACACCTTAAACATACGGGCACATCAAACGGATAGAGTATACAGCCCATGTGTAACTCTCAGTCCCCTTTTCCATCACACACAACTGCTTCAGATGATCTGGGAGATTCAGTACTTCTGACCCACTTATCACAAACATTTTTAAGGGGAGGATGAGACTGTCAAACCACCATGTAAGCACAATCAGTCACTGACACAGAAATAACTAGCACACCACTAGGCTACTAGTCCACTGAGAGCTCTATTTATGGTTGAGTTCTTTCAGCTAACCACTCCGTGCTATTTCCACACGGCCCAAGATCAATCTATTACCATCAAGTATCAAATTTCAGCTCACATACAGAAGGAATTCCAGAGCAAATCATACAACACAGGACAGGAACAAGCACCTGTCAAAACAGCAAGGCACGGAGGCACAGCACAGATGATCTCACGCAAAAGTCCGGCCTGGTTCTACCCCAGTAAGCAGGATGGACAATCTGAAAGGGGCAGCACAAGAGAGCCGCGTGTCCAGACTCTGGCAAGTGCACTCAATGCCATTTGAGCAGACATGCTTGATATTATCATGGGGCTAAATAGTAAACTCCTGAAATAAATGAAGGAAGGCTAGAGCGCAGCGCAGTGGGGACACTGTCCAATATCTCATCTTTACAAGATTAAGTGAGATTATACTGTAACCTGAAGGACGAAGGACGACTTCACGACTGGATTCCTGTCTTGCTTCTCACTTGGGACAGTGGCATCCTCTAAACTTAAATCCCTCGTGAGATGTGTGACTTGTTTCAACCAGTACTAAGTGGGACTCCGGATTGACGATTTTCAGGGCTCTAAACCGCCCTGTTCCAGAGCCTACTTTACTAAGTCTTGCTTGGGTGACAACCAATTGTTCAGATTCCCACCATCCCATGCGTTTTAAAAGCACAATACAAAGGCTCAAAACAAAACAGACCTCTTGCCACAATCTGGCATCTCCACTGCTACGGGCTCTATCTGAAAGCAATTAGGAAAAGACAGAGCACGTCTTCCAGATTTAAACAGGGCTTAAAACAGCGGCAGGAGCTGACAATTATTAACCACCAATGACCACACTTTATTCACAGTGAGAAAGAGTCCTTCCAGCCTTGTACTCTGCCCCAGTGACCTCTGACCTCCCCAGCTACCTTTTTTTTCTTTTTTCTTTTTTCTTTTTTTCGGAGCTGGGGACCGAACCCAGGGCCTTGTGCTTGCTAGGCAAGCGCTCTACCACTGAGCTAAATCCCCAACCCCTCCAGCTACCTTCTTATTGGCTCTCAGCTGCACACAGGGCTTCCTGCTCTGGCTGCCATTCAGAGTGTGGCCTTGTGTCTCGGGGTAAGCCTCCTTGGGCAGGTATTATTTGTGCAAAATGCTGACGCAGAGGGCAGGCAAGATGGCCCCAGAGGTGAGTACCCTGACCTGGCTTCAACCCTTAGAGGCCTTGTGCAGGGAGAGAAGGCTTCTTCTGCTCTCCACACACACATTACATGAATAATAGAATTGTTGTTAGTTGTAAAGAATTCAACCCATTCTATCTAAAGCCAGGCCACTCCTCTGGCTTACACTCTGAATTCTTTTCTTTTTTGCTCTATTATAATCTGCAACCCAATTCCCTTCTTTATAAGCTCCTTATTACTGGAGTGTACAGTGTCTGAGGCCAGCAGGCTTAAGCCTTGCTCTGGGTAGTACCTAAAACATCCAGAGCAGTAAGGGCACTAAAATGATGACTCAGAACAGCTCAGAGCAGTGTGAGTAAGACATTTTACCGGAAATGTGTATGCTCAGGCCCTTACCTGGCATGAACACCATTAGACCAGAGTGTTCTATCAAAGGGGGCAGAGGAACCATCCAATCGTCCAGCTGGAAGTTTAACAAGCTTATTTCACAACACGTTATTCTTACAGGAAGCACCTAGTTCAGTGTCCTCTTTGTCCTTGGCATCACCCAGCCTGGACTCACTATTCCGACATACTGTTCTTGGTAGAAGAAAGACAGGACAGTGCCAAGCATTCTGTTAAAGAGCAGAGGCACCAACAGGGACACAGGACGGCAGGAGCACAGCCTGTCCAGGCACAGGTGTGTAATGCTGGGCGTGGGGGACGAAGTGGTAGAAGACACTCAGTCTAGATGAGGGAAAGGCAAGTGCAATGCCACACCGGAAATGACCAGAGCCAGGGGACCACAAGCAACTGTGAACACAGACAGTCTTGGTTTCGGCATCTTGCATTCCACAGAACATAGTGGTGCCAGGTATGACCGTGGGTATGTAACAGGAAATGGAGCCAGAGCACCAGAAGGAAGCAGTTTTGTTCACATCCATATACATACAATAAAGGTTTCAATCTGTTTCCTCCTCTGACAACCTGGGATGCTAAGTCTACACCACAGTATTGTGTCAGTTGAGAACATTGACATTCAAGTCCTCTATAAGTTTGAGATGCTGCTAAAATCCCAGCTAATGGCATAGACCATCTGTGTGTTTTACAGTTCCAGCCACTTGAGTAGGTCATGCTTTTTGATGGTTTGTTCTGTGTTTTAAAAACAGGGTCTCTCTATGTAACCCCGGCTGTCCTAGGACTTGCTATGCAGAATGATAGATTCTTGCACTCATTTTTTCTTCAAGTAACACCTGCAGGTAGGCTTGCTACTGCTCCAACATAAGCAATCAGGAATAAAGGAGAGCACCCACTCTAACAGAGCTCACAAGGCAAGGGAGAACCAGGTGTGCCTGGGAATCACAGCTTAGCTAGGGCACAAGGGGGGAATAGGTTTCTGACCAGGAGACCCTTGCATGGGACTGAAGGGAACCAATCAGCAAGTGTGGAGAGAGGCCAGGCTGTGAGCAGAGCAGGCAGAGGCTTTGTTGAGGTACGGCTGCTTGTCTGTCTTAGAAAGGACAGAAAGACACAAGTGGAAAGTGGCTCATACAAGTCAGAGAGTGCAGAGCCAGACCATGCTGGGCCCCTGAAACCTACCACACTGCGCACTACGTGGTCATTTAAAGTCAATGATTAGAGAATATGAGAACCATGACTGGCAGAGGCAGATATTCAAAGATGGAACAGAATTTACAAAAGCAAACCCAGCTGTGTTGAGTGACTTGCTGCCTTCAGCTCTAGTTAATGGAAGCAGAGTGCTCAAGCTCACTTTCCACACGTGCAGGGCCAGCAGACTGCAGGACCCTCCCGTCTCTTCAGGACCAAGCAGAGGGCTGGGCGGCTAAGCTGCTGGAGGCAGAGTGCTTGCTTAGCAGCACGAAGCCCAGGGTTCTAGCCCGGCACTGCATTAACTAGGTATGATGGTTCATGGCGGTTATCCCAGAACCAGGGACGGAAATGCAGGAGGATCTGGAGTTCAAAGCCATCTCTGGTTACACAGTCATTTGAAGCCACCCTGGGATGGATATGTGAGACCCCACCCCAGAGATAAACTGTGAATGTGAACACAAAGCACACAGAGGGCAGCAGATCTCTGGGGCTCCAGGTCAGCCAGGGATACAATCCTGTCTCAAATGGATGATGGATGAATGAACGAAACAAAGAAAGAAAAGGAAAAAACAGGAAGGGAAGAAAAAAAAATCAAGAATGAAAAGTTGTAAGTGGTGAGGAAGTCACTTGGAAAGCTCATTTCCACTCAGTCTGTCACAAGTTGGTTTTCTGGAAAGTTGAGGAGAGTGTTTCCAAAAGCTAGCCTCCCCCAGTCAGCTGAGGCAGCCTCGTTAAAGTGTTTGAGAGATTTAAAAAAAAAAAAAAGTGTTTGGGAGACTGTGAGGCGGGTTGGGGATTTAGCTCAGCGGTAGAGCGCTTGCCTAGCACGCACAAGGCCCTGGGTTCAGTCCCCAGCTCCGGAAAAAAAAAAAGAATGGGAGACTGTGAGGCAACGGCGCCACACACCTTTAATCCCAGCACTTAGGCAGGTGGAGGCCAGCCTGGTCTACAGAGTGAGTTCCAAGACAGTCAGAACTACACAGAGAGTCTCTGTATCAATAAATAAATAAATAAATAAATAAATAAATAAATAAATAAATAAAGAAAGAAAGAAAGAAAGAAAGGAAGAAGGGAAGAAAGAAAGTAAGCAAGCAAGCAAAAGGTTAGGAAAAATTGCAGCTCTTTCAAAACTTGATTGTAATACCATCTACTGAAACGTTCTACATTTGTAAATATTGGGACACACAATGGCACTACACGCTGAATAGTACAGACAATAACTAAACATCAGACGTGCTCAGACGATCTCCCATTTGTGTCTCTGTAAAATGTGCGGCCTGCCCAACCATGTCACGCAGCAGTCAGAATTACATGTGCTCATTTCCCAAGCCACGCCCATGACTGCACGGTGCTGGTCACTAACAAAACACCGACTGCTGTTCCTTTCCTGAAGGTTCCTGTGGTCTGACAGATGCAGCAACGATGTGCGCCATTCAATGAAAGGACAGTGGTAACCGAAACACAAACACACGGACGGGGGAAAGCACAACCGGAAGCCAGCTGCACACAGGGCAGCCCAGCTTTGCCAGCGACCATGGAGCATGGATCATTGAGCGGCACACTGCGCTGGAGACTCGGGCGGCCCGAGTCTCCAATCCTCAGGATGTTGTTTGCGCGTCAGTTTTTTCTTAGTGAACATAAATGGTTTCAAGGCCCGACAGGGCAACACTGCACATCACTCTTTTTATCTGTGTGAATATGTGCACAGAGAACACAGAAATAAGCTCTGTTCTGGAAGGGGTTAACTTTTTGACTGGTGTCAGCACCACAAAAGTCAGCAATGAAACACTCCTTACAGTGAGCGCAGCTCACACTGTCCTCATGGAGAGTGAGTCAGCTGACGTGCAGGACACAGCACCAGATCGCACTTGAGAGTGGTTTCGCTCAAAACAAGAGCGAGGCACTAGGGAGGGCTGAGGGGTTAGGAGGCCTGGTTACTCCACATATAGCTCTAACCAGAAGATGTGACACACTTTTCTGGCCTACACAGACATCAGGTATACACACAGCATATACATACATACATACATACATACATACATTCATACATGCATAATGTGCACATAGTCACACATATACACAATTAAACAAATCTTTTTTAAAGATTGTTAAAACCCAGCCTTAGGTAAAAAGAAAACAAAGCCTCTGCACTTGTTGAAATGACTGCAACTTTGAAGTTGTAATAAACGAATACAACTTTATTTACTAGGGAAATTTACACACCGGCATGGGTGGGCTAAACCTAGTCAATAAATGGCAGGTCCACTTTTCATTCCAAAATGCTCAATTAAACCAACTCCCAATACTTGTAGTCCACAAATCTCTGTGGTGTGGAGTCTATCCTCCCTAACCCCAGTGTTTTTCAAAGATTACAGTAGCACTTGTCCCTCACTAGACCCCACCACTCTCTTTGCTAAGCACAGGGTGCAGCAGGGCTCCCCAGTCTCTGCTCAGCCTGTGTGGGTGGAGCCTCTGTTCTGGCACCCAGGCAGGGCTGTGGGAGCGGCCTGTCACTGCTCTTAGCCACTGCCACTCTTCCTTTTCACTTGCTTCCTAAACTTTCATCGCAGGTCAAGCTAACATGGCTGAGTTCCTGTACGAGGCCCAGCTGCCTCCTCTCCTGCTGCTGCCTCTCCTTCTCGGGCTCCATTTTTTTGCATTCACTTCTGTTTTTCCCTTTTTCTATAAACATGACACAAGAGAGCAAATGTATCTGCCTGCTTGTTTTGTGGGAGAAAATGAAATGGTATTAGCAGCATACATTCCAAATAAATGTGGAGAGAAGCTGGTTTTGCACTGGGAGCATCAGGAGTGAAGTTGGAATTGTGGGTGGTGAGTTTAACACCACTCAACCCTGTGTCAAAGGCTTCCTTTCCAAGGGAGCTACAGAAGCAGTAAAACCTCTGGGCAGCAACGTAGTCTGCCTTTGCTACTTTGTGGGTTCTTCTTTTCCCTACTCTTTATCTCCTGGGTCACCCCTATCCTTAGATAGGAAAGGATTAGATAGGGGGAGGGGGGAGGGAGAGAGAGATCTCTGAACCTAATTTTTTTCTCATTTTTCTTGAGCATGACCACTAACAAAAAACAAAACTAACTCCCCTGAGCCACCACCAATCACCAACCTAGCACTGGGACTCTAGCATGTCTACACCTTGTCCACAGTTTCCAGATTCCTAACATCACATGATCGCAGAACCTTTCCGCAGCTGGGAGAACTGTGCTAGAGCGGCAGGCCAATTGCAGGCGCTGCTGCAGAGCTGGCCCGTGTCCCCACAGCTGGGATCAGACGGAAACATTCCTATACTGGTTCTGTGAAGGACAGCTCTGTTTTTGAAGAAACCAAAATTCCAAATTCTCACTACATGGCAAGGCTTAAGTCACCAGGGGTGTGGCTTTGCAAATATGGGGCCCTGGTCCTTTGTGTCTTCTGCTCCTTCATGAGTGAGTGGCTTATTACCCTATCACTCTCTGCTCCTGCTCCCCGGCACCTCTGCCAGAAGCCCAAAAGCCTGGGCTCACCCAACTATGAGGAGGAACCTTTAAAACTAGGAGGTAAGGAACCTAATTTCTTTGGTCATGTTGTAGAGAAGACGTCTTACTAATACAGGAAGATGGGGAAGAGCAGGGATGGCCGACCTCAGTTTGACCTTTACAATAACCATCCTTCCCACTCAAGAGGGCGAGCCTCCCAACAAGACCAAATGTGAAGTGTGCTTAGGATGGTTCCCTGTGCAGCACAGTGTGTCTCTTAAGCAGGGTGGGGCTCACCTTTCTCCTCCTCTTCTGATAACCACCCTGACAAAAGCAACTTATGGGAGACGGGTGCAGTCTGGTTCAACACACCGCACCAGCAAGCACGGAGGAATTAGATGCCACTGCTCTGCTGGCTTTTCTCTAGCTCACGAAGTCGCAGATGCCCTGCCTGGGGAATGGTCCCGACCACAGTTTAGATGCCCTTCCTTCCCTCATCAATTCAAAGTCAAGACAGCTACCTGCCCCATCAGGCAAGCCCAGAGGCCCGTCAGGTGATTGTGGCATCTGTCAAGTTGATAATTAGTACAGGGTGTTAATCACACACACTGGGAAAGCTCTGGTGCCCGGGAGGCTGGATGTGCACACACCTGCTGTCTTGCTGTCACATGTGTTGGCGTGGGAAGGCATTCAGGAGCAATCAGAACAGCCCCCTGAGGTATGTTCTGTAGGGCTTCCTATACCGTGGCAGTTCCCAGCCCCGGTGCTCTCACAAACACACGCACGGGCTGTCATTCCCTTCTTCCCTGCTTTATTTCTCCTGACCTCTACTTGTGGTTCCTGGGACTCCCCAGGCACCAGACTAAAAGAAGTCTTTAAGTACCAGCATGCAGTCTCAGTGTCACCTCCCCCACCATGAAGGATCATAGAAGGAAACACCTATGTGGACTGGCATTTATGGAAAAAAACTTACAATCAAAATTCTCTCTGTGGAACACTTTTAAGAACTCAGCACTGGCTCTGATGGCTACACTGGGCTCTAAATGCACCACACATAATAAATATTCACTTCATGTATCCCTCCCACGAGAACCCACAATAGGAGGAGAATAATCTTCTGAAGTTTGGGTCCTGTTGAGCAGTTCTGTGGGGTGCTCACCCCCATTCTATAGCTGAGGCTGTAAATGCAAAAAACAAAAACAAAAACAACAACAAAAAAATCACTCACACATCGTTGAATTCCTCCAGGGACCTTGCAGGTGTAAACACATCCAACAGACCAATCACCTGCAAGAACAAATAAAATCAAACAGTCGGAAAGCAACAGTCTTGCTGCAGTGCCTCTGTAGAGTTTCAGGTAGAGCGATCCAAGTGCAGCCACGGCCGTATGCCAGTGTGCTAGCTTCCTACCCAGACTGTGTTTCTGGTACACATGTGCTAACATCATTCTTTCTGGGGGTTGGGGGTTTGCAGAGAGGAGTTCATATGGCCCAGGCTTGGACTCCGGATCTTCCTGCTGCCACCTCCCAAATGCCCACAGACATGCGCCACACGCCTGACCTATCACTCCACACAGTGCCAGGGAAACCCTGCAACTTAGAATTCGTTCACATGGCCACTAGTGTGTCAGACAGCGAAAAAAGAATTAGGACTCCTTCCTTATGTGATCTTTATTTTGTGTCTGTCTGTCTCTCCCCACCCTCGCCTTCTCCTGTGCCTGTGTCCCTGGATGCCGGAGGGAGGGTAAACCCCTGAAGCCGGAATTACAGGCAGGTTGTGAGTCACTCAACCTAGATGCTGGGAACTAATCTTGGGTCCTCTACAAGAGCAGCAAATCCTCAGTCACTGAGACATCTCTCCAGCCCCAAGTCTTCATTTTTCACTGCATAAAATTGATAGACTGAGAGGTGAGATAATTTCTACATTAAGTATTCTGGTCTTTCCTACCCCCCCCCCCCCCGTGCCTGCTTTGTTCAAAAATACAAAGCAACAGGGCTGGAGAGTGGCTCAGTAATTCCAACCCAGACAGAGCTACAGAGAGAGACCCAGTCTCTCTCAAACAAACAAACAACACAAAGCACAGCCAGTTGCGGGGCGCACACCTTTAATCCGAACACTAGAGAGGCAGAGGGAGATGGATCTGAGTTTGAGGGCAGCCTGGTCTACAGAGGGTCCAGGACAGCTAGGGCTGCACAGAGAAACCCTGTGCCTAGAAAAACAAAACAAAACACACCAAACGCTAATATGGGGGGCTCCCAACTGCTAGAACCTGAACATCTTAATATAAGAATGATGGTAAGCAGCCTGCAGATGCAACAACAAACATGAACAGAGCCTCATCTTTCGAGATGGGGGAGATGACTCAATCATTCGTCCAGGGCCCAAAGTTCAGCTCTCAGCATCCCATCAGGGGCCTCACAAGCACCTGCAACTCCGGATCCAAATCCAGATGATCTGACACCCTCTTCTGTCTTCCACGGCACTGCCCACATGTGTGATACCCTGTCCACATGTACACAAGCATGTAGACATAGTTAGAAATTTAAAAAAATTCATCTTCAAATGTTTTTGGGGTTTTTTGGTTTATTTATTTATTATATATAAGTACACTGTAGCTGTCTTCAGACACACCGGAAGATCCCATTATAGATGGTTGTGAGCCACTGTGTGGTTGCTGGGAATTGAACTCAGGACCTCTGGGAGAGCAGTCAGTGCTCTAACCGTAGAGCAATCTCTACAGCCCAAACGTTGTTTTTTTTTTTTTTTTCTTCCCGTTTCCACATTTTATTATCATTTTTCTTTTCTTTTTTTTTTTTTTCTTTTTTCTTTTTTTCGGGGCTGGGGACCGAACCCAGAGCCTTGCGCTTCCTAGGCAAGCGCTCTACCACTGAGCTAAATCCCCAACCCCCCAAACGTTGTTTTTTAATCTTTCATTTTATGTTTTGCCTGAATGTTATGTGGGTGTTATCACGCGTACACAGTACTCACTGAGACCAGAAGAGGGCAACAGATCCCCTAGAACTGAAGTTATAATTGAGGGCCAATTCCCACAAGCTGCCTTTTTATATCCATAACCTCACACGTGCACATGCACAGAAGCACCAATGAAGAGATCCGTAAAAGGAAGCACTGGGTGGAGACGGCTCAGCAGGGAGGAGCAGGGGCTACTGTTGCAGAGCAGCCAGGTTTGGTTCTCAGCACCCAGTGGGCCTCAAGCACCTGCGATTCCAGGTCCAGGTCTCTGCCATCTCCTGGTCTCCAAGGTACTGCACCCCACGGTGCACGTAAACTCCAGCAGGCAAACACATGCACTGACACTAAATAAGAATAGGAAACTAAACTCTCCTTAAGCTCGTGGAGTAAGAGTACAAGTCTGGGAAGAGGCTCCATCAACCTTACTATGACCTTACAGCCCCACGGCACAGAACCCTCGTGCAACGCAAACCCAACCCTACAGTGTGCTGTGTCCCGGCAGCACTGCACACAAGGCCTTGCTCTGCGCAGAGAGGAGGAACTCACATTCTCGTGCTTCATGTGCTTCAGCAGCCGCAGCTCCCTGTAGGTCCTTTTGGCGTGAATGATGGACTGAAACGGTCTCGACAGCTTCTTCACTGCCACACGATGTCCCGTCTTTGTATCAAAAGCAGCACTAATTAAGGAGGAAGAGCAAAAGCCCACCGTTAAACGAGCTCCGAATACTATTTCTAATACTTTCCAGGCCTTTTCATTTTCAAATTAAATTTGTGGCAAGACACAAAAAGAAAAACAGAAACCAAGATAAAGACTATAATGACTTATTACCCACCACCCGGGGAGGCTCCTATTTATTCAAGATGTTTCTTTTTGCCTCTATTGTCTGTATCAGCAGTTGGAAAGTATTTTCCACACAGTAACATTTTAGATTCTCCAAAGCCCAGGTAAGGTCCCCGACACAGCTCCACGGCCTGAAAGCAGGCTGATAATGGGAGCTCATAAGATGGGTGTGGCTGTGTTCAGGTGGCAGCCTGTCCAGGAACCTCTGTATGAAGTCTGTGGCCCAGGCCTGTCACCTTGAGACTATATGCTGATCCTAGTGAAGGCTCCAGAAATTACATTACTCCTAGGAGAAGGAGCCCTCCCAAGTGCCCAGAGATGGAGGCACACACAGTAGGAAGCTCTTGGATGTGGGGAAGTGACAGGAGAACGAAAACTCACAACAGTGATGCACACGGTGACCACTGAATAAACCCAAGTGGGATGAGCATCAACTTGATGCCAGTGCCGCACCCCAGTGGCTAGAGCGGAATTCTCCCGGCCCAGTCTGTCCCTACTCAGAGTCTTCCTTTCGCCTCGGAACCATCGGTTTGATCTGTGATGACCTCTCGGGAGTTGCCAGCCTCCTTTCTGAGCCTTGTTCTCCCACAGTGGCAGTAACTTATACCAGACACTTCTCTCACAGTGCTGTCCTCAAGGGTGCTCTCACACAGTCACTTTGCTGTGGCACACATGACCACCACGTTCCCTTTGTTTCCCAAAGCCCTGGCCAGCAATCCTGAAGAACCCTCAGCTCTGCTGCAATTACCCGCTGACTAGAATTCCCATTACCCTCCGAAAGTCCGTCCCTCTCACAAAGTACCCCTCCACCCCCAACTTCTGACCACATTCCTGGCAACTACATCATCCGACTGGAGGGCATATCCAGCGTCCTGTGTCCTGACCTCTCCGGAAACTCCTTTCTGCCTCATGCGGGCCTCACTTCAGCCATCTCTCTCCGCACTGACTCCCTTGAGTGCAGCAAGGGTGCTGACCTCATCGCTGGCTCTCCGGCTCTCCTGTCTTCAGCCTCCCAACCCTTCTATCCTTCCCCTGGGTAAAGTCTAATCTTGGGTGACCTCAACCACCTCATGTTTGAAAAATAAAAGAATGGACAATCAGACTGTTTCAAGCTTTTTACTTCTGAAAATAATTGCAAACATACTCTAAAACATGGCTCCCCTCACAAGGTCATTTTCACTATGAAGTGATCTGGTCACTTTTCTGTCTCTCAAACTTCCAATCCCTCCTCCCCTTTCCTTGAGAGATCAGAAGCCACCAAAGGGAGATCCATACAACTCTATCTCTTCGTGTGGATCTGTTCGCCCCAGCTGCCCTTGGCCAACACCCTCACGGTCTCTCCTGCTCTTAGGCACACACGCCCTCCAATCAAAACCCAAGACTGAGAGTGCTTTGGAGCCATTCTACATCTCAGAGACATTCTTCCCACATATCACTGGCTTACTGTGTGTGTGTGAGAAAGACAGAGACAGAGACAGAGAGACAGAGAAGAGACAGGGAACTGAACCTAGGGATGTGAACGCAAGCACTCTACCACTGAGTTATTTACATACTAATGCCTCTACTGGGTCTAGAAATTTCCCATATTCATTAACTCCTTCTGATGATTCCCCTCATAGTTAAAAAGTCCTCCAAAGCTTAAAAGAATCTCCAAATTCTCAAGGTATGGGACCCCCTCATGTCAGCTTCACCTGAGGATTTGTAAGGGAATTTGTGGACACCATCCTAGAGCTACAAATCAGGAACTGAAGATAGGCCAATTCTCACACCCTTCGTGCACTAAGACTAGAGTTGCTAACCTATACCTGTGCTGTTCATGTTCTCTGCAGACCAGTGGCCCTGGCCCTGCCTGGGAGCTCCTGAGAAGGCAGGATCTCAGCCTACATAGTGGAGTCTGCACTGTCACAATGTGATTCATACAGTTCCTAAGTTTGAGAAGCAGAGCTCTACACACAGTGCTGCTCTTCTCAAGCCCACTGACGGCTCGGTGAGCAAGTCCAGTGACCACTTTTCTGGATTAGCATTTGGCACCATACCACTTTTCTGTCCTCCTGTCAATCCTACAGAAGCCCCCATGGACACGGGGCTTTCTGGGACCTTCTCTGCATCATGTACTTCTACTATGTAAGCTCCCGATAATGGAGTTCTTCAGGGGAGGGTCCTGGGCCACTTTCTATTCTTTTTTTTTTTTAAAGATTTATTTATTTATTATATATGAGTACACTGTAGCTGCCTTCAGACACACCAGAAGAGGACATCAGATCTCATTACAGATGGCTGTGAGCCACCATGTAGTTGCTGGGAATTGAACTCAGGACCTCTGGAAGAGCAGTCAGTGCTCTTAACCGCTGAGCCACCTCTCCAGCCCGCTGGGCCACTTTCTATCTTCTTGTCCTTGTGATCTCTTCTGTAGCTATGTTACAGTTAGTTCAACATGAAATAGCCTCCTCCACAGGCGTGTGTTAACACTTGGGACAGGCGTGCGTGTGTAACACTCACGTCCCAGTGGGTGGCACCCCTTCACTGCTGTTAGCAAACACCAGGCTGGCCTTAAACTCTCTCTATAGCTGAAGATGAGCCTAAACTGCTGACCCTTCTGCCTCCTGAACACTGGAACCACAGGTGTGCCACCATGTCTAGCTGAGGGAACCCTAACATTTTAGGAGGTGGGAGGGCATAACCAGACAGCTCAGTCTAAGTACAAGCCTGACAGTCTGAGTTTGATTCCAGGAACTCAAATGGTAAAAGGAGAAAACCAACTTGAAAATGTCCCCTGCTGCACACCCGCACACCAGGACACATGCACACCCTGTGCATCCCCTCACACTGAACAAAGATGACTGAGTTGGGTACCCTATCTTTCCGTCCCATCCCTGCCGGCCAAGGTGTACAGAACAACCCAAAGCACACCCTTCCATGGTGCTCCGCTCCAGTGTACAGGGCTAGGCCAGCACAGGAGAGGCTGTGAGATGGAGAATGGCTGAAACCTTTGCTCCTTCAACCTCTTCTGCCAGGTGTTTGGACACAGGGATGAGAAAACCACACAACTGACCATTTCAGGCTAAATGCCATCAATAAACATCAAACCCGGGCTGGAGAGATGGCTCAGCTGTTAAGAGCACTGACTGCTCTTCCAGAGGTCCTGAGTTCAATTCCCAGCAACCACATGGTGGCTCACAACCATCTGTAATGGGATCTGATGCCCTCTTCTGGTGTGTCTGAAGACAGTGACAGTGAACTCATATAAATAAATACATCTTTAAAAACAAAACAAACAAAAAACAACAATAAAACCTGCAAAGCCTATCTCTTCTTGAAATCTCTTTTCTAGGCAGCAGGACAGCGGGCAGTTCTGAAGGTGATACATAAATATGGAGAACTTGGCAAGGTGAAAACACCCACAACTGTCCCCTTCCTGTCATTCTTACACCAGGAAAAAGAGCCAACTGCTCCAACACAGTGTGAGCACTACACTAGCTGAGCAGGGGGAGAGGCTGCTGCTAAGCTGGGTGAGAACCCAAGTTCATCCACAAGCGCGGACTCCCACACACGTGTGCAGACAGACCTCTTTCTGACTCACACGCAATTTCAAAATAATGACTATTTTAAACTCAAGGAATTTTTCTCGAAATACAGAATAAAATGCACATTTCCTACCACAGTCTGTAAGTTTCAGATGAACTGACCTGGTCCCAGGGCTCACCCTGTATGTAGTCCCCCTGTATGGCCATGCCCTCCCCCACCCCAGGCCTACTCTGGGTGTGCTGGCTTCTTTCAGTTCCGTAAACTATTTGGACCTGCTGTTACTAGTTCCTTCTCCCCTACCCCGCACGCCACCCACATCTAAATCTTTATTCTTCCAGTAATGGCCCCTCAGAGGTGTACCCACCCACCTGAGGCATGCTCTCTCAGCCTTTCCACACTTTCTCCCCATAAGACGACCTTCCCTATGCCAGTGTGTGGTTACAGACAGAGGAAATGGCCATGGCCCTACACGATGTGGCCTCTTCAACTTCCACCCTGAGTGTCATGCCTCATGAAGCCTTTCTAACTTTGTCCTCTCCTTGGGATGAACCTGTGGGGAGCAGGGAGGGCTAGCAGGTGGTGGCTGCACCTACAGGTCCAGCTTGGTGGGAACAGCGGAGCAGCTGTCCATTATGGTCACCCACCCAGGCTCTTCTGTTGCCAGCTCCAGAGCAAGGGGCGCAGCTTCCACCCTGACTCCACTAGCTACTCAGGAGGACAGATGCCGCACAGGACTGGCAGTCCCCAATAATCACAATGATTACTATATGTTTACTTACCACCCACCAGGTAGTTAAACAAGGGCTGGGCTCTGGAGTAGACTATCAGGGTTTTAATACTAGTTGTACAACTTAATAACGGTATACTTTTGAGAAGTTAATTAAATTCTATCAACTCATATACAAAACAAAGATAATGTCGGTATCTAATATAAGGTACTAGTTTTTATGGCAGGTTTAGCAAAACCCTAATTTTGTAAAACTCAATTATCAGACATTAATAATGACTCCTACTGCCACCTGCCCTGGGCATGTTGAGGACAAGAAGTCCATCTGTTTCCCTCACCATCATGGTACAAAGGGCTCAAAACCCCAGTTTCCTCAATTGGCACTAAACAGTTCCCTCAGGGTTGGACACACACCAGACAAGCACTGGTCAGTGAGCTGAGCTGCACACCCTTTCTAATGTTTGTTTAATTTTCAGACAGGCTCTTGCAAAATTTTCTATACTGGCTTGAATTTACAATCTTTCTGCGAGTCACTCGTGTTCTGGGATTAGAGAGACATGCCGCCACTTGTGGTTTATAGGGTTGTTTTGTTTTGTTTTTGAGGTTTTGTTTTTGGGGGGACAGGGTCTCTCTGTGCAGCCCTGGCTTGTCCTGGAATTCACTCTGTAGACCAGGCTAACCTTGAACACACAGATATCTGCCTGCTTCTGCCTCTCTAGTCCTTGGATTAAAGGCATGCACCCCTACCACCGAGCTATGGTGTTATTTTATTTTATGAATAAAAAAGAAAACAGTATATATGGTAGCTGTATATATGGTCACAAAGCTTACTATCTACCTGGGATAACAAAATGCACACTATGCCAGGAATGCCCAGTTAAACAGCCAACATACAGTTAAACATTTCTCAGAACCCTGGATTAAAAAAACCACATATATGTATGTTTGACATATATTGAGGCCTGATGAAATGGTTCGGCAGGTAATGACCAGAGGGTAAAGGAACTTGCTGGCAGGCCTGAGAGTACATCCCCTGGGACCACACGGTAGAAGGAGAACTAACTCCTGCAAGTTGTCCTCTGACATCCCTAAGTGTGAGCAGGTTAAGATTCATATTCATTCATTTATTCATTCTCATCCTCTCATTCTTTTCCTGACTTCTTGCTCTTCCAGAGGTTCTGAGTTGAATTCCCAGCAACCACATAGTGGCTTATAAGCATCTGTAATGGGATCTGATGCCCTCTTCTGGTGTGTCTGAAGACACACACACACACACAGAGGAGTAGTGAGGTTCGTGCCTATAATAACACAGCTTGGAAGGCAGAGAGAGGTGGAACATGATAGAAGCCAGTGTGGGGTACAAAGCAAGACTATTCTCAAAACACAGGCACAGACACAAGTAGGGTTCAAAGTTTGTATCTGTTGCAGCCTGGTCACAGGAAAACCAGACATGACTTGAAATTCCAACAGCAGCAGTTTAAAGTCTACTGCATTCTTGGGTCTCACACACGGAGCAATGAGCAAGACTCCACCTTTATTCAAGTCTCAAAGGCTAAAGAACAAGTCTCAGAAGCAGAAAATGGCTATCAGAGGGAAACTGCATTCATACAGAAGAAATGTCTACTGTATCCTACACTTAGAACACTGTTTAAACAGTGTATGCTTCTATTCTGATTTTTTTTAAAAACAAGCTTCCATGTCTCAAGGAGGCCATTAGTAGAGTGAGAAACATGACTCACAGTGCTACTCTGTCACTGAGGGGTGTTTTCAACCTAAGGAAACCACTAGTTAGTTGCAATTACATCTCCTTCTAATGATACTTACATGGACATAATCACCATATGTAAATCTGAGACCTACATTCCTAAATCACAATCATTTTTCATTTTACCAAAGCTTTTTCAAATCTGCCTTTTGCAATATTCACTGATGCGGTCCCACCAGATGTTCGCACACATAACAAAACATCATCTCAGTGAACATCTCATTGCTTCTTCCCTAATCATATGCTTTCATTACAACATACTAATTTTTACCATAGAGGACACACACTCCCATTAAAGCACACCTTCCAAGTACAAGACAGACAGCAGGAATTACTCAAGACAGTTTTTGTGGGTTAAAACCCTCCAGCAAAGGCTGCCAATGCCCCAGCTCTATGCACTAAAATGCTTGTTTTCTCTCCCAAGCAAAGCAGTATTTGGAAAGAACAGAAACTATGCATTCTGCCCTAAATTATAAATTTCCAAAAGCAGAAGCTACTGGAAAACCTTTAAGCCATCTAAAAAGCAAACTGAAAGCTCAGAGGAAGGAATGCAAAATGCACTCAGCAAGTGACTACCTCACATAATATCCTGGCACTGTCTAGCTCTCTTAAATTCAAAAGGCAGCTTGAGAAAGGGCCTCTTCTCTCACTGGCCTAGAACTTACCAAGTAGGCTGGACAGGGCAACCAGCAAACCCAAGACCTACCTGTCTGTGCCTTCCCAGTGCTCAGATTACAAGTGCATGCTGTGACACCCAGATTCTGCCCCCCCCCCAAAATGTGGTTTTCAGGGGAACAAAACGTCCCCTCTGTTGAAAACCACTGATCTCGAGAAGACTGAGGCAGCCCTGTGCAGAGATCTAGATGGTGAGGACAGGCCTTCTGCCAACAGCCACAAGGGTGAGCCACCCTCAGAGGCTCCTCCAGCCTGACAAACGTAAAGGCCCTTATTTTACCACTCCAGTCCAATCAGGGGTTTCACAAGGTCATTTCAACACAGGTATATGCTGCATTGCGAGAGTTATGCCCCTCCCACTATGTCTTCTCTTATAAAAGGGGCTATTTTCCAAAGCCTCATTACACTGAACCACTCAGAGTCTCAACAGCAAACATTTAAGTAATCCTAAAGAATTCACTCACTTTGAGCAAATCTAAAGTGTCAGACTATCCATATTACGTGGAAGTTACTATGGTCTTGTTACTAGCATGAAAAAGCTGGCATAGCAACAGTTCCTAGGCTCCCTCTCAGCTACCAACCTAATCATGGGTAACCACGAGCTGATGCCTCTACAGGCTAACACCCCAAGTACAGAGGTCTCCAGCTATACAGCATTTGGACATCTTATGATAGTACTTAGGTATTATCTAGTGCTGAGCCACAAATCATCCCCAAACGTGCAGCGCTAAACCTGATCTATCCGTCTCCTGTTGTGGGTCAAGAACTGGGAAGCAATTTAGCAAGGTGGCTCTGGCTGTCTCCCTGAAAGCTGAAGTGAAGAGATAAATGGGGCACAGCAAGTCTCTTGTAACTGTTTTTAAATTTCCTTCACGTGAAGGTGTGCTTGCCTACATGTGTGCCTGTGTACCATATGCAGCAGGAGCTGAAAGGGGAAGTCACGTCCCTTAGAACTGGAGTTACAAATGGGTGTGAGCCGCCGTGTGGGTCCTGAGACTCAAACTCAGATCCTTTGGGAAAGCAGCCAGTGCTCTTAACTGCAGAGCATCTCTCCAGCCCCAAAGCGACTTTTATCCCTGACAGAGGCTGGAGGCTCCTTTTCCAAGGATTCTCTCAGCTGCTGTGCTTGTCCTGTAAGACTCTTCACAGGACTTTCTTTAGAAAGGCTGACTTTGCACTGGAGAGATGGCTCAGTGGTTAAGAGCACTGACTGCTCTTCCAGAGGTCCTGAGTTCAATTCCCAGCAACCACATGGTGGCTACAACCATCTGTAATGGGATCTGATGCCCTCTTCTGGTGTGTCTGAAGACACAGTGAACTCATATACATTAAATAAAATACTTTTTTAAAGAAAGGAAGGAAAGAAGGAAGGAAGGAAGGGAGGAAGGGAGGAAGGAAGGAAGGGAGGAAGGAAGGAAGGGAGGGAGGAAGGAAGGGAGGGAGGAAGGAAGGAAGGGAGGAAGGAAGGAAGGGAGGGAGGAAGGAAGGGAGGGAGGAAGGAAGAAAGGAAGGAAGGAAGGAAGGGAGGAAGGAAGGAAGGGAGGAAGGAAGGGAGGGAGGAAGGAAGAAAGGAAGGGAGGGAGGAAGGGAGGGAGGGAGGGAGGAAGGGAGGGAGGGAGGAAGGGAGGGAGGGAGGGAGGAAGGAAAGGAGGGAGGGAGGGAGGGAGGGAGGGAGGGAGGAAGGAAGGAAGGAAGGAAGGAAGGAAGGAAGGAAGGGTGATTTTGTTCCCCAGAGGACACAACCAAGTCGTAGAGAAGAATGTTACTAGCACCAAGCTGCTTGCTAAGCATCCTAAGCAGACACAGCAGCCAAAGATTAGGAACAACTATTTGACCCCAAATGCCAAAGTGTACCAGAGCTGAGAAACTCTGCTCTACAACAGGGGTGTCCAAGCTTCGGAACTGTGATAGAGTGATATCACCTCATGTGTCGGGCGGATTCAGAGCTATCCTGATGCACACGGCCTGCAAAGCAGCCTGCAGGCAGCCAGCTGGAAGGTCTGGTCCTTCAGCGGTGTTCCCAGAGAAAAGCAACCTCATTTACAGCACTCCTTCTGCAGCCATCCATTCCTGCCACATTCTACACCTGAGCCACCAAGTACCTTTCTCACCAGAGGGGAGGGAACTGAGCTCTGCCTCAACTGGACACATTTGTCTTTATTCAGACTACAGACACTCTCTAACTTTGCTCCCCAACTTTGTTCTGTGCACCTTTAAGACAGTGAGGAGGTGATAAACATTCAGTACCAACCAAAGCACTGGGAATTCGGACATGAGCTTCTCCAGGCTGGTGATAAGCAGCCAGCCCCTCTCTAATGCTCAGCAGCAGCAGCCATCCAGCAGCCATCCCAGTAAGCCATGTGCTCGCACATGACCATGCACTCTGTTGCTAAGGCAGGACACTGGGGTGGACAAGTGTGTTAGGAGCACTATGACTTAATATTCCAACTTACTGGGTTTTTTGGTT
The DNA here is from genome assembly GCF_021556685.1 of Rattus norvegicus. Lineage (NCBI taxonomy): Eukaryota > Metazoa > Chordata > Mammalia > Rodentia > Muridae > Rattus > Rattus norvegicus. The sequence goes on along the minus strand of NC_141553.1, from coordinate 7,547,899 downwards.
TGGATTTCTTTTGGGCAAAAACAAACAAAAATAAACAGAACCCCCAAACCAATGTTAAGTCAAAGCTGTATTTTCAATGTATTTCTCTACATAAGAATCTTTTTTTTTTTTTTTTGGTTCTTTTTTTCGGAGCTGGGGACCGAACCCAGGGCCTTGCGCTTCCTAGGCAAGCGCTCTACCACTGAGCTAAATCCCCAGCCCCCATAAGAATCTTTTTATTGGGCTTGAGATGGCTGAGCAGTTAAGAGCACTGGCTGCTGTTCCAGAGGACCTGGGTTCCATTCTCAGCACCCACATGACAGCTCACAAATGTCTATAACTTCAGTTCCAGGGGATCTGACACCTTCACAGACATATACGTAGGCAAAACACCAGTGCACATAAACAAAAATAAATCTTTTTTTAAAAAAGGAATCTTTTATTGATTTAGAAATTTACATTAGCAAGTTTAAATGTACACCATGAAATACAAAGAAAAACAAACCGGTAGTCAAAATAGGAGTTCTAGTTTGGCACTTACCAGCAGGTGATCGCAACCAAAGCTTTCACACACCTGTTTCCAAAGAACTAGAACAGGGAATGCCAGCCCTGCCTAGCCCAAAATGCCACGAGGAGGCTCAAATAAATACGCTGAGGGTGCTTTATATTAAAGCCAAAAGTGTTGTTTGTGTCTGTGTGTGAACTTGTGCGTGCGATGTCTGTGGAGGCGCTGGACACAGAACTTGGATCCTCTGCAGGAACAGTATGAACTCTCGACAAGTGAGCCGTCTCTCCAGCCCCAGAAGGTAGTTTTCCTGCTCCACGTTGAAGTGAACATCCAACTATAAAGTCAGTCTGTGCTGCAGTCTCCAGCATGGGCTTCCGTGGAGTGAGCTCTCAATGTTCTGAGAGCTTTCTCTCACACTGAGGTTGAGCCTATCTCTCTCTGAAGGAACAGTGAAGAGATTGTTCAAATGAAATCGGGAGTCCTTGAAATCCTCCTGATGTCAGTCTGTGGCACCTGTAGTTTCTACAAGCTAAGTGTGTGCTCGGATTCAACAAGTCTCAGATGGATCCTGAGAATTACTACAATTGGCAACACACTGTAACCAATCCTTTAAAGACTGAACTAAACACCAGCTTTCCTCTGCAAGCTTGTCTCCTACTCCAGGCTGAGAGAGCAGAAGCTGTGGTTTGTCTTTTATCGCTGGCATCTAGTCATGACCTGATCATAAAACAAAAATAATAAACACATACCAAAACCAGATCACTGCTGACCTCAAGAACAGAGAAGCCTGGGGTGATGGAAAGACAGAAGTGTTTGCAGACAAACTGGCCGATGGTAGCAGAACAGCCTCCAACCAGGCCCATCAACGCTTCAGCAGAAAGATTTTTAATACTGTTCCTTCCACTGTACAAGTCACGGTAACAGCTATGCTACGTACAGACGTTCTGCTAGTCAGAAACAGGTTCTAAACAGAAACTCTTAGGGAAGCAGTTACCTGACTCCACCTGCAGAACTACATCTTGACTCCTGGGTGACTGAAACACAGCGAGAGCCATACCTGGCTGGGTCAGGCTGGCCCTCTTCCCTTCTGTTCACTCACATGATATTCTCTCCTGTCCGCTCCCTTTCATGCTCCCCAACTGAAGAGTGTACTCAGCTCTCAAAGTAACTTTTAATCTTTTTTCCTCCATGAAACCATTCAGGCTGGAGAGATGGCTCAGAGGTTAAAAGCACTGACTGCTCTTCCAGAGGTCCTGAGTTCAAATCCCAGCAACCCCATGGTGGCTCACAACCATCTGTAATGGGATCTGATGCCCTCTTCTGGTGTCTGAAGACAGCTACAGTGTGCTCATATACATGAAATAAATAAATCTTAAAAAAAAAAAAAAAAAGCTCTTTGTTCTCTTCTCTTCCCTGCTCTTCCCCTCTTCCCTGTCCCTTCTCTCTACCCCCACCCCTTCCCTCCATGGGCTCATGGCCGGCCTTTCCTCTCCTCTCCTCTTCCTCATTAAACCTCTCCACGTGGAAAAAAAAAGAAAAAAAGAAAAAAGAAATCATTCTAAATACTATAACACACAACTACCACTTCTGTGTTTATGACCACACTATGTGAATATAGTTCCCTAGTCTGCTTCCTTATTTCTATAGTCTGTTCCACATGCTGGTGAGCCTGGAACACTATCTGATAGGTATCAACAAATTTTCTTCACTACAGTAAATCCAAAACTTAAATTTAAGTGTGAATAAACACGCGCACACACAGGCACACTGTAATGGTTAGTGCTGTTAACTGGACAGGATCTAGACTCACCTGGGAGACAGGCCTCCTGGCGTGAGGGATTTATCTTGATTGCATGACTGGGCTGGAACACCCAGTCATTCCCTGGCTGGGATCCTGGACATAGCAGCAGGGAGCTGAGGAGCAGCGTGACCTCCTCCTCACTGTGTTTCCTGACTGCCGACTGGCTGTGACAGCTGCTTTAGGATCCTGTTGCTAACTCCCCCACCATAAAGGACTATATTCTTCAGCTGTGAGCTAAGAGAAACCTTTTTCCTTCCCATTACTTTTGCCAGGGTACTTCATCAAAGCAATGGGAAAAGAAAGTAAGAGACACATGATGCAAACAAAACACCAATGCACAGAAAACCAACCAAATAAATCATTAAAAAAATAAAAACAAGGGGGCTGGAGAGGTGGCTTACTGACTGCTCTTCCAGAGGTCTTGAGTTCAATTCCCAACAAATACATGGTGACTCAACCAACTGTAATGGGATCCCGTGCTCTCTTCTGGTGTGACTGAAGACAGCTAGTGTTCTCACATACACAAAATAAAGAAATCTTTGAAAAAATAAATAAAATTAAAAAAAACTAATCATGGAATGTAGGGTGCAATAGAATCTTGCACATCTCAGTGAACTCAGAATTTACAAGATTAGACGGTCTTAGTTTTTTTCTTTTTTTTTTCTTTTCTCTTTTTTCTTTTTTTTTTTTTTTCTTTTCTCTTTTTTCTTTTTTTTCAGAGCTGGGGACTGAACTCAGGGCCTTGTGCTTGCTAGGCAAGTGCTCTGCCACTGAGCTAAATCCCCAACCCCACGGTCTTAGTTTTTTGAAATAGGACTAGCCCCACACTAACCTCAAACTCAGTCACCCTGCCTCAACCCCTTGACTGCTGGAATTACTGGTCTTTTCCACCACACCTAGCACAACAGGGGAGGCTCAACCTCCTAGAGTACTTTTGTACAGCAATGTGTCCAAAATGCATATACATAGAAAAAAAAAAACCCTTGAGAACGAGCCATGATGATGATGATGACGACGACGACGACGAGGAGGAGGAGGAGGAGGAAGAGGAAGATAAAGGAGAGGAGGAGGAAGAGGAGGAAGAAGAGGAGGAAGATAAGGAGGAGGAGGAAGAAGAGGAGGGGGATTGACCAAAGATAAACATAGACTATCAGGACAACAGAGTGCTTTGAAGAAGCATGAAGACAACACACAGTAGGACTGTCGGAATCCAAGTTCTACCCCTTGAACCACATATAAGTGCTGGGTGTGGTGGTGGCCCTTGTAACCCCAGGACAGAAGAGGGGGATTGCTGGGACTTGTTGGCCAGCCAGCCTAACAAGAGATCCAGGTCAATGACACCCTGTCTGAGAGGAGACAGACTGCATCCTCTAGCTTCCACACACACTTGTGAACAGGCAGGTACACACACAAAGACATAAAGCTCAGCATCAAATATTAACAGTCACAAATTCTAATACAGAATTAGTTATTGCCATGTCAGAATCCTTTAAGCGTTACCATGGATAATTCAGCAAACACCAAAACATGAGTGTAAACAGCAGGCTCTAAGTCACAAATAAAGCTCATTTTCTGAAATTCACATATTACTGAAAAAGTCACCCTCTGTTATTGTCTTATACTTTAAAGACTAAAATGTTAACACGAACCTTCAGAATTTCGCTGAGAGTATTGGTGCACACCCGTAACCCGGCAGGGGCAGGGGCAGGGGCAGGGGCAGGGGCAGGGGCAGGGGCAGGGGCAGGGGCAGGGGCAGGGGCAGGGGCAGGGGCAGGGGCAGGGGCAGGGGCAGGGGCAGGGGCAGGGGCAGGGGCAGGGGCAGGGGCAGGGGGACTGCCATGAATCTGCAGCCAGGCTAGTGTTCATGGTATGTTCCAGCCAGGAAGGGCTTGTACATCTGGACCGTGTCAGGCCCAAACCGGTCATGTAAACTGGTAACACTGCTATTTTTCCTTCTGTGTGTACATGAAATTCTCTTGCTTTTCTAACTTTTTTTTTTTTTTTTTTTTTGAGGTAGGATCTCACTATACAGCCCTGGCTGGCCTGAACATCATTTCAGAACTCTGAAAAAAGCTATCTACTGAAAGACAGTAGGAGAGAAAGGGCAAGCAAACCCCAGAGACGCTGGGAAAGCACTGCCTTCAGGTTTGGACTGAATGCTAACATCCTCAATAAGCTTTCCTTTCCAGAAACATTTGCAAGCCCTAACAGGACTCACGACAAAACAAAGTTATTCCCATTCTTTCTTCACAGCACTCTACAGCCATCCCTGCGGCCATGCACGCACGGTTTATGCAAGCTGCCCTCGCTAGCTGCAGTAAGCTTGGGACTTTGACAATGCTTGCTCATGTTTTCCTGGAGATAATGGAGGTCACGCTGAAGGAAATCCCGAGGAATGTGTAGCATTCCTCTCTGCTGATAGGTACAGTGTTCAAGTTAACATATAGTTTTTACTCAAGACCAACTGTTCTAAATACGTACAGTTGCGTAAAACGTTTTCAATTAAAGGTGACTAATTTCCCCACCGTAAGACACCACTTATAAGACAGATCTGGCTATCACAATGGGAAATTGTTATAAGTCTTAAGATTAGGGGACAACACTGCTGCTAAATATACAATACCCAGTCAGACCCACAACAAAGTGCTACCCTCTGCTGAGGACATGCACGTCACACTATAACAGATCACCATTTTTAGAAATTTCATGCGTATTGCATGTATGTCTATGTGGGGTGTTGGATCCCCTGGGACTGTGATTAGAGACAGTTGTGAACTGCCAGGTTTGGACTGGGAATTGAACCCAGGTTCTCTAGCCAAACAGCCAATGCTCTTAACCAGGCAGCCATTTCTCCAGCCCCCACATCACACTCTTAATTTGTTACTTTTAAACCTTTTGCCTGGTATCAGTATCATTTAGCACTGAGTTGCTCATTTCAAAAGAGATCATCCAACCATAAGGCACTCAGAAGACTACACACACAAGGACAGACAGCTAAGCAAGCTAGACTGCAGCACAGCACGCACAGTGGGGAGACGGCTCAGTCAGAACAGTGGTTTCAGCAGCAAGTATGAAGACCTGAGTTTGATCCCAGTACCAGCATAAACCACACAACAACAACAACAACAACAACAACAACAACCGCCACCACCACCGCCACCCAACAGGTATGAGGCTGTGCCCGAAACAGGAAGACTCATGAGGATCTCTGGCCAGCAAGTCTAACCAATCCATGAGCTCCAAATTCAGTGAGAGATACTATCACAAAATAAAGCAGAAAGTGACAGTAACTGAGGTTAACCTCTGGTCTTTGCACACCTGCAAGCACATATGCAAGAGCATTTACACACACACACACACACACACACACACACACACACACACACACACACAAAAATCAGGTAATCACAACTATGTCAACACAAGATGTCAACATCAGTATTTCACACAACGATTATTACGGAGTTGGATTTCTTTCTTTCTTTCTTCCTTTTTGTAGTTTTGGGGTTTTGTTTTATATTTCGCAGATGAGAAAGAACTAAAATCTTCACTGTTAACTGGAAGGCTGGAAAGAAAACAAACAGAAACAATGTGTTTCTAAATCTAAGTTCAAGGAAGCTCAAGCTAGCAAAAGCCCTAAATAAAAGGTTTAAGGGGGAATTGTTAAGAGGGAGAGTCACCTTCTGAGGATACTAAGAATAAAAAAAAAATAATAATAATTTTGGGAATTAAATTAGATCTGCTACAGGAACTCGGTAATACAAGCCGAGCTCAGTACTTGTACAAGCCAGAGCCGAGAGTTACAGGAAAAGAGCAGGGGCCTGATTATGAGCCTGACAGTGGTCCCTAGCAAAGGGCCCAAGATCAAGACCAACTACTCTCACTCCCAGTTTACTGAAACAGCCTCCCTGGGCCTCACACAGCAAAAGAGGTTCTGTTTGTTTTCTGACCTCTTGTGGGCACGCTGATGTCATCCTTTCCAGATCTGAATCACCAGATGGAAAGGGTTCCGTGACACAGATTTCCAATACATACCCTGGCATCAAGCTGCCCTAGATGTGACAAGCTACTAGACTGTCACTTGAGAGGGGAGGGTTTGTCTTTAGTAATATAAAGGTAGTTTTGAGATGATGACACTGAACAATATGAAAAAAGGAAAAACTACAAAGACTTCCAAAGCAACCCAGGTCTCTTCCTGCTTTTGTACGTGCATGTGTGTGTAGGTCAGAGATAAGGCGCCTTCCACTGTATTTTTTTTTTCTTTTCTTTTTTTTCCCCGGAGCTGGGGACCGAACCCAGGCCTTGCGCTTCCTAGGCAAGCGCTCTACCACTGAGCTAAATCCCCAAACCCCCCCCCCCCAACTGTGTTTTGAGAAAGGCTTTCTCACTGCATCTGCACCTCAATAACTTGGCTAGGCTAGCTGGCCAGCTAGCCCAAAGGCTCCACACATCCTCCTGTCTCTGCACCCCAGCACCAAGATCACACATGTGCTGTATCCAGCTTTCACATGCTGCTAGGGATCCAGTCACAGCCTCATGCTTTCCCAGAAGGCACTATGGCATCTCCTCAGGTCCCTCACTTTCTTTGGTCTTTATAAACAATGCTTAACACTACCAATACTAAACTAATGAACTTATGACAGACAATAAAGGGGCAACTGCTGCTGTTCTAGGTATGGTGTGTTCTGTAAGATATGGACTGCAAGCTTGGAGACACAACCTGTATATATTCTGGGGTAGACCTGCAGTAGGGTGCACAGTGGTACTCTACTAAGGTCCATGAGGAGGTTTTGAGAGAAACAAGGAAATCTGTAATCACACCATTCAGTGCAACAGGAACAAACATGTTCGGGGTCTACAGTTAGTCAGACAACAGGTCTAGACAGAATGAACATTTGTTCTATTACCTTTCTGTTATGTTGCCATGGAAATCTGTGTGTGTGTGTGTGTGTGTGTGTGTGTGTGTGTGTGTTTCAAAGAAAGAAAAAAGGCACTCACATGAAAGCGGCCAAGACAGGACAGAGCAGAGCTGTTACAAGGTATCTATCTGTAGACACCTTCTTGTCACATCCACTCAAGTGAACATTCCTTGGAGCCTTACAGACAAAACATCAGTGCCAGGTAACAGGATGAGGGAAAGGCAGAAATAAAAAACAGACACACAGGGTTGGGGATTTAGCTCAGTGGTAGAGCGCTTGCCTAGGAAGCGCAAGACCCTGGGTTCGGTCCCCAGCTCCGGAAAAAAAAAAGAAAAAGGAAAAAACAGACACACAGCCAAGGATCAAAATAAATGGATCTTAAATGTCCTCTGAGGAGGACATGAGTGACTTAAGATATGGCCAAGTATTAAGAAAAAGCCTGGAAGTCAAAGATGTTAGGAAATACGCAGTCCACCAGCAGCCCCTCTTTCCTTTTCAGATGAACTCAGCAGCTAATCTCTACTCCCTTCCTTCTGGCAGCAAAACCCTTCGACGACGACGACGACGACGACGACGACGACGACAACCTGACCTAAGTAAGTTCATGTTGTTTAGAGAGCTGCTGGAATGGAGTACCCTGAACTTCCAGAGCTCAACAAAAACTCTGGCTCTGGCACTCAGGACTTGTGGAATGAGAGCAGAGGGCATAGGTCAGGCCCTGCAATGACTCATCTCTCTTTTGCTATCGTGAATCACAAACAGTAGTTAGTGCCTCCACCAGTTAAGGAACAGAAATGAGAAGAAACTAGGGAGCTAAATCCCAGCTCTGCTCTGCTCTGCTCCGTCTGCGACCCACCTTGGCTTACGTTTTCAGCACAAAAGTTGGTCCTTACAAAGGCAAATATGACCGCATAGGATTCTGAGCAGCTGCAAACCCTTTCCCTTCTGAAGGCTCTCAAGATCCATTCAACTCTGGCTGGTGGTCAGTCATACAGCACAAGGTCTTTTGTTAACCCTTCAATCCCCCAAGTTCTTACCTTCTCGCCCCCTCATGTCCAACCCCTTAGCTTAGTCTCCCCCCACTGTTACATCCACCACACCCTCTTTCTTAAAAGTCTAACCCAGGATGGCAAACAGCAGATGATTGCCTAGCAGGCATGTGCAAGGACCTAGGCTTCTCATTTCCGGAAGGAAGACAGAAAGAAAAAGAAAAAGAACAAGAAAAGAAAAAGAAAAGGAAAGAGAGGAAGAAAGAGAGAGAGAGAGAGAGAGAGAGAGAGAGAGAGAGAGCTAAGCCACTCTGCACCTTCCTCTCTCTCCCTGTCTTAGTCTCGTTAACGCTTATCCTTTGACACTACAGACAGGGCTTCCTTTCTATTTCCCGTCTTCACAGCAGGGCTTCGGAAAGGAGAGCATTTTTGTACTTTGTGACTACTCCACACCCTGTACCTTAAGAATAACCCACACATTGGAGTCACCATGTAACATACAGAGCCATGTCCCTGGAGAGAGAGATGAACCCACAGTGCAGCACCTTTTAACACTCCACTTGTCACCAGACCAAAGCTGAGGAACTGTCAGACTTTCCTGCACCACTTCTGTCATCGTTGGCTTGGGATGGGAGCATGCCTAGAACCTGGAACCTTCTCTAAAATTCATATTTCACAGAGCAGCATCTCTTCTTCCCCTAAGAATTTAACAAATTCTTAAAAGTTTACACTGGAAGGGGCTGGGGATTTAGCTCAGTGGTAGAGCGCTTACCTAGGAAGCGCAAGGCCCTGGGTTCAGTCCCCAGCTCCGAAAAAAAGAACCAAAAAAAAAAAAAAAAAAAAAAAAAAAAAAGTTTACACTGGAAAACTGGTTAATCCTCACCACAAATGTACTTAAATTACAGAAGCACTTTGCAAAGATCAATATTCTAAAACTGAAACTTTTGAAATAAAATTCAAGTTTAAGGGGAGTTCTGGTCTTAATTATTTCCAATAACTATGTGCACAATTTGCGTGTCCATGACAAGCCTGAGCAGAAAGGGCTGTGTTCCAGGTCAGGAGCGTTGTATGAGGTGCACTGATAGATGTCACAGGAACTAGACCCTCCGATAAAGACAAATCAGCCTTGTGTCAGATTTCACAAAGAACAAACATCTGATGGACTTTCAAAATCTTGCAAGCGAGGCCTTTTCTTTCTGTAATTTCATTTTTATACACTGTACTCAGCAACACCAATATGGTTGGTCTTAAGTTTCCATAAATATATACTGATAAATTCAAAATGGATGGTATTCATAAATCCAGAAGCCATCTATCTGAACTACCTAGTTTTTCAGGAAAAAAATTCATCTGGTCATTAACTTCATTTTCTTTTTTTTTGGTTCTTTTTTTTTTTTTTTTTTGGAGCTGGGGACCGAACCCAGGGCCTTGTGCTTCCTAGGCAAGCGCTCTACCACTGAGCTAAATCCCCAACCCCCATTAACTTCATTTTCTTTTTTCTTTTTTTTTTTTTTAACATTTATTTATTTATTATGTATACATCATACAGCTTTCTGCCTGCATGTATGCACCTGCAGGCCAGAAGAGGGCACCAGACCTGATTATAGATGGTTGTGAGCCACCATGTGGTTGCTGGGAATTGAACTCAGGACCTCTGGAAGAGCAGTCAGTGCTCTTAACCGCTGAGCCATCTCTCCAGCCCCTTAACTTCATTTTCAATTCATCAGTTCTGAGGGAGAGCATGACTCTAATGGGTTAGATTAGCTACACAGTGACACTGCAAAGGACTGTACAAAAGCTGTCACACACAACTTCAGCAGCCACACCAGGAGCGACTCAAGTGCTGGGACCCTGTACTACTAAACCACAACAGCTCTGACAGCATGTAACTCCTTTAAATAAGCCCAGCTCATCTACTGAACTAGGCTAAAAATGCCAGCCTCGGGGCTGGAGTGCAGCTCATTGGATATGCACCAGTCCCTGGGCTCAATCAGTAACGAGGCAAAAGGAGGAGAGAGGAGTAAAACCTGCCTACGTGGAGCTGGAAAGGGAGTAATTGATAATGCTTTAAATGAAAATCATTGATAAACTTAAAAAAAAATCACATTAAAATGCCAGTTAATACTAAAGTGACTGAGCCCAGGATTCCTCGACATTTGAGCCCTAACTAAGCTTTAGGGGTCTAGCACAATTGCCAACATTGCCCACAGAAGGCAAAGCCGACTCAGATCATCTCTGAGGCTGAATTAAAGAGAAGTCAAAACAGAATATTCAAAACTGCAAGTGGCAGAACTGAGAGGCCTGGGGCAGTGATCACTGTGAGTGGGAAACGGAATTCAACTCTTAAGTTAGTCTCTTTCTCCTCTATCCATACAAACCCTTGCAGTAACTGGGGAAGAGATGCTCAGTGGTTATAAGCACTGGCAAGGTCTTCTGGTGGCCACAACCATCTGTAACCCCATTCCAGAGGATCCAATGCCCCCTTCTGTCCTCCGAGGCACCAAGCACACTGTAGTGTAGAGATAATTCAAATCAAACAATCACACAAATAACAATAAATAAAGCTAAATACCCCCCACCCTCTTGCCAGTAATCATGTTTTCTGGGCACTTTTGTCTATTTATTGTTTTTCTCAAGATAGGGCACTGCGCTCACTCTGGAGGCCAGGCTGGTCTCAAACTCATGGCTGGGAGTTATTTGTATTTACGTGTTTCTTATTTAGGCTGGTAACACCCAGCTAAGTTGTCTACTTTTAGTTCCAAAGACAGTAAATGGAAGACAGCTCAGCTGAAAGCAGCCTGGTGGCCCACTCCTGTGATCCTAGCATTAGAGCGCCTCAGACAGTGGGTCAGGAGTTCAGGACCAACAGGCTGTCATGAAGGAAAGCAGGAAGACAGGCAGGAAGGGGAGGGAGAGAGCCCAGCGAGTGTTACAGCTAATAGTGAAGGTGCAGCCTTCTCAATCGTCAAGAGTGAAAAAGGTCATCTTTTCATACTTAATCACAGAGTTTTCTTTTTACCCTAGCTCATTAAAATAAATTAACACTAAAAAAAAAGAAAAGGCCTCGTTTATTTTTGTTATATTTACTGGAATAATCTTGTCCTATGCTAAATCAGATTTAGTTTCTTAGAAGAAATTACCATGTTTAGCTACAGGTTTGTTACATGTTTACATGCCGATTATAAACTATGGGTCACCATGTCTACAACACAGTAAGCCACCCATAAAAGGCAGCTATTAAACCCATCCATTCTCCTACACGTCCAACGACAAGATGAGCTGTCTTGTTCTGTACTCATCTCAAGAACCCAGCCACTACTTGGTGGTGTGCGGTACACACTAATGACTAAATGGCTATGGATGACCTAGAAGTAATTCTTAACGCTCACTCCCAAGGCATGGGTTCAAGTGGGCCCAGCCAAGGGCTGGAGAGAGGCCTCCCCAGAGGAGGCACTCACGTTCCTGTTTGAGTTTCCTTACATTCACCACAAAGATTTTCCCCATGCCCCAAACCACACAATCAATGCTTTGCAACAATGTGGTCTTTAACGCCTGTTTCCCTTTTCAGGCAGTGAATAAAGTTCCTTAAAACTTGGAGAACTTAGCTTAGTTCCCTTTACACTTTTAAAAAGAAAGATATTTGTCAAACCATACCAATTCTCACATTTCCAGACTGATTGACTTATTCATCTCTGATTTACAGTTGGTAACACTACAGTTTATCTCTTGTTGTTTCTTTTTACCGTTGTTCACTAAATACTACAAATAAAAATAACAATAATCGGGGTTGGGGATTTGGCTCAGCGGTAGAGTGCTTGCCTAGCAACCACAAGGCCCTGGGTTCGGTCCCCAGCTCCGAAAAAAAGAAAAGAAAAAAAAAAAAAACAAAAAAACCCAATAATCTTAAAAAAGAAAGTTACAAATCACTGTATATCATGTCCCATTCAGGGATTCCTTTCTTGAAGAGACCTCAGGTCCCTCACAACTTATTACAGTCGGCAGTAGGACAGCCTTCTCTCTCCTCAAGACTTCAGTCTAAATCCCCCTCTATTATCTCCATTCAAGTGGACTTCATTATTCTCCAACATCTCAGAGGATGAAGAAGAAAGGGAACACAGGCCTCAAAGTGGATTAAAAAAGAAATCCAAGAAGCCAGGTATAGTCTTGCATACCTTTAACTGCAGCACTCTGGGAGACAGAGGCCAGCTGATCTGCGTTGGAGGCCAGCCTGGTCTACAATGTAAATTATAGGACAGCCCATCTCAAAAACAACAGCCAACAAACAAACAAACAAACCAAAAGGTGCTTTTCAGATGCATCTAAAAAGCTGCTAATTGAAAACAATTTCAAGTAACCCGAGAGCGGTAACGCCTATACATCTGACTGGAGGTGACATTTGCTCAGTCACAGACAGTTTCAGTTATCTTTCCCTCATGGATAGGCTACATAAATCTCTAAGGTAGAATGTCTGGGGCTGGAGAGATGGCTCAGTGGGCTGGAGAGATGGCTCAGTGGTTGAGAGCACTGACTGCTCTTCCAGAGGTCCTGAGTTCAATTCCCAGCGACCACATGGTGGCTCACAACCATCTGTAAGGGAATCCAATACCATCTTCTGGTCTGTCTGAAGACAGTGTACTCATATGTAACACATACACAAATCTTTAAAAAAAAAAATCCCTGGGGGCTGGAGAGATGGCTCAGTGGTTGAGAGCACTGTCTGCTCTTCCAGAGGTACTGAGTTCAATTCCCAGCAACCACATGGTGGCTCACAACCATCTATAATCAGGTCTGGTGCCCTCTTCTGGCCTGCAGGTGCATACATGCAGGCAGAAAGCTGTATGATGTATACATAATAAATAAATAAATGTTAAAAATTTAAAAAAAAAATGTCTGTGTCTCTGGAAGACAGGCAAGGAACTGACAGACTAGAAGGCAGGGCTGAAAGCAGGGTTTTTTCTTTTTTGTTTTGTTTTTTTTTGCTGCAGACCTCTTTGACCCTTATTTCAAGCGACCTGCTTTGTGCTGTGCACTGCTGCAGTGTAAGGCCAGGACTGTGCCATGGTTACATCACTAGGCCAGCACTACCTATGTTCAAGAAACTGTTTGGTAAGGGCTGGGGATTTAGCTCAGTGGTAGAGCGCTTACCTAGAAAGCGCAAGGCCCTGGGTTCGGTCCCCAGCTCCGAAAAAAAGAACCAAAAAAAAAAAAAAGAAACTGTTTGGTAGAAGTCTATCTCATTGGGAGGCTGTGCTCAATCCCATTGCAAGAAAGTAACAGCACTAGAGGAAGTGGTGTTGGTTTCACTGTGGCAAGTCACTGTAAAGCTGGCTCTTCTGCCAGGGCAGCAGTGGCCCTAGGAAACCCTGCAAGTTCCCTCTCCCAGAAGCCCTGAGTTCTGCTCCATCCTTCCCAAGCATCCAAATGGGGACAAAAGCCTGATGCTGTAACAGTGAGCAATGAAGACTGGAGATACTGAGGGAGCTGGTGAGTACTAGAGAAACAAACCAATCACAAACACGGGATGTAAATTATTGACATCCCCTTTAAAATGCAAACTGCCAGTCTGTAAACTTGGGGGAAAGAGGTCAGGGCTGGTGCTATCAGCAGCACAGCCTAGGCAGCTCCAACGAGCAAACGCAATATGATCTGTTGCCGGACATGGTTGCACAATCGCAATTACCAGGAAGATTCTACCAAACAGGAAATTCACGATGTGACTTTAAGTAACACAGGATTCATACTTGAAGATTAACACATCCAGAAGCCTAGAATTTGTTCCAAAGGGGGGGAAAAAAAACATTTCACAGGCTCTTTCAGGGAAACGTGAATATAAATCACTAAAACGCAGAAGAGTCTAGTCTGTTGAGTCTGGTCTTTACTTTCAGATAGGGAGGTCTAAACTGACACTGAGTCCCAATAAATGAGACTATATGAATCCTTGAAAGTCCCTGACATTTCTGGAGTGGACCTTTGACTGTATAAATTTAATCTGAAACCTGCTCCCAGGGCCTTGTGTGGTAGCAAATGCCTTTATTCTCAGCGCTGGCAGGAGACAAAATTTGTTGAGTTCCAGGCCAGGCTTTGGTCTAGCCACTGAGGCTCAGGCCAGACAGGGCCATCCATAGTGAGACTCTGTCTCAAACGAACTCAAACAAAAAGCCGAAGTGTTAATGAAAGCTGAAAGGCATCGTTTTCTGCGGCCAGGTTCTCCCGAAAAACCCCCATGTGCCTCGGTGCTTACAAGCTTAAAGCCCCCTGCAAATCTTCTAAGGGGCTTAAAGAAAGAAAAGCATCCCAATTAAAAACCATTTACAACTCCAGCACTCGGTCCCACCTTTTTGATCTTTGAGGGGCGCCCAACAGATCAGAACCACTCTGGCTCCGTATGGAAAACTGGTTTTGTCAAACAATACTGAACTGAGCAGCGCTGTGTGACTAAGCTGAGAGCTGGAGCGTCCTTGCAGGCACTGCCACCCTCCCTCCCCGAAAAGGAAATACGCTTTCAACCGAATCGGAAACACACCACGGCAAGCTGGCACCCCGCGGTCCCCGAGATAAAGTCGGTATTATTTTAAGCCCTTCGGGGTGCTGCTAATTCAGGTGCGAATCCCAAAAGAACGTTTCCCGATTCTGGGTTTTTCGACCGAAGCTTGCAAAAATGGTTAAATGGGAGGGAAAAACTGAGAAAGAGAAAAAAAAATTCCGGGAAAGGGAGCGCTTTTTCTTGCAAGTTTCGTTCAGGTGACCGCAGTCCCCGGGTCAGGCTTTGACCTACTGCTCCTCGCCGGAGCTGCGCCCAGCTCGCCCGCTCCCCGGGGCAGGGCTCCTGCGTGCCAAGTGGCGGTACCCGGAGGCAGGGTCCAGAGGCCGCACGGCTGCAGAGGGACCCCCGGGAGGAACGATCTTGCGAGCATGGAGAGCACAGGGTGGAGCCCCATCACACCGCGCCCACGGCTGACCCGATCCCGCACACGGTTCCCCACCCACCTGAGTGTGCAGGGCGAGGGGTGCAGGACACGTCCCGCTCCAACTGCCCCCTGCACCCCCAAGACACGCCCGCAGGAGAATTCCTGCCGCTGGGCGCATCGCTGAGCTGTGGGGACAGGCCTGGCGCTCAGGCATGCAGGGCCACCCTGCTTGCTCCACCACGTTCCCTCCCACCCCCGCCCCCAACCCCAAGCCCGGCGACACTCACCACACCGAGCCGTAGGCTCCCGAGCCCACCGGGGACAGGTTCTGGTATCGCTCGGGCACCTCCCAGACGGTCTTGTTCAGCTCCTGCCGGTAGAACGTGGGCCTCTCCTGCGACATCTTCCAGCGGCGGCAGCGCGGCGACGAGGTGGCCGAGCGAGGGCCCCTGCCAGCAGCCGCACGCTCTCCTCTGCGCCCTCTCGCTCGCCCGCGGCAGACCCGACCCCGCGCCCGCGCAGGTGTGGAGGCTGCGACCCACGGCTCCTGTCAGCCGCGGCGGCACCTACGAGCCTCGGCAACGAGCGGGAGCCGGCTGCACGGTTCGACGCAGCTCCCGCCGCGGTCCCCTTGCAGCCGCTCCCTGGGGAGCGCACGCCGACGCTGCGCGACAGCCGCTCGCGCTCTAGCGCCCGCTCGGGCTCCAGTGGCCGCGATCTCCCCCCTCTCCCCGCAGGCAGCGGCCGGGGAGGCTCTAGCAGGACTCTCGCGAGAACAGCTCCGCGAGCCGAGATCTTACCCAATATGGAACCTGCCCGTGGGGCGGGGGTGCTCGAGAAGAGCGCGCGGGACGGGAAGATCTCGCGAGAAGAGAGACACGGCTCCGGGAGCTGAGGCAGGAACTCTAGGGGAGACTCTGCTCCCGGGGGCGCCGAGGGTGGGGGCGGACCGCAGCGTAGGCCGCGCGCGCCTCTCTGTGGTCGGACCGGCGAATGCCCGGCGCCGTGGCGGAAAACCACTGGGACGGCGTCGGGGGGTGGGGGGGGGGAAAGAGAGCCAAGCGGTCTTTGAGCTCCGAGCCACCTGCTCACCGGAGCCGGCGATTTCCAAGAAAGATTTGCAAGAGCAGACTGGCCCTGTCCAGAAAGCTGTTGCGTTCCCATCCGCTCAAGGACGCGTGGCTTATCTCGGGACGCTGATGAAACCTGTCCCCCTCCCCACCCAGGCAAACATTAACCCGGTCTCAAAGCCCAGGCTCTCCCTCCCGCCGGACGCTCCTAGCAGCTTCTAAATGTCCTCACCAGAAGAACCACCGTGGAAGGTGTAGGAGGAGGTTCCAGGGACCCACTAGGGAGTTCGATGCACAAGGTCAGAGGTGGACGTCAGGAATGGCCACTTTGAGGCTGAGACCTGCGTTTGCAAGGCCCTGGGTTCGATACCCATGACTGGAAGGGAAACACACACACTCTCTCTCTCTCTCTCTCTCTCTCTCTCTCTCTCTCTCTCTCTCTCTCTCTCTCTCTCTGCAGGTAGGTCATTCCATTTCAGGAAAGTTTCTCATTTATTTTACTTATTTAGATGTACACATCCTGTAATGCCAGCGTTTGGAAAGACCAGGAGACCCGTCTCATGTATTTGATTTTATTTATTTACTGAATTATTTAGATTTATACAGCCTGTGATTCTAGCATCTGGAAAGACCAAGAGACCCTTCTCATATATTTGATGTATTTATTTAGATTTACGTAGCCTGTAATTCCAGCGTTTGGAAAGACCAGGAGACCAGCCTCTGCTATATAGTGAGTAGTTAAGAGACCTGCCTGGGCTGTTATGAGACCATATCTGGAACACCCCAAAGCCCATGACTCCGGTTCGAGACCGACTCCTGCCAATTTAGAACCATCCAAAATTTAGAAATTTAAAGGAAAAATTGGGAGAATTTTAAGAACTTAAATTGAGGGAGCTGGAGAGATGGCTCGGTGGTTAAGAGCACTGACTGCTCTTCCAGAGGTCCTGAGTTCAATTCCCAACAACCACATGGTGGCTCACAACCATCTGTAATGAAATCTGATGCCCTCTTCTGGTGTGCCTGAAGATGGCTAAATAAATCTTTAAAAAAAAAAAAAAAAGAAGAAGAAAAAAAAAGAACTTAAATTGAGAGGATTTTAAAGACATAATTCATGAGAAATTTAAAGAATCCACGCCTTTGGAAGTTTGGGGAAACGACGAGGGCTTCGGACATTTATTAAGACAAGTCTGTTGAGCTTCCTTAGGCCCCGGTTCTAGTCTCCACGAGGGAAACCCAGCCCTCCATTCCCACCTAGTGGAATCTTCCGTAGAAGCCGAGAAAAAGATAATAAAAGTGAACGGGGAAAGTTAGACCCGTAAGAACTCACATCCACCCACCCCTACGCGGAGCAGGAGGACCGGGAACTCCTATTCTCGTGCCTGTTTCTGGAAGATCCGAAGGGTCCCGGCCCAGGTCTGTGGAGGGCAGCCAGAGACCCCTTCTCCTCGCCCAGATGCCGTCCTCGCTCGTCACCCGCACAGCCGGAACGCCGGCGGGTTCTGCAGCAACGGCTCGGGAACTGCCGGCCTCTGCGTCCGCAGCACCGCCGCCAGCCAGGCTGGAGCCGAGTCTGTCCCCAGCGTCTGCGCTCCTGCCGGTCACCGGAAACCAGGTGAGCCCTGCCTGCCGCCTCCCGTAGCATGGCTGCTTGGGTCACCTGCAGAGCTAGGAGAGTCCCAAGCACTAGTGGGTGAATGAGTGAATGGCGGTGGTCCCTGGAATGAATGAGTGAATGAATAAATGAATGAATGGCGGTGGTCCCTGGAACTTGTGTCTCCTATTGAGAGGCTGCGTGAGAGACAGCACTGACAAGAGACAAGATGGTCTTTGCACACTGGATCCTTTCAAACTCGCCCCTGTGTTATCAGCAGCTGAAGGGACTGGACTGTGGGCCTTGCCACACTTCCACCCTATCGTGTCCTAGGCTCAGAGCCCCTTTTGCTTACCCTTACTGTTTTGCTCATTTTGTTTTCTCTGGCTGAACCCTACCCCCCTCCGCCCCCTTCTGTGTCTTCTGGTCCTTAGGGACTGTGGTTTGGGTCCTCCCTCAAGCCAGTCATGAATGTCTCTCCAACACAGCCCCTTGGTATCATGCTGTATAGCATTAAGGAGGGCTTTAGTTGGAAGTGAGTTTTGTTTTATGGTTTTAGGAAGCACGTGAAAGAGGACTTAAATCAGGTAAAAAAAAAAAATTCTTGCACCTTAACTAATTTTCTGGGTTTCCTGCCCGTTGGGTCAACATTTTATAAATCAAGTTACATTTTTTTGCATGTAAAATATTCCAATTAGAGATTCTGTAAATGATCTGCAAATGGATAAATGACGGACAGACGGATGGACAGGTGGATGGCTGAAGGCAGCAGTAGTGAAAGAGCTGGGTTAACATGCTTCTATTTTCGAGTATTTTTAGCAGAGGGAGATAAAGACAGGGACTACAGCTCAGAAGACAGCAGCCTTTCATGTTAGGCCCTCAGATGGATTTCCAGCGCAGGAAGGAAAAAAACAAAAGAATTAAGGCATGTGTGGTGGCACACACTGTATGTAGAACTAGAGTTTCATAAAGGTTGCTCATGGAGCGAGAGATACGGCTCTTTCAACACCTATAACCCAGCACTGGGTAGACGGGGGCAGGAGGAAGGCGATGTCAAAGCCCGCTATGCTCCATGAGATCCTGTCTCAAAATCAACAGCAGACAAGAAAGATGAGTGGTGTACACTGTGGCACCCTTCGTGCTGCTCTGGTCAGGGCCCCAGTTCTCCGCTGCTGCTTCTCTTTCTGTGTTTTAGACAGGCTCTCACTGTGGCTGTCAGCCCAGCACTCAGAGATCCGCCTGCCTCTGTCCCTGGAGTGCTGGGATTCAAGGTGTACAACACTTCACTAGGCTTCCCCAGCTTCTTAACACACTTTGGACTGCCCCAGAAATAGTTACTCAGGAGATGATTTTTATTTGGTTTGTGGTTTTGTTTGTTTGCCTTGATAGAGAATCTCATACAGCTTGGGTTTACCTCAAGCTGGATGTGTAACAGAGGCTTGAACCCTCCCTGATCCTCCCGCCTCGTGTCCCAAGTGCCAAGGGTACAGGCTTGTGCAACCACACTCGGCTCCCTTTAGGAACAGGCTTTTGTTTTTAAAGTTTGTTTATTTTGTGTGTGTGGTCATCGATGCAGGCCACACTGCCCGGTGCAGGTCCAAGGACTACTTGTGGAAGTCGGTTTCTCTCCTTTCACCTTGTGGGTCCCAGGGCTGTTAGGCTTGCTGGCAGGCAGAGCTGGCTCACCAGCCCTCCTCTAGGATCACTTTTAAACCTCCCTCTTCTTTCCCCCCTCCTTTCCCCCCTCCTTTGCCCCTTTCTCTCTCCCCCTCCTCCCTTCTCTCAGTTTAAAGTTGATGTCACTCAGATGTTTTTAATTATTTTTCTTATATCATCTCTAATTGTGTTGAATCCTGTCCCTGAAATACCTAGTCTCCCCCCCCCCCCCAACGTGTCTCAGCCCACCTTCTCCAGGAGTTGACCTTTCCCCAGGCTGGGGTCCTTGGTGTTTCTCTAGGTCATGTGATTTTAAGACAGGAACCTGTTTTACAGGGGATAGGGCCTGAATTGTGGCCGTGCTGACTCACTGTGGCTCACTGAGGAACTCCTTACACCTGTCAGAGAGGAAGATGCCTGCGCCTCCCCAGTGTAAAGCCTGGGGAGGGGTGGGGGCTAACCACGGGTGGTCCTCCCCTCCCTCCCCCCTCCCCTCCCTCCCCCCTCAGGCTCTGCACTGGGGAGATGCTGGTGTCTTCCCTGCTGCATTCCAAGGAGGAGTTGGGAGATGACTTCGCCCTGAACCTTTAGCACTGAGGAGGAAAGTGGTCAGAATGCTTTATCTCTTAGTCTGTGCACGTGTACATGCCTGGTGCATGCAGAGGTCAGAGGAGAGCGTCAGATCCAGGGAGACAGAAGCTACAGACGGCTGTGAGCCACCATGTCAATGGCAGGACCCAAACCCTGGTCTTCTTGTTTGCAGGGACAGCTGAGCCAGCTCTCAAGTCCCCTCATTGGATTATTAATCAGACATGGTGGTACTTACTTACCTGTTATCCAAGGTGGGGGCAGGAAGAACAGGAGGCCAATGTTATCCTCTGATGCAATAGTAAGGTTCTGGCTGGCCTGACTTAAATAGTAATTAAAAAAAAAAAAAAGGCCAGGTGCTGTGTCAAATGCCTTTAACCCTGGTTCGTGGGGGTTAGAGGCAAGTGGATCTCTGGTATTCAAGGACAGCCTACTTTACACAAGTTCCAGGACAGCCAGAGCTACCTAGTGAGACCCTTTAAAAGACAAACACAGGCCCCAGACACACACAGTAAACACTGAAGTTGTCTGAACTTCTGAGCCTTGTTCAGTTGGGTGTGGGGTTCGCTTGCTCACCTGATTGTTCTAACAGCATCTCGACCGTGTAGCCCAGGCTGATCTCAAACTTGTGATCCTCCTGCTTCTGTGGTCCTGGGATTACAGGCCAGGCCCTCACACCCGTGTCCGCTAGGAAAAAAAGAGAACAAGTCCTTTGACTCTGACAGAGAATAGTTTTGAGTTTTAAATTGTACAACATGGAGGAAAGGTCTTGTAAAACTGCTGTGCAAAGATACTGTTATTGTATGTGAATTACATTCCCTTCAAAAGATTCTGACGGCAGGCAGTGATGCACAGCTATGGCTCCGGTCTCAGGGCCAAGTCAGGGAGACTGCTGGGCACTCCCCATTCACCATTGCCAGGCTGAGCAGCAAAGGAAACAGGGAGAGCAGGCCATGCATGCCATCGCTCGCTCGAGACGTGGAAGCTGGAAGATCATGATGTCAGTTATCCTTGCCTATGTTGTCAGTTTGAGGCTAACCTGGGCTATAAGAGACCCTACCTCAAAAAGAGGAAGGGTGCTGGAGAGATGACTCAGCTGATAAAAGTGCATACTGCTCTTGC
The DNA here is from genome assembly GCF_021556685.1 of Rattus norvegicus. Taxonomy (NCBI): domain Eukaryota; kingdom Metazoa; phylum Chordata; class Mammalia; order Rodentia; family Muridae; genus Rattus; species Rattus norvegicus. Next base: position 7,526,768 of record NC_141553.1, on the reverse strand, counting down.
AGAGGGCCTGAGATTGGTTCCCAGGAACCCCACTGGGCAGCTCACAGCCACCAACTCCAGCTCCCATTTCTGGCCTTGGAGAACACCTATACATAAGAGCATACAAAGACACACACACACACACACACACACACACACACACACACACACATGCATACACCATGCACACACCTCACACCACACACATGCCCCCCACACCCACATACATGCACAGACACACACACACACGCCCCCCAAACACACACACACACATACACACGCACACACATGCCCACACCACATGTACGCACACAAAGACAAATAATAAAAGTACCTTTTAAAAAAAAATCAAGAAAAGTGCTAATTGATTTAAATTTCTAAAAATATGTTTCTTTTGTCTCAAAACTCTTGAGACAGGGTTACTCTATGTAGTCCTGGCTGGCTAACCTGGAACTTGCTATGTACCCCAGGCTGGCCTGGACTTCACAGAAATCCTCCTGGTTTTGCCTATCAAGTGCTGGGATTAAATAAGAACATGCTACTACACCCAGCCCTAAATATTTTTTTGTTACATTTATTTATTTGGTGGGTAGAGCGGTGGTGCCATGTGTCATCATGTATGTAAGGTCAGAGGGCACTTGCAAGAGTCAGTTACTGTCTTATCATATGGGTCCTAAGGCTTGAACACGGGTCTCAGGCTTTCACCACAGAGCCATCTCACTGGCCCTAGTACATGTTGGTTGGTTTGGTTTGGTTGGTTTGGTTTGGTTGGTTTGGTTTGGTTGGTTTGGTTTGGTTTGGTTGGTTTGATTTTCTCACGACAGAATTTCTCTTAAAATTTCTCTTAAACTCATTCTGTAGACCAGGCTGGTCTGGAACTCCGAGATCCACCTACCTCTGCCTCTCTAGTGCTGGGATTAAAAGCCTGAGCCACCACTGCCCAGCCATACCTGTTTTTACCTGATGTCTTTGCAGCTAATCCAGGAACAATGCAAACAGAGAGGAGCAGCCAGGGTTTTGGCAACAGATATAGGCAAATACCTTTTATGTACGATGTCAAGCGAAGCGTATACAATGAGGAGAATTTCCAGCAGGAGCACAGGAGGAAGGGCCCCACTTCTGGGAACATGGACATCAACATCACCACCTTCAAGCACCACGTCCAGTGCCGGTGCGTGTACCCAGCCTCTCAGCTGCCAACAAGCCAGGCAGGAGAAAGCTTAACATGACTTCTCTGTCGCCTACTCGGTCTCCTTCTCTGGAGGCGTCGTCAGAGCCCTGTCGTTTGGGGGAGGGCGGGGGGTATGTCTCTCTCTCTCTCTCTCTCTTTCTCTCTCTCTCTCTCTCTCTCTGTGGGTATGTATGTGTGGGTGGGTGTGTATCTTGCAGGGTCCTCTGATTATAAACTTCTTGGGCATTGCCTTTAGACTGTCTTCTGGCATGCCACTATAACAAAAGACCCAAGCCTCAGGAATTTCTAAATGACAAGGTTTGTTTGGCTCATGATTCTGATAGCCTATGGGTTCTCATGTCCTGGTAAGGACACCCTGCTGTGTCACAACAGCAGGAGCACAGGAGGAAGGGCCCCACTTCCAGGAAGGTGGACATCGACATCACCACCTTCAAGCCCCATGTCCAGTGGTGGACAGGGAAGCCTCACTTTATAGAACCTGCTCTCTCCATGTAGTGGTGCTGCACAGCATTTATCCCAGCACTCGGGAGGCAAAGACAGGCAGAGCTCTGAGCCTGATCTGCAGAGTGAGTTCCAGGAGAGCCAGAGCTTCACAGAGAAACCCTGCTCCAAATGGATAAATAAATATACGTATATTTTATTTATCCATTATATAATAAAATAAAAATATATAAAGAAAAACCAAACCCCTGCTCTCCTGGTGCTACGTCAGCCTCACAAGAGCTGGCTGCAGGCACAAGGAAGAGGCTCCTGCGGCCCAGGCCTCAGTGCTCACTACTCGTAAACGTTGCCTCCAATGGAGCCAAGCTCTTAGCACTGGGACCTCTGGGAGACTCACCACATCCGCTCATCATAGGCATAAAGTCCTCGAGTGTCCCCACAAGTATCTGGGGATGACGCCTAGTAAACTCATTGTTCAATCAGGGCAGGCAAAATGGCTCAGGGGGTAGAGGTGCTTGCTGCAAAGCCTGAGGACCTGAGTTCAATCCCTGGGACCCACTTGGTGGAAGGAGAGAAAACGACTTTACAAAGTTGTCACCTGGTCCTCTCTACCCTACATAAATGTAAAAGCACACCAGCTGCCACAGAGAGTTCGTTCTGACAGTAAACAGTGGTGACAGAGATTCTTGTACCGTCTACATCGTGGCCATGACAGAGGTGACAACACCTCTCAGTCCCACCCCACTATCAAGGGGCTCTGAACCCCTTTCTGTGCTGTGAACCCCTTAGCAAACCGACAAGTAAAGGGGCCTCTTTTCAGGGTCGTCCCTCTTATTCTTCATTGTTTTGTTTTTAACTTGAGACGGTCTCAGTTGGGCCTCATGCTCACTATGTAGCCCAGGCTAGCCTTGAAGTCCTGGTCCCCCTGCCTCCACCACACCCAGCTCCTTTACTTTGTTTCGTTTTCCCAGTGCTGGGGATGGAGCCCACAGTTTACATACATGAGGAAAGCACTCTGTCCCTGAGCTGTGTCCCCTGACTGCTGAGAGTTTTGTTGTGATTGTTGGCTGTAGTAAAGTGTGTGACACCCAGCTGATGGTTCAGCCATTTCTAGTGGGGATCTTGTGGCATAGTTGTTATTATGCAACTACCACCACAGTTGGTTTGCAAAAACGTTTTCACCACCTCAAACAGAAACTCTGTACTCATGTAGCAGTCAGCTCCCCACCTCTCACCCACCCTTCCAGAAGTCTCCATGAGCCTACCCCTCTAGACAGAGCTGTGAACCTGCCCTTTGCATTCACGCAGAGCTGTGCACCATTTGTCTTTCTGTGTCTGCCGTGCTTCTCTTAGCACCACTCTTTGAAGGTCCATCTGCATTATAGCAAGGCCCGCACACTGCCTCTTCTCGATGGCTGACTGATAATCCCTTGTGCTTGTGCACCTTCTGCCTGTCCATCCGTTTGTTAACAGACACCCTGTTAACACCCTGTCGCTGTGAACATTGGCATAGGTCTGTTTCAATCCCGGTTTGGAATTCTCCCAGCACCCTGCATAAGAGCAGAATTCCCAGGTCACATGGCAGTTCTTCATGCACCTATGAGCTGCTATGTGCATGCCGGGAACTAAACTCTGGGCCTCAGGAAGAGTAGCCAGCGCTCTTAGGTAATGAGCACCGCCCTAGCTCCTGCAAAGTCTTTACTTTGATAAAACTCAGTCTGCTTTAGTCTGAGAATTTTATAAGTTAGCTCTGTTTTTTTCTCTCTCTCTCTTTGCTAGAGGTTGACCCTGGGATCTCATCCACAAGACACATCCTCTACCACTGAGCCACGTCCAAACCTCCTCTTACATTTTATTTTGAAACAAGGTCTTGCTAAGTTGCCAGGCTGGTCTTAAGTTTACTCTATAACTTAGACTGACTTTGAACCTTTGATCCTCCTGCCTCAGAATCCCAGGTAGCTGAGGTTAACAGGCCTGAGCCACTAGCCTGTTAGTTTTCACTCTTTTTTTTTTTTCTTTTTCTTTTTTTCGGAGCTGGGGACCGAACCCAGGGCCTTGCGTTTGCTAGGCAAGCGCTCTACCACTGAACTAAATCCCCAACCCCTAGTTTTCACTCTTAAATCTAAGTCCGACCTATTTTTAACTGAAATTTGGTGCCTTATTTAAAGTCAGGTGCACTGTGTTCTTTAATAACTGGACAGTCCACTTTAGCCACATGGTCTAGTAAGAAGAATAGATACTTTACCATTAAATGTCTCATCAAGAATAGTATTTATTTGATTTTTATGCATTTATTTAGTCTACATAAGTACACTGTAGCTGTCTTCAGACACACCAGAAGAGGGCATCAGATCTCATTACAGATGGTTGTGAGCCACCATGTGGTTGCTGGGATTTGAACTCAGGACCTCTGGAAGAGCAGTCAGTACTCTAACCACTGAGCCATCTCTCCAGCCCCAGCACAAACTCTTAACTGCTTAAATCATCTCTCTGCTCAATAATTTCATAATATATAAATTAGATAAAATTGAAAGGAGAAACAGTTATATTAAAATATAGTGGGCCAGGCAGTAGGGTACATGCTTTTAGTCCCATTACTGGGAGGCCAGGACAGGTGGATCTCTGAGTTCCAGGCTAGCCTGGTCTACAAAGTGAGTTTCAGGACAGCCAGAGTTACACAGAGAAACTCTGTCTCAATTTTCTTTCCCAAAACACACACACACACATACATACATACATACATACACACACACACACACACACACACACACACACACACACACACACACACACACACAGGTCTAGTAACCACCATAGTTTCAAGGAAGTAATAAATGTAAATAATATTTCAAGGTATCTCTAGCAATAGTAACATTCTGGTTATAATGTCCAATTCTGTAGCTTCTAATTCAGTTTATAATCAATGTTTCTTATTTTTTAAGAGATTCATTTATTTATATGAGTACACCGTCACTGTCTTCAGACTCACCAGAAGAGGGCATCAGATCCCATTACAGATGGTTGTGAGCCACCATGTGGTTGCTGGGAATTGAACTCAGGACCTCTGGGAGAACAGTCAGTGCTCTAACTGCTGAGCCATCTCTCCAGCCTTATAATCAATATTCCTAATTGAAGGAGCCGTGGTGGCATGTGCCTATAACCCCATCAAGGCTGAGGCAGAACGACGGTCATGAGTCTGAGTTCTGCCTAAACTTCATAGAATGCCAGACAGCTACAGAGCAAGATGTCTGCAAACAACCAACCAACCAGCACAGAAGGAAATACGAAAATTTGGCAGCACTTGGTGGAAATAATAATTCTTTGTCACAAAATTCACATTCCCCTCAAGTTTCACCTAAGACTTTCAAATTCCGTTAACCTGAGGTTAGGAGTCCTGGGGTGTACATCATGACGGTAACTCTCATTACTGCCACCGCCCTCACCCACACCTGGCCTCTGCCACCATCTTGCCTGCGGCTGTTGATAGCCAAGTCCTCCGTATCTCTGCTTCTGCTCCCTTTATCCATGTCCTGCCTTCTGCTTCTACGGCACCGCCCTACCATCCTCTGCCTCAGACAACAGTGAATGTCTCAGCTGGTACAAGGCTGAGGGTTCTGTCCTCAGAATCATTGCAAGCAGACAATGTGGTTGTCTTTCATAACTCCACCCTCGCAGCAAGTATTACTAGGGCCATCAACCTCTCGGGCCTCCGCCTGCAACACTCCCTCCAGACACTGACCAGACCGTCTCTGCCTCCCTGGCCAGTCTTGCCTTTCCTTTTTATTTTTCAATTAAAGGTCCGAGTGATGTTACGGATGTTTTAAGTCTCGGTCCTTTTTTTGCCCTTACTGCTTACATTCATCCTTCCATTTCTAAAGTACCATTCCGACCTCTTCTGAATTTTAACCGTAAATCCAGGCCAGCAGGGCACTGAAAGTATGACCCTGGTCCCAGGAGGCTTCCTCTGCAAGCCAATGCCTGCTCTCGTCCAGCTGTGCCTGCTCTTCTCCAGCTGTGTGCAGGCCATAGCTGACTTACCCAGCAGGCCTGTGCTGTCTCCTCCAAACAGTAGGAAGGGGGACAGTGCCTGCCTTGGATTTGGCGAGGAAATGTGAAGGAATTTTGTTTTTATGTCTAGGAATAGTGAATGCTAGATAAGTGGCTTTGGTTTTCTGGTTGAGGAAGGTTTGGGGTAAATTAATCTTTTAACTCCATCTCTTCCTTTCTGCAGAAAACCACCTTATCTCATTCCTCGTGTTCTTCCTGTGGGTTGGCAACTCCCTATTCTCTTGGTGTCAAACGCCCCTGTGCCTTCTCACCAATTCTGACACTCCTCACTCTTTCGTTTGTTTTAGACAGTCTAATGGAGCTCAGACTGGCCTCAAATTTACTATGTAGCCAGACAGAGATGACCTTGAATATTCATTCTCTCTCTCTCTCTCTCTCTCTCTCTCTCTCTCTCTCCCTCCCTCCCTCCCTCCCTCTCCCTCTCTCCCTCTCTCCCTCTCTCCCTCTCTCCCTCTCTCTCCCTTCCTCCCTCCCTCCCTCCTCTCTCTCTCTCTCTCTCTCTCTCTCTCTCTCTCTCTCTCTGTGTGTGTGTGTGTGTGTACACACATGCATACACACTGTATGGAAGTCAGAGAACAAGCTTGGGTGTTGGATCTTGCCTTCCACCTTGTTAGAGATGTTGTCCCATGTTTGCTCCTGCAAATGCAGCTTGCTGTCTGGTCAGCTCCTGAGAGTCCTGTCTCTATTCCCATCTCCCTAGGGATGGTACTAGGGATTCAGAATCGGGTCCTCATACTGAGCCACACCCTAGCCCACATTTCTCACTTAAGAGACCTTCATTAAATCAGAATTTTTCTCCGAAAGCCTTCCCATTTCCCCCATTGGCACTAGTTTCCTGTTGCTCTGACTCCCTAAGACCCAATTTTCCCCAATGCCAAAGACCTCAATGACTGCACAGAGATAATGGACTTCAGCCAAATGGGCCATGTGGAGGAAGGGCACTGCACCAGGTGAAGGAAGAGATTGCCCTAACGCCTTGCTCTGGGTTTGAGGCGGGAGCATCAGGCTCCTCTATGATTGCACACCTACCTCAAACCCAGCACCTCACTTGAAAATAGCAGTGGAATATTCCTTCTACGCCACCAGTAGTCTCGCTTCCTGGCCTCTAAGCATAAGGGAGCAGCTGTCCACAGTAAGCTCAGCATTGTAGAGAAGCCAGAAGCGGAGCTGGGCATCAGAGACATGGCTTCCTGCCCCAGCTCTGCTCATGTGTGGGGCGCTTTCTTTGGGAAAATTATCCATAATTATTAGACCTCATATACCTCAGAGATGCTCATGGTTATGCCAGACAGCAAAATGGGGTTGGAGCTGGCCAGGGGGCTCAGTAGTTAGGAGCACTGGCTACTCTTGCAGAGGATCTAAGTTCAATTCCCTGCACCCATAACCACCCATAACTCCAGCTCCAGGGGACCCAATGCCCTCTTCTGACCTCCTTGGGCACTACATGCACATGCTATGCATACATGCACACATACAGGCAAAACACTTATACACATAATATAAGTCCAAAAATGTTTAAATACATGGAATCACTTCATTTCTGAGCATACACTTTAGCAGTGCACATGCTTAGCTTATATTTGTTGTTATGGTCAAATCTGTTCTCTAACCCAGCATGTGTGAAGACAGTCTTCCTAGCCAGCTGCTGCTCTGTGCAAACTATGAATGGGAGCATGCAACTAAAGCCAGACTGGTTTCCCTCACCTGTAGATCATGGTCTCTCTCGAGATCAATTGTCCTCAATCCAGAGGTTGTGAGCTTTTTCACAGGGCTCACCTAAGATCACAGAACACAGATATTTTAGAATTCATAACAGTAGCAAAATAAGAGTTGTGAAATAACAACAAAATAGTTTGATGGTTGGGGTCCCCACAACGTGAGGGACTGTATTACAGGGTCTCAGCCTTGGGAAGCTTGAAAACCACTGGCCCAGATCTGAAGCTACTGTGCGGTTAGCCTGTCTCAGCAGCACTGACGTTTCATCTTGTTCTGAGGCAGGGTATCACTATGCTGTCTAGGTTGGTTCCTGGGCTCAGGAGATCAACCTGCCTCAGCCTCCCTAGTAGCTGGGACTGCAGGCATGTGCTTCTGTACTCTGCTTTCCCCACCAACATGCTAGATTTTGTTTGTTGGTTGTCCCTCACTGTGCGGCCCTTCGTTGACTAGTCGGGCTTTGAACTCAGAGATCTGCCAGCCTCAGCCTGCCGAGCTGGGGTCAAAGTGTTTTGTCATGTCTTTCAGTGCTTTCTTTCTTTCTTTTTTTTTTTTTTTTTCCCGGAGCTGGGGACCGAACCCAGGGCCTTGCGCTTCCTAGGTAAGCGCTCTACCACTGAGCTAAATCCCCAGCCCCTTTCTTTTTTTTTTTTTTTTTTCTTTTTTTTTCTTTTTTTCGGAGCTGGGGACCGAACCCAGGGCCTTGCGCTTGCTAGGCAAGTGCTCTACCGCTGAGCTAAATCCCCAACCCCTCTTTTTTTTTTTCTTAAAAAAAAAATATTTTATATATATATATATATACATATATATATATATTATTATATGTACACTGCCACTGTCTTCAGACACACCAGAAGGCATTGGAACCCATTACAGATGGTTGTGAGCCACCATGTGGTTGCTGGGAATTGAACTCAGGACCTCTGGAAGAGCAGTCAGTGCTCTTAACCCCTGAGCCATCTCTCCAGCCTTCTCTTTCCTTCCTTCCTTCCTTCCTTCCTTCCTCCCTCCCTCCCTCCCTCCCTCCCTCACTCCCTCACTCCCTCACTCCCTCACTCCCTCACTCTCTCCCTCAGACAGGTTATGTCGTCTGGGTTAAGTTCGTCACTGTGTGCAGAGATGATATTGCACAGCTCCTCAGCTTCATCCCCCTGAGGACTGAGGTTGTCGCCTGCACCATGTGCACCGCACCTGGTATACGGCGCTAGCGACTTAGCCAAGGGCTTCGTCCATGCTTGGCAGCAGGCACTCTAGCAACTGAGCCACATCCTCAGCCGCCCACTCCCAGATTTCCTTCTGGTAGACAAAGGTTCTGTCGCTTGCACACTGTTTAGCTCCACCACTGGGTGCCAGTCATGAGACCCAAAAGCACCTCCAGACACAGCCCACACAGCTCCTGGTAGAGACCCACAGAATTCTAGCCTTTAAAGTCTGCAGCCTCTTCCTTATACGGCTAACTCCTCAAGTATAAAACTCCATTTCTGTATGTCTAGCTATCCCAGGAAAATCCAGGACAGTTAGCATTCGGTTAGGTTAGTTTGTGTGAGAGGGTTAGGACAGTGTTACCTGAAGGAGGACAGCTCCTAGGGTAAGACACCTGCCACCAAGGAGAGCGCGTCAGTCCCAGCGACTCACATGGTAGAAGGAGAGAACTGACTCCTGAAGGTTGTCCTTTGACCTCCATATATGCACACATGTGCACACACATACATACAAACAAATAAATATAAAAGTAAGGTACTAACTCTCTTCATCACCAGTGGATCTCATAACAACCACCACAACAAAAACCTTTCTTTACAAATGTGTACTGGTGCTTTCCCTTCGCATGTGTCTGTGTAGTGTGTGCAGTGCCAGGAGAGGTCAGAAGAAGAATTGGATTCCCTGGGACTGGAGTTACAGGCGGTTGTGGGCTTCCATTGTGTTGGGAACTTAACGCAGATCCTCAGGAAGAGCAACAAGTGCCTCTAACCACTGAACCATCTCCCCAGTCTCCAAAACACTGTTCTTATTAAAGACACAGTGATACTAGTTCATTCTCTACCAGAAGTTACTAGGCTTGACTCTCTCCAAACAGCCAAAAAAAAAAAAAAAAAAAAAAACCCACAGAACTAACTGTACACTGGACATTGAGTCTTAGTTCTTTCCAGGAATACCTTGCTGGTTCTTGCTGGTGGTTTTGTCCTCCAAGGATATTTCTTTTTTTTTTTTTTTTTTTTTTTTTTTCCGGAGCTGGGGACCGAACCCAGGGCCTTGCTAGGGCCTTGCTCCTGCTAGGCAAGCGCTCTACCACTGAGCTAAATCCCCAACCCCTCCAAGGATATTTCTTAAGGTGTAGAAGTATGTTTTGTTCTCTAAGCCAGGGGTGGATATGGGTAGAAGCCAAAGACGCTAAACATCCTGAAATTCATAGGGTAGTCTTACAGCAAAGGATATTTTGACCCAACATGTTAAAGCGTCATTTGTGCTGGCGGGAAATGCACTCTAAGGGAATGAGGGCTGCACCCTGCACCTCTCCTTAAGCAGGGGCTTCTCTGTGGAGATCCTAGCTGAGTCTCTTTTCTTCTTTCTCCCAGCTGCTCATGGCACAAGTTCCTAAGATGCATGCTTACAGTCTTTCCCTTCCTGGAGTGGATGTGTTTGTATCGATTCAAGGACTGGCTTCTTGGAGACTTACTTGCTGGTTTAAGTGTTGGTCTTGTTCAAGTTCCCCAAGGTAAGAGCAAATCCAAAGCTGTCTTACCCAGACCTCAGCTGCTTTCAGGAGCAAGCAGTAGTTTGGATAAACAGAAGGAGAGCGTGGGAGCTGTGTTCTGCACTGTGGACATTCCTTCCTTCCACCAGGCTTTTTATCCCCCCAGCATGGCTCTAAAAGACCTGGCTAGACTGAGACCCAGGAATACTTCCCACGGGATTTGCAGTCCCCACTTCTGGTCATTTTTTGCCTCAGTGTTGGTTTCACTACTCCTGTTGAGAGTAGATCTCAAGAGGCATTAGTTTTCCTTAGGAAAAGGTGAGTGCTAGGAACAGCAGGCTACAGCTGTTATCCAGTTACCAGTTCAGAGGCAAGAGGAAGAGGTCACAAAGAGGGAGCTCCCTGGGGTTTAGAAAGCTCCTCTCCTGGCAGGAGCAGTGGGGCACACCTGCAATCCTAGCACAGAAAGGTGGGGGCAGGAAGATGAGTGGTCAAGGCCAGGCTTACCTACTTAAGAACTTATCTGAAAAACAAACAAGGGGTTGGGGATTTAGCTCAGTGGTAGAGCACTTGCCTAGCAAGCGCAAGGCCCTAGGTTCGGTCCCCAGCTCTGAAAAAAAGAAAAAAGAAAACAAACAAACAAACAAACAAAATAATGATTCCAAATAGGACCCAGTAACTGTGAGATGAGTTCCTTCGTGTAGACTGGCCTGTGTCAGAGATCTGCTGCCTCCGCCTCCAAGTGCTGCGATTAAAGATGGGTGCTATGGGGTACAACTGATGTCGTTTCTTTCTTTACATTCACTCATTCATTCATTCATTCATTCATTCTATGTGTAGAGGTCAGAGGATGGCTAGGGAGTCTGTTCACACCTTCTGTCTTGATGTGTGTCCTGGAAATCAGGCTTGACTTTATGCTCTGAGCTATCTTATGCCAGCCCCACCTTTTTACACACACACACACACACACACACACACACACACAGAGAGAGAGAGAGAGAGAGAGAGAGAGAGAGAGAGAGAGAGAGTTCGGCTTTCTCCGTTAGGACTCTTCATTGTGTGTAGTGATTGTATGTGGTACGTGTGACACTGACATTTGATGTTAGTGTGCACTGACCATTGGACATGACTCCATATCTCCTCCATTTTTGCCCCTTGTCTTCCTGTATTGTTTACTTGTGCTTGCATGTCATATGTACATACATGGTTTCATGTGTCATGTATCATGTAAGATCTAGGAACCACACATGCGAGGAGACAGCCCACATTTGTGTTTTTGAGACAGTAATAATTCACTTCCTTTGATGACCTCCATTTTCCTGCAACGACACAACTTCACTCTTGCTGGCTGAGAAGCCTCTACTATAGGTGCACACTTTCTTTACCTATCCTCTGTCACTGGACACTGGGCTCCTGGAGTCAGCAACCTGAGCTCAACCCTCAAGCCGTGGAAAGATACAAGGAGAGAACCAACTCCACAAAGTGTCCTACACACACACACACACACACACATACACACACACACACATGCACACATGCTGACACACATGGTCACATACCCCATAATAATAAGTAAGTATTTTGGTAGGTTTTTCTGTTTGTTTGTTTTTATTTTAAACAAAGTCCGTCTACATAGAGACCTGGCACTCACTATATAAAACAGGCTGGCCTTGAACTCACAGAGATCCATCTGCCTGTGCCTCCCCAGTGCTGGGCTTAAAGGCGTATGGCTGAGCACTGTGGAGTAGGTTTTAAAGCCTTGGGGGCTGTACAGATGGCTCAGCGGTTAAGAGCACTGACTGCTCTTCCAGAGGTCTGAGTTCAAATCTCAGCAACCACATGGTGGCTCACAACCATCTGTAATGAGATTTGATGCCCTCTTCTGGCCTGCAGTCACATATGCAGGCAGAATGCTGTACATAAAATAAATAAATCCTTAAAAAAAAATAAAGCCTTGCATAGGAATATTAAGAAAAGTGTGTGGTTAGCATATAGAAGGCACACTGCCCCTGGCAGCCGAAGTCAGGTGAGCTTTGTGTGACTCTGCCCTGCTCTCCAGCTCTGCTTTTGGCCCTGGAGGATTCCCAGGGCCACCTATTTCATTTTTTTATTGCTTTCATGTGTGTGTGTGTGTGTGTGTGTGTGTGTGTGTGTGCACGCACGCATGCATGTGTGGGTAGGTACATGTTAGCGCAGGTGCTCTTGCAGGCTAGAGACATTCAATCTCCTGGAATTGGAGTCAGAGGTGGATGTCTGCCACCAAAGATTGGTGCTAGGAACCAACCTGGGTCCTCTGAAAGAGCAGCAAGTCTGTCTGTCCCCAGGCCTTGTAGAGCTGCACAGCAATAAACACATTTGAAGATGCTGGAGCTGGAGACCTCCGCTACATTGTGTCCTTTCCCTGTCTGTGAGTCTGTCAGAGAGCTACAGTGTAGAGCTAGGCATGGGGCTCAGTTGGTAAAGTGCCTAGAGCCCTCCCAAGCCCTGGGCTCAGTCTCCAGCACTCATAGGCCAGCACAGTGGCCAACACCGGTGATCCCAGCAGTCAGGATGTGGAGACAGGAAGGTGAGAGGTCAGAGTCACTCTCAGGTACACAGTGAGTCTGAAGCCAGCCCGGGCTATGTGAGCCTCCATCTTAAGACAAAGCTAAAACACAAAAGCTTGTTAGAACCCCGAGTCTACACATGTGACCTGAGCACTCCTAGCAGTTTCCATTTAAGGTAACTTTAAAGCCAAACCATCTTTGCTTAATTAAGTGATTTTGCTTTTCAGGTCTGACACTCAGTTTACTGACAAGGCAACTGATTCCTCCCCTCAACGTCGCTTATGCCGCCTTCTGCTCCTCAGTCATTTACGTAATTTTTGGATCATGTCATCAAATGTCCATTGGTGAGTTCGGTCCTGGAGCTATCGAGCCTGAGGAGCCATCGGCTACTCACTTGCTGCTTAGCAGCCAGAGCCAGGCAGCTTTCAGTCACCATGGGAACCTCAGCCTGACCGAGAAGGGGTTGCATAGGCTCACGTCTTAGGGTCTTATTCCTGTGAGCAGACACCGTGACCAAGGCAACTCTTAGAAGGACAACATTTAATTGAGGCTGGCTCACAGGTTCAGAGGTTCAGTCCATTATCATCAAGGCGGGAGCATGGCAGCATCCAAACAGGCATGGTGCAGACTGAGCTGAGAGTTGAAGGCTGCTAGAAGGAAATTTGACTTCCAGGCAGCTAGGATGAGGGTCTTAAAGCCCACACCCACAGTGACACACCTACTCCAACAGGGCCACTCCCTGGCCAACATATTTAAACTACCACACATGTTTGTGAGGTTTCAGTCCATGTCACTTGGATCCATTGTTTCTGTGCCTGTCCTTTCATTCTTAGCATTGTGTAGCATTGTGATCTAAAGTGTGGTGGAGCACAGCAGCTCACAGAAACACACAAATACATGCCATACGGCACATGTATACAGACAAACATGTGTGTGTGTGTGTGTGTGTGTGTGTGTGTACGCACACAAAACCACAAATACACATGCAGACACATGTAGGTTGATGTTGAGACGATCCGTGATTGGACAGTAGAGAGTGGGGCTGGGACAGTTTTTGTAAGGTGGGAGAGAGGAAGGAGGGAATCGAGATGGAGACAGAAGAGGAGGAGGAGTCCATCCAGGTGGTCCAGGTCTAGGTGGGCGGTTTCTCCCTTTATTAATTGATGGTGAACTTATTCTGTGGATGTACTGTAGATTGAGAATTTAACACATAAATCTAATTGTTAAATTACAAGTTTCTAGAGCCTTGATTTTACCAGGCTACAGAGGGTGTGAGCAAAGTTCCCAGCAGGAGAGACAACCTGTCTCAGCTCTGGAAGCCGTCGGCTATAGAATGCTGGGGCTAGTGTGCTGTGGTGCTATGCTAGAACGGTCCACAGAAGGAGAGGTGTGTGTGTGTGTGTGTGTGTGTGTGTGTGTGTGTGTGTGTATCAGGTAACTACCACCTAGGGAACCATGAGGAGAGGGCAGCTAAAAGGGAGACAGCTGGGAGTGGGCGGCTTGTGGACCATGTGGCAGAGTAGCAGCCAGAGCGAGCAAATCTGGCTGGAGGGAACTGATAGAAAACGTTCCTTCTTTCATTTTTACCACAGCAGGCACAGACTCAAACACATCCATGTATGGATGCACACAGAGGTACACCCACAAGACACATGTACATAATAAACACACACACTAGCACATGCAGACACACAAATGCACACATTTGTATATGTATACATACACATATCCACACACAAAAATATGTACACATATGCATACACAAAATGCACATGAACATACATATGCACATACATCCATGAATACACACACATATATATCATGTGTATGTGCATGCACACGTGCGCGCGCGCGCGCACACACACACACACACACACACACACACACACACACACACACAAGGGCATGTTTTCAAGGTCCTACTTTGGGGTTGGGGATTTAGCTCAGTGGTAGAGCGCTTGCCTAGCAAGCTCAAGGCCCTGAGTTCGGCCCCCAGCTCCTGGAAAAAAAAAAAAAAGAATGCAAAACTCAAGTTCCTACTTCATCCATTTCCAGGAGCATGAACACCAAGGCTTCAACATAGCAGCTTTTAGAGTGCATTTGAGATAAAAGCATAGTGTCCAACCCTTGGCTCCCAAACCCACATCTGTCCCACCGTGCGAAGTACATTCCATCTTTCTCAGAGGCTTCCCTTAGCCTCTACAGTCTAGCATTGCTCAGAAGTCCAAATCTGATTAAGATGATCCTTGGCTTTGAGTCTAAAACTCAAACCGAGGAGCTGATGTGGTTCAGTGGTTCACTGGCTGCTCTTCCGGAGGGCCTGGGTTCAGTTCTCAGTGCCATATGGTGCCTCACAGCCATCTGTAACTCCAGTTCCAGGGGACCTGATGCTGTCTTCTGACCTCCAAGGGCACCAAGCACACATATGCAGTACACAGACATACAGACAGGCAAAACACCCATACACATAAAATAAGTAAATCTTAAAAAACAATCTGTCTCTAGTGACTTTTGTGAATAATGCTATAATAGATCAATCCATCAGCTGGATCCATAACAATCAAACTCCAGAATTATAATATAATTTGTCAGCTTAGTTAGCTCACAATAAGGATAGTGTCGTAACAGAAACACTCGCCCACAGGACGGCCTCTTCCCTGGGTCAGGAGCCCATCCATGAGCTTAGAGGTGACTAGAATAGCTCATGTAATCAGAAGACCTCAGTAACAGAAGTAGACCTGCCTAGAACTCAAACCACAAACTGCTGTGCTCCCCACTGCACCCTTCACTGGGGTGACCACTTAGTGTTCTTTTCAATGTCTTCTCCAGCGCTGGCTGCAGCCTGGCCACCATTCCCAACCTCTAGACTTGGGGCACTGCTCCGCTTCAGTAAGGGCATCTTCACACGCTTGGCTCACACATGCTACGTGTTGACTTCCATTTGAATGTTTTACTCCCATGTTCCTGAATCCCTCAGGAGCCTCGCAGCCATGGCCAGTACTGTTGATCATGTGGATTAGCACTCCACAGGTAGGGTTTACCGTTTCCCATGTGTGTGATGCAGGAAGCACAAAAGGAAGCACCATGTGAAGCCACTTTGGTCTCCCTCCCCATGCACTTCTAGCCCAGCCAGCTCTGGGTGCTGTTTTCTTCGTGGTGAAAGCACTTTCCCACCTTCCCTCTGGGGAGCAGGGTCTCACTGTGTAGCTCTGGCTGGCCTGGAACTGCCATGTAGACCAGGCTGACTGGGATTCAAGGCGGGTGCCACCACACCTAGCTCCCTCCCTCTTTTAACTTAGTCTCTAAGTGCAGGCACAGTGGCTAAGTCTGACAGTAATTTCCAGGCCATCTGTGCACGAGTACCAGCCTCTGTGCCCACAGAGGTGGGATACCTGACCTCCCAGCTCTGAATTCTGTGAAGCTCCAGTTCTTGTCCCTCCTTTCTCTTCCTTCTCAGTGATGGCTTGCCAAATAATAGTACTAATAATAGAATATTACTACTAATAATAGTACTGATAATAGTAGTATTACTACTAATGATAGAGAATAAGACTACTTCAGTTCTCCTGCACTTGAATCTGTTTACCACACTTCTTCACAGGCCCCTTCTTCCTTGTGAGTGCTCTGATGATCAACGTCCTGAAAGAGAGACCATTCAACAATGGTCACCTGATCATGGGAACTTTTGTCAAGGACGACTTCTCTGTCCCCACCTTCTACCTAAACTATAACAGATCCTTAAGTATGGTGGCATCCACAACTTTCCTGACTGGAATTATTCAGGTAGGAGCTGAGCCTCTGAATTGGTTTGCATGTAAAACACTCCTGTGAGTGAACACTTGGTCCCTAGCTGGTGGCACCGTTAGGGAGGAAGGCTGTGGGGCCTTTAAACGACAGCCCCCAAGGAGAATGTGCCATGGAGGCAGGCCTGGAGGGTGTGCAAGCCAGCCTCACGTTCTTTCCGCTCTGCTTGCTGCTTTGCTGGGTGCGGGAAGGCAAGGAGGACTGCTCACACTCCTGCTCACACTCCTGCTCACACTCCCGCTCACACTCCCGCTCACACTCCCGCTCACACTCCCGCTCACACTCCCGCTCACACTCCCGCTCCAGTGGCCTGCAGCAGGCGGTAAGAGGCCGATGTGTCTGGACTCGGACAGGTTCTTCTCTGACACTGACTTAGAATTCAACTCTGAGCTTCCTCATCAGCCCCTCTTCCAGTAGGAAAGAAGAGGCCTAGAGACCATCCCTCAGCTTTGCCTTCCAAAAATCACTTTTTCAAGCCAAGCGGTGGTGCACACCTTTAATCCCAGCACTGGGAGGCTGGAGCAGGCGGATCTCTGTTTGAGGCCAGCCTGGTTGACAGAGTGAATCTCAGGACAGCCAGGGCTACACAGAGAAATCCTGTCTCAGAAACAAACAAACAAGACCCCTTTTTCTAGTCTTTGGACAAGAAGGTGAACGACTTCTGGTCTCACGAGCTGGATTTGGGCTTGAGAAGTATCAGAGCTTGCAGTGCATTCTGCAATGGTGAGATCTGTGGCTGAAGGACAGTAATACAGGCTCACCCATCTCCGCATTTTCTCTAGTGGCGTCATCAACATCCTCTGAGAGCCCCCTACCATACCCAAACCCTTCTTTCAGGCTGACTTCTCTGTCCTCTCACCTGGATCCCTCCGGGACTGCCTTTCATCATCAGACTCTCCTGGGAGTCACAAAGGACAAGCTCCCCATAGATGGCACTAACACCTCCGGGCTGAGCGCAGTGGGAAATGGCTCTACCTCAGTGAGCCTCGGCTTTCAGCGGACACGGAGGAGCTGGTGTCCTGTTGCAGGGCTCTTGAGAGGACTGAATAAAGAACTTGATGTGGAATACTCAGCAAGAGCCTGTTACACTGTAAGCACCGGGGAGGTGATCACTGACAGACGGCACCTGAACGTCCCTCTCAGAGGGCCACGGGTCTGCTCCTAGCTACTAGGGAGACCAAGACAGGAAGATCACCTCGAGCCCAACAGTTTGAGACCAGCCTGGGCCACATAATGAGACTCTGTATGAAGGAAGGAAGGAAGGAAGGAAGGAAGGAAGGAAAGAAGGAAGGAAGGAAGACCTAGATGAAGTATTTTATAAAATGATAACTATATAACCCCCACATTTATATATACAAATGTGCAGATTTACAGGCTGAGGAAAGTCTAAGTAGGAAACCAGTAAAAACCCACATGGAGATCAACTGTAAACTTCTGAAGATGAAAGGCAAAGAGGAGAAAATGTCTCTTAAGCAGGAGAGAGAAGCATTTTCCCTACAAAAGGAAAGCACCTCAGACAACAGCAGGTTTCTTCTAGCAAGTGCCAGTGAAAAGGGGGACTTCTGAATGAGACAGAGACAGAGAGAGACAGAGAGAGACAGAGAGAGAGAGAGAGAGAGAGAGAGAGAGAGAGAGAGAGAGAGAGAGGTGCCCCAGCAGCCAAGTAAGATGTGCTGCGTCAGCAGGGAGTGCTTCTTGCTCTGGCAGAGGACCTGCTGCTTGTGACACCATTTACATGAGGTCCAGTGTCCTTCTGTGGCTTCCATGGCTAGAAGCCACCTGCACCCAACTGCACATACACAGAAGCACACAAAAAAATACATACGAAAACACAATAAATCCAGAGGCTGGAGAGACAGCTCAGCTGCTGAGAGCACTTGTTGCTCTCGCAGAAGATCCAGGTTCAGTAGCCAGCACCCACGGGGCGGCTCCAAGCCATGTGCATCTCTAGCTGCAGGGGAGCTGCAGCCCACACCAGGCACACAGTGCACACACAGTGCACAGCCCGAGGCCTGCTTGGCCTACAGAGTGAGTTCAAAGGCGACCTGAGAAACCGAAGACCCTGCCTTAACTGAAAGCACAGGAGAGGCGCTCAGCAGTAAATGTTCCCAGCACACGGCAGGCCGCTCACACGGCTGTCACTCTACTTCAGGGTTCCGATGCCTTCTTCAGGCCTCCTCAGCCTGGTGTATGCTTAGGCACACACACAGATACACATACATAAAACAAAATAAAACCCAGTGTCCTTTAAAAATGTAACATATAGAAAGGGAGACTGGGGCTGGAAAGAGGACTCAGCAACAAAGTCCCATGGAGTCACGGTCTCTGTCCGTGACCTCACGGAGATCCGCCTGCCGCTGCTGCCACAGTGAAAATCCCAGCCGCTCTCCCTCTCTCCTTCCTCCCTTCATCCTTCTACTTCTTTGTCTTGTCTTTTTTTGGTCTTACTCAACATCATCATTTTTGTGTTCTTCATCTTGGTTTCATTTTCATCCTCTTCTCTATCCTTTTTGTCTTTCTCTTCATTATCTTTTTTGCCGTCTTTGCCTTCATCTCCTCCTCCTCCTTTTAGTTTTATGAGATAGGGTTTCTCTTTGTTTTGTTTTTCTGTATAACGTTGGCTGCCCTGGAACTCACTCTGTAGATCAGGCTAGCCTCAAAGGTCAGCCTACCTCTGCCCCCTAGCACTGGGATTAAAGGTGTGCACCAGCACCACCTGCTGGTTCTTGGCTCATTCTTGGTGCGCAGGCATCATGAGGCCAGGAAGGTTGGTGTGGCATCTGTTTGCATACTTTCATGTTATGGGACAGGATCTCACATAGCCTGGGCTACTCTTAAACTCACCCTGTAATCGGAGATGACCTTGAACTCCTGGTCCTCCTGCATGCTGGAGCCGCAGGTGTGCACCGTCACACCATGTTCTGCATCCTAGTTCCTCCATGTTGTCTTTCCATTGTGAGAAATCGCATTCCTCAGAGACGAGAAGGGCTCCAACCCAAGGCCCTGGGAAGATGAGCGTTCTTTATCCCTCTCAGTCTTCTGTCACTGCTTCCTATGTGTCCATCTAGAGGGCAGAGAGTAAAGCACCTAGCAGCTGCCGGTGTTTCAGTGGAGAAAGAGTGTGGGATGCCATGATGGGAGCGTCTGACTCAGCACCCAGGGAAGCCAGGGAAAGAGAGCCTGGGGAGGTCTCCACGGTACCCCTGATGTTCTGCTTGGGAATCTTTTTGAGCAGAGGCTGTAGGGTCCCTGGACAGTCGAGTTGGTGCGATTGCTGACCGAGGGTTACTATTGCTGCGATTGTTAAGACCTAGGTGACTGTTGCCTCACGAGCCAGGCATTTTGGGCTGTCAGTACTGCCATAAGGAAACGTTCACGTGCTGTTACCAGGAAACCTTCTTGGGCCTGAGTGGATTGCATGTTCTGTTGTGTTCTGGTCTTTGGTGTTCTTGGAAACCAGTCACAACTAAGGTCAGTTAGGCTGCCTTCTATAGTTAACTACAATAAGCTTGGACTCAACCACCTGCCTGGTAGCACTTGTGTGCCCCTGGGGTTGACCCCAACAAGAGAGACACCTGCACCAGTGTGAGAAGCCATTTGAAGTAAAACCTCATTTTGAGGAGGGGTTAAGTAAAGTTTTAAGATCCCAAGACCTCCCTGGAATTGACATCCTACTTAGCAAACTGACTTTACATCCTAGTTGGCAAGTTAAGACACGAATGTTAGGCAAGGCAGTCCCTCCCACAGTTGGATACCCCAGCCAGTGAGAACAGGATGAATGTACAACGAAGACTCGTTCCTGAGGAAATTCCCCAGCCCTGAATCCTGATTGGTAGAATCATTTGGCACAGATGTTTATGGATTTCAAGCCTAAAAGGCTCAGTAGGATTCTATTTGGTCGTTTTAGTTCAGCTCCTGAGTCTGAGCTACGTCCTTGACTGGTCTGTCTTGGGGTGTGCCCTGATTGGCTGAGACATCTGTGAGGTGGTTCCTAGACCCAAACAGTGAAGAAGCACCAAGACAGATGCACATGACAGCCCATTATCACCTGACAGCTCACTGTGAACATGAAGGCAGGAACCAGAGCACAGCAGGAACCTGGGGCAGGACCTGATGCAGAGGCCCGGGAGGGTGCTGCTGCCTGGCTTGCCTTTCTGATTTGCTCAGCTTTCCTATAGAATTCAGCACAGCCATTGAAGGGGTGGCCCCACCCGTCAATCACCAATTAAGAAAATGCCCCAGGCTTGCCCACAGCCTGATCCTATGGAGGCCCCCTATCAAATGACTGGAGCCTCTGTCAAGCTGACACAAAGCTGGCCAACATAATGTCCTCCTCTCTTTGTTTTGTCTTTTCTTCCCACCTGCCGACAGCTGTCCATGGGTATGCTGGGCATGGGCTTCGTGGCCACGTACCTTCCGGAGGCTGCGACCAGTGCTTACCTCGCAGCTGTGGCGCTGCACATCATACTGGCCCAGATGACCTGCATCTTTGGCATCATGGTCAGTTTCCACGCTGGTCCCATCGCCTTCATCTACGTGAGTAACCTCAAGCCTCCCTCAGAGTTCACATCCTCCTCTGGCCTACAAAGGAAAGTGGGCCCAAGTGGACACACTTCTTCCTGTCCCAGAAGGAACTCAGGTCAACCGCAGAGGCTGGCTAGAGCACGTGCTGAGACGCAGTAATTGCTTCAGCTTATCCTTTTAAACCGGGCGGTCTACATTAAGATTTGGCTGTGGAGGGGGTTGGGGATTTAGCTCAGTGGTAGAGCGCTTGCCTAGCAAGCACAAGGCCCTGGGTTTGGTCCCCAGCTCCGAAAAAAAGAAAAAGGAAAAAAAAAAAAAGATTTGGCTGTAGAGCAGGGCAGCAGTGTGCACACCTTTAATCCTACTACTCAGGAGGCAGAGGGCAGCCAGGGCTATACAGAGAAACCTGTCGGAAAAGACCAAAGCAAAGCAAAGCAAAGGAAAACCTAGCAACGGGGCCAGTGGCATGGCTCAGCCAGTACAGCTGGCTGCTGGCACATGCTCTGTGTGGACAGATGCGCTGTTGACCATAACTCTGTCCCTGCAGCCTGCCTGCGAGAAGGGAACGGACTCCCAAAAGTTGTGTCTACACACACATAGACTAAATAGATTTGGTTATAAAGTTTCATAATTCTCCCTACCACATGTCACATAGCAGACGTGTGCCCTAAATACACAGAGGGTGTAAGTAAGAGGGTGAATGCAAAAATGAAACAGAAGTTCAACTTAAGGACATGCACGGCCTGAAAATTAAGAGTAGACAGATTAAATAAAACATGTTCTTACACTCAGGAGGCCGAGGCAGGTGAATCTCGGTGATTTTTGAGGCCAGCCTGTTTTATGTGGTAAGTTCCAGGCTAGCCAGGACTGTATAGGAGACCCTGTTTCAACATCCAACCCCCAAAACCGATTCTTAGGTCCTTTCCCTTACAATGAAACATACAGGGTATATTCCCTCTACTTCCTCCTTCCTTCCTTCCTTCCTTCCTTTCTTTCCTTCTTTCTTTCTTTCTTCTTCTTCTTCTTCTTCTTTTTTTTTTTTTTTTAGTATCTACTCTTCAATTTATAAAACAAAACACATTAAGCCAAGTTTGGTGGTTCAAGCTTGTAATCTCACCTACATGGGAGGCTGAAGCAGGAAGATCTCAGGGTCAAAGCCTGTTTGGGCTACAAGATGAATTCAGGGCCAGCTTGGGCAACTTCCTTTTCCATTTATTTATTTAGCACCCTGACCCACTGCCCCCTCCTGTCAGCCCCCCTCACATAGCCTCCCCTCCCCCTTCTCCTTAGAGAGGCTCTGCAGGGCTAGGTACATCCTCTCACATTGAGGCCAGACAAGGCAGCCCAGGCAGGGGAGGGGAATCCACACACACAGCCTGGGCAGCTTAGTGAGAGCTGGTCTAAAGAGGAGGAAAGGAAACAGCGGGGATGTCTGTCGTTCAGTGGAGAAAAACCAACTCCACCACACAGCCCTCACACCCGCCCTCAGCGTTCCAGTGGATCCAAGTGGGGCTGCAGGTGGGCCCAGCGGCTCCTTTGCTCCCTAATCTGAGAAGAATGTCCCGTTCTGGATTTCACCGCTGTGATACCCCTAAGGAAGCCTCTGCAATATTCTCTTCTTTCAGAACATAATTAACTACTGCATAGCTCTTCCCAAAGCGAACTCCACCAGCATCCTGCTGTTTCTCACTGCTGTAGTGGCTCTGAGAGTGAACAAGTGCATCCGCATCTCCTTCAACCGCTATCCCATCGAGTTCCCCATGGAGCTGCTCCTGGTAGGTGTCTCTGAGGCCCAATGCCATGGGTCATCGTAAAAACATAAAACATGTAACCTAGGAAGACAGAGAGAACAGTGTAACACAAGTATGGAGGGCAGGGAGACAGTTAAGAGCGTTTGCTGTGCCTTTAATCCTAGCATTTGGGAGACAGAGACCTGCCAGGTCTACAGAGTTCCCGGACAGCCAGAGACTCTGTCTTGGGGCTTGGGGTTGCTACTTCCCAAGAATCTGAGTTCAGTTCCCAGAACCTACCTCAGAAGGCTCAAAACCCGGCTCCAGGGGTTGGGGATTTAGCTCAGTGGTAGAGCGCTTGCCTAGGAAGCACAAGGCCCTGGGTTTGGTCCCCAGCTCCGGAAAAAAAAGAACCAAAAAAAAAAAAAAAAAAAACCCGGCTCCACTCCAGGAATCAGATGCCCTCCCTGGCTCCATGGACGTCTCCACACGTGGCACACACATGTAAAAGAGTAAGGTGGATCTCTTAGAAAAGAACTATAGGGGTTGGGGATTTAGCTTAGCGGTAGAGCACTTGCCTAGCAAGCGCAAGGCCCTGAGTTCGGTCCCCAGCTCCGGAGAAAAAAAAAAAAAAAGAAAAGAACTATAAGGAAACACTGAATCAGAGCAAAGCTGATGTGACGTTTTGTTTAGTTTGAGAGTTATTTATTTAAGTTCTACGTGCGTGGATGTCTTATCGCATGTATGTAAGGCGCCGCATGCATGTCTAGTGCCCTGGAGCTGCAGTTACAGATGGTTGTGAGCTGCCACATGGGTGCTGGGAATTGAACCCAGGTCCTCTGCAAGATCAGCGGTGCACTAACCACTGAGCCCTCTCTCCAATTCCCTGAAAATGGTTTTAAATATTTACTATTCTGTAAAATTCTCTGTCTTTTTTTTTTTTAAAGATTTATTTATTTATTATATATAAGTACACTGTAGCTGTCTTCAGATACACCAGAAGAGGGCATCAGATCTCTTTACAGATGGTTGTGAGCCACCATGTGGTTGCTGGGAATTGAACTCATGACCTCTGGAAGAGCAGTCGGATGCTCTTAACCGCTGAGCCATCTCTCCAGCCCAAAATTCTCTGTCTTTAAGATAGAGTCTCACTATGTAGCCCAGAGTGTCCTCAAATTCGTGACAATCTTCTGCCTCTGCTTCTCAAGTACTGGAGTTTGAGCCATGAGCTATCACTCCTGACTATGAAGTCCTTTCATTTTTATTTTATTTTTAAGTTTAATTTATTATCCATATGTGGGACCCACGCTCGACAGACAAGCTTGTAAGTTCTTCAGTGCACAGGAAAGTCAGAACAGTGGGTGGATTTGACCCTCTCCTCCCACTGGGCGACCAGGGGCCAGATTCAGGTTGTTAGGCCGCGCCCAGCCAATGCCTTGACCTGCCAAGTCAGTCCTGTGTTTTTGTTTTGTAAACTTGGGGTTTGTTCAAGGAGATGTTGGTGTGTCATTGTTATACTCAATTAAGCAAGCCGACATCTGTTACCACACAGGATATCTATTTTGTTCCTTCGTTTTGGTTTAGTTTTGAGCTAGGGTCTCACTGGACAGCTCATGCTGGCCTCTAACTCTCAGCCTACCCACAAATTCTGGGACTACAGCTACAGAGCCCCTGGTCATCCAACAGACACGTGGCCCCGTGGTTTCCTTGTGAACCTTGAAGATCTATCGCTATCCCAGTCTCCCAAGTCTGCAGTAACTATTATTAAATGTAGTCACTGGGGTGTACTAATGATCTCTACCCAAATGTTTACTTCTTACACATGTATTGTGTATGGTGTGGACACATACACACATGTATGTTAGTGAGCTTGCCCACATGGGCACATGTTATACACACGTGTATGTTAGAGAGCTTGCCCACATGGGTACATGTTATACACATGTGTATGTTAGAGAGCTTGCCCACATGGGCACATGTTATGCACACATGTGTGTTAGCAAGAGCCTGCCCACATGGGCACATGTTATGCACACATGTGTGTTAGTGAGCTTGCCAACATGGGCACATGTTATACACATGTGTATATTTGAGAGCTTGCCCACATGGGCACATGTTATGCACACATGTGTGTTAGCAAGAGCCTGCCCACATGGGCACATGTTATGTACACATGTGGGTTAGTGAGCTTGCCCACATGGGCACATGTTATACACATGTGTATATTTGAGAGCTTGCCCACATGGGCACATGTTATGCACACATATGTGTTAGCAAGAGCCTGCCCACATGGGCACATGTTATGCACACATATGTGTTAGCAAGAGCCTGCCCACATGGGCACATGTTATGCACACATATGTGTTAGTGAGCTTGCCCACATGGGCACATGTTATACCTGTGTATATTCAAGAGCCTGCCCACATGAGCACACGCTGACCAGAGACTGACGTCAGGTTTCCTCCTCTGGTTCTCTACCTTGATTTTTCCTTTGATTTTTGAAAATCTGCATATTGGGTATGTCAGGGGTATGTGCATTTGAGTGTTGGTGGAGGCCAGAAGAGGATATTGGGTCCCCTGGAGCAGCAGTCACACATGGTTTTGAGCCACCTGATGTGGGTGCTGGGAACTGAACTTGGATCCTCAGGAAGAATAATAAGTACGAGCTCTTAAACCCTAAGCTTCTCCCCAGCCCTGTCCCTCTTCTTCGTTTCTTTGTTCTTTTGAGTCAGAGACTCTCACTAAACCTGGAGTTCTGATTGGCTGGCTGGCCTGTGGGCTCCTGGAACACCCCAACATCCCTCTGCTCCATCCCTGTGTCAGAGACCGAGGTGGCTATGGCTTTGGTTCCAGTGTGGAAAGGAGCTTGGAGAATTAAAGAAGCAGGCCCTCACTCTGTATTGACCACACACGTTTCCTTTAACTCCTGACAGATTCTTGGCTTCAGCATGCTCACGAGCAGGATAACCATGGCCACAGAAAACAGCAAGATGCTGATCAACATGATCCCGTACAGGTCAGCCTCCCACTTGCCTCCTTGTCTGTCCAGGGACTCACTCTGCAGACCAGGCTGGTCTTGAACTCAAGAGATCCCCCTGCCTCTGCCTTCCAAGTGCTGGGATTAAAGGTGTGCCCCCCTTCCATCCCTGGGCATTGTTCCCCCTTTGAGGACCGCCTTTCCTTTATTTTTGTAACGGGGCCTTGCCAAGTGTGGCTCAGCTCCCAAGTGCTGCAGTGACAGGCATGTGCCTGTGTGACCGGGTGTTCTCTCTCAGGGTCCCTCTCAGCCTCTCCCCACACAGCTGGGCTCATGGTCGTTTCTAGGAGTGTTTGGTCATTGCTGAGTTTACTCAGCACACAGGTCTGGTTCTCAGCCTTTAGGATAAGACCACGTGTAGAGCACAGAGGTTCGTGAGCAAACAGGAGCCACCACAGCTACTGTGTCTTCTTTGCTCACTCTGTCACTTTTCTCACACAAGCCTTCAGCTTATTCAGACATCCGCTGGGTACCCAGAACACCAAGAAGACTTGATTCTTTTTTCTGTAGGCATTATGGGTCTCGCAGAGCTCCATCCTTGTCTGGTTAACTTTCAAGAGCAGAATAAGAAAGCAGAATAAGAAAACTTTCAAGGCAGAATTAGTGCCTACATGTAATCCCAGCATTTGGGGGTGGAGACGAGAGGATCAAGAGTTAAAGGGCGGAGTGGAGAGATGGTGACTGCTCTTCCAGAGGTCCTGAGTTCAATTCCCAGCAACCACGTGGTGGCTCACAACCACCTGTAATGGGATCCAATGCCCTCTTCTGGTGTCTGAAGACAACTACAATGTAATCACATACATGAAATCAATAAATCTTAAAAAAAAAAAATACTTAAAAAAAAAAAAAGGAGTTGGGGTTGGGGATTTAGCTCAGTGATAGGGCGCTTGCCTAGCAAGCGCAAGACCCTGGGTTCGGTCCCCAGCTCTGGAGGGGAAAAAAAAAAGGAGTTAAAGGGCTAGCCTTGGCTACATGTCAATCACAAGGCTAGCCTGGGCTGAATGAGGCACACACACACCTCAACTAAAACAACAGAAAGATGGGATGGGAGATTGTTTTCTAGTGTCCCTGATAGGAAACACAGGACTCCATGTTCAGAAGAGAGCTGTTGCTTTGCCATTGTCCACGTGATTGTGGGTTTCAGCTGCTTCCCCGTTCTGCTCTCGCCTTCTCTTTAGACTGTGGTGGGGTTGAAGCTAGGGCCTTATGCAAGTCAAGCAAGCACTCTGCCATTGAGCAGCATTTTCTTCTTAACTAGGTAGGTTAACTTTGAATCCACTGGCAGCTCTGAGGGACTCACAGTTCCTCTGCATTCGATTTCATCTGTCAGATGACTCTTTTTTCTTCTTTTTCTTTTTTTCCGGAGCTGAGGACCGAACCCAGGGCCTTGAGCTTGCTAGGCAAGTGCTCTACCACTGAGCTAAATCCCCAACCCCCAGATGACACTTGCTGCCGTCGGACAGGTGCCATTTTTGATTTTGATTAGAAAGGACTAGACTGCAGTGCCTTGACCTTGACCCACAGGCAGAGACTTTTGAAGAATACTGCTTATGACTCCACATTGCACACAGGGAATCCCAAAGTGTTGGAGACATTAGCAGGGCTCCAGGATAACAACAGGTGGACTGTTTGGTGCGCTCATGTTGAACCGGGCCCGTATGCTAACAGTTTCCTGTGGAGTACAGTGATGCCAAATGCATGTGGCATCCTATTCACCCACAGAGGCCTGGCCAGATAGATACCGCCTCTATCCAGTATGGGGGTGGGGTGCACGGGAAAGTCAGGTGACAATGTGCAATGTGCGTTTTCTTTCTTTTCTCCCTCCCTCCTCCCTTCCTTCCTTCCTTCCTTCCTTCCTTCCTTCCTTCCTTCTCTTCCTTCCTTCCTTCCTTCCTTCCTTTTGGTTTTTAAAGACAGGGTTTCTCTGTGCAGCCCTGGCTGTCCTGGAACTCCCTCTGTAGACCAGGCTGGCCTCAGACTCACAGAGATTGGTTGCCTCTACCTCCTGAGTGGTGGCCTTAAAGGTGTCACCACCACTGCCCAGCTAACTTGAATTTTTTTTAAAACATTTTTTGTTTTGTTTTTACATTGTTGTGTGGGGGGCAGGTTCATGCCACAGCACTCACGCAGAGGTCAGAGGTCAACTATGGGCGTTGGTTCTTCTCTCCTTATCCCATGCGAGCCCCAGGGATCGGTCCCACTGAAGCTTAGTGGAGAGCTTGGTGGTCAGTGAGTAGGTGGCTCTCAGCCCGGTCTGGATTCTTCAGTGTGGCTCCCACATCAAGGTTCAAGGGCACACACAGAGCAGGAGCATTTCAACTCCGACTTAAATGTTGACCTTTTTCATTTATCCATAGCTGCCAGAAACTGGTGAAATCAGACACTGTGTCCTAACTCCTGCTGTGCCCATATCTCCTCCTGAGGAGGTTTAGACAGGGACCAGGGACTCCAGATCAGCCTGGCTACCTGACATTCTGATTCAACAAGTAAAAAACAAAAAGCAAGCAAGCAAACAAAAGCTGTAAGGGAGAAGGTGTGTGTGGGGTTTGTGTGTGCCTGAGTGAAGGGCACTGAGGAGACCCTGCCCTAAAGAATGTGACTAGAGAAGGACTTGTGAGCCTTTTGGTTCTAACACATCTTAGGTGTGGGGTCAACCTGCAGCACACACCCCAGGATGTCCTCAGTAGCAGAAGCGTTTTCCTGCACTCACACCTGTTATCTGCCCTCACTGTAAGCTGGGAACAAGGACCAGAGGACCACAGAGGATGTTGTTTGAGAGCCTTTGTCCCTTGGCCTGGTTCATTGGCTGTTTTCACAAGCGGCCACCTCCATTGCTGTTTGTCCTTTGTTAAAAAGGAAAAAAAGGTGGGGAGGGAACATGAGGTCTGCCTGGCATGGGGACAGAGAGGGAGGTGCAGTAAGGGACTTCCTACCCCCGCAGTAATTCCACTCTTCTGTTCCAGCTTTGTGTTCCCCGAGACTCCAGAGTTTGGCATTCTTAGCAGAATTGTTTTACAAGCCCTGTCTTTATCTGTAGTGAGCTCCTTTCTGCTCATATCTCTGGGCAAGAAGATTGCCAACTTGCACAACTACAGAACCAATTCCAACCAGGTGAGGGCCCACGTGTCCTGTTATCCGATGTGATTGTTCTCCCTCCAACGTGCAGGTTCCGTTCCTCTTAACCAGCGTCTGTTGGACCATGAGTTGTACTGTAATCACATAAGGTCTCCGAGCATGTGAAACGCTGAACCTCCTTAAATCCATACAAGTGTTGTCCCTAGAGTGGGTGTGGTACAGAGATGCAGGAGTTAAGCAGGTGGGATGACACATGTTTGTTACCCCAGAACTCAGGCAGCAGAGGTAGGCTCTGGAGTTAAAGGCCAGCCTGGGCTGCATGGGAGCCTGTGTCACACAAGGCGATAGGAAATGCTAATGCCCAGCACAGTGCTGCTGAGCCGCAGGGCTGCTGTCTTCTTTCCCTGCGGTCTTAGAAGCCAGAGCAATGCTGGGACACAGGTGACATGAAATGGCACATACAAACCAGGCTGCTTCTACCTGTCACTAACAAAATGCCTGGCTTTTTGGCTTTGGCGGGGTTTTTTTTTTAAAAAGTCTGACTACTCTGAAAGTGGTCCTTTCCCTAGCACTCAAGAGAGACACAGAAGCAAGTGTGTCCTGGCCAGACATTTAGGTTGGAGCAGAGAAAGGAGTGAATCGAAGTCCCAGGGGCCATGAGAAAGAGGAGCAAGGCCAGCGTCAGTTTTATCACTTTCAGAAGGCACGTCCCTTATCAGAAGCCAGGGCAGAGGCACAATTTAATCCAGAGAAGCAGATTGGCCCTCCCAGTGCTCCTTGAGTCTACGTTCAAGTGTTCTTAGAAGGGTGTAAGAACCAGAATGTCACCTCACAAAACTGTACTTCTAGTTCAAATCAGGTTCCTCAACAGAAAGTGGGCTCAAAGACTCTGCTGTTTCTTTGCAGGATTTAATAGCCATTGGCCTGTGCAACTTGGTCAGCTCCTTCTTCAGATGCTGTGTGTTTACGGGAGGGATGGCCAGGACTATTATCCAGGACAAGTCTGGAGGAAGACAGCAGGTGTGTTGGAAAGGAGTCCTACCCCTAGATGTTCGCGTGAGCAGAGAGATGCACATCTGTCCTCTTGGCTATCTGCATGTCTGTTCGTAGAAGGGCTCCATCTGGGTCGATCATGCTGTAATGTTAGTGGGGGCCTCTGGGAAGAGTTTGGATTCCTTGCTCGCCTTAATTTTTGCTCAGATTTCTGTCCTTAAAAGTTATTGGGAGGGGCGTCTGGTAGCACATCCTGTGTCCCCAGCCCTATCGTGGGGCTGGGGAGATGGCACAGTGTCTAAGAGTACTCACTGCTCTTACAGAGGACTTGGGTTTGGTTCCTCGTAGCCACTTCAGGTAGCTCACAACCGTCTGTAACTCCAGTTCTGGGCTCCTCAGGTACCAGGCATGGACACGGTGTGCATACACACATGCAGGAAAGGTCATCCACATAAAATAAAAATAAAAACAACCTTTAAAAAGATAACATATACCAGGTATAGTGGTACAGGCCTTAAATCCCAGCTCTCAGGAAGCAGAGGCAAGCAGATCTCTATGAGTTCAAGACCAGCCTGGTCTACAGAGTGAGTCCCAGGCCAGCCAGGGCTGCATCATGAGATCCTGTCTCAAATACAAAGCAAGGAAAAGACGACTCCTCACTGAAGGTGGGGAGCCGCCAACACGCCAGCACATAAAAGCAGGTGGGACGTTTATTACACAGGAAGTCGAGTGGAGGGGACTTGGGGCTGTCAGTGAGGTGTCTGTTGAGGGAAGAGTTTCTAACTTGTGTGAGGAGAGGCTGAAGTTTTGGAAGCTGAGACACATAAGCTGTATCTTAGGAGATTCATAGTCCCCAGCCGTGACAATAAGAATTCCAGAGAAAACTGAAGCCCCTAGACAGCACTCATGTGACACCTATGAAGTATCTACTGTGTGTCAAATATTTCACTAAGAGCCTAAAAGGCATGGGTGCTGAACTCCCCCATCCCTTTTAAGAAAAAACTGGCATGCTTCTCAGCAAACAGACGGCCACAGCTGCAGACAGGGACCAACGCGTGCCTGACGCGTTCTCTTCAACCAGCTCTATCTCCTCAGTTTGCCTCTCTGGTGGGCGCAGGGGTGATGCTGCTGCTGATGGTGAAGATAGGGAGCTTCTTCGACAACCTGCCGAACGTGAGTGGGGCTGAGTGAGCGGGGGGGGGGGGGTCGGGACGGACGGATGGACGGACGGATGGATGGACGGACAGGTGGATGGATGGACGGGATCTGGGGGTAGGCGGGGCTGGAGAAATGGGTCGGTGGTTAAGTGCTCTTCCAGTGGGCTGCTCTTCCAGGGGAGCACAGAGGACTGATTCCCAGTACCTACCGGGGCTCACAACAGTCTATAAGTTCAGATCCAAGGGATTTGGTACCCTCTTCTGGCCTCCTCAGGCACCCCATAATATATTCATACACATAAAAACGAATCTTAAAGAAAGATGGAACCGGGGTTGGGGATTTAGCTCAGTGGTAGAGCGCTTGCCTAGGAAGCACAAGGCCCTGGGTTCGGTCCCCAGCTCCGAAAAAAAAGAACCAAAAAAAAAAAAAAAAAAGAAAGATGGAACCTTGTTAGAACATCCATGCAGAGAAGTGCATTTGTATGGTCCCCAGTGGTGGTTCCAGCAGTTTTATTGAAAAGTAACGTCTGGGGGCTGGAGAGATGGCTCAGTGGTTAGAGCACTGACTGCTCTTCCAGAGGTCCTGAGTTCAATTCCCAGCAACCACATGGTGGCTCACAACCATCTGTAATGGGATCTGATGCCCTCTTCTGGTGAGTCTGAAGACAGCAACAGTGTACTAATATAAGAATAAACTTAAGGGGTTGGAGATTTAGCTCAGTGGTAGAGCGCTTGCCTAGCAAGCGCAAGGCCCTGGGTTCAGTCCCCAGCTCCGAAAAAAAGAAAAAAAAAAGAAGAAAAAAAGAAAAAATTAAAAAAGAAAGAAAGAAAAGTAACGTCTGGGAGCCAGGGAGACAGCAGGGATTAGAATGCCTTTCCTACAAGCCCGGGAGCCTAAGTTCAGACACCCAGCCCATGTCAGAGCCAGCTGTGGCTACTACCCTGTGACCCAGTGCTGGAAGGAAGTGGGCAGAGATGGGAGGGTTGCTAGGTCCTGCTGACTGGGCAGCCTTGCTTAAAACAATAATAAGTGAGCTCCCCGTTCCGTGAGAGAGCTTGCTTCAGGAGAAGATGAGGAGGAGTGACAGAGTGGGACACCTAAGTCTTCCTCTGTCCTCTGTGTGCAGGCACAGGTGCACCCCCTTACACACACAGCAGTGACCCCGTTGTGTCTTCATTGCACCATAAACATGCAGGATCCAGGTCTCTGTGTAAAACAAGGCCATGTGGAGCTCAGAGAGAGTGGTCAGGAAACACAGTCAGGATTGTCCTCATTCAGCTGTAATTTTGCTTCAGGGGTGGGGATTCGGTGAGGAATGACACATTCAGATGTAGGAAGCCCATGGCCACAGAGACTCAGACACTTGCTGCATGCCCGTGCCATCTGCTTTTTCTGCCTGTGTCTGAACTTTGTTCCTCCATTGCTGTCCCACAGCCTCCTGATTATTCACAGCCTTAGAGCAGGCCTGCAAGTTGGCTTTGGGCCCTGTGTTCAAGTGTATGTGTCTCTGTTTAAATGTATCCCTTCTTCCCTTTATCTGAGGCATGACCTACCCCTCCATATTATGTGTGTGTATTGCAACCAGAACCAAGGGACTATAAGCAGTACTATAGGTTCATGCCCAAGTCATAGAGAACATACCAGAGTGCTAGCAGCAGCTGCCTCTGTGATGGTTGAGATTACACAGTCACTAGGCACAGTGACATGCATGGGTAATTCTAGCATGCACAGAGACAGGAGGAGAGTGGCCATCATGGTTTGTGTAGTGAGCTCCAGGATAGCCAGAGCTACATAGAAAGACCTTGTCTTAAGGAAACAAAAAAGGTTTTTAAAAATAATATTATATAGGATTGTAATTTTTATTTATTTTATTTATATGAGTACACTGTAGCTGTCTTCAGACACACCAGAAGAGGGCATCAGACCCCATGACAGATGGTTGTGAGCCACCATGTGGTTGCTGGGATTTGAACTCAGGACCTCTGGAAGAGCAGTCAGTGCTCTTAACCACTGAGCCATCTCTCCAGCCCCTGTAATTATTTGTTAATGAAATGAATGTCTTACCTTAATATTTAAGAAAAGACACAGCTTTGCTGTACATGGCTTTATGGTAAGATTTGTTTCCTGTAGATATTTCTTACCTCAGGTTAAAAGAAAATTCAGTCAGGTGGTAGTGGTGCTTGCTTTTAATCCCAGCACCTGGGAGGCAGAGCAGGTCTCGGTGTGAGGCCAAGCCAACCTGGTCTATGGTGTAAATTCCAGGACAGCCAGGGCTACTCAGGGAAACCTTGTCTGGAAATAAAAAAGTGTAACAAGATACAAAAGTGAATAAGAAAGGGGGTGGATTCTCCCAACCCCTGTGAAATTGAGCTGCTGTCTGTTCCACCACACCTTTCTAACACTGTTTAAAGTCTGTTTGCAGAGTGTCTGGAGAGATGGCTTAGTGGTCAAGAGCACTGGCTGCTCTTACAAGCTCCTGTTCAGGTCCCTGCACCCACATGGTGGCTCACAACCATCTATCTGTGATGGGATCCGATGCGCTCTGCTGCTGTGTCTGAAGGACAGTGCTCATCATGTAAAAATATATGAATATGCAAGTCTTTTTAAAAAAGATTAGGTAAAATCAACTTATTAAAAACAGCTGGTGGGAAGAAGCCATACTTGACTTTGTCTATGCAGGCTCTCTCTACTGACCCACCATGTCTGTTCTGCTGTACTGGGCTTTCTGAGAAAGCAAGCACAAACGGGCTCAGCTGTGGCTGGCTGAGTCAGCTCTGACCTTGGCGTAGCCTTGCCTGTTGGTCTTGACACACTAGAATAGTGGAGAGAACTGGAAAGAGCTTTTATCTGCACTGTAAGTCAGAGTTCGGGTGTGCTGTTGACATGAAAACCATGTCGTATTGCCAGAGGCAAGACTGGTGCTTGCGGTTCCCTAGAGAGGACTGGGAACTGTGTCCCTGAAGGGAGAGTGAAGCACTCTGTCTTCCCCACAGGCTGTGCTGGCAGGGATCATTCTAAGCAATGTGGTGCCCTACCTGGAAACCATTTACAACTTACCCACCCTGTGGAGGCAGGACCAGTATGAATGTGTGAGTACAGACGCCCCTGCAGAGCTGGGATTGGAGCAGAGCCAGCCAGAGCTGAGCTTCAGGCAGGAGTGCAGAGCACCACAGCATCTCTGAGCATCTCAAAGGGACGGGCAAAGGCTCGGCCAGAGGAGCTTGACACTTAAGACCTCAGAATGCACATAAAAAAGCTAGGCATTGTGGCACAGACTTAGAATCCCAGGGCTGGAAAGGCAAAGGCATTGTGTCCCTAGGGCTTGCTGGCCACCAGCCTCGCCCACCTGGAGCTCCAGGCCAATGCGAGACCAGATTTCAAAAAACAAACTTCCTCTGGCCTCCACATGCGGGCACACACACATAGAATAAATAAAATCTAAAAAACAAATAGCTATAATACCTTGCGAGTGCTTAACTACCTACCATTCAGTGAGTTCTGATTTCTCATGTCCACCGACCTACCATCTGACAGCGTAGTTAACATTGTCTCCGTTTTGTCCATGGGATCCTGTGAGGAAGAAGTGCGGGAGAGATGATCAGGAGTCCATCAGAGACTAGACAGCCTCTAGGGCCGAGCTGTCTGAGGTGCTCCTTGCACCTCTCCATTCCACTCATTTTCAAGGTCTCTTTGCCCTCCAACCCTTTCCCACAAGGTGGTTTGGATGGTGACATTCTCCGCTGCCATTTTCCTGGGACTAGACGTTGGGCTGCTCATCTCCCTGGTCTTCACATTCTTTGTCATCACTGTCCGCTCGCACAGGTACTCAGCCTCTGTCTGTGAGGACAGCGTGCAGGGCAAGGGCACAGGGACCTAAGACCAGTACATTTCCTTCCAGAACCAAGATCCTCGTCTTGGGTCAGATCCCCAACA
Organism: Rattus norvegicus; assembly: GCF_021556685.1. Lineage (NCBI taxonomy): Eukaryota > Metazoa > Chordata > Mammalia > Rodentia > Muridae > Rattus > Rattus norvegicus. The sequence continues at coordinate 7,491,880 of NC_141553.1, read as the reverse complement.
CCAACATTTACAGAAACGTTAATGAGTACCGGGAGGTAAGAAGCCAGCTGGGGGTGGGGAAGATGGCTCAGTGGATAAAGCCAGTGCCATGCACGTGTGAGGTGTCCACCTCCTCAGAACCCTGGAATCTCAGTACTTGGGAGGCAGAGAGAAGGCATCCCCAGGACAAGCTGGGTATCTGGGTTTCAGTGAGAGGCCCCGCCTCAGTAAACAGTGGGCAACAGTTGAAGAAGACACTTGACCTTAACATCAGGCCTCCACACTTGCACCACTTACACCTCAGTGCACTTGCACTTGCCCACACACATGCAGTCACATGCACATACATGCAAATGTACATAAAACCTACATACATACCACAAATGGGAAGTGGGGTGTAGAGGAACCAGCTCAGCCCCAGTCCTTCACCACTGTGAGCACTGCAGCCCCCTACTCCACAGGGCATGGGAGACGTGAGGCTCCAAGGGAATGTAGAATCTTTACACCCTTCAGCCAGCAGAGGGCCCTCTAACCTCTCGCTGTGACTCAGGGAGAAGGCTAGAGAGTGAGCGGTGGAGGAGTGTAAAACAGTGTGCGGTGTGGTGGGTGTACCGCAGAACTCTGCAGGCCCGGCCAAGCAGGGGCCTGTGCATCTCCGACTTCAAGGCCAGAGATCCAACTCTAGTTCCAAGCTAGCAAAAGCCCATAATAAAACCCTAGAGAAAGAAAGAGAGAGGAAGAGAGAGAAAGACAGAGACACACATGCACACACACACAGATACAGACAGACATACACAAACACACAGGGCGGGGGCGGGGCGGGAAGGAGAACAGGCTAGTTTTCTAGCCTTCAACCCACTAAAGCCAGAGGTTCTTGAGGAACCGTGAAAGCTGTGTAGTTCTGGTAGTGGTGGTGGCAGCGGCGGGGGCGGCGGCTTATACCTTTAATCCCAGCATATGGGAAGTAGAGGCAGGGGGATCTCTGTGAGTTTGAGGCCAGACTGGTCTACAGAGCAAGAGCAAGTTCCAGAGCAGCCAGGGCTACATAGTGAGACCCTGTCTCAGAAACAAAACAAAACAAATACACACACACACACACACACACACACACACACACACACACACACTGTAAAATGCTGAGGCCGTGTGCTTTCTCTCCTTGTACTATACGGCAGGTGATCCTCATCCCCGGGGTGAAGATCCTGCAGTGCTGCAGCTCCATCACGTTTGTTAACGTGTACCACCTCAAGCACAAGTTGTTAAAGGAGGTGAGGCCCGCTGCCCCCAGGCTCCTCTACATCCTCGGGTGTCCCTTCCCACCACCTGTCCTCTGTGTGAGACCCCTCTTCTGTCTCCCAGGTCAATATGGTGAAGTTGCCTCTTAAAGAAGAAGAGATTTATGCTCTGTTCCATGAAAGTGAGACTAGTATAGCAGAAAACAAACTTTGTAGGTGTTTCTGCGACTGTGAAGAGCTGGAGCCAGAGAGCAGGGTGAGCCGTCTCTCCTGTCCTGTTTCTCTCTCCCTCCCTCCCTCCCTCCTTCCCTCCTTCCCTCCTTCCTTCTTTTTTCTGTTTGTTTCTTTTTAAAAATTATTTATTTATTTTATGTATATAAGTACACTGTAGTTGTCTTCAGACACCAGAAGAGGGCATCAGATCCCATTACAGATGGTTGTGAGCCACCATGTGGTTGCTGGGAATTGAACTCAGGACCTCTGGAAGAGCAGTCAGTGCTCTTAACCTCTGAGCCATCTCTCCAGCCCTCCTATTTTCTTTCCTTCCTTCTTTCTTTCTTTCTTTCTTTCTTTCTTTCTTTCTTCCTTCCTTCCTTCCTTCCTTCCTCCCTCCCTCCCTCCCTCCCTCTCTCTCTCTCTCTCTCTCTCTCTTTCTCTTTCTTTCTTTCTTTTTGTTTGTTTTTAAGACAGGGTTTCTCCATATAGCCCCGACTGTCCCAGAACTCACTATATAAACCAGCCTGGTTTTGAACTCTCAGAGATATGCCTGTTTCTGCTTCACCAGTGTTGGGATTAAAGGTGTGTGGCACCACCACCTGACTTCCCCACCCCCACCCCTTTTCTTTAAAATAAACTAGCTATTCTCTTTAAGGAAAAAAAGTCTATTCCACACACACAAATGTACATTCAGATGACACTACATGGACTATGAGGGGCACACAATGCAGGTATGACACTACATGGACTATGAGGTACGTGAGGAGAAACATGAGAGAGCCACTTGGGGCTCTTGGGAGATGGGAGGCAGTCAGAGATGAAGACAAACGTCTCAAGAAACCAACCGCTCTGTGTCCCTAGGAAGGAAGGCTGGGTAAAAGGCTGTTCATGCATGCAGGAGGACGTGGAGGAAGCCTGATAGGAAGCAGATTACAGGTCTGAGGAAATGGCTCAGTAGTTAACGGAACTTACTGCTCTTCCTTCTGACCCAGGTTCCGTTTCCAGCCCCCACATAAAGTGGCTCAACTACCTAGAACAGTTCAAGGTGTCTGTCACCCTCATGACCTCCTGTAGACATGTGATGTGTTTGGTCTGATTGTATATACTGTATAATGACACAGGTGCAAACACACATTCATACATACATACATACATGCTATACATACACACACATGCATGCATACGCACATACATACATTCATACACACATTCATTCATACATACATTCATACATACATACATGCATGCATGCATGTAAAAAGGAGAAAGAGAAAGCACTTTACAGGAAGTAGTCATAAATACTGGAGATGTATTGGGGCCCAGGAGTGATGGAAGTGAATGATTAAAGTAAAGGTGATTGATTTCCAGTCTGGCTCACAGACTGATGTCACTAAGGGACACAGTTGGAGGAAGGTACCAAGGAGTAGGGAAGGCAATAAAAGTGCTAGTGGGACAGCCAAGCTCAAAAGGAATGATGAGGTAGAGCTTCAGAGGGAGCACAGCGAGCTAGGAGGTGAGGACTTTGGCCCTGCCTGAGTGTCACCAAGATCCCACTCTCCCCTGCTGTCCCTTCCAGGTTGTCTACACAGAGCGATATGAGAACAAACAAGAGCATGGGTCATCCATCAACCTGATCCGCTGCTCCTACCTGGGCAGTGGGGACTCCAGCCAAACCACTTCCGAAGAACAGGTTCCCTACACAGTGTCTTCCACATCACAGAGAAATATAGGGCAGAACTACGAGGACACGGAGAAAGCCTGGCTACCCAACAGCCCCCCAAGAAACAGCTCCCTACCACCGCCCGAGAACTCAGAAAGCTTAGCACAGAGCAGATCCAGATCTGTCATCTTGCCTTACTCAGATACCCATACCATCATTCTGGACTTTTCCATGGTGCACTATGTGGATAACCGGGCTTTGGTTGTATTAAGGCAGGTAAGTACTGAGGAGGCGTGGCCCTAGGCTCTGATCCCCCTGCAACCCACACCTCATGCCAATGTAATTCTCTCATCGTGGGATTGCTCAGTCAGTAGAGATGGGAACACCGAGGGTGGTTTAAAATCAATAAAAATAATAAGGAAATAAACCAGGTCTGAGCAGTTAGTTCCCTAGTCCCGAATCATTTATCATTCCCAAGAAAGTGGGGACAAAGGAGTTGCTTCTTAACATCACAGAGGCAGGACCTATGTCCTACCCATTGTGGAACTCCCAGAACAGTGACCAATCTCTACAGAAAAAGAAAGTCACCAAGATTGCCCGTGCTGGCCGGCTGCTCTGCCCAGGTAGTGCCCAGCCCTCAGCTTGGGAGAGTTAGGAGAAATGACACTTCAAGTCTGGCCCTGCCTGTCAGGCACCAGCAGCAGGGTCTCCCCTCCTCCGGGGCTCTTCTCTGTTACTGTGACAGAGCTGCCTGGTTACCTTGCTGTTGAATGCCTCTCCCTCTCAGACACTTCTCTGTCAACCCCTCCCATCTCTCAGGAACCTGCCCTGCTCCTTTGACGGGCTCGTCCTCTGTCCTCTTCTGACTTGGATCCTGTTTTACGAAGCCTTCACGTGAACTCCTTAAGCTTCTCTTAAGGGCATGTGGCTCTTCTTCTTTCTGGTCTGGAACTCACTCTGTAGGCATAGCAGGATGGCCTGGAACTCAAAGATCTGCCTGTCCTGTCTTCCAAGTGCTGGGGCTAACGTGTGCTCAGCAATGCCCAGCTCTCACCAACAGTGTAGAGTGAGACTGAGACTTCTCTGATATGGTCTCCTTCTGGGAACTTCACCTCTGGCTGTTGGGCTGTGTCGGTTGCTTCTTCTAGTCTTGCACTGTAGTAATTTTAGAGTTGCTCAACCCTCGTTTTCAAAGGCTGCGTGCAGGACCAAGCTGAGCACACGCGACCACACCCCCCCCCCCGGCCTTCAGTTCTCCTAGCAGCCCCAAGAGCAGCCCCTGTTGTGAAGACTCGGTGCATCTGGCTCTCTCTGGCTCTCCCCACTTGCTCTGTAGGACGTGCCCAGCACCACTTTCTTGCCTGGCATTCCTACAGAGGCACCTTGCATTCTGCCATCCACACTCGGCCCACACGGGCGGCTCTCTGATGGAGGCGAGTCAGGATCCTTGGCCTTAGAGCTGTGAGACTCATGGGCCACCTCTATATCTTAAAGGTCTAGTCTTCCTCATCCTTCCGCAATGGTTGTGTGCACTCCTATGGGAGGAAATCATGCTGCTCCACTTACCCTAAAATAACACACACTGGAGAGCTGGCCCAGCGGGTTTGGGCGCTGGTGGTAGCTCTTCCAAGGACCCAGGTTCAGCGCCCACATTGCAGCTCACAACTAACTCCAGGGGAGTTAATGCCCTCTCTAGATACACATTGCAGATACACAGACTCACACACAACGTACATGAGTAAACATACAACTTTTTAAAAAGGGGATAGCTCTATGTATCCACTCTGTAGAACGTTTCCAAGAGCATCACTACCCTTCTGCCCGGAGGCTTCCTCATGCAGACACTCTTAACCATGGGAAGTCTACCTGCTAGGAATTCCTGTCACTCCCCACCCACTGTGAGATGCCCTGCTTGGTTTCTGTGTCCCTGGCCCTACACTGATGAGAAGGCAGGCCCCAGCTAGCTGGTGGCCATTTCCGGTGTGCATGCAGCTCTCTGACTCCACTCTCTCTCTCCCTGCAGATGTGCAATGCTTTCCACAATGCTGACATTTTGGTGCTCATTTCAGGGTGTCACAGTGAGTTGCCCTTTACCCTATGAGCGAGGGAGTGTCTGGTATCCCCGGGGCCCTGCTCTCAGGCGCTGACACCTGTATGTTTGGGTTTGGTTTGTAGCCTCTGTGGTTAAGTTGTTCGAGAAGAATGATTTCTTTGATGACGGCATCACAAAGGCCCAGCTCTTCCTCAGCCTCCATGACGCTGTGCTGTTTGCCTTGTCAAGGAAGTGTTCCGAGCCCTCAGACTTAAGCGTGGACGAGACTGAGACGGTGATCCAGGAAACCTACTCAGAGTCAGACAAGGTTGGATGATGTGGACCCTCAGGGCCTGGGGAGAAGTAGGGAGAGGGGAGTGTCTGGTCTGCAGATGTAGGATGCCCCAGAAAGGCTGGGCCGCAGCTGCGCCCGAGTCTGAGCTGCTGAGTCTGCTCGGGGTCAGCTGATAAACAGCAGAGACATGAGCGTTCAAGGGCCCCCACTGCCAGTGTCTGTGTGTCCCATCCAGGACCTATCCCCAGCCCAGCAGATGCCTCAGGCACATTGCCCTGTGGCTAGTGTCACACCAGTTGCTAGGCCTGTGAAGCCTTTAGAGCGTCCCCAACCAGCACCTCTGGGGTGAGTCTTGAGGAGCCAGAAGCCGCATGTGCCCTCCCAGGCCTTGGGCTAGTATTTATACTGTGAGGAAAGAAGGACTCATTCATGATCATCTGAAAGAGGGAGACGCGTACATCAGCAGTTTGAACCATTCATTACCCTGAGTAAAGACCTGAGTGGGCCTTGGGCTTCCCAGTTGAGAGTCTGCAGGAAAGTAAATCACAGATAGGCAGGCACCCAGTGATAGCTAACAGTCAGAAATTACTTTTCCGCCAACTCTCTTATTTTTGACCTACTGGATTTTTTTTTTCTTTTTTTTCGGAGCTGGGTACCGAACCCAGGGCCTTGCACTTGCTAGGCAAGCGCTCTACCACTGAGCTAAATCCCCAACCCTGACCTACTGGATTTTATACTGTTTGCATTTTTACAACAAGAAAAGTGCTACCATAACATGCTTTAAAGTACTCAGACAGGTGAGCAGTACAGACCTAGAGAACACAGCTCTTCTTCCTCTCCTCCCCCACCACACCCCCTTCCCGCTCCTTCCCAAGGCAGCAGTCACAGGTTCTGTGCCTTTGTTTCTCCAGAGCAGTTTCCTCCCTCCCAACACGGACCTGAACATGGTGCTTCTGGTCTGCTCTATAATTCACTCTGTTTATGAACCTCGGGGGCTCAGGTTCACCCCGACTGAAGAAGCAAGAATTCTCCGAGGCCAGGCAAGATGCCTCCGTGGGCAAAGGCACTGTTGTGCTTGACTCCCCTGGGGAGACTTAGACTCTGTTCAGGTTCAGGTTTAATGAGTTGACGCCTACTGCTAGCATAAAGGCAGCCTTAGAGCTCAACAGCATGGCATGCCAAAGGGGACTGAAGAAGGGTTACCAATTATAAAGGAGGACATCTGGAGTCCACAGTGGCAAGAACATTGTCCTACTCTCCTCAGCGCTTCACCCCAGGTCCACATCTGTAAGTGACCCACAAAAGGCAAGTTGTTAAATGCCTCCCTTACCCCTGCAGGGTTCCTCTGTGTAGACTTGCCTGACCTGGAACTCACTCTGTAGACTCACAGGGATCCACCTGCCTCTGCTTCCAGAGTGCTGGGATTAAAGGCTGTGGGCCAATACTACCCAACTCCACCAACCAACGGACTCCCACAAGGTGTCCTCCATGGCGGACTTTGTAAATGCACGTGCCTGTGCGCGTGTTCTCTCTCTCTCTCTCTCTCTCTCTCTCTCTCTCTCTCTCTCTCTCTCTCTCTCTCTCTCCATAAATGGAGAGAATGAATTTAAGAATTCTCTTGAAGCACAAGGCCCTGGGTTCGATCCCCAGCTCCGAAAAAAAGAACCAAAAAAAAAAAAAAAAAAAAAGAATTCTCTTGACAATGTCTCTGGCCAAGGTGACTTTCTTATGCTCAAAGGCTTCCATTGGTTCTCAAATGCCAGTGTCCATCAGAATGACCTAAATTGCCATTCAGAGAAAGACAGCTAGCTGGCCCTGGGTCCCAGCCCCCTGAGGTTTGGCTCAGTGGGTCTGTCGTGGGTGTTGAGAGCATCCATCTCTCTCTTTTTTGATTTTTTTTTTTTTTTTTTGGTTCTTTTTTTCGGAGCTGGGGACCGAACCCAGGGCCTTGAGCTTCCTAGGTAAGCGCTCTACCACTGAGCTAAATCCCCAGCCCCTTTTGATTTTATTTGAGCACACTGTAGCCGTCCTCAGACACACCAGAAGAGGGCATCGGATCCCATGACAGATGGTCATGAGCCACCATGTGGTTGCTGGGATTTGAACTCAGGACCTCTGGAAGAGCAGTCAGTGCTCTTAACCGCTGAGCCATCTCTCCAGCCCGAGAGCATTCTTCTCTTAAATTACTATGTAAATCCTCCGCTCTGGGGACCAGCGCTTCACATCAGCACCACCACCTTAGAGACTTCATGCATGGCCTCGCCTATTGAAGCCTGAGCTTCCCAGTGACCTTTGCATGTGTATCAGAAGCTGTTTCTAGAAATCACGTGTAACTGGGCTGTTTTTCTCACTGGATATCTGGAGGTGGTAGCAATCCAGGGTGGCTCTGACCTGATTTCAAGGTTTGAGGTTTTCTGGCTCCTCGTCCAATAAATAGTTTCCCCATAGCTCCCCCCTCAACACAGCCAGGAGCCCTGAAAGCACTCACCTAGTAGCTGGGTGGCTCTATCCAGACTGTCACACAGTTACAGGACAAAAGGGCCCTAACTCCCAGTTCACTCTTTGACTTACAATTGTTGTTTTTTGTGGTGTTTTCAAACGGAGGATTTGTTGTTGTTTCATTCAAGCCAGAGTTTCTCTCTATAGCCTTGACTGTCGTGGGACTACTCCCCCTGTAGACCATGGCCTCAAAATGAGAGACCTACCTGCCTCTGCCTCCTGAGTGCTGGGATTAAAGGTTCGAGCAGCCATGGCCGGGCTCAAGCAGAGGGTTTTGTTTTGCTTTGGTGTCTGAGGGTCAAGCAATCCTGATGACTTCATTGCTTCCCCAAAGGTCCCTGCTCTCACTCCCAAAACAGTCAGGGCTAAATTTCAAAATCAGTCTTGAAGGCCACACCAGTGTTAGCGCCTGCTCCCACTCCACTGAGTCAGTCTGCCTCATTTCCTGGCTTGAGAAACTGTGTTCACAGACGTAGTTTATGAAGACGCTTGGAGCCTGAGCTGCTAAGCTTCGTTTTCCTCCAGCACCACTCTCTCCTGCACAGCACTGCTTTAATGATGCAGACACTTGGGTAAGGAGTCCGGTGGCCTCAGTTCTAGCTCACAGTCCCCAACTCATGATCCCCAGTATTCCTCAGGCTCCGCTCTGCTCTCAGAAAAGCAGACAGAATCCCTGTCAAGGCCTCCTTGACAATGGGCTTGAGAAGAGAGGATGCTAGGATGAGCATCCTTCCTTCCATTTTCTGTTCCTCCTATCCAGGGGCGTGGGCTTTCTCTGTCAATCAGCCTCATGCCAGTCACAGCAAGGCACCCGGCTCTCCTCACACAGACAAACCCAGACACTCTGCTCCTATGCTTTAGTTTACATGGATATGCACATACAGGGTTTCTTTTAAACATACTATTCCTTTCCAATTTTTTTATTTGCAGTTGTGTATATGATGTGTGACCTTGTATGGCTATGTGCTCTTCAGAGCAGGTGCCCACAGAGGCTAGAGGTCTCTGTGTCCCCTGGAACAGGAGTTAAAGGTAGCTGTGAGCCACCTGATGTGGATGCTGGGAATTGAACTCAGGTCCCTCTGGAACAGGCCGTGCTGAACTGTCTAGAAGCCTTAGAAGATTAGCACCCACCAAGCGGTCACCCGGGTTCAGGATCTACATGGTAGAGGGAAAAAGCGAGTTCTCTCACATCTCCTCTGACTTCCACATATGCCCCCACAAACACATGCCCCTATTTACGCATGTGCCTGCACACATTTGCCCACAGGCATATGCCACCACACACATGTACCCCCATACATGCACACACACACACCCCCCACATGTATGGGCACACAAAGGTAGCCACACAAATATGTGCACACACACATATGTCCCCTACATGCCCCCCCACATATGCACACACACATATGTCCCCTACATGCCCCCCACTTATGTGCACACACACATATGTCCCCTACATGCCCCCCCACATATGCACACACACATATGTCCCCTACATGTCCCCCACTTATGTGCACACATATATACACTCAAAAATAAATGTAATCATTATTTAATTCACAAAATAACATTCATCTATTGTTTTCTGTGTTATAATTCTTACTTTAATATTATTTCTTGTTATGTACATCAGAGTCCCCAGGACAAGGTGACCTGAGTAATGGGTATTGCCTTGTCCTGGACTGATGGGAGAAGCTTCTGGTATATTGGCAGTAAGGGTAGGCCTGACTGAGGCCTCCAGTGCATACATGGCCAGGGTTCTCTAACAGGCACCCTCCTGCTCACCTGACAGTCCTTTCAGGACATACATGTGGCATTGAATGTGCCCTCCCCCGGTCACCATCTAAGGAGGAGACTAGAGGAAGAATGAGTTTTATGTTAAGCTCGTTACCCACAAGCACCCAGACAGATTTGAGACGATGGAAGGATAGATGGGCCTGCACATCAAGAAGCTTGAGAGCCTGCGGCTCATTGCCGTACAGAAGGCAGTGAGATTAGGGACCTGTCTAGAGTGACCTATGGGGACAGCATAGGTGGCAAGGAGAGGAGCCCAAGATCAATGCCTGTGACATTTAAAATGCCAGCTAGGGGCAAAGGGGGCAGCAGAAGACACCACAACATAACAGGAAGGAAGGGAGGAGGACAGGAATTTCAGAAGGGAGGAGGGACCATTGCAAACTGTTCCTGCAATGTGAGGTCATGTCTTGGGGGCACCTGCTAGGTGACAGACTCTGAGGTATCTGATATTAGGGACATCTAAATCCAGGCTCTGTTCTACATCAGGAACTTAGAGTAGCTAGGGATGGGTCTGTACAGGAGGGGCGGTTGGTTCACAGAGGAAGCTAGGAGCCTGGCCAGCCGGCCACCTTTGATCTGCATCCAGAATGAAGAACGTGTACGTAGAGTAGTGTGGTCAGGCAGTTCCCAGTCTCAGGAAGGCCAGAATCAAGAGAGGGCTCACCGCTGGAGAGATGCTAGTGAAGGCAGAGAGGCCAGGCTACACTCACAGCCCCACAGACCCTAGATGTCAGGGTCCTGCTGGGGGCTGGCACCGGAGAGCAAAAGGACAAGATGCCTTGTTGGTCTTTATCTTTTTTTTTTTTTTTTTTTTTTTTCCGGAGCTGGGGACCGAACCCAGGGCCTTGCGCTTGCTAGGCAAGCGCTCTACCACTGAGCTAAATCCCCAACCCCAACAAGATGCCTTGTAAAACCAAGTCTAGCTGGGAAGGCCAGAGAGAGAGCAGAAGTTAGTGTTTGACTGAATCCCAAGAAGAGCAAATAACTAAGGCCCCAGAGCAGATAGATCTGCAGCAGATGAGGTAGTGATAATGTCGGTCCTTAAACCCTGCTGTGTTCTCAGATCCCTTGACTGCTTGGAAGCGAAGTTTCTTGGCAGGTTTTAACCCTTCTAAATGCGTGTGTTTGTTACAGAATGACAATCTGAGCAACCTGAGATTTAAACCGGGTAATGTCATCATGGAAGGTTCCCAACATGCGAGTCCAAACTACACCAAGACCCATAGGCCTGCTAAGAATGACTTGGAGTTTGACCTGGACCCAGACCGCTTGCTGGCCTCTGATCAGACGAGTGGGATGGACCTCAATCTAGACCTAGACTTGGACTTGGGCAGGGAGTCAGACCTAGACCCTGGGTCTGAGCTGGGTTCCGAGATCCAAGCCAAACCCGAACTGGAGTCAGAGCTTGAGATAGATGTCCAGACAGAGCCTGAGACAGAGGAAGAGTCAGAAAGGGAGAGGAAGTCACAGCCAAGGACCAGGACAAGGGCTCAGAGCCCCTGGCAGAGCTACTTGACTGCTTATCGCTTTGGTTCTACAAGCTCCCAGTCCGCAGGGCCGCCTCAGACGCCTCAGACACGCCCAGCAGAAAAGAGATAGCCACACACTTGCCAGAACTCTCCCCAGAACAACGAGGACGCATGGTAGGTGACTCCAAAAAGCAGGCAGAGTAGCTCGGCAAATCCTTCCTGCCCAACTTGGCATGAGATCCAGACTGGGGTCCAAGCTACCAGTCCTGGCTCTGTGACCCCCTCCACCTGCTGACTTCCTTCTCAGTGGATTCCGGGATCACATGCCCATCGTGCTCCCGGCTCTGTGACTTAAGGTGGACACTTGTCTCTGGGTTCCGTCTCCAGAGTTTGCAGGTTTCACCTTCAACCAATTTTCAGTGAAGGCCTCCCTACACGCACTCTCTGGGAACTGTGCCAGCTTGTCTCTAAGTTCCTCCTCTCATCTCTGTTTCCCTTTCTCCAAAGAACGAGGCTTGAATAAAATATGGAACTCTTCCTTAACCCTGAGATCTCACCTGCTCTTTCTCTGTATCCCACAGCCCTGGGAAATGTGAGCGGGGAGGGACTCCGGAGGGAGCCAGCAGAAGGAAACCTGGGTGAGTTGAAGCTGAGGTGGAAGAATCCTCACCATCCAGACCCAGCCTGGCAGGCCTGGGGCACTGACTGGCGCCTGCTGAGCAGGGAGCTTTTACTGTCTTTCCTCTCTTCTGCTGTGTCAGTGTTATTTGGTGGCACCAATAGGAAGGCATGGTGACCTTACTGGACTCTCTCTAGTCTGTCTACCGCCACTCTTTCTTAGAGGTGTTCCAAGCCAACCTGAAGCCAGGATTTGTGGTGGACCAGAGTTAAAGTGTGTGATGGGTGGGAGAGATGGCACAGCAATTTAGAGCACTGACTGCTCTTGCTGAGGACCTGGGTTCGGTTCCCAGCCCCCACATTGGGCGACTCACAAGAACATGTAACCCCAATCCCAGAGACTCTGAATGCCCTCTCCAACGGCACTCATACAACTGCTATCCATTCAGGCAAGCAGCTATACACACACATTAAGAAGAAATAGATAAAAGTTTTAAACCGATAGATAAAAGCCTCCCTGAGGACTAGGAAGTGTCACTCGAGTTTCCTTCAAATCCATCTAAAGTTTTCTTGTTTCTCTATAAAAAATGCTGTAATGAGTTATGCCGAGAAGAGAATTACAGACCCATGAGCACAGACTTACCGAACCTTACGTTTTACTTCCAGTCGATAAACATGACTCCTCCCGCTTAGGTTCTCAGTTTCTCTTGCTGTCAGATGAAGAGTCCTGGGGCTATAGAGGCAGCTCAGAGAAGAGGGCTGATGTCCAAGCAGAAAGGCCTGAGTTCGGGGGTTGGGGATTTAGCTCAGTGGTAGAGCGCTTGCCTAGCAAGCACAAGGCCCTGGGTTCGGTCCCCAGCTCCGAAAAAAAAAAAAAGGAAAAAAAAAAAAAAGGCAGGCCTGAGTTCGGATCCCCAGCACCCACAAAAAAAGCTGGGCATTCCACCTCATGCCTGTAACCCCAGCCCCAGAGGTTAGGGACAACAGAGACAGGAAGGTCGGTGGTACTCTTTAGACTGATCGCCAGCCTGGCCAAAACATGTCAAGTTCCAGATTGAGGGAGATGAGACACCCAGGGCCTTCCTCCGACCTCCATTCGTGTTCTCACATGCACTCGTAGACACATAGTCTCTCTCTCTCTCTCTCTCTCACACACACACATGCATACACACACACCCCTGATCACAGACACAACACGTGTGTGCTCGGTTCCACACACTGCACCTCCAGCTGTGGAGACTCAGAAGGCCATCCTGTGACTGGAAGGTCACATCCTACGTGACCACGAACATACAAAAAGAGGCACACACTGGTGTGCCTCACACCAACTCTTGGGAGGTGAAGCAGGGGACAGCTCAGACCTCCTGGCTGGTTGTAGGCCTCCCTGCTTACACAAGGTTGACTGTCAACCTGAGTGAATCTAGGAAACATGCATCTAGAGCTTTCCCAGAGAGAACTGAGGGGGAGGCCTACCCCAGAGTGCACAGAAGCTTCCAACGGACAGCTCAGATGCCAAGGAGTACTGCTGTCTGCTTCCCACCTCCCGAGCGAGCCTGTGTGCTGTGCCACCAGCCTCTGCTGCCTGCGGACTCCAGCTCCTTTGGCCTCCAACATGGACAGACTCTAGAAACCCCGCAGGCCTTCAGCCCAGACTCTGACCATTGAAAGGCATGGTCTAAACAGCACCAGCAGATGTACAGCCACTGTTTGAGCACCCTGCCCTGCCAAGTAAGCCAATCTAGCAAGTCTCGTGTGTGTGTGTGTGTGTGTGTGTGTGTGTGTGTGTGTGTGTGTGCCTGTGTGTGTGTGCCTGTGTGTATGCCTGTGTGTATGCCTGTGTGTGTGCACATGAGTGTATATGCATCTGTGTGCATGCTCGTGCTCTTATCAGTTCTGTTCTAGAGAATCCTACCTAAAACATAGAGCCTGCCTAAAAATGATCATTCCGGGGTTGGGGATTTAGCTCGGTGGTAAAGCACTTGCCTAGCAAGTGCAAGGCCCTGGGTTCGGTCCCCAGCTCCGAAAAAAAAAAAAAAAAGATCATTCCAAGGAGGTGGGATTATATATTGATTTTACGTTGCTGTAACGAACTATCTGAAGCAGGTTTTCTTTTCTTTTTTAAAGATTTATTTAATATATATAAGTACACTGTCACTGTCTTCAGACACACCAGAAGAGGGCATCAGATCCCATTACAAATGGTTGTGAGCCATCATGTGGTTGCTGGGATTTGAACTGAGGACCTCTGGAAGAGCAGTCGGTGCTCTTAACCACCGAGCCATCTCTCCAGCCCCCGAAGCAGGTTTTCTAGAGACATTCACTTAGTGATTCTGGAGGTCAGAGTCCTAAGATTGGGTATCTTCACTGCCCTAACTGTCTGAGGAGGGTCTGTCCCTATGTGGTACCACATTAGAGGGATCTTGTGTGGAGGGAAGAACCAAATCTCCAGAAAGAAGCCGGAGGACAGAGGTAGGAGAATTGGCTCTTAGAGCCACTCACTCTTGAAGAGGTTCAGGTCCCTTGGGAACTGTCCTAACTCATAACGGGAAAGTTATTGGCTTGCAAACTGCAGCCCCTTTGTGGGGGCTGAATGTTCATTTCACAGGGCTGCATATTGGATACCCTTCATAGTGGATTTACTTTACAGTTCATTTTTATTTGTTTACCATGTATACATCACTCTGCTTTCTCCCTGCATGTATGTCTGCAGGCCAGAAAAGGGCATCAGATCCCATTACAGATGGCTGTGAGCCACCATGTGGTTGTTGAGATTTGAACTCAGGACCTCTGGAAGAGCAGTCAGTGCTCTTAACCTCTGAGCCATCTCTCCAGCCCACGATTCATAACAGTAGCAAAAGTACAGTTAAGAAGTTATGAAGCAACAAAATAATTATATGGTTGGGGTCATCACCTCATGAGGCACTAAATTAAAGGGTTGCAGGGTTAGGAAAGCTGAGAACCACTGCTTTAAAAGGTCCACTCTGTCTTTACCTTGGGGACTGTCTTAGTTTGTGATTTATTGCTATGAAAAGGTATCATGACCAAGGCAACTCTTATAAGGACAACATTTAATCAGGGCTGGCTTACAGGTTCAGAGGTTCAGTCCATTATCATCAAGGTGGGAAGTATGGTAGTGTCCAGGCAGGCATGGTGCTCAAGGAGCCAAGATTTCTCCATCTTGATCCCAAGGCAGCAGGAGAAGACTGTTCTCTCCTACACTGGGCAGAGCATTGTAACAAATGGGCTGAGACAGTGGCTCAGTCGGAAGCGCAGGGACCAGAGTTTGATTCCTGAGACTCAGGTTGAAAAAAAAAATGGTGGCTCACATTTGATCCCAGTGCTGGGAGGAGGAAATGGGAGGATTCCAGGGTCTGACTAACCAGTCCAGCCTGCCCGAGAGTTTCAGGCTAATAAGAGACCCTGTCTCAAAAATGCAAAGAAGGGGCTGGAGAGATGGCTCAGCGGTTAAGAGCACCCGACTGCTCTTCCAGAGGTCATGAGTTCAATTCCCAGCAACCACATGGTGGCTCACAACCATCTATAAAGAGATCTGGTGTATCTGAAGACAGCTACAGTGTACTCATATATAATAAATAAAATAAATATTTAAAAAAATGCAAAGAAGATGGATAGAACAAGACACGTGCACACGCATACATGTGCACACGCATACACATGCACACATGCGTCCGCCCACATGCGCATGCACACACCCTACATACATTTCTCTCATGGAGGTTAAGGCAAGCCACCTGAGATGCCCTCCAGCCCTGCTGTAAGCCCTCTCTGCAGCTCCCAGGTCTGCAGGTTTTTCCCACAGTCCTTTCCTCCCTTAGCGAGTTTCCAGGGAGTCAGTGGAAACTGTGCCATACATACTCTTAACTCTCTCCAGCTTCTTAGGACTCCCCAGTCTGCACACCCTCTCCTGGCCCAGCTCTGACATCAGATGTCTTCATCCGAAGTACATGTCGGCGTGGGGCATGTGCCAAGCCTTAAACTTTTCTGGGGTTTCCCAGAGTGAATCTTTTTCTCTGGAGGAAATCATGATCTGGGGGGAGGGACAGCATAGCACATGGGGGGAGGGGGTCACCAGGCTGCTGGACGCCCTGACAAGTGCATTTGACAAGTGTCAAGGAGAAGGGGCGTGAGGACCAGGGAGGTAGGAGAGGACTCTGGGTGCCTCTGAGGGAGAGGCTTCCTCGATAAAGGGCTTACAGGAAATGTGGTTTGGGGGGGCCACAGATACCAGCGAGGTCCTTAAAGGCCACATAGACTGGGGTATAGCCACTGGTTTCTTCTCTGTCTTAGAAGCTGGGTGTCTGTGACGGCCTTGCACATGTTATAAAAGAATGCACACAGACGGTGTTGGAAAAGACACTCCCCCTTATGCCCCCACTCTACTGGTCCACTAGTTCCCTCCACAGCCTTCTCTTAAGGCTTACCTGCCGGCAGGCCAAAACAATGACCGCTTACCACACGCCAGACTAAAGTTTAGTGTTAGTTTAGTGTTTTAGTTTTAGTGTTTACCAGGTAAACACTTTTCTAAAACTGAGCACAAGGTGTACAAAATTACACCAGTGACTTAGAGTGAGTGTTCCCCAGCCCTCCTCCTAAGGAGCAGCATGTTCCCCCATCTGACCCACTGTTTACTGTCTGCCACAGCAGGGCTTCAAGGTGAGTCCAAATTTCTGGGCAGGTAAGAGGGAAGGGTTGTGTCACCAAGAGGGGAAGGGGAAAGGTTGGGACTAAAGACACCTCCTGTCTGCATAGGATGGTACAGACTCTGCATAGACACCGTGTGTGCTGCCTGTCCGTGCTACAGGGGTGACTGTCTCTTTATCCAGAGGGAGAGTCTCAGACAGGACTGTGCCCAAATGTCACTAAGAATTCCTACCCAGCTTGTAGTCTCACTCTAGGAGACGTCTCCTTTTGGGGAAAGATGCCTTGGATACCTCTGGCCACAGGTGCCTCCCAACCCTGTTTGCTTGAGATAGACATTCTCACTGGCCTGGAGCTCATTAAGTAGGGGAGGCTGGCTGGCCTGTGGGCCCCAGGAGTCCACCTGTCCCTTCCTCCCTAGAGCTGGCATCGCAAGTATGTGTCACTTCCAACTTTCTTCTCCTCTTCTTCTCCACCTTCACTTCCACCTTCTTCTTCTCTCCTCCTCTATCCCTCCTCCTCCCCCTTCCTCCCTCTTTTTTTTTTTTTTTTTTTTTTTTTGGTTCTTTTTTTCGGAGCTGGGGACCGAACCCAGGGCCTTGCGCTTCCTAGGTAAGCGCTCTACCACTGAGCTAAATCCCCAGCCCCTCCCTCTTTCTTATTATTTTATGTGTATGAGTCTTTTAGCTGCATGTATGTCTGTGTACCACTTGCGTGCCTGAAATCCATGGACGTCAGGAGAGGCCATTGGGTTCCCTAAAACTAGAGTCATAGATGGTTGTGAGTAGGGGTATGGGTGCCCAGAGTCAAGCCCAGGCCTCTGGAAGAGCAGCCATACTTTTACGGACTGAGGTTATTTCCTCAACCTTCAAACAGACAGACAAAACATGGTTTCTGGGGATGGGATTGAACATGTTACTGACAAAACCACACCCCAGTCCTAAATCAGTACATAGGAACCTGTGTGGCCCCGGTGTACATGGGTGACTGGATTGGGGAAATGAGGAGTTTCAGTAACTGGGCAAATACTGTTTGCAAGTCTAGGGCTACTAGTCATGGATTTGCAACACGGTTCAACAAGGGCCTCTTGGAGTTGTCAGCTGATGGCCATTAAAATGGGTTCTGGAAGATTGTGACTTGGGGCACATTACCCGGATAGTCCTAAGAGAACTGGGAGAGGGCTGACAACCAACGTGGCTTAGAGGGTAAAGAAGTTTGCTGCCAAGCCTGAAGGTCGGAGTGCAGTTCCCAAGACCCACAGGGTGGGAGAAGGAAGACAACTGACTCCCACAAGCTGCCCTCTGAACACACACACACACACACACACACACACACACACACACACACACACACACACACACACACACACACACACAGGATTACTGTTCTCAAAGCCCAGCTGTCCAGATTCAAGCCCTGCCTTGCTGAGCTCCTGTGACCTTCACTGCACTTCCGTTTCTCCTCTCTCAAACACAGATGACAGTGACAGTGTCAATCTCAAACGATTAGGAAACGGTGTTTAGAAAAGTGACTATAAGGGGTTGGGGATTTAGCTCAGCGGTAGAGCGCTTGCCTAGGAAGTGCAAGGCCCTGGGTTCGGTCCCCAGCTCCGAAAAAAAGAAAAAAGAAAAGTGACTATAGAGGATGCTGAGCACAGAGATAAGCCACTGTGTTTTTCTTTTTCCCTCTTTTCAGTTTTTCGAACAGGGTGTCTCTGTGTGGCCTTGGCTGGCCTCTAACTCAGGGGTCCTCCTGCCTCCGCCTCCCAGGTGCTGGGACTAAGGGGTGGGTACTCCAGTGGCTGCCCGTACACCATCACTGCCTGGCCTGCCTTAGTGTTTTCCTTCTCAGTTGCTCACAGCCCTTAGTCCAACGCATGGAGTTTAAACATTTGGCAGAAGTGATTTGGAAATAAGAAACAAAAATGAACCCAACATTGTATAGCAGGTCAAAATAAGAGCCCAAATATGCAAGCCATGTGGGACATCTCTGTGAATGTCCTAAGCTGACTTGACCATGCCTGCGACTACTGCAGGAATTGAAGCCCAGTAACTGGGGGCTCTCCCCAGCGCAGAGGGATCATCTGGGTGCTTCACATGCTTCTCAGAAAACAGGAGAGAGCAGATCTTCATTTAGTTGTTCAAGCCAACAACACAGACCTGTGTCCACCAGTCCCATTTCTTTTTTTTTTTTTTTTTTTCTTTTTTTCGGAGCTGGGGACCGAACCCAGGGCCTTGCGCTTGCTAGGCAAGCGCTCTACCACTGAGCTAAATCCCCAACCCCCCAGTCTCATTTCTTGATGTTTATAATTTATCTAAAAGTGTGTGTTCGTTCTTGGAATTGAGGCAAGAAAGGCTTGTATTTTAATATATTATTTATTTATCCATTTGTTTACTTAAAAGGGGGGGTGTCTTTCTATAGCCCTGGCTGACCTGGACCTCACAGAGATAGAGATCCCCTGCCTGACTTCTGCCTCCAAAGTGTTGTCCAAAGGTGTGCACCTGCGGAAAACCTGTATTTAATAAATTAATTCGGGTGCTGGAGAGATGGCTCAGAGGTTAAGAGCACTGACTGCTCTTCCAGAGGTCCTGAGTTCAAATCCCAGCAACCACATGGTGGCTCACAACCATCTGTAAAGAGATCCGATGCCCTCTTCTGGTGTGTATATATAATAAATAAATAAATCTTTAAAAAAATAAGAATTCGGGGCTGGAGATTTAGCTCAGTGGTAAAGCGCTTACCTAGGAAGCGCAAGGCCCTGGGTTCGGTCCCCAGCTCCGAAAAAAAGAACCAAAAAAAAAAAAAAAAAAAAGAATTCTTTATAGTGTTTTGCCTCCATTCATGTGTGAGGGTGTTGGATCTCCTAGAACTAGAGCTGCCATGTGGGTACCTGGAATTGGATCTAGGTCTTCTAGAAGGGCAGCCCTTAAATTGGCATTTTTATTTTTTTTTGGGTTCTTTTTTTTTTTTTTTTTTCCGGAGCTGGGGACTGAACCCAGGGCCTTGCGCTTCCTAGGCAAGCGCTCTACCACTGAGCTAAATCCCCAACCCCAAAATTGGCATTTTTAAAAGATTTATTTATTTAATGTACGTGAGTACACTGTCGCTGTCTTCAGACACACCAGAAGAGGGCATCAGATCCCATTACAGATGGTTGTGAGCCACTATGTGGTTGCCGGAATTTGAACTCAGGACCTCTGGAAGAGCAGGTAGTGCTCTTAACCGCTGAGCCATCTCTCCAACCCTTAAACTGGCATTTTTAAGACTAGTGAGATTAACAAGCAGTGCACATCTTTAGTCTCAGTACTTGGGAGGCAGAGGCAAGCAGATTTCTGTGAACTTAAGGCTAGCCTGGTGTACAGACAGGACAGCCAGGGCTATACAGAGAAACCCTGTCTTGAAGAACAACTGCAGCACTGAAATACTTGGAGTGTGGATGAGCTTATCATGGGTACGGTGTGGGTAAAGGCCACTGAGCCCAAGCGTCAGGACCATCCCAAGATCATCAGACAAAGGGGAGTCCTCATCACTGGAAGGTAACCTTCTGGTCAGTTATCCCCACGCCAAGAGTAACGAGCAAATCTCCTGACCGGAAAGCATTGACAGCAAAGTGGTTGTGGGTCAGTCCTGCAGAATTCACCAGTGGCCCTTTTAATTAAAAAAAAAATTGAGGGGGCACACACCACGGTGTGTGGGTCTCAGAGAACAGCTTGTGGGAGACGGTTCTCCACCGTATGGGTTCCTGGGTCAGCAAGCTTGGCAGCAAGCCCCTTTACCCGCTGAGCCATCCTGTCAGCCCAGTGATAACCCTTTCTAACACCCACCATGTAGATTACCAAGCAACTCCTCCCACTAGGGAAATCCCATTTCTCCTGTAATTGGAGATGGAACCTTGGACCTCACATGCCAGTCAGAAGCTGCCTTATTGCCAGCCCTCTTCGCCCCCACTTATATTTTGAGAAAGGGTCTCTCAACACTCCCGAGGCTGGCAGAGCTCTCAATTAGCTAGGATTACAAGCCTTCAACACACGTCTGGATGGATGGCTTGGAGCCGCCTAACCAAATACAGGGCAGAGTCCACCTCCTGCTGTCACAGCCCACTTTGAAGGTGACACCCTGAGACTCTGGGGCCCCAGTCAACCCAGTGTTGGCACCCCAAAAAGACAACAGTCTAGGATCTCAAAGCACTGAGAGCCGTATTCTCCCCGCCTCCTAGCGACTGTTTGCCCAGTACGCGTGCGGTCGCTCTCCATGGGCCCCACGGTGGTGCAGGAGTGAAGTTGTTGCAGAAGCAAATCCTTCCGTTGGCCCTTCCCTGGCAGGCATTATTCCCAACCAAAACAAACAAGAAAACCCTAGGCAGGATGTGGTCGGCTCAGGTTACTCGGCACCACCCTCTGCTGCCCCCCTGAGGTGCTGTGGGGCACCACAGTCTGCGGCCTCTGCACCCCTTTCTACTGTTCCTCCCTGTTCCACCCCACCCACCCAAGGCCTTTACTCCTCCATCTTCCCCTCCTCCATGCCTCCAACCCTTCACCAATGCTCATTCCCCACGAACCGCCTGGGTGTAGTCACCTCCAGGACAGGCTTGACCGGCTTAGTCTCCTCTTGCCTACTCTGCCCTCCACCCTGGTGATACGGTACACCCCCTTCTAACTTTAGATGGGTTTCAGCAGTGGGAGCCACTACCAGAGAACGTGAGAGGAGAAAGACACCGGCTGTTGACCCCCTGTTGTGCTTATCAAAGGGCACAGCCTTTATCATTCTCGTTCCTGTCACAGCAGAGCCTCCGGCGCTGGCTGCCCCAACCAGCCAGTCTCAGCCCCCCCCCCCCCCATCCTCAACAGCCAATCAAAGAGATAAGTGAAAAACAGAAAAGGGACGCTCGTTCAGTGTGGCCACACGGAAGCGAGAAACAAAGGGGCCCTCTCAAGTCCATCTTTGGGGCTTTGATGTGAGGTTTAGGTTTAATGGCGGCCATAAGGTGCGCATAGCTGTGTAGCTAAGCAGTCCAGGCCAGAGTGGGGCCTCGCCCATCATTGACCCAGCGCTGTCTGGGTTCCAGTCTCTCCTGCAAAGTGGTCTGGCTGTGGTCAGGACCCTGTGAAAATGTTTTCCTGGGATAAATTCCCCTCTAGCTGGTACACAGGCTTCAGGCAGTTCCTTCTCCCAGCGTTAGAATCCTGGGGAAAATTCCAATTCCTTGGGGACTTTTGTTTCAGTAATCGGATGGGCAGAGGGAAGGGCACAAGACTTTATCTTTCTCTGCTTCCCTCTGTGCACACCCACGCCCACGCCCGGGATTTCACATAGTACAAGCTGACCTCAAATGTGCTGCGTAGCTGCGGGCGACCTTGAATTTAGGAAACTCCTGCCTCCACCTCCCGGTGCTGGGAGCACAGTCATGTAGCACCACCACACCCGGGTTATGGGGATCAAACCCAGAGCTCTGTGTACACTGGGAAATTATTGGGCTACGTTCCCGCCAGAGTGTGTCTTTAGAATATCTTTTTTTTTTGTTATCAGGGACCCTTTCTTACGATTGCAGCTTTGTTCTGGATTGAGACAAGGGAGGAAAAGATCAAGGGGAGGAAAGGAGCTGAGAGATTCCCCTTCTCAACTCTCAAGAGGACCCATCCCAGTCAGCACCTACATCCCGGCTTCCGGCTTCCGGAATTTTCTGCTGTCGACACCATAGCCTCGGCTTATTCTAGTGACTCCAGCAAAATAATACAAGCTCCCTCGGGGTTCTAGAGATGGCTCTTTTCCCTGTCCATCCCAGTCTGGGTTGGGTGAAAGCTCAAGTTGATGCTGGGCCCTGGCCACCTCAGCATCTCTTGCTGGCTTTCCTTAACCTCCATCCCTCCATTAATTTATTTATCTTCTGTTCTCTGTATGTTCACAAAACTACCACAAAGGCAAGAAAAGTTTCCTTTAGGGATCTCCATCTACACAGTGAGACTTTTCTGTCAGCAGAAAGTTGTCTCGGTGATAGCTTTGGTTTCTTTTTCTTTCTTTCTTTTTTTTTTTTTTTTTGGAGCTGGGGACCCAAATGCAAGCGCTCTACCACTGAGCTAAATCCCCAATCCCTAGCTTTGATTTCTTTATTGTTTATGTTCTCCAGTAGGATGGAGAGATGCCTCAGGAGACTTGCCTCTTTGGATTCAGTTTGTACTTAGTGTAATGTTTTATCACCTTCAAGGTAAAAGAATACAAGCCAGGCATGATGGCTCTCGCCTTTAATCTCAGCCCTGAATAGACAGAGGCTCACAGAGCTCTGTGAGTTCAAGGCCAACCAAGGCTAATTAGTAAGATCCCGAGTCAAAGCCAAAACAAAAAGAGAGAGAGAATGTATCTGGACATGGTAGCACACACTTATAACCCTGGTACTCGGGAGGCAGGGGCAGAAGGATTGTGTGGAGTTTGAGGACAGCCTGGACTCCATAGCCCTAACAGGACCCTATCTCAAAAGATCAGGAACAAGGAAAGGACCAGAGAATGTTAGACTTGAGGACACATGTGCCTTCAGGTTTAAGTTATCAGATTTAGAAGCTGCCTCAGCAGTGTTGGGGGAGATTACAGGAACAGTCTTTACAAGTATGTTACTTCAAGAGGAATGGGATGTTTTTCAGAAATTAAATTCTGACACCGCCCATGAGCAGCCAAAAATATAATGGCTTTTGCTGCTGTCTGAATAATTCCACTTTTAAAAAGACTTGCAGAGAAAGGGGGAGGAAGCATGTGCACCCAAGAGGCAATGGATACCAAAAAAAAAAAAAAAAACCAAAACCACTCTTTGAGACAGGGTGTCAAATAGCACAGGGCTAGCCTTGAATGGTATGTGAACAAGGATAACCTTGAACTTCTGATCTTCTTACCTCTACCTCCCCAGGGCTGGGTTTCCAGGCGTATACCACCTCAATTCACTGTACCTCAGGTCATCCTGCATGCGAGACACTTTATCCACGGAGACACAGCCTCCGCCCTGGTAGCCACTAGTATTGAATTATTTCCAGAAAGGTCAAGTCCAGAAAAGGCAACCTTTCTGAACCCGTGGTGAAGAGCACAGGAAGGTAAGATGGTTTACATATGTAAATTAAGTAGCAGAAGCTAGGGGCTGGAGAGACCGATCAGCGGTTAAGAACACTGACTGGGGCTGGAGAGATGGCTCAGTGGTTAAGAGAACTGACTGCTCTTCCAGAGGTCCTGAGTTCAAATCCCAGCAACCACATGGTGCACCTGTAATGAGATCTGATGCCCTCTTCTGGTGTGTCTGAAGACAGCTTCTGTGTACTATTATATAATAAATAAATAAATCTTAAAAAAAAAACAAAAAACAAAACAAAACAAAAAAAAAAACACTGACTGCTCTTCCAGAGGTCCTGAGTTCAAATCCCAGCAACCAGGTGGTGGCTCACAGCCATCTGTAATGGGGTCTGATGTCCTCTTCTGGTGTGTCTGAGGACAGCGACAGTGTACATATATATAATAAATAAATCTTTAAAGAACAAAAAGCAGAAGTTTGCCCCCATCTGTAGGGAGCAGTCGCAGGGTATAAACACTGGGGATGAGGAAGCTGTGGTTCAAGGTGATACTACCTCGTGGTTTTCTGTTGTTACAGACACTGGTCAATCCTTAGTAAACACTTGTAGGACCGGAGGAAGGGTGAGTCACATGAGTCACAGTGAGTTGCACTGCTTCCTGATGTAGCTATAGTAAACACTTGGAACGTGTGTGTGTGTGTGTGTGTGTGTGTGTGTGTGTGTGTGTGTGTGTACGCATGTGAGTGTTCACGTGTGAGCACACGCTCACCTTTGCCGTCCCTTTGAACCTCATCTGGGGAAGGCTTTGCTGTTTCCGTGGGTCTGAGACATCCCTAACTATGGCTGGACTCATATCAACAATGCACGTTCACAACCCATGGGGCAGGTTCCCTGGGCTAGCACAGTCTCAGGCTCGAGAAGACACCGGGTGTTTTCTGATCCTACTATCCGTTGAGTCCCAAATTTAAAGTAGAAAGCAGTTTTCTTTGGCTAACAAGGGCTGGCCTCTTTCACAATAAACCCAGAAATGCCACCATTCAGGTTCCAGGCAGGAGATGCTGTGATCTGAATTCCCAATTTAGCAAACCCACCTTTCCACCCCTGCCTATTTCGTACCCACAGTCACTCTTGGTCCCAGTCTCCACCCACAAGTTTTCCAGCCTGGGCCCTTTTGCTCAATCGATTTTTCTTTCAGGAATGCTTGACATCTCCTTCCCCACCTATGGAAATCCTACACATTTCCCAACACCCGCATCGAACGTGGTGGCCTCCTCCCTGCCGGGACCGATCTGCCTGCTTTGCTAAGGAGGTTGTGCCTGGGCTCCCAGGCTTGGTCTGTGCTCCTGAGTGCTCGCTATCCATTCCCAACTGATTGATTGCTCCTCTGTCTTCCCTCCATCACCCCCTCTTCTTCCTTTATTGCACGTAAATGTGAGTGCAGTATGTATACCCGTGTACGTGTTCCCGTGTGTGCGAGCACAGTGGTGTGCACCGCATGTGTCCATGTGCCTGTGCATGCAGAGGCCTGAGCTTTTACACTGCTTGTCTTCCTTAATCATTCTCTACCCTGTTGAGGCAGGGTCTCTCTTTGAACCAGAAGCTAATTAACTCATCTAGCGAGCCAAGATCCCTGTCTCCAGCAGGCTGCCTCACCTACCCAGCAGTTATACAGGCTCTGGGGAATCCACATGTCAGGCAAGAACGTTACCCACTGAGCCAACTCCCTAGCTGGAATATAGACATATACATGACACTTGAAAAGGCTTCGGGGGCTGGAGAGATGGCTCAGTGGTTAGAGCACCAACTGCTCTTCCAGAGGTCCTGAGTTCAATTCCCAACAACCACATGATGGCTCACAACCATCATGGGATCAGATGCCCTCTTCTGGTGTGTCTGAAGACAATGACAATATATACATACATACATACATACATATATATATATATACACATATATATATTATGTCTTCTTGTTCTTTTAAGTTTTCTTCTCTTTTCTTTCTTTCTTTCTTTTTTTGTTTTTCTAGGCAGGGTTTCTCTGTATAACTCTCCTGGCTGTCTTGGAACTCACTACGTAGATCAGGATGGCCTTGAACTCAGAGATCCACCTACCTCAGCTTTGCAAGGGCGGGATTGAAGGCATTTGCCACCATGGCCTGCTGAAGATTGATTTTTACATATATGCATCTGTGGGTTTGTGAAAGTGAGTGCAGTGGCCTACAGAAGCAGGTCTCTATCGGATTCCCCTGGAGCTGGAGTTACAGGTTACTGTGAGCCCCGGGAAGTTTGTAGAGAACCCAACTCCAGGCCTCTGCAGGAATAGTTTGTGCTCTTAACCACTGAGCCATCCGTCCCGCATGTGCTCCCTATGAAGCATGGTCTCACTTTGTAGCCCAGATTGGCTTGGAGCTCGCTGTATAGCTCAGCGTGGCTTGAGACTTGCAGCAATCCCCTTGCCTCAGCTTCCTGATTACTGGTTGGAATACTAACATCTGGTTTACCCAGTGACTTTGTAGCTGTATTCTGGGCAAGCATCCTCTCTTTGCTAGCTGAGGCCTGAGCATGGGGGAAAAAAATCATGCTCAAAAAAGATCAAAAGGAGACTGTTCTGAAACATGTGTGAAGTATATAAAATTCAAATTTCAGTGCCTACTAGTAAATCTCCATAGCGGCATCCACGTCTATGCTTTGGAATAAATATTGGGGTCCAGAGTGCCTCGTGCTCCTCCCCCACCCATTTCAGAAATACCTGCTGATTCTACTTACTCTAAGGGTTTTGATGCCTGAATCACTGGGTTGGTACACCACGACTCTGAGCATACACCCTTTCCAAGTTCTCATCTTTCCGTATTGGGGATAATAACTACCTTGGCCTGCAATTAACATCAGCATCTAATAAGATCATGCACTTAAACAGTATGGAAACACCCTGTAAGTTCTACGATGAGGAGATAAAGTGATTCGAGGAGAAAACAGAAATCTCGTCCACCCCCTTCCTTTAAAGCTTTCAACTTATGGCTTTCAACTTTTAGAGGGAATTCCCTTTTGGAGTGTTTGCGTTTACTTTTAGAAACTGTTTTATTTACTTATGGGCGAGGGGTTGTTGCCTGTGCCTTGACTCCGGTGTGCAGCTCAGAGGGCGACCTGAGAGAATCCAGAATCGAGTCCTCTCGATTCGCGGGTTTGAACTCAGGTCCTCAAGCTTGGAGGTAGGCCCCTTTACCTGCTGGGCTGTCTCCTGTTCCAGTTCTTATTGATTTATTTTTGAATCAGGGTCTCATTATGTAGTCCTGGCCGGCCTAGAACTTGCTACCTATACCCACGGGCTTCGAACTGATACAGATGCACCTGCTTGTGGAGTGCTGGGATTAAAGGCATGGGCTGCTGGCCCAAGGTTTTATCTTCAAAAGATGACAACGGCACACGTTCCCTCCCTCCCTCCGGCCTTTGTTCTGTGTGCATCCACATTCGATTGCAGTTTCCCATTTTCTTTAGTGTCTTCACCGACCCTCACAACAGCTCAGGGAGGAACTGGGACATGTTTGGTCAATCGGTTTTGCAGGCCGGGCAACTGAGGCAAATCCCGACTGACTGCGGGGCCCTGCCCTTCCTCAGGAGGTAAGAACTTCTCCTCGATGCAGCTCGTTTTATGGCGGGGGCACTAGAACCAGCTTCCTTTTCAGGGTCCCTGGGTCCCCTGCGCTCCACTCCCGCACTCCCCGAAGCAGGTGGTAGGCTCCGGGTCTACTACGCAGGCGCGCGACGCCGTGCAGGGCGTGGCTGGGCGGGCCCGGAGGCGGGGCCGGCGCGCGCGGTGAGGGAGAGCTGGGATTAGGGCCGCGGCGGGAGCCCGAGTCGGCGTCACTCGAGTGCGCAGGCGCCTGGCGGTTACCGGTCTCGCCATGGAGCGGAAAGGTGAGCGGCGGAGCGGCCTCCGCCACGAGGAGACACCGCGGCCCCCGAGTGGGCGCCCGGCGCCTCTTCTGGCCGCAGTCGCGGCCCCCGAAGCGGCGTCACCCTCGCCCGCTCGCCCCTCGGCAGCGCCGTCCTCGGGCGCCCGCCGTCCCCGCCCCTCGTTCCGCAGCCCCCAGGCCGGGGCGGCGAGGCCTCATGGCCCGCCCGAGCCTCTGCGGGCGCGCCGGGCCTGGCAGCCGCCGTGCACTCCGGGCAGCCCGGCCCGCGCTCGGCCGGCACAGCCTCAGGCCCCACCGCCCTGCGTCCTCGCGCCGCTCCCCGCCTCCCTCTTACATCGGCCCTTCATCCTTCTCTCCCGCAGTGCTCGCGCTCCAGGCCCGAAAGAAAAGGACCAAGGCCAAGAAGGACAAAGCCCAAAGGAAGTGAGTCTTGTACCCCAACATCCCGCCCTTTGCGTCTTCTCGGGGACCTCCTCCTCCTCCTACCGGGTCGGGCGCCTCGGAAGCGCACTGGGTTCGGGCCGCTTCCCCCCAACCCCACCCCGCCACATGGCTTCTGAGTCGCTGTGTGATTCGCTCTCCGGGAACCATGTGGAAGGGAGCTGGGTCTCCAGGCCCCGGTCTTAGCAGCTCCCCAGGCCTGCTCAGGAAAGACCCAGAGCCTGCCCGGCACCACTCCCCAACTCCATCGGGGAGGCTCAAGTGTGGGCCGGCGGCCGGAGCTGGTAATCATTACCTGCCTGTGAACTCCTCTCTACCCGCCTTCTTCCGCAGCGTCTTAACCTTGCCTCCTACGTCTGTCCGCACGCTCTGCCATCAGGAAATTGTTGAATGAATTTTTCCCTGTTTACCCTTGGCCCTGCCAACCACACGTTTGCCTGGGTAGAGGAGGGTGGCCGGCAGTCTTCCTTCGCGCCTGATTAGTCTACTTCCTAAGTCTTCGAGGCGCGGTGTGTCGCTGTCCTCTCGGTTGGGTTGTGCAGGCTGGCTGCGTTGTGCACTACCGGTGGGCGTGTTATCTGAACGGAGTTAGTGCAGTAATGTCGAGAGACAAATTGCTAGTCCATTCTGGCTTGAGCTACACTTGCCAAATTTGTTAGTGATGTTGGGGGTGCCTGCACAAAAGAGAGCACAGCTTGATAGAAACGCACGGGCTGGAGTCTTCAAGTGAGCTTAGCTGCTGCCACCCCTCATCCCCCCCCCCCCCCCATTTTTTTTTTGAGACAGCCTTGACTGCCCTGAACTCACTATGTAGACCAGGCTGTCCTCGAACTCGACATCCTCTTGTCTCTGGCTCTGAGAATCCTGGGACTAAGGGACGTGTGCCACCAGTGCAACTGTGGGAGCACTGCCACTGAGCTTAGAGGACAGCTTTAAGGATGATCTTGTACTCAGATTTAGTAGCAGAGGCTCCTCCAGGTCGACTCAGAAAGATCTCTGCCCAGCACTCCATTTCAGATGAATTATTTTCCGTGGTTTTCCATTTATCTGGTATTTTGTGTTGGATGCCATCAAGCTGGGTCTGCACTGCTATACCACACATTGGAGGTCTTCCTAGGTCACCCAGAAAGACAGTACCAGATCGGGCTGAGTGTTTTTGGAGGCTCCCTGATGTTTAGGGAGGCTGTGTCATGACTTCTCTGAGTGGGACCAGAGCATTTCCTGTGGTGTGCCTTAGGAAGTTTTTAAGTTTGCACAAGGTGTGGG
Source organism: Rattus norvegicus (assembly GCF_021556685.1). Lineage (NCBI taxonomy): Eukaryota > Metazoa > Chordata > Mammalia > Rodentia > Muridae > Rattus > Rattus norvegicus. The sequence continues at coordinate 7,462,755 of NC_141553.1, read as the reverse complement.
GCCGGTGCGAGTGCTCAGGTTCTTGGGTTGGCTATCCATTCACAGACTGTCCAGCACGAGTTTTTAATCCCACACTGATTGGTTAACAAACGGCAGCAGCTGGAATCTCAGCACTCCTTGGGGAAGCCATGCGAATGTTTTATGTTTTCTGGTGGGAAAAGGAAATGATTTACTAATCACTTAAAAAGTTTTTTTTCCCCCTCATATTTTATTTTTGGTTTTTCTCCATGTTCCCTGGCTGTTCTGGAAGTCTCTCTGTGGACTGCCTCTGCCTCGAGTGCTCGGATTGAAGGCCTGCACCGTCACACTTGGTTTAAAGGGGTTTTGAAAAGACGAGCGTCTCACTATGTACAGCCTAAGGTGGTCTTGAACTTGGGGTGATCTTCCTGCGTCAGCCTCTACAATGACAGGATGACTAGTCTTGTGCCATCGTGCCCAGCTGGCTAGTCACCTGTGTTTTGGTCTGTCCTGTGTAAGACATGGCATCTTATTTAGATATGAGGTTGAGCACTGTCATGGGGCAGGAGAATGCAAGTGGATGGTCGCACATGCAGCAGAGGTTCAATATTTCATGTGGTCGAGGGTGAACATGCGGTGTGTGTGCATGGGAATGATGTGTCAGAGGCCAACATTACAAGTTGACTCTGTCCTTCTCTGTGTAGGGTTGAACCTGGGTTCTGGTGGCGAGAATCCTACCCACGGATCCATCTCGCCTGCCGCACATGCTTGTTTCAAAAGCAGACAGACTACCTTAGTGTTGGGTACTCTTATTTCTCTCACTACTGCAGGCAACTTGGAGTTGTCTGTGCTCTTAGTTCTCCCTGTGCTTACCCCTACTTTACTGAATATAATCTTGCCTCCCCCTTGTTTCCCAACCTCTTTTTTTTTTTTTTTTTTTTTTTTTTTTTAAGATTCATTTATTCTATATAAGTACACTGTAGCTGTCTTCAGACACACCAGAAGAGGACATCGGATCTCTTTACAGATGGTTGTGAGCCACCATGTGGTTGCTGGGAATTGAACTCAGGACCTCTGGAAGAGCAGTCAGTGCTCTTAACCGCTGAGCCATCTCTCCAGCCCCCAACCTCTTCTCAAGTAGTTAAATTGTCTGATTAATTAATTTGGGGATAGTTCTGTGGCAGAAGCCCCACCTGACCTAGGTAATGACTCTGCTCCTGACAACTTTGCTATTTTTCAGGCAGAGGTATAAGCTACCAAGAAGCTGTTAGGAAGCCTGCCATAGTTTGGTCTTCTGAGTAAGGGGGTCTGATTCTGAGATCTGATTGTAGACCGACTTGGACTTACAGGTCTATATTTGAGTCACTCAGCCATAGTGACAAGCAATCAGGACTAAGCAATATAAGAAAATAGTGTTCACATGTACAGGCTTAGAGGTTCTCAAGTGCTCCCCACTATGCAGCCATGGTGTGGCACCGAAGGGCAGGATTGTCCTGATGCTGTGGACTGCCTGTAAACCAGACCCCCAGCACTTGGAGCCGTGGGTCACAGTCAGAGCTGGCGGCTGGGCTCCTGCTCCAGAGCATCGTCCCTTTGGGTCTGTGCTCCAAGGTTAAGGGCAGGTGACCTTGCCTAACCTGAAGGATTCCTTCCCTACCCTACTGTTCTAGAGCTTTCCGTCCATTCTTTCTGATGTTTTTGGGGGTGGGGTGGTCAGGGAGAGATAGGTTCTCTGTAGACCTGGCTGTTCTGGAGTTCACTGTAAATTAGGCTTTCCTTGAACTCAGGCCTGCTTCTGTGCTGGGATTGAAGGTGTGCTCCACCACACCCTAACAGAAAATAGACATTTTCTATTTACTCTCATGTTAACTAGTTGTGTAGTGATCAGTTTTGCTTTAGATGATTAGAGGTCAACTCTTTAGACATCTGTGAAGCTAGGACTGGGACCTGGGTTGGGTGTGCTCTGTAGCCCCATGGCTAGATACCTTGTATTGGGACAAATAAGGAAGGGCCTGAGGGGAAGAGGCTTCTGTGGCCCTGGGTACTTGGTGCTCACCTGTGACCCATTGTGTGAGGAGCGGGATGCAGGGGGTGCAGGCTGCACCTTGCCTGTGAGCATTTGCATTCCAGTGTGCTGCAGGGCCTGAGCCGCCTTCTCTGCTGTGGGCTGTTGGACTCCAGCAGCTCACGGCTTTTAATGGTGTGGAGTCCACATTGGAGCACTCACCTCAGTACTTAGCTTGGCGGGTCGTCTGCCTTGAACTTTCCCAAGCTGCAAGGTCTCCATGATACCAAAGGATATCCATGCGACAATAGGATAAACCAGGAGGAGTTTCAGTGAGGAACCAATATTTATGGTGTGACCAAAACCAGAGGCCTAGGATCAGACCAATGATTCACAGCAATGAACATTTGCAAGTGAAGATGCGTGGTCGGAGGTTTTCTGCCACTTGCAGTCAGTCTCATGGTTGTTGTGCAGATCCGATTGTGTGATTGAGCTGGGGAAATGCACATGCTCCAAGCTGGGAAGGACATTTTTTTATCTTATTTATTTTCTTTAGTATAAATTGTTACACTGAAGATTTATAAAGGAAGAATGCATAAAGACTCCTAACACTCTGTAGTAGAAAGTAGAGCCCTCACAGGTCCTTAGAAGTGAGCTCGGCGTGTTCCGTCCCATGCACGTGCTGTCTCCTCCTCTTGTGTTGCTTTCACAGTTGCTTTCCTCACTAAGTTTTGTGTGTGGAATGAGACAAGGCATGTCGTCCCAGGGGTTCCAGCAGAGGACTGGTCAAGATTAATGTTTGTTAACAAGCATGGACTTTATTTACTTTGGTTTCTCTGTGTGGCCCTGGCTGTCCTGGAACTTGCTTTGTAGACCAGGATGGTTTTGAACTCAAAAGATTCCCCTGCTTCTGCGTGCCAAGTGCTGGAACTAAAGGTGTGCACTGTGTAGTTCTTTTTCTTGCTCTTTTTTTTTTTTTTTTAAAGATTTATTTATTTATTATATATAAGTACACTGTAGCTGTCTTCAGATACACCAGAAGAGGGCATCATATCTCTTTACAGATGGTTGTGAGCCACCATGTGGTTGCTGGGAATTGAACTCAGGACCTCTGGAAGAGCAGTCAGTGCTCTTAACCACTGAGCCATCCCTCCAGCCCCCCTTTTTCTTGCTCTTAAGAGCTGTTTATAAATGGTATGTCCTTTGTTCTGTGGAATAATTTATATTTCTTATCTATTTAAAAGCGTTTGAACTTCGTGTGTTTTTAACGTAAAGTGATTTCCCCCAACGTGGCTGATTATTTTCACTTCTGAAATTTTCAGAGTTAACTTGTAATTTTAATTGTATGGATTTACTAAGTTTAAGTATGTGCTTTTAAATTGCATCTCAAGAGCTCTTGTCAGAAATATTTTATTCGTTAGCAGGTTTATATGTTAGCAAGCATATTTTGCTTACATGGGTGTTTCTACATGAGATCCAGGCTTGTCAAATTACTTGAAGCCCCAACCTGTTAAAATGTTAAAGTAAATAAGATTTTCTCCTGTTCGAAGGAAAGCAATGAAAGGTGACCAGCTAGAATCTAGGTTTTTTTTTTTGTTTTTTGTTTTTTTTCTTTTTCTTTTTTTCGGATCTGGGGACCGAACCCAGGGCCTTGCGCTTGCTAGGCAAGCTCTCTACCACTGAGCTAAATCCCCAACCCCCGAATCTAGGGTTTTGTAGAGTAACTGGAGGTTACCACCCTCTGCTTCCAATGCTGTGTCAAATGGATGCTCAGGTCTGAGCTGGATGTATGTATGCGTGGATGTATGTATGTATGTATGCATGCCTGTGTATGTGTGTATCTATGGATGTTTTATTATTGTATGGGTGTATGCCTGCATTATAGCTGCACACCATGTGTGTTCACCCTTAGCGGCCAGAAGAAAGGTGTCAGATCCCCTGGAGTTAAGATGGCTGTGAGCCACCATGTAGGTACTGAGAACCAAATTGAGGTCCTCTGCAAGAGCAGCCAGTATCTTAACAACTGAGCCACCTTTCCAGCCCCTAAGCATGTAGCCTGTCTTTGGAAACCTTAGGGAATCACTTCTGACTCCAGAGCACGCTCTAAATCAGCTCCTGGGCCTGAGCGCCAGCTCCCCTTGTAGAACCTCCACTTTTAATTATTCAGGTTAAAATTCAGCACTTCCTTAAATGTCACAATGCTATTAAAATATTGTGTGTGTGTGTGTGTGTGTGCGCGCGCGCGTGCATGCTTGTCCTTCACCCACTCAGCCTTCTTCTATAGCCCATCTTGGCCACTATCCTACAGGAACATGGATTTTCTGGAGAGTAGGACCTTAATGGGACTCTGCAGTTTGCCTGTGGAGCTCTAGATAGAAGATGGTGGCTTCGATACATGTGGGCTTCTTAGTTCCTTTCATGGCGAGATGTGCACACAGTGAAGGCACACTCTTCTCTGGTCCCAGCTGCAGCTCCAGTGTCTAGAAAAGTGCAGGCACAACTGTGCACACTACTAAGAGGGAGTGGATGAACATTTGCATATTCTCTTTCTGTTTCCTGCACACATTGCTACAGGTTGTGTTTGAACACTGCCTGTGTCTTAGGGTTCTATTGCTGTAAAGAGATACCATGACCAAAGCAACTCTTACAGAGGGAAAGATTTAAATGGGGCCGACTTTCAGTTTCAGAGGTTGAGTCAGTTATGGTGAGAGGCATGGAGGCAGGCATGGTGCTGGAGCAGGAGCGGAGAGGTCTACATCTTGACCCAAGGCAGCAGAAAGACTATGTGCCACAAAGTACTAGAAGATCTCAAAGCCAGCCCCCACGGTGACACTTCCTCCAACAAGGCTGCACCTCCTAGTAGTGCCACCCTTCATGAGATGGGCCAAGCATTCAAAATGAATCTGTAGGGGCCAAACCTGTTTAAACCACAGCTTGGTTTATTGTTTTTCATAGATTCCGTGAGAGACAGGTACTTGTGCCTCCATTTGTACAGGCAAGATGACCATGACAGAGAACTTTATGTTGTTCGTATTTTGAAATGACTTCCTGTGTCCCAGGCTGACCCTGAAAATTACATGAATCCATCATGCCTGGTTCTATGTGGTGTTGCGGATGGAATCCAGGACTTTGTACATGTTAAACATCATTAACTGAGCCACATCCTCATCAACAGAGAACTTCATGAAGTGGACTTTACCCAAGTCATGGAGTTGAGATAAACTAAGATCAGGACTGAGTCTTGAGCTGAGGCCTTGCCTGTAACCCTGAGCCTCCTGCAGCTCCCGCCTCTGCTTTCTCCCTGCTGTGCTTTATTTAGCAAATCTAGCCATCATCAAAGAGTCTTCTTGGGAATGGGCTGGTGACCTCCTGAGTCTGAGAATGTCCTGGTGTACACGGTGAGTTCCAGACCAGCCAGGGATCCCTAATGAGACCCTGCTTCAGTAAGAGTGGTATGGAGCAGCGGAGAGGAAAGCAAGCACAGTGCCTGCCTCCACACAGGGCTGGGCTGGTCACCTGGTCATGGCAGCTAGCAAACAGCCTTTCCCTCCGAGACCTGGATCCTGGGTGTGGGGAGGGCACAGTAGGATGGTGAGTGCTGAGGAAAGAGTGGTGAGAGGGGTCACTGAAGGCAAAGCTGACTCCAGCACAGGCCTGTGGAGTGGAGTGCAGAGATGGTTTTGTTCAGCAGTGAAGTAAGACATTGTGGGCACTGACTACTGTGATTGATTCTCAGTTGAGTGTAATGTCTGATTGTCTTAGAGTTTTACTGCTGTGAACAGACACCATGACCAAGACAACTCTCATAAGGACAACAGTTAATTGGGGCTGGTTTGCAGGGTCAGAGGTTCAGTTTATTATCAATGTGGGAGCCTGGCAGCGTCCAAGCAGGCATGGTGCAGGGGGAGCTGAGAGTTCTACATCTTCATCTGAAGGCTGCTAGTGAAAGACTAACTTCCAGGCAGCTAGGGTGAGAGTCTTAAAGCCCACAACCACAATAACTCGCCTACTCCAACAGGGCCCCACCTTCTAAAGTGTCACTCCCTGGGCCAAGCATACACAAACCATCACACTAGAAGGACTGTCTTGTTTTAAAGTGTAGCTTGAGTCAGTGCATGCTTCCTGTTAAAACATGTTGGGGCTGGGAAGGTCGCTCAGCAGGTGAAGGGACTAGCTGCCACCCCTGTTGACCTGAGTTCAGTCCCCAGAGTTCACATAGTTGAAGGAAAGAACCAACTTCTGAAAATTGCCTTCTGACCTCCACACACCTGTCACGTATGTCCCCAATTACACTTGGGTGTTGGCGTGCACAGAAGAGAATGGTGCTCAGTTTACATTCTGATGTGTGAAAATAGCATCTCAGTATTTAAATTAATTTATGAATGCCTATGATTTCTCAAATTCACTAATTGCTGACATTTTCCCTTATCTCCCCCCCTCCCCCGTGTGTGTGTGTGTGTGTGTGTGTGTGTGTGTGTGTGTGTGTGTGTGTGTGTGTGTAGCATCCTGAGTGTTTGGCAGTGCATGCATCTGTGCACACCTATGCACCCTCCTTACTCTGGGGCAGTGACTGACTCCAGGTTCTGTAGCAACATGGGATGTGTTTTGTATTTGCTGTCTTTTAGTGAACAGAGACCCTGACGCTGGTAGCTTTTGTTGCCCTGATTCACCTTTTCATGATCATTTGGGTGGTTTCCTGTTCTGTGTCTTTATGAGTAAAGTTGACTATGTGGTAACTTTTTTTGTGGTATCATTTATAAGTTGTAGAGGTCATGACATAGCACCCTATCTACTTGAGCAGAATGGTGTCACCCTTTCAGGGCCATGATACTATAATCTTTGCAAGAATCGATGGGATTAAGCCCAAAGCTTTGTGTACTAAGTGGGCACAGCATAGCACATGGCGTGCCCACGTCCTTACAGCATTTTTGTCTGCATGGTTCAAACCTTAATGTAGCCGTTTGCTTAGCCTTTCAGCTTTCCTTAGCTAGCTGTCTAAGCTCACCAGCCTTTCCAGTCCCAGATAGGAATCTCCCTGCTCTCCAGGGGGACTGCCTTACTGACACAGAAGCCAGGGCTCATTGTCTCTAGGCCCTTCCAACAGACCTGTGGCGTGCACACTGCATTTCTTTTAAACATTATCTGTCCACAGTGCGTGATGTTTTCAATCCAAAAATTGTTGTGAGCTTACTGGATGAGATGTAAGGACCAGCACCAGGTGTCCTGAGTTGAAGGCTCCTTGCTTGTTCTCCAGTCCTCAGGTTGTATTCAACTTGGAAGTGTACAGCTGGAGAATTGTACCCAAAATTAATTAGTATGTTTTTGATTATTTTACCAATATATAGTTGGGCTTATTTTTCATCTGTATTTATTAGCTTTCCTTTAATTGTATTTATCATTAAAACATGCACATGTCTTAGTCTTAAAATTTTAAGTTTATTTTTTAAATTTAAAAATACGGTTTTTCCCTTTCCATTTTCTTCCTCTAACCCCGCCCATGTACAGTCCATCCTTACTGTTTTAAATTCATGTCCTGTTTCTTTAGTAGTTGACACACACTCACACACACTCACACACATGCATACAGTGTTACTCATATGTATATGTATGATTTCAGGGCTGACAGTTGGCATTAGATAACCAGTCGGAGGGCTCATCAGTGGAGAAGGGCTCTCAGCATTCCTTAGTTCCTTACAGTTCTTGTCAAGGGGTGGGTCCCAGTGAGCGTCCCCTTCCGTGTTAGCATGGTGATGTCTTTCTTTGTCAGGTCTTGTTGAGGTAGCCATGCTGATGAGCCTTCATGGATCTGACATTTTAGGAGATGCAGTTTCACAGCAGACCCCATCTCCATTTTCACCACAGTCCACGAGCCTTAGGTGCAAGCACTGTGTTGTGAATCTCCCCACTGTGTGGGCTGCTCTCACTCAGTCATTACGTCTGTCAGTCGCTCCAGCACTTACAGTCTATAATGGTCTCCATCTGTTCCAAGGAGAAGTTTGTTTGACAGAAAGTATATTTATTTGGGGTATTGGGATATGTATTTAGAATGCAGTTGGGAATTAGGCTGAACCGGTAAAAGTGTACAGATCCTCCTTACCCGGCCTTTACCTAGCGCCCTTTCCACTCCTGAAAGTGAGCCCTTTTATTCACTCTGTGTGGGTGTGTGGTGTGAGTGATGTGAGGACTCAGCTGCCACGTCTTTTCCCACTATGGTTTTGTCTTTTTATGAGAAAAGCTTTGCCTAATTTTGTGGTGTTTTTTGGTGTAATGTGGAGGCATTATTAAAAATCTTGAATGATTTTAGAATTTAAGATGGGCTAGAGAGATGGCTCAGAGGTTAAGGGCACTGACTGTTCTTCCAGAGGTCCTGAGTTCAAATCCCAGCAACCACATGGTGGCTCACAACCATCTGTAATGGGCTCCGATGTCCTCTTCTGGTGTGTCTGAAGACAGCTACAGGGTACTCATCTATATCTAGATAGATAGATAGATAGATAGACAGACAGACAGACAGACAGACAATCTTTAAAAGACTCCTATAAGCAACATGGGAATAATATGACTTACAAAACTGAGTGAAGTTCCACTGTCAGTTATAGAATTCAAGACTTGGGCCTGTAGAGATGGCTTATAAGAACATGGCTGCCCTTCCAGAGAACCCCAGTTCAGTTCCCAGCACCCACATGACAGCAGCTCACAACTGTTTGTAACTCCAGTTCCAGGGGGTCTCATGCCTGCATACAGACATACGCAGGCAGAGCAACAGTGCACATGAAATAAAACAAACTATTTAAAAAAGCAAAGGAGTCAAGACTTAGTATAGAAATCATCCGGTAACATCAAGTTCAGGTGTCCCCACACAGGTGCAGAGAGCGCGTCCACCGGGCCTGTCAGTGTGCACGCTCTCCCTCCCTCCACTCACTCATTTGCTTCTGCGCTCTTTATCAGTAGTCATGTTTCAAGAACAGGAGCTACATGAAGATCTCCTCAGATCTTTATTTTAGCTTTATACTTGACTGTCAGTCTATAAAATGTATTGATCTGTAGCCCTGTAGCCTCCTGAGTCTAAAGGAGGGCTAAGCCTCTTTCCAGAGTGCTGGGAATATAGGACTCACCAAAGTGCTAAATGTTCTGTGAATGCGTCTCATTAAGTCCTTGGGCCCCTTTGAGAGCTGGGGCTGCTCAGCTTGGGGAGATTGCTTATTTAAGTCCTCTTAGTTGGAGGACTCTCCAGGCTGTCTGCTAGACTGGGCTCGCAGTGCTCCACCAGCTGCATTCTTTCTAGGTAGCTTTCTGCTTCTCCTCCTTAGAGTTGTCTCCCTAATATTCCAGCCACCCATCTCACAGGCTCCTCCTTCACTATTTCTATGCCACCCACTGCCTCCCAGGTCCTTTCTCTAGGAACTGCACTGCCTTGAATTATCCATCCATCCATCCATCCATCCATCATGTATACAGCATTCTGCCTGCATGTATGCCTGCAGGTCAGAAGAGGGTATCAGATCCCATTACATATGGTTGTGAGCCACCATGTGGTTGCTGAGAATTGAACTCAAAACCTCTGGAAAAGCAGTCAGTGCTCTTAATCTCTGAGCCATTTCTCCAGCCCTCATTAATTTTTAAAAATTTCACAGTTGTAGTCCTTGTTATTGAAACTGTAATATCTACTTTCCTGTGGAGCTCCCTATAGCTGTTAAAGCTGTCAACGCAGTGGCTTGAGGCAGTTGTTACAGGCACTTGGGGCTGGACAGGGAGAAGGCTTCATCCCAGCAGTTTGAAGCCAGCCCAGGCAGGCCAGTGAGGCTGGCAGCGAAAGGCAGCATGCTGTCTGACTTGGACCCCATATGTCAGGCAGCCAGCTTGAGGTGTCTGACCTCACTGCATGGAGAGCTATGTGCTCAGAGTGAAATTCAGAACTAGCTGACTGGAATGCCAGGGTCCGTAGTGTTCCACCTCAGGGAAGCTCAACTCTGGGGTGACTTGGCGGTGTAAAAGCAGGGGACAAAGTTGTTTCTGGAGTGTATAAAAATACTTAAAACTATCTTTAAAACTGCAAGGTGAAGAAAATGTAATGGCTTTCTCGGGATTATGCTTGGATGTTGATAGTCTTAGTTATTATAGACCACTAACTGCCGCTTTGTGAGGCTGCCTCTGGTGTTGGTGTGAGGGGCTGCTAATGACATTTCTTAAGCTCACTCTTTGTTTTCTGTGCATATGGAGTGAACATGTTATTGTTTCTTAGGCCTGAAACCCAGCACCGAGGCTCTGCACCCCACTCCGAGAGCGACATCCCCGAGCAGGAGGAGGAGATTCTGGGGTCTGATGATGATGAACAGGAAGACCCTAACGACTACTGTAAAGGTGTGTGCTTGCCTGTCCAGTGCGGTGATCAGTGCGTCCTGATGTGACCGCCTTGCTCTGTCCTTTGATCAAGATGCAGGAAATGGGGTTTTGCTCTTAGTTGGGTTATATTACGTTTTTAAGCTTGTTGACCCTGCTAGGGCCTGACCAGAGCCTGGGGTTACATTCTTGCACTCAGCCCCTTTAAAATGTGTTTTCCAGGCTGGGCAGGGTGACACACCTTCAATCCTAGCACTCTCGAGGCAAGGGCAGGCAGATCTCTGAGTCGAGGCCATTCTGATCTGCAGAATGAATTTCAGGACAGCCAGAGCTATGAGACATGTAGAGATTCTGTAACTGACTAGCACTAATTTAAAAGGAAGGAAAGAAATCTTTTCCTCTTTGAAAATTGACAGGATATGCTTACCTACGAAAATTTCAGAGGTGTGGTGAACAGATAGATACCAGAGCTGGCTGTGTAAGCACAGTCTGTGTGTGCCGGGATAATAGGTGTGTGTCGCCACACTCAGCTCAGCTGGTATATAGATTTGTTTTTGTTTTTGTTGTTTGTTTTTTGTTTTTTAAGATTTATTTATGTTTGTATGTGAGTACACCGTTGTTGTCCTCAGACACCAGAAGAGGGCATCAAATCCCATTACAGATGGTTGTGAGCCTCCATGTGGTTGCTGGGAATTGAACTCAGGACCTCTGGAAGAGCAGTCAGTGCTCTAACCACTGAGCCATCTCTCCAGCCCTGTTTTTTGTTTTTTTGTTTTTTTGTTTTTGTTTTTGTTTTTTTTGTTTTTTTTTTTGTTTTTTTGAGACAGGGTTTCTCTGTGTAACAGCCCTGGCTGTTGGTGTTTGTTTGGTTTTTAACTACTGTAATCCTCTCTGTCCAGGTGACAGCTGCTAAGATGTGTGTAACTGGGCCATCAGGCCTCAGTGGCCACCCTGCTGTGATAAGACTTGCCAGGGTCTTGAGGGCAGACCCTGGAGGATCTGCTTCACTGTCTAGGGGAGCTTGGACCTTTTCCCCCACAGGCATAGATAAATGCCGACATGTATTGTCTGGGACCTGAGGCGGACTTTCTGTTTGCTTTTTTCCCTTTTTCTTTCCTGGGGTGGTTGGGGATGGTTGTCACTGCGTGGCTGGCCAGGAACTCACTGTGCTGACCTACATTGAGAAGAAAGACCTTTCTATAATCATATTTGTTATTATTTCTCTCTGAATTTTTGAGATACCAAATGGAGATTGGTTGATTTTGATAGACATGTTGGGTTTTGAGAGGCCAGCAGTGTGGTAGCCCGTGACCACAGGTTGACGCAGAATATCACATACCTGGTGTGGATTCTCACCCATGCCGTCCTCACACCAAGCTGAGCGACACTGGGACTCGAGGCTCCCATTGAACTCCTCTTACCAGACGTCCATGGTGCATGGGTACGTCTGTGCTGACAGACAGGATGTGGGTGAGCGGTGCTTCTCGGTTCCTCTGACTGCTTCCTTCCCCATCTCCCCCGTCTCTTTCAGGAGGTTATCATCTTGTGAAAATTGGAGATCTATTTAATGGGCGATACCATGTGATTCGAAAATTAGGCTGGGGACACTTTTCCACAGTATGGTTATCATGGGATATTCAGTAAGTTTACACGGGGAGGAAATAGAGGGTGGACCTTGATGTTTTCTTTGACATTCAAGAGGTGATTAGGTCTCTATCTAGGCTGATTACCTTTTTTAAATTTCTCTTTTTTAATAATTAGCATTTACATGCTAATTTTACATAATGGGTTTTATTATGAGTTCCTAACAAGCATGGTTGGTGTGGGTCCCAGAGGCCAGGGACTGATGGAGTCAGTGACTTAGTGTCAGGGAGCACATGGAGCTGCCAGGCTCGAGGCTGCACGAGTATTTAATGAATGGGAAATAGAGAAACTCAGGACCGCCTTTGCACTAGAGTGTGTTTAAGTTTGCAGGTGATTAGGCCAACGGTGCAGGTTCATTTCACTACACCGTTCTCTTAACTGTGTGGGGAAAGTTCTGTCTGTCCCCATAGTCAGAAGGCGGACATTGAATTCAGAGAAGGTGTTCAGTCTGAGTTTACCTGGCACAGGTTCTGTTAGCTCCAAATGGCCGGTTTCTACCACTCCTAGGTGCACAGTCCTGTCCTCTGGAAGTGACTCCATTTGGCCACAGGGTAGTAAGGAATGTCCCCACTCAATGCTAGCTCTTAACTGTGACGGTGCGTGGCGGCTGGATAATTGAGTCTGCATTGTCTTTTTAGGGGAAAGAAGTTTGTAGCAATGAAAGTAGTTAAAAGTGCCGAACATTACACAGAGACAGCACTGGATGAGATCCGGCTCCTGAAATCGGTGAGTGTGAGGGAGGCCACCTGTGCATGTGCCCTGGCCAGGGGCAGGGTAGGGCTTCTGCAGGCTTAGAGGCTCCCTAGAGCCGCAGAGGAAGGTCAAGGTATCTGTTTCCTGCATCTTGAGGGATTGATGCATCCAGTGGTTAGATCTGTCTTAGCATCTGCGTATACTCTCCTGCCGAGTAAGCAGAACTTCAGTGACTGTGTTTTATGTGTACCACATACAGTCCATGAGTGTCTTTCATACTTCAGTCAAAAGCAGAGTTAAGGGGTTGGGGATTTGGCTCAGTGGTAGAGCACTTGCTAGGCAAGGCCCTGGGTTCGGTCCCCAGCTCCGAAAAAAAGAATAGGAAAATAAAAAGCAGAGTTATGTGTGTTTATGATAACTACTTTGTTTTGTAAAAATGTATCGTGCCTTGTGTGGTGCTGCACGCCTTTAGTCCTAGCACTCGGGAGGCAGAGGCCTGTGGGTCTGAGTTTGAAGCCAGCCTGGTTTATGTAGCAAAGTCAAGGCTGCAGGTTGAGACTGTCTAACGAGGCACAGCAGCACAGAGCTGTGGTTCTCAGCCTTCCTAACGCTCCGGTCCTTGAACACAGTTCCTTACGTTGTACTGACCCCCCCCCTCCCCCAACCATGCAGTTATTTTTGTTTCCACTTCATGACGAGTTCCGCTGCTGTCGTGATCCTGATGTAAATGTTCGGAGACAGATTTGAAAGGGGCTGAAACCCATAGGTGGAGACCCACAGGCCCAGAACACAGACTGTGATTGTTGACTGTTTAGACCTCGAAACACAAGCATGTCTTTCCCAAAGCCTTGCCTTTCCTTTTTATAGTGAATTGTGGTGACAGGAGTATGGGGACAGACACTGCTCAGACAGCCTGCTCCCCCTGGTGACTGGTGACTGCTTCACTTGTGCTTAAACATAGCTGTTGCTTCTTCCCAACACAGGTTCGCAATTCAGACCCGAATGATCCAAATGGAGAAATGGTCGTTCAACTACTAGATGACTTTAAAATATCAGGCGTTAATGGAACACGTATCCTTTAAGAACTCCACTTTTTTCTTTGTTTTTAGTATTATTATTATTATTTTTTAAGCTTTGTGTAAGGATGTGCTGCCTTCATGTATATATGTGCACCCCAAGGTTGCAGTGTTTGCAGAGGTCAGGAAGGGTGTCAGGTAACTTGGAAGTGGGGGGATAGACAGTTGCAATTCCTTCCACACGGGCACTGAGCTCCCAGTTGCTCAACCGTCTCGTCAGCCCTGTTTTCTTTGTTGTATGTGTGCCTGTGTGCGTGCATGCGTGTGTGCATGTGTGCGTGCATGTGTGCATCCTGGAATGGGGATGGAGCTCAGATATTCACACTTGTTGGCAAGAACTTAGACCCATCAGGTCACCTTACCAGCCCAAGAACTTATTCTCTATTAGTCGTAAAATAGTTTATTACCAGAGAAAGATGCCACCTGGGTCCCTGTTCAAGGTGAACAGTAATAAAATAATTTCCCACAGGTGTGGGTTGTATCTTTGTTTTGTGTCCTCCAGAATATAAAAGAATTTTTAAGAATATCAAAATCTAAAAATAGTGAGTAGATTTGTAGTAACTAAATAAAGGTCTTAGAATTTTTATAGATTAGCTCAGAAATTTTAAGGGAAGTACTTGTTTTGGGGTTTTGTTGGTTTTTTTTTTGTTTTTTTTTTTGTTTTTTTTTGGTTCTTTTTTTCAGAGCTGGGGACCGAACCCAGGGCCTTGCTCTTCCTAGGCAAGCGCTCTACCACTGAGCTAAATCACCAGCCCCTTGTTGTTTGTTTTTAATAACAAAAGGACTTACCATGTAGCCCGGGCTGACTTTGAATTTACTATGTAGTCGAGGCGGGTCACAAGTGTGACCCATCATACCTGGCAGCCAGTCTTTTTTTTTTTTTTTTTTTTTTAAAGATAATGGCTATGAAATATTTAGGGTACTTTTCCTGTAGTGTTTATCAGGCTTAGTATAAAGAGAATGAAGTGGTTCTATGTTGCCTGTTGTAACAGCACCTTACATGGGGCTGGAGCAGGGTCAGCTGTTAGGCTACTTACTGTTCTTCAGGAAGATGTTCCCAGCCCCCACGGTGGGGATCTGATGTCCTCCTCTTCCCTTGGGCACAGCACACACGTGAACACGTGTATGTCTAGGGAATACAACATGCACATAAAGGAAGATAAATGCTTTTAAAGGAATTTTTTTTAACAGTACCAAGAATTGAACCTGGGGCCTCAGGATTGTCAGGCAGGTCCTCTGCTACTGAGCCACATTCCCAGCCCCTTAAAAGATTAAATCCCGGGGCTGGGGATTTAGCTCAGTGGTAGAGCGCTTGCCTAGGAAGCGCAAGGCCCTGGGTTCGGTCCCCAGCTCCGAAAAAAAGATCCAAAAAAAAAAAAAAAAAAGATTAAATGTTTACATCCTATTATAAACAGTGACTTAGAACAAATCTTCCTTTAGGTTTTAGAGTTGGAGAGACTGATTTTCTCATTGGGCAGTTACGTAGGTGTGCAGGGAGCGCGGGCAGGAATGTGCCGAGACGGGACTCTGACACTGCTCGCTCAGCAGCCACTAGGGACGGAAGGAGTGCGGTTCTGGGTTTTGATTGGTCAGCCCTTCATACCTGTGAGCCTCTGCTTCCATTTAACGTGTCTGAATGTTTTGTCTGATCATATGTGTATATAGTGTGCTGCCCATGGAGACCAGGAGAGGGCGTTGGATTCCTTGAGACTAGAGTTAGAAAGACTGGGAATGGCCTTGCAGGACCTGGGAGTCAATCCATGTCCTAGAAAAACAGCCTGTGCACTTAACAATTGAGCCACCCCGCCACCCCCTCAGGCCTATTTCTTAATCTTAGGCAATCCTAGTAGCACACACCCCCACATGGTTATACCCATCTCTCTGAGATTAGCAGATAGCTCTCAGTGCAGTCATTCTGCCCACAGAACTCAACCTGGTAACTTTAAATTCTACTCATAAATGTCATGGCATACTTAGAGACGTCAAAAGATAACTCACCATGTGGGGACTGGGGGATGAACTCAGGCTTGGTGGCAAATGTCTCTGCAGCCCTTAAGCCACTGAGCCATCTGGAACACACTTTTTAATTCACAACTTGAGCTCCCTTGCCACAATTTAAACCTTGAAGCCTTTAGGATTTCTTTCCTGCTGTTACCATTGCTAAGAAGGAGCAGTAAGAATGCAGCTTCACGTCTTCTAGAGTTAACCTGATTAGGAAAGGCTGTTTGTAAAACTGCTCCTAGGGTTAAGACGTCTGCTTCGACTATAACAAAGTCAAAAAGAAATATTCAAGCTTTATTTCTCACTGTGTAGCCCTGGCTGACCTGAGCTTACCACGCACACTCATGACGATGTCAGCCTGCTTGTGCAGGGCGCTTACCTGTGCTTCCCTTACGTGTAGTCACACTCTCTGCTACTTTCCTTGTCACTTCCCCAAAAGATTCCAGTAGCAATAAAAGTGCCTAAAACTGACCACCTGCTGCCAGCACCCGCACCCACCACCCTGTGCCATGTGAGGCCACAGCCTAGCGTCTCACCTCATGAATTACTTAGTGTGCTGTGCAGAGTTAGGACTATTCCATTAGAAAGCCTAACACTGACCTCTCATGGGTCATTAGATGTGCACCCCATGTTCAGGATAGTCTTAGATATCATCAGTGAAGTGTGCCTGAATACACTGCTGTCTGCTGAGAGCCACCCAAACCCATCACAATCTCAACCAGTCAGACTCGGGCTCAACCCACCGGAGATCGGTAAGGAAGTGAACAGACCTGCAGGTGGAAACGAGACTTAGAATGCGTGCACTGTAATTCTCAGAGAACTTAACCAGGACCGCTCAGTGTCATCTGAACACAGCCCCTCTTGTTAATTAGCTGGTACCAGCCAGTACCTGTGTAGGGAGATCTCACCTCCCCATCGGGCGGGTGTGTTTAGTGTTGCAGAGCGATACAGTTGCTTTCCAGGATAACCTCCCGCAGCAGATGCCTGGTTACCTGTTATCTGCTACCTACACTAACAAGGTGTCAGACTTAGCCATCATCCCAGTGGGGAGCTTGGGGACAAGCATGGTGCTGGAGCGGAGCTGAGAGCGGACATCCTGCTCCTTGGGCAGCAGGCAGAGAGACACACGCCAGGCCTGGTGTGAGCTTTTGAAGCCTCAAAGCCTTCCCTGGTGACTCATCCTCTATTAAGGCTGCACCTTATCCCTCCCTGCCTGAGCCTGTGGAGGGAGGCCAGTCCCATTCCAGCAGCCACAGTCAACTACATAGGAACTCTGAGGACCTCCGTGCCAGTGGAGCCTCTGTGTTTTCTCTGCCTATTTATCAGGAGGGTGACTGCTTAGCATACGTGCTTCCTCCGCCCTCTCAGACCCAGGCCCTCAAGCAGTTGTGTGGCTTGGTGCTCCTGCAGTGTTTAAAAACTGGTCTTTGTGTCCATGCAGGCCTCTGCGGGGCAGTGGCCATTGCTGGGGTGGATTTGAGGGCTCTCATCTGACAGCCCCTGGACTATACTTTGCCTTCTGTTTACTGTTAGAGCCCTGGTAATAATTCATCTCCTATTTCTTGAAAAGCGTTCAGTGACCTGAGAGTAATAACCCCAGACTCCTTGCCCTAGAGATGCAGGCACGTTTGACCTCGGTTTGACCCTTTCCTTCTTCCTTATGCTGTGTCCACTCCTTCTGAACTCAAAAGACTGCATGGCCCTCTGACATTGAACTCTTACGGCTGACATTTTGTCTCTGCTTATACAGTCCAATGCCCAGCTCCTCACAAACCATTGGTTTTTATTTTCATTTTAGCCTCATTTCCAGTCCAGCCAGTACATGATGCCTTTGCACTCACTCTGGGGATAACCTGTTAACACCACAATTAGTTTTCTTTAAGCCCACATTTCTGCTCTCTTTAACATTTTCTCTTTTGAGCACTTCCTCATGTGCTCACTCATATATACCAGACCAGCTTCCAATCCTCCTGTCTCCGCCCCAGTGCTAGGGCTCCAGGCACACTGCTCAGCGTGGGTAGTGATGCAGGACAGGACCATCTCCAGCTCTGCTGCTCCTTGTGTTTGAATTTTAATTTATTTATTCTTTTATGAGTACACCATTGCTATCTTCAGACACACCAGAAGAGGGCATCGGATCCCATTACAAATGGTTGTGAGCCACCATGTGGGTGCTGGGAATTGAACTCAGGACCTCTGGAAGAGCAGCCAGTGCTGTTGACCCTGAGCCATCTGTCCAGCCCTCAAGGTTTACTTCTATGATTGGACCAAACAGAAGTGACCGTTTTCTTTTCTTTATATTCGTTGAGACCTTCCTGAATATGGTACCAAGGACCTTGTGACTGACTCTCTCTGGATTGTTGTTGTTGTGGTGGTGTTGTTGTTCTACGGGAACAGCGTTGCAGCCCTTGAGCAGAAGCTGGTTGCTGTTCTCTCATCCTTCCGATTCTTCTCTACCTGTTGTTTCCTCTCTTGGGTCCTTGACACTTGAATACTTGAAGGGCATGAGCAGACACCCACCATGGTGGTCTAGCTTTCCCTCTGCTCTCTGCTGCTGCCTGGGACGCCTAGATGCACAACTCAGTCTGCCTAGAGAGGCTCAGGGCCTTCCCCTGAGGGGCTACTGCCCTTGTTGCCCAGGGACCACCGTCATCTGTTTGTTTGTCTGTCTGAATTGGGCAAATAGAGCCCACTTGTCCCATCCCTTAGTTTAGGTCTGTGGTGGTTTTCTCGGGTTAGTTTTGTCCGTTGTACTGTGAGGGATACACGTGTTCTTTATGGTACCATGTAAACACATGGTGTGAGTAGACAGCACACTGAGGTGCTACCCTGCTGTGAGTGACAGTGACAATGCTGTGTCTGACACTGGTCTAGTAGGTGCCCACAGGTCACAGGAGGCTGAGTCCACACGCCAAGATGGCTTTGGTGTTCTCTGGTAAATGTCTGCTGCCTCTCCTGGAGATCTGTGTTTATGTTGGCTCATTCTAAAGTGGTGTGTTAACTTCCTGCAGAGTGGTGGCACCTCTCCAGCCAGCCCAGTTCAAGGCAGTCTGCGCCACACAGTAGTGTGGTCCTGTTAGCAACAGCAAGATGGTGCTTGTTTCTCTTGGGTTCCACAGCCATCTTCTGGGAGTGGGGGGGCTAGGCTACGTTTTAGCGGCTTAGGCCTGCAGCTCGGCTGGAATGGTGAGGATGCTGTGGGGGAGCGGCAGGCAGGCAGTAAGACCAGTGCCTGGTACCAGGATGAACATGGCCGCTCTGTCTTTATGAAGCAAGTCACAGACACTCAGTGTGTAACGCTCCACTACAGACAAAGAAGCATGCTGCCACCTTCCCGTTTCAGTTACGTTTTGTATCTTGTCTTTGTTCTTTATGTTGAGTTTGTGAGAGCCTGCCTGTTACCCCAGTTACTCTGAGCGGAACCTGGCTCTGACTGCACAGCCAGACTGGTCTTTCCTCTCACCATGAGTATATAATGCTGTCTAAATTAATGTGTACAATTCATCAGTCCTAGCCGGCCTGTCTTGCCACTTTATGATATTGTCAGTGACTGCAGTGCTTTTTAAGCGGGCCTGTGACTGAAGGCCTCCATGCTTCTGTTGTGCTAGAGCCACCTTCCCCCGCTTTCCTGTGCCTCTTTCCTTAATGAACTCTAGATATCTGCATGGTGTTTGAAGTTTTAGGACATCATCTACTCAAGTGGATCATCAAGTCCAACTATCAGGGGCTTCCGCTGCCTTGTGTCAAAAAAATTATTCAGCAAGTATGTATGTTGGTCACTGCTGTGCGGGATACCCTCACCCCATTGCTGTGTCTGTGAGAAGTGTCTGACTGTGTTACTATGTAGCCCATGCTGCCCCAGAACTCAGGCTTGCTTCTGCCTCCCTGGTCCTGGGATTAAAGGGTTTCTTCCACCTCTACACCTGGCTTATGGTGTTTTCTCTTGCTAATAAAATGGACTAAGGATTAGGACTGGGAAGTGGCTCACTAGGAAATTGTCTGCATGTAAATGTGGAGACAAAAGCTTGGCCTTGTGGGCTTTTGTTTTGTTTTCTTATGTGTTTTGTGTTTTGCCTCCATGTCTGCATCTTGTGTAGGCAGAGGCTCAATGAGCGTTCCCCTAAGCTGCAGTTTAAGGCAGTTGTGAACTGTCATGGTTGCCTGGGTCTTCTGGAAGAAGAGCCAGTACTCTGTGCGTGCGTGCGTGCGTGCGTGCGTTGTGATGTCTTCCTTTCCCTGCAAGCTTGGCTCGTGTGTAGACGAGGCTCCTGCTTTGTTTCCGTTTAGGTGCTCCAGGGTCTGGATTACTTACACACCAAGTGCCGGATCATCCACACTGACATCAAGCCGGAAAACATCCTGTTGTCCGTGAACGAGCAGTACATTCGGAGGCTGGCTGCAGAGGCCACAGAGTGGCAACGGTCTGGAGCTCCCCCACCATCGGGGTCTGCAGGTACATGGGGTGCTTCCCTTGACCCGCAGGAATTTCTGTTTGTATTAGGTCACAAGACATGAGTAGAACTCACTGCCGAGATACTTTAGCGATGGCAGCAGCATTAAGGAGACCGGTATCTCTTCCAAGCGGGAAGAGAATGAAGAGCTGGTATTTTAGATGCACATATTCACTGTAGTAAGGTAGCTGGCTTACACTACATCTTTATTTGTTGGCCTTTTAGATTTTCACTGAATTCTCTGTAGGGGCATGTGGATTTGCACATGTGGATGTTAGGACAACTTTTGGGAGCTAGTTCTCTACCTTGTGGACCCTAGTGATCAGTCCCAGGTATTTAGAAAGCAGCTGTCTTGCTAAGCCAGGTTCCTGACCTTCGATTTGAACTTTTTAGGATGAGTCATCTTGTACAGTAGGCCAGGCTGGATTTGAACTCCTGATTGTTCGGCCTTAGGCTCCGACACCGGGTGCTCCCTGGGTGGCTGTCTCTGTGTTTGCCTCTTGGTGCTCACACGTGCTCACTCATGACACTGCCAGGGAGCGCTGCTGGGTTGCCTTGATGGAGGAGGACCGTGGCCCGGTTTGACGGGAACAGTAGCAGGTGGACTTTCTTGGGTGCAGTTGGGTGGAGCAAGTGCCACAGCGCTGTGCTCACTGGGCTCTGATGGCTGCTATGCTGCTTTCCATAGGCAGTGCAGACCTTAATTAATGTGGTTTTAATTGTATTTAAAGGAAGAACAAAGAAGAGGTGAGGTTGTTGACTAGGGTTTAGTTTTGTAAGATGAGAGGATGGGTTTTATGTCATTCTTTAAACCCTAATTATAAGTGCTTTTGGAAGGAAGGTGAAGCATGTAAACTAAACTGTTCTTCACTGCATGCCACGTGGTGACTGGGTAGCTCTTGATGTCACCTCCCTTACCCTTTAAAGCTGCCAGCTAGCAGGTGAGCCAGCAAGTGAGCCGGCATTTGTCCTGCAGAAGTGGTGAGCAGAGTTTGATCCCTAGAACACATATAGACCTGACTCGAAGAGTGCCCTGGGCATACATGCAGTGTGCTCAGAGCCACGCCGTAGCTGTGCTTTACTGAAGTGGGAAGTGTGTATGGAAGCTGGAGTGCTGCTGGCACAAGCAGCATCAGCTGTGAGACCCATGGAGCTTGGCGCGGCTAGATGGCGCTGGTGCAGAGAACAGTTCAGTCTTCGAAACTTTGGCTCAGCTGGGCAGGGTGGCGCGTGTCTTTAATTCAGCAGAGGCAAGTGGTTCTGAGTTTGAGGCCAGCCAGGTCCACATAGTTAAGACCCTCTCTTTAAAACACAAAACCACTTAAATAGCTTGGCCACTTTCTGTCTATCGATTGTTGTCTTTAAAAGTAATGCAGTTTCCTGGTTGTCACTTAGAGGATGTAGGCTGTGTGGGCACGGGCGCCCTCCATCCGGCAGTGTCTTTCCAAGCCTGCCTCCTGCCCCCGCTCCCCGCCCCCTGCCCCTTGCCCCCGCCCCACTCTAACCTGCTCCGTCTCCTTTCTTTTCAGTCAGCACTGCTCCACAGCCTAAGCCAGTAAGTATGAGCACACAGTGCTTCTGTTCACTTCTGCTCTCTGGGCGCTGGGCACGGGTGTGATGTGGAGGTCATAGCTTGTTTAGAGTTTGAAAACCAAACAGAAAGACTATTTCCTGCGCTTCTGGGATTTGTCTCCAATAAATGTCATCGTGTCTTCAACAAGTTTGTACTGATGAGGCTTCTGTAATAGAGGTGTCTGAGTAACCAGCCCCACAGACCACAGAAGATGAAGACCTGTTGTTAATGTCCTTTTAATTCAGTTTCATAGAAAATCTGCTGATTTTACATTAATGAAATACTAGGGAAAGAGTGGAATTTAATTAGGAAATAATTAAAGTTAACAGTTGTCTCCAACCAGGGGTAATGGATTAGCCACCTGAAGGCTTTATCTGTTTGTAATCTCCGCCCAGGCTGACAAAATGTCAAAGAATAAGAAGAAGAAATTGAAGAAGAAGCAGAAGCGCCAGGCAGAATTACTAGAGAAGCGAATGCAGGAAATTGAGGAAATGGAGAAAGAGTCGGGCCCTGGGCAAAAAAGACCTAACAAGCAAGAAGAATCAGAGAGTCCTGTTGAAAGACCCTTGACAGAGAACCCACCTAATAAAATGACCCAAGAGAAACTTGGTATAAAAGAGCGTTGCAGCAATGACTTGATGGCACTTGAGCACTGGGTTATCTTGTTTGTAATGTTTGCTTTCGGGTATGCAGCTCATCTCGGGGGTGTCCTGTAAGAATTCACGCTGGTCTGATGTAGGCAGGCAATAGATACTACAGTGTAACCTGTTGCCTTCTCTGCAGAAGTGGAGATAGACTTTGTAGCCATTGGGTAAAGATGAGGTCTTGGTCCTTCTGTCAGGCGGTGTTGTGTTGGAGGGCTGCTGTGTTTTCTTGGTTTGATGCCACGCAGTTTGAGCTGTAGTGAATGTTTTGGTCTTTTGAGAATTGCCCTGTTTGTTGTTCTCTAGCACATAGACACATGCATCCTTCTCTGTTTGTTCCTTTAGAAGAGTCGAGTTCCATTGGCCAGGATCAGACACTCACGGAGCATGGTGGAGAGGGTGGTGCGCCAGAAATTAATTGCAATGGAGTGATTGGAATCGTTAATTACACTGCAAACAGTAACAATGAAACCTTGAGGCTTAAAGAGGACCTACATAATGCCAATGACTGTGATGGCCGCACTCTGAAGCAGGAACCTAGCTTCCTAAGCTCTCCAAATGGAGACAGTAGTCCGTCTCCAGAAACAGACTCTTGCACACCTTCGGGCTCGGAGGTGCCCGAGACCATGGCGTGCCAGGCCTCTGTAGAGCGGTCACTCACCCTCACCCAACAGGACATCACCCACCTGCAGGAGCGCATCCGGGCACATACGCCTTCTGGGGATGAGCAGGAGCGGGAACACAATGGAGCGCTGGACAGCAAAGGTACCACAGGGGCCTCCCTGCTCATTCCTGCTCAGCCTGCTCTTGAATTTCTAGACAGACGACTGCCAAGGTTTTTGTAAAACTGCACTTTTTTTAAAAGATTTATTCATTTATTATATATGAGTACACTGTCGCTGTCTTCAGACACACCAGATCTCTTTACAGATGGTCGTGAGCCACCATGTGGTTGCTGGGAATTGAACTCGGGACCTCTGGAAGAGTAGTCGGTGCTCTTAACCGCTGAGCCATCTCTCCAGCCCACAAAACTGCATTTTTATGGCCAGTGTCTGGTTTGGTTTTTTTTGGTGGGGAGACAGGTGTTTTATTCAGTGATGGGTGGGGATGGGGTGGACAGACTCTGCTCTGGGAGGAACTACCGCTGAGCTACATCTCCTGGTAGGTAGCAGTTGTCCACCACATCCGGTGTGTAAACCTGTGGATAACCAGCTTTAAGTGCACTGCTCCCAGCATCCCGCAGGGACTAGAAACTGGAGCCTTAGAACGATTCATGAGAGGTTGCCTGGGGTTTGGGGGCAGACTGAGTCTCACCCTGGAGACCTTGGCTGTCCTTAGGATTATCTTGTGTTCATTTTAAACTCTTTTACTGATAATGGCTATTGTCTGTAGGAAAATTCTCTGCTGGAAATTTTCTTATTAATCCCCTGGAGCCAAAAAATGCAGAAAAGCTCAAAGTGAAGATTGCTGATCTTGGGAATGCCTGCTGGGTGGTAAGTCACACTTTCTGGTGCTGCACTCTGAGGTGACTGGGGAAGGACAGTCGGGCTCGGTGACACTTTTGGGAAGTTGGATGTATTCATGAGTACTGTATGATGTAGAGAAGAGTCAGGCCCTGCTGTTCCCTGTTCTCAGTTGCTCTGCTTGTTTGCCCAAACTCCCCTTAGGCCCTTGGCACCCGGCCTCGACATGGACGTTGGCTTGAAAGTTGGATCCTTTTAGATTCATTTAACACTTTTTTACCAGTAGTTGATAGGGCATTGAGTTGGCCATACAGTGATGGGACACGTGGACCTGTGTGGCAGTGTCTCCGTATGGGTGTCTCCGTGCCTGCCCTCTGTGCAGTTTCCGGGAACCAGGTCGCAGGAGGAGTTGCTGATCAAAAGCTTCCTGCTTTTCTATGTTGATTCTAAAGCTTTTGATGAAGTGTTACATTACTTAACTTCAGAATCCATGTAATTATAACTTTTATTACTAGTTTCTTTGCATCTTATATATCTAGTTAGTTTTACAAGTGGCTTTTTGTTTTGAGTTGTGGTTTTATAGTTGTTTTGTTTTTCTTTTTTGTACCAGGCTAGTTCCAAACCTCAGATCCACGCGCCCTGCTGTGTTTAGGAGTTTCAAAATAAGATCCTACAGTAGACCAGGCTGGCCTCGCGTTCTCTGTGCGGTGGGCACCTTGAGATCTGCCTCACTCAGTTCCCAACTGTTTGACTTCCAGGCGTGAACCATCATGCCTGGCCCGGAATTTTTCCCATTCTTTTCTGGGCAGCCCTCCTTTAACTCAGGGTCTCTTACCGACCCAGGGCCTAGCCACTTTTCAGCTAGCTTGACCTGCCTGTGACCTCCAAAGAGCCTTCTGGATGCCTTCCCTGCCTGTCCTCTCTGTAGGTGCTGGGGTCCCACTTAGGCCTAACTTAGCCATTCCCCAGCCCAGATACCTCCTTTCCCATATAGCTACTGAAATGTCTGTAAGGTCTTGACCCTTCACATTCGGTGATGTCGCCACCGCTGTCCCACCTGGCTGCACCCTGGTCACCTCTCACTGTCATCAACTTGCCTACATCCGGCATTCAGTTTATAACTTTGAGTTTTGTTGGGTTTTTTTTTGTTGTTGTTGTTATTGTTTTTTTGTTTTGTGGTTTATTAGCTTGCTTGCTTTTTTTCTTTTATGTATTATTGTACACCTGTGTGTGGTTTAGAGACAATTCGGGTTTGAAACTAGAGTTTGACTCACTGTGCTGGGGTCTTACCTGTGTACCAGGAGTAGATTAAGTGGGCATGTCTCGTGCATCCTGCCAACCTGCCCTTTGGGAGTGAGTGCCTGCAGGCATTACTCTAACCAGTTTCGGGAGAAAACAGTGCCTCAGCCCTACAGCAGCCTGGTCCTGCTGAGCATTGCAGGCCCACTCTCTGAAAGGGTAAGAGAGATTTATAGTCTAGCCCCGCCTGCAAACACCCTACCCCAGCACAGCCCCGACATGGTGGCTCACGCCTTTAATCCCAGCTCTCCAGGGGCGGAGACGGGTGGATCTCTGCAGAGCAAGTTCTAGGACAGCTGGGGCTACAGCGAGAAACCCTATCTTAAAACCCAAAACAGGAAGGAAGGAAGGAAGGAAGGAAGGGAGGGAGGGAGGGAGGGAAGAAGGAAGGAAGGAAGGAAAGGAAGGAAGGAAGGAAGGAAGGAATGAATGAATGAATGCTGGCATTGGAAAGCACAGTAAGTCAGGAAAAGCTCTCTTGGGAAGCCACACCAACAGGGTGAACCAACAAGGCCAAGATCTAGAAACACTAGAGGAATGGCAGGACAGTCAGTCGGCAAGAGATATCTGGGGCACAGTGAAAGACCACATCCACCCATGGACTGGGAGAAGAAGGATTTCATTCCAGAGGCAGGAAAGAAAGCATTGCTGATAGTTGAAGCAGAAGGTCCTTGCTGTGTTGTGCTGTAACGGAAGGCACCAGAACTGACGTGTAGAGCCTTAGGCCAGCTCTTCAGACCCTCGGAGGGCGGGCTCCTTTACTGTAGAGTGAGTGAGGAGCAGCTGCAAAGGATGGACTGCACCTAGTCCTAGGTAAAGGGAGGACCGGGCTCCACCCACCATCACGGACCTTACCTTACATAACAAAGCACACACCTTTCAAGAATTACTCTGAAGGTTAATGCTCTCAATGCTGCAGTTCAAGGTCAGATCAGAGATGGTTTAACAGTGAAGAACAATTATCACTTACAGAGAACCAGAATTTGATTCCCAGCCCCCACACTGGACAAATCACAACTGCCTGTAGCTCCATCCCCAGGTATCAGCGTCTCCCAGGCGCACGTGCATGCACTAGCTGATACACTGCGCATATGATTCTATGTGTGTGTCTGCACCTAGTGCCTGAGGAGGACCTCAGATCCCCTGGAACTAGAGCTACAGACGGTTGGGTTGTGAGCCACCGTGTGGGTGCTGAGAACCAGACCCAACAAGAGTAGCAAGCCCTCTAGACCACTGCACATCTCTGCTGTCCTTAGATAATCTTTAAAGTGTGGATTCTTTTTTGAGACAGAGTCTCACTAAATAGCCTTGCTGGCCAGGAAGTCCCAGTGTAGAACTCCTAGCGATCTGCCTGCTTCGGCCTCTGCAATGCTGCGGTTAAAGGCCTGTACTACAACAGTAGACATGAATTTCTTAGAGAATAAAGAAGACAGATGAACAGGTTGGGTGAGCAGCATCGACTGTCACTTAGTTCCTCAAGGTTGCTCAGCATTAAAGATGTGTGTGACGTAGGTGAGGCGTGCGGAAAGGTGCTCCAGGCCAAGGCACTCACAGACATCAGCCTGGGTGTCCCAGCTATGCCATCTGACTGGTCAGCAGAGAGGAAAGTCCCTCCATCCTGGCCATGGGAGCAGCCTGTCAGGGCAGCAACACAGCAGGAATGGGAAGCTTTAGTGTGTCACTCTGACCAGCGGACAGGCCTATGCAGGTTGGGCCATCCAGACCTGCAGACGGTATATTCATTACAGTGAAACTAGACTAGAACTCAGTGGCAGGAGACCTGGGGATTAGAGAGATGACTGGATGCTGTCTGTGCATGGGCAGTCAAAGGACAACCTGCCAGAGTTGGTCCTCTCTGGGGTGTGGATTCCAGGGATGAAACTCAGATTGGCAGGCGTCTGTGCCTACTGGGCATCACCAGTCCTGGCCTGTGTGTTTCCAAGTTGTGTGTGTGCTTTCAGTGACCGTCCCCAAGGACCAGCTCCTCCTCTCCATAGCTGTGTTTGTCTCCAACTGCAGTGTTTGCCTGCTCTGTTGATGGTCCTCCCCTGGAATCCTTCTGCCCTGCTCACCCAGTTCCGTGCCAAGTCTCAGCCTGAGCCATGCTGCCTTTCTGCCTGTCTTAGCAGGACTGTAGGCTGTGTGCTCTACACATCTGAGCATCCATTGTATAAGAGCTTGCACGTTGGGGGCTGGAGAGATGGCTCAGCGGTTAGAGCACTGACTGCTCTTCCAGAGGTCCTGAGTTCAATTCCCAGCAACCACATGGTGGCTCACAGCCATCTGTAAAGAGATCCCATGCCCTCTTCCGGTGTATCTGAAGACAGCTACAGTGTACTTATATATAATAAATAAATAAATCTTTAAAACAAAAAAAAAAAAAAGAGCTTGCATGTGTGCACCAGTGTGCCACAACATGCATGTAGGTCAGAGAACAATTGCAGAAGGCATTTGTCGTCATCACTGTTGGTCCCCATCATCTCCCTCATCTCCCTCTCCCCTTCCTCTCACTGACTTTTTCTATTTACTTAGATTTATTTGTTTGTTTGTTTGCTTGCTTGACTTGGGTTTGTTTTGTTTTGCTTTTTGGAACAGTCTCATTGTGACCCCAACTGACCTGGAACCCACTGTGTAGACCAGGTTAGCCATGTAGAACTCAGATCTGCCTGCCTTTGCCTCTCCCAAGTGCTAGGATTAAAGGCATGTGTGTGCCATCACACCAGCTCTCATTTTTTATTTTCTTGATAAAGCTATTGTTATCCATATGTCTAAACCAAATTAAGGCTCAATTTTTAAGTTCTTTGGAATAGCAGTAAGACAGATTGTTAAATGATACTTGTGAAGCGACCTACGTGGAAATTTTTCAGAGAGCTTGTTTTCAGTTATTGAGCCAGCCATAGCTTCTCCTCTCTAACATAAGTGACCTAAGTTCTCCACTCATTGACTTGCTCAGCACAAGCATTTCACCGAAGACATCCAGACCCGGCAGTACCGGTCTTTGGAGGTCCTGATAGGATCTGGCTACAACACCCCTGCTGACATCTGGAGCACAGCATGCATGGTAAGCCCTGCCGCCTTCCCTGTTTGCTAGTGCAGTGTGTGACAGCGGAGTGACCCCCCAGCTGCTCACTGGTGACAGTCAGAAAGCAGGGCGGTGTGGGGAACCGACAGTGGCTGTTCTCAGACATTGATGTTCCTGTGTTGTGGGTGACTATTGTCCTTGAACTCTTAGTCTTGATCTGTTTGCAAACTTGGGACAGACGCATGCCACTGGGAAGGCTGATGTCCTCTGCAAGTGAGCCACTCGCCTGTCTGTCAGTCGAGGGTAAAGCCCAGGCAGGCACCTACGGTGCACAGCTCACTGCTCTGGGCGGGGCTGGGCTGGGCTGGGCGGGGCTGGGCTGTTTCTTGATTTTGGTTTTTCCCCTTTATTTATTATACAGTCTGTGCTTGTCAACACCAGCCGGTGGCATTGCTGTCCTGTGAGCTTGCGCTTTGAGCTTGAGCCGAGGCTTTCCCTGCTCATAAGGACCCTGACTTCCCAGGGCAGACAGGTTGAGGACGTAGTCCTGCACCAGTGCCTTTGCTTTGCATGGCGGCCTCAGTCAGCTCCTGCACGGCTGGCTACAAGCACCAGCTGGTGTTTTGTTATCAAAGGCCAGATATAGAGAAGTGCCACACTTCGTGAACTTGGTCACCCCAGGGAAGGTCCCCTGTGTGTCAGGTTTGCACACTTACACTTTAATTGCTGTTTCATTACTCCCACAAGATCAAAAGTATTCAACAGTAAGCAAAGAGAATTAAGGCTTACAGAGGAGAGGAGACGACTCGTTATGTCTGGTGAGGCAGGGGGATTGCCAAGACCATCCTGGGCTACGTAGTCAGAAAAATCTCAGCGTGGTCTGGATTGTAGATTACGTTTCCAACGATTTAAGATTCCAACAGGGAAGGGGGGGAAGGGGATAACATTTGGAATGTAAATACATAAAATGTCCTATAAAAAGATAAGCCGATTCCAGCACGGGGTGGGGCTGCTTGTCTCACAGTGGTCTATGTAGAGACTGTAACACCCTGTGCCCTTTGCTGGCCACGGTGGGAATTGAGGGCTGGAAGAGGGCAGTGTCATTGAGGTACATGTGGTTGGCTACAGGAAGTCATGGTGAACTCTGCTCATCTCAGATACCATTTCTTGGTGACTAGGACAATCATGATTGTAGGCCCATGAGCTAGCTCTGAATAAAGGCACCAACAACCTGACGCTGAACCCTGAGTGAGACACACAGTGGGGAAGACAGAACCAACTAGTAAGGGAAGCGCAGCCCAGCCTTTGTTTCAGGGACATCCGAGCCCTCTGAGCCTTCCGAGCTGTAGGAAGCAGTCAGCCCTCTGCCCAGCGGCTTCGGCTTCGCTCTGCTCTGTGCTCTCCTGTCTGTCTGGTTGCCGTTGCCCATTGCGCTGTCCCAGCCACAGTGCTGACTGGTGGTGCTTTCCCCCTTTCCCCATTCATTCTACTGGTGGATGGCTGTCGTTGAGGAGCCTGCTTAGGTGTTTTCAGGGGTCCAGTCTAGGCTTGGAGTCAGCTAGCAGAGGCCTTGCAGCAGCGTTCTATTTCTCCAGTGTTCTCTCTTCCTTAGGCCTTTGAACTAGCCACAGGGGACTATCTGTTTGAGCCTCATTCGGGGGAGGATTACACGCGAGATGAAGGTGAGTCCCTTTGCCAGCTGTTTGTTTCACTGTAACTAGCATCGTTTGACACCAAAGGCCTTTGGTACTGTTGTAGGTGTGTGCGTGACCCTGAAACACAGGAGCAGTGCAGCCAGCATAGAGTTGGGTGGGACAGTGATGCCATCCGAGCACTAAGGAAGCAGAGGCAGGAAGATCACGCATGGTCATGGCCAACCTCGGCTACACTCTGAAACCCTTCCTCAAAAAGTGTCTAAGTAAATAAGGCAGACCGTCTATGTTAGAGTCAGATACACAGACATTTAAGAAAGATAGTAGACGGTTTAGTTACTGAAGTGCTTTGCTGGCATGCGCAAGCCCTGAGCACTTGTTAAACTCTGAGGAGTGTGAGCTACAGAGTGCGCGGTGTCGAGAGTTAGGTGAGGTGGGGCCTTCTGCTACCAAACTGGGAATTACATTAAGGTGCTGAGTCGGGAGAGGTGTATTATTCCACCCTCTCCAGCAGGTACTCAGTCAGCTCAGGTACAGTGCGGCTGGGCTTCTGCTAGTGTGTGTGTCATTGACTTAGCAATTGCAGGGGTCTGGCAATACTGACGTGGTGCCTCCCCTGCCTGAAGCACACACTACATCCTGGTTTATGGCCTCAGGTGAGCTGTGGTGCGGCTAAACTTCCATTGCTTAAGAAGCCTGCATGCAGTCAGGTCCTCAGGCTCCCTGAACACCGTGGCTTTATTTGCTCTCAGCTAATCCTTGAAGCTGTTCGTGGAAAGCCTTGTTCACCTTGACATTGTTGTCTCGCCCTTCTGTCTGCCCACTTGGCACATGCTGCCGAGCCGATAGGCAGGGTTCCAAGGCCCTTTGGCCACAGTTGGAAATGGTCACAGGACTTCTCTCTCAGGGAGACAATTTGAGGAAGCAGAGCTTGTCGCACCAAGGCTGACTCTCGATCTCACTCTGCAGAGATCTCTTCCTGGAGTGGGCTGAGGTGTTGTCTAGGAAATGGACCCTGCATTAGAGAGACAGTCCGTTTCTTCTCTGCTTTAGGTCAGAGAGCAAGCGTGCAGTGCAGGGTCTTAACAGAACAGTGTGTGCACCTCTCTCTCTGCTGTGAGTAAAGCCACTTTTGTTGTCCCTGTCCCCACAGACCACATCGCCCTGATCATAGAGCTCCTGGGGAAGGTGCCTCGCAAGCTCATTGTAGCAGGGAAATACTCCAAGGAATTTTTCACCAAAAAAGGTAAAATCAGTCTGTCCATTCCCAGTCAGTAAAGGGATAGAAATGTCTGAAACAAGAAGGTAAGTCTGGGGGCTGGAGAGATGGCTCAGTGGTTAAGAACACCGACTGCTCTTCCAGAGGTGGTCCCGAGTTCAAATCCCAGCAACCACATGGTGGCTCACAGCCATCTGTAATGAGATCCGATGCCCTCTTCTGGTGTGTCTGCAGACAGCTGCAGTGTACTCATGTACATTACATAAATAAATAAACCCTTTTTTTTTTTTTTTTAAAAAAAAAAAAGAAGGTAAGTCTGTCTGGGTCCTTGTTCCCCAGATCCTGCAGAGAGCAGGGTGCAGCCTGAACACTCACTCAGTGTGGTTTGCAGGTACTGAGTGGCCTGGGCAGGCAGTCGATGCTCGGCTCAGCCACATGGTTGGATTAGGTTTGGTTTTCCATGGTTTCTTCCTGTGTGTTCCAGTCTGGCTTGGAACTTAAGTCTCCTGGTGAGGCAGAGGTGTGTGTCCCACACCTGCTTAGGAAAACATCCCTGTCACCTCAGTGGAGGGTCTTAGCGTTTGCCTAGGACACTGTTAGTAACCGAGTGCCCTGAGTTGCTGCTCCAAGCAGGGACGAGGGCTAGTCGCAGCTACCTGAAAGGCCAAGGCCAGGATTTCAAGGTCAGTCTGGGCAACATAGCAAGACCCCATAGCCCCCTAAGGAACAGCCTGAGAACTCACATCAGGGTTGGAGGTGCTGTACCTCAGTGGCTGGAGGCTGCCTGGCTCACCAAGGCCGGTTGGTGGGATCCGAGCGCCATTTGTTGCAGGGAAAGGTCCTTTCTGAGGAGCGGTTCAGCTCCGCATTCAGTGGTGCCACTGAGGCCAGGTTGCTGGACGTGTGGGCAATCTTGTGTGTTTCTGCCATGCTGTTAGCCTTTTATTTGTAAGTCATTACCTCACTAAAGCAGCGTTTGCCAGACTGTTGTGGAAGGGTGAGCCCTTGTTTATTAGGTGATCCCTGAACACACTGTGAGGCCGAGGGGACTGTTTGAACCTGTGCTGTCTCCCACAGGTGACCTGAAACACATCACCAAGTTGAAGCCTTGGGGTCTTCTGGAGGTTCTGGTGGAGAAGTATGAGTGGCCTCAGGAGGAGGCTGCTGGCTTCACAGATTTCCTGCTGCCCATGTTGGAGCTCATGCCTGAGAAGAGAGCCACTGCCGCTGAGTGTCTCCGGCATCCTTGGCTGAACTCCTAAGCCAGCCCTGCCCGCCCGCCACTGCAGCAGGCTCATCAGACTGACCCTCCCTCCGGCCCTCCCCTCTGAGGCTTCCCTCTCTTTTTTCCAGGGCAAAGCTCTTTCTTTCAAGGGTTTCTATTTTTTTTAATCCAACATGTTCATTTGGGTTTGCTTCCTTGATCCTGTGGGAATCCCACAGCCATTGGGCATCCTAGGTGAATTTGGCCTTAGTTGGGCTCTGCCAAAGACTAAAAGTGTGAACAGCCTCACCCTCTGCCCGCCATTGTCATTGTCGTCCGTGCCCTTTCTCAGAAGAGCCGTGAAGATCTGAGCCCACCCTTCTTATCCACTGACTCCAAGAGTCACATTTTCTAGTGCATATCCCGCTGCCAGCACCAGGTTGAGGAGGGGAGGGTGTGGGTTCTGTGAACAGCAGAGACATTAAATGCGCTGTATCCAGGCTGCATCATCTTCCTGGATTCTTTGTGTTTTCTATGTTCACATTTTTTTCCTGCGACTTTTACGCTACGTTTTTCGGTGAGCAACCAGTTTGGGTGCCATTTTATCACTGTTCAAAGCGCTGTTCGAGCCCCTCATCTTCTCACAACCAAGTTCCTGGAATCTTGAGTCTGATTTTTAATGTAAACGAAACAGAACCAGTGAATTACAGTTCCTGGGAGCCTCAGGTGTTGTGAAGTCGTCCTTTCTGTGTCCTGTGTTGCCCTAAGAACCCTCTCTTGAGTCCGCTCCTCCCGCTTGGGGCCTTCCTCAGCTTGAGTGGACGTGGACTGTCTTGTAACGAGCTTTGGGGTGATCCAGACAGGAGATGTGGGTTTCAGGGCTGTCTGTCCGGTTCAGGGAGTGTCCCTACATTCCAAATCCTTCCCAGATGGCTCTCTGCTTCCACCCCCAGCCCGCCCGCCCACCTGCCTGCCCGCCTGCCTGCCTTGCCTAGAGTTCTGGCCTTGACTCAGTTTCTCCATGTGGCTTTGCTGTTCTCACTTCTCAGAGGCTCGGGGTCTTTGATGAGACCCTGGATGAGGAACCAAGGGAGGAGAGGATGGCACTTTTCTCATTCTTCCCGTTGGTTTTGACATTAGTCACCCTATGCTGCTATTTCCTTGTATAATGTAAGTTTTTTTTTTTTTTTTTTTAACATCAATTTTGAGATGATTGAAATGTACTTGAGGCTTTTTCTTAATGCAAAAAGGCTTTGTGAACTTTGTTTTAGGCCCGGCCCCTCATAGACTTGATTACCTAAATCTTACATGTTCCTGGGGTGAAGCCCACATCAGAAGAAAGGCGGGATTGGGGTCACATGACAGCTGCTTGCAAATTTTAGCAGGGACCAAGTGGGTCTTGATTACAGCACTCTGGAAACAGCTCAGTCTCTAACTTGGAGAAAGCCAAGGAGTTGCAAGCCAAGGCTTTCCTGAGCAAGCTGAATGAGACCCACCACTGCCTCCTTCCTGTGTGGAAGACTGGGGAGTCACCCTCGTGACTGGCTCACCAGCAAGCAGCTGCCTGTAACTCACCAACTTCACCTGAGGAGCTGGCCAGCCATTCATTGGCTCTGGATTGGTTGTTTGGAAGCAGACATGTTCCTGTAGAGAGCTTTAGGTCAGGCTATCTGTGTACCTATCAAGAACAGAGAGCAGATGACATCACACAACGGCAGGGAAATCCTACAGCAGTTCCAATCCACTCGGGGTTGTCAACTGTGCTGACATCTAAAGCAATAGCAGACCTGAAACTGCGTCTCAGCAAATCTCAGTTGTGGGATTATAGGAATCCTAGTGACATTAAGGTGACCTAACCAAGAAACACAAGCCAACAGCAGGCCTGTTTTAATCATTGACTCCATGGGAAATTTTAATGGGGGGAGACCCTGGAACTTCATTCCGGAAATAAGTCCCACCAAATAAGGGCTTTCCCCCTGCTGCTTAAGTGAGGAGCAGAGAACCTGGGTGAGGGGAAGGAGGCAGGGGCAGAAGCTGCCCTCCCGTGGCTCCTGAGCTAGGCTGAACAGCAGATGCCATGGAGGCCAGGTCTGCTGCAGGACTGCTGTTGGCTCCTGGGTACAGGTACAGTCCTGATGTGTTTTATATTC
The DNA here is from genome assembly GCF_021556685.1 of Rattus norvegicus. NCBI lineage: Eukaryota > Metazoa > Chordata > Mammalia > Rodentia > Muridae > Rattus > Rattus norvegicus. Next base: position 7,428,361 of record NC_141553.1, on the reverse strand, counting down.
TTTCTACTGAGTGCGATGTTTGTGTCCTCACAAGCCGATCAATAAACAGAGTATTTAATAACATGCTTGGCTCCACCAGTTTGATCTCTTTGTTGCCCAAGCAGTTAACTAAATATACAGGGAAACATGGCCACTCACTCTTGTGGGGTTCGCAATTTTCTCTTAGTTGTAGAATTAACATGTATTTTGGGGGCTGGAGAGGTGGCTCGGTGGCTAAGAGCACTGATTGATCTTCCAAAGGTCCTGAGTTCAAATCCCAGCAACCACATGGTGGCTCACAGCCAACAGGCATATGCAGGCAGAACACTGTATAGAATAAGTTTTTAAAAAACATGTACTTTAGGGGTTGGGGATTTAGCTCAGTGGTAGTGCTCAAGGCCCTGGGTTCGATCCTCAGCTCCGGGGGGGCGGGGGGACATGTATTTTGAAAAATTGTAATTATTTCCCCGCTTCAGGAACTGGGGATATGGCTCAAGTCTGATTATTTACCACACCAGCACCGCCAAAATGGCCAGATGTGAGAATACAGAAGCAGAACAGCTCTGAGGTGAGGACAGGATTCCTGGGGCTGCTGGCCAGCCCTTCTTAGCTGAGTCTGCTAAGGTTCAGGGAGGCCCTGTCCCCCAAACAATGAGGGCCAACACTACTGATCCGGCTTCCTACTGTAGTGCAGGAGCCCAAGGTCTTCCCACAGCAGCCCCTCCACCCACTGGGGAAGGATTCAGTTTGCTCCTGTTTGTCTTACAAATTCCTGGCCCACACAGTGCTGGAGCCACTGGCAGGATGGAGGCAGTTCTGTGAGGTGTTTCTTTACCCGGCTAACTTGCTTCTTGCACTGTGATAAATTCCTAAGAGATGGAACATCTCCGCAAATAGGGGGAGCATATTTTTAAGGCCCCCTGGTATCAGCCAAGAAGGGGTGTTACCAGGGCCATTTGACAGCGTTGAAAGACCTGTCCTGATCCGTGCTGACATCAAATCTAAGGCCCTGGGCATGTGCTAGGTCCATCTGCATTCTCAGCCTGGGTTTGGCTAACTCCACCGGGCTCCAGCTGAGCCTGGGTATTTTGGAGAAAAGGGCTTGTCCTGCTTTCACTAGCATGTTGGCACTGGTGGATTCAAGCCTTCTTACTGGTTTTATTGGCCATTTGCATTTATTACCTCTTTAAACTCGAGTTTCTTGAGGGGGATTGGAGAAATTTATAACTATAGGAAACTCACTATATAGACCAGACTGGCCTCTACCTCCCAAGGGCTAAGACTAAAGGCCACCGCTCCAGGCTGTACTGGGGGTGTGTGTGTGTGTGTGTGTGTGCGCGCGTGTGTATGCATGAGCATGTATGCTGAGGCACGGGTACAGGTACGGGGGTAGGGGTAGGAGGTCCTTATACCTGTACTGGGGTTGTGTGTGTGTGTGTGTGTGTGTGTGTGTGTGTGTGTGTGTGTGTGTGTGTGTGTGTGTGTGCGCGTGTGTATGCATGAGCATGTATGCTGAGGCACGGGTACAGGTACGGGGGTAGGGGTAGGAGGTCCTTATACCTTGGCTTCCAGGATTGAACTCATGTCCTCTGGCTTTCAAGGCAGGTCCTTTGACTCTTGAGCCCTCACTCTACCCTGGAGTGATTTCTTATTTATTTCTTGTATATGAGTACACTGTAGCTGTCTTCAGACACACCAGAAGAGGGCATCAGATCGCATTACAGATGATTGTGAGCCACCATGTGGTTGCTGGGGTTTGAACTCCGGACCTCTGGAGTCAGTGCTCTTAACCACTGAGCCATCTCCAGCCCAGAGTGATTTCTTTTTAATACCTTGGTTAGGACTTGTATTTTAATGAAATTTTATTATTTGCTCCGGGTTGTTTCCCAGATTTTAATTTGCCTTTCCCTTTTGTGGTGGTTTTAGCACCAGTCACAAATAATCCTTTTTTAGCTACCCAGGAACTACAGCACTCAAAAGCCTGGGCGTGGCAACCATAATCACTGTACTGGAGAAACAGAAGTTACAGGACCTCTGTGAGCTACATAGTGAGGCCCTGTTTAAGAATGAGTGAGTGAGGGGCTGGGGATTTAGCTCAGTGGTAGAGCGCTTACCTAGGAAGCGCAAGGCCCTGGGTTCGGTCCCCAGCTCCGAAAAAAAAAAAAAGAACCAAAAAAAAAAAAAGAATGAGTGAATATGAAGAGTCACTGAGGAAAGCAGCAGACCATGGTCTTCGGGTGCACGTTTGTATATTTGCATACATCCGTTTACATGTGTGCAAACAACACAAAAAGCCCCAGTAATTCCTACCTCCCACGAGCTCATGGATTTGCCTGTAGCCTGGGATAGGAGGGATGGGTGACCAGTCACTGGAGACTGGGTTATGTCACATGGCTTTTTCCAGGACCCCCAGCACTGGCTTGTTTGGCTCTGGACCCCTCTGAGGAAGCAACCGCCCTGGGTGACCTATGTCTGAGGATGGTGACCACTGAAGACCTGAAGCCCAAGTCCAACAGCCTCAGAAGCCACCATCTTCAGCCTCAACAGTCGCAGAGCTCGCCCACGTCTGATTTGTGTTGCTTAGAGAGATTTCTTCTTTAAAATATTTTATTTATATGAGCACACTGTAACTGTCTTCAGACACACCAGAAGAGGGCATCAGATCCCATGACAGATGGTTGTGAGCCACCATGTGGTTGCTGGGAATTGAACTCAGGACCTCGGGAAGAGCAGTCAGTGCTCCTAACCACTGAGCCATCTCTCCAGCCTGCTTAGAGGGATTTTGATCTATTTTTGAGCGTCTCCAGTATTTTAGGGTGGTCTTTGACTTGCAGTCAAAAATGGTTTTGAAAGGTCTAGTCACCCTGCCTCTACCAAATGCATGGGTTCTAAGTGTGTACCACCCTGCCTGGGTCGGGGCATTTCTTTCTATTTATTTGTTTACTTTACTTATATGAATACACCATAGCTGTCTTTAGACACACCAGAAAAGGGCATGGGATCTCATTACAGATGGTTGTGAGCCACCATGTGGTTGCTGAGAATTGAACCCATGACCTCTGGAAGAGCTGTCAGTGCTCTTAACTGAGCCACCTCTCTGGCCAGCTTTTGGGGTTTTTTTTGTTGTTGTTGTTTGTTTGTTTTGTTTTTATTAGTGTTGGGGATCAGATCTAGGGCCTGGTGCATGCTGGGTAAGAGCTATAGCCTCCTCCCAGGTCCTCCCTCTGTCTGCTCAGAGCTAACTGACCAAGTGACTCCTGCACCCCGGGCATGTCTGTTCTCCAGTCCAAGGCCACCACAAAAGGCATAGCACGAGAGGGTAAGACAAGCATTAGCCTCACTGATTTTTATTCTGCATGGTTTTGAGGATGACTGAGAGTTTGAAAGAGAAGCTGCCTAAAAACTGTAAGAACCATAATCATTGTCAGCGATGGGACGGAATTCTGTCCCCGCTAAGATAGGGCAAAAAGGCAACTCTCCGGGATTATCCGACTTGCAGGTCTCTCTTAACCCGGCCTTTGTTTAAACCTGAAGGTTTTGGTGAAATCCACCGTTCCTGCTTCAAGGCACAGTGTAGGCTGCAGGCAGGTGCGCCACACACCCGGGGATCTTCTTTGGATCACCACAGTTATCTGCGCAGAACTTGAAGGTAGTGTGGTTTCTGGAAACTTCTGACCTCCAAGGAGCCCACCATGAGTGGCACACACAGTGAGGGAGGCCCGGCATCGGCCGGACTGTGAGCTGGAAAATTGTATTAGGAAATGAACACGTGAGGGCGATCATTCCCGCAAGCCTGCTGCTATGGAGCAGGTGACAAGATCGAATCCCATTCTAGTAGTTTCTGCACCGTTTTTCCCTCCAGTGCTGAGGAGGGAAAAACACATGCAAGGCGGGTGCCATCCCTACCGGGCTGCCTTCCCAGCCAGCACTCTATAAGCAGCTATTCAACAAGGATAGCTTGGACGATCTCCCGAGCCTCTGAACTGCAGCGGAAGCAGCGCCCTGGGTGGGTTATCAAGGGTTGACTGTACCCCCTTCACCTGAGAGGACAGGCCCCACCTAAATGGGGGAAGCCCAGATCCCGTTTCTCAGGGTCATTAACAGGTTCCCCCTGCAGGGAGTAGAGCTGTCATTTGCTACAGCGAACTATCACCTAAACGATCACCCATCTGATAGGTCGAATCCCAAGTTTCTCACAAAAGCATCCCAAAAGTCCTGTGAAAATTTACTTTCATGTAAATGGCAAATTTCTGAAGCCAGGAGCCAGCTCCAGCTGGAGTACTGTGGGAATGTGAGTTTCCCTTCCCGCGGGAAGTCAAATTCAGCTTAGGCATTTCCTGATCCTGTTTGGTCTCTGTTCCTCACCCATCTCTGAGCCGGAATATGAGACCAGGGAAGAAGCAGAGGGGACCTGCTGAACCCCAGCGTCCAGCTACTTCACTATTGGCTGAAGTCTTAAGGCTCTCGGGTGTCTAGGTATGAACTCAAACCTAATGGGTAGCAGAGAGGCCACCAAAGAGTAAAGGGACTTGCTGGTGGGAATCCTTAGCTGGGAAGGAAACCTGGCTCTCTGGGTAAGCACCCTCCTGCCACTCAGCCCCTAGGTATCTTCATGGGGATCACTTCTGTAGGAGCTGTCTATGGGCAGTAGGAAGCTGAGGGCTTCTGCCCTGTGCTGAGACTGTGTCCCCAGGCCTGGAGGAGCTGAGAACAGGAAACCGGAGGGAAAGTTCTCATCTCTGAAGGATCCAAGTCCTAATTTTCTTTGCCAGGGAAGTAATGGCCTGAAAAATGGGAGCAGAGGAAGAAAGGGGGAGGAGGAGGAGGAGGAGGAAGAAGAAGAAGACTGCTGCTAAATTATAAAATGTGCTAAATTATAAAATGACATTTTTAAAAGTCAATTAAAAAATATAGGACCCAGCTAGATATATCAGTGTGAAAGATAATTGCTGTACCAAGCCTGAAAACCGAAGTTCAATGCACAGTGGAAGGAGAAAACCAGTCAAGTTCATAAGTTGTTTCTCTCTCTCTCTTTCTCTCTCTCTCTCTCTCTCTCTCTCTCTCTCTCTGTCACACACACACACACACACACACTGTGACACATATATATATATATATATATATATATAGTTTGTTTGTTGAGACAGAGTATCTCTGTGTAACCCCCTGACTGTCATGGAACTCTGAAAACAGGCTGGCCTTGAACTCAGAGATCTGCCTGCCTCCTGAGTGTTGGGATTAAAGGCCTGCATCATCACCCAGTGAATTCCTGATCGGCAGCAGCACAGTCAACATGAAGATGTGGGCAGGAAGAGTGTAGTCCCTTTGAAGCGGCACAGCAGCTTCTGATGTGGGGTCAGCAGTGGACACCGGAGGAACATGAGAAGGATTCGTCTAGACACTCAGCTGTGCTTTTTAACAGTGTGATTCCTGTTGCAGGAAGTTGTTTAGAAAAACTGTCGCTGGTTCCCTCCTGCTACTGCAGAGTTGCCTTTGAACAAGCTCTCCCTGGTGACCAAAACCACTGAAGTGTGGGACTGCTCTAAATGGAACTCTGCTAATTACCACCACCACCATCATCACCATCCCCATCCTCATCATCATCATCACCATCCCCATCCTCATCACCACCACCATCCCCATCCTCATCATCATCCCCATCCTTATCACCTCCTCATCCTCATCACCACCACCATCCCCATCACCATCATCACCATCCCCATCCTCATCACCACCATCATCACCTCCTCATCCTCATCACCACCACCATCCCCATCCTCATCCCCATCCTCATCATCACCATCCCCATCCTCATCACCACCACCCCCATCCTCATCACCACCATCATCACTGATTTAACAGGGCAACAGAAAGCCAACTAAGAGCCGTTTAAATGAACGTAATTCATGTGTGCACAAGACTGCCTCGAGCCTCAGTAAACGGCAGTTATCGGAGAAGACACTTGAGGTGATTTCTGGCTTTTTTGTAGTTTTGGTTTTTTCTCTTAATTTCTAAGTCATTTTGGAAGCTAAATGAGAAATCAGCTGGAGGCTGGGTGTGGCAGCCACACCTTTAATCCAAGACCTCCGGGAAGCAGGAGCAGATGGCTCTCTAGAGAGAAATCAGTACACAGTGCTTCTGGACTCGCACTGAGGCCGGCTGGCCGTTCCTTGTTCCCTCGGCTCTGCAGGAGCAGAGATTTACCCTGCCAGATAATTCCATTATCTCTGTGAGATTGGCTTTATTGAACTGCCCCACCCCCACCCCGTGGCTTGTTCTCTGTTGGGTTAGGTCTTCCAGTCCTTTTCTTACAAATCGCTTAAAACTCTTTGAAAACAAGTGCTTAATGGCTATAACAATGGCTTCCCAGTATGTTCTGTTCTGTTCACCAGACTGCACCCATTTCAGAGTCACTCTCTGAGATGTTACATCTGCTGGAGACCTAAGCTTACTCTCCTGTGTCCCAAACAGCTCCGTCTGAGGCTGCCTCCTCCCCACTCCCCCAGCCTGAGGCTGCCCACCTCCTCCCCCCACCCCCCAGCCTGAGGCTCTCCCCTGCACACTCACCTGCCAGGAGAGTCGCTCGCCAGCACCTCATGGCTTCAGACTTCCTCTGGAGAAAGAGAACAGTGTTCCTGACAGAACCTCTCTGCAGGTAATCTCTGTGTGCTCCCGGCTCACCAGATTCAACTTTCTTTCTTATCTACTTTTCTTTCTTTTCTTTTTCTTTTCTTTTTTTTTTCTTTTTTCTTTTTTTCGGAGCTTGGGACCGAACCCAGGGCCTTCCGGTTGCTAGGCAAGTGCTCTACCACTGAGCTAAATCCCCAACCCCTCTTTTCTTTTTCAAGATAGGATTTCTTCGTTTAGCCCAGGCTGGGCTCAAACTCAAAGATCCACATGCTTCTGTCTCCTGAGTGCTGGGATTAAAGTGCTATACTGGCAGAGGGTTGTGATTGGTGTTTCCCACACAATAGCCAACCCTCAGCACAACGTCACTGTTGCTAATATAACCGATACAGAATCAATTCACTGAAAGCATAGAACTTGATGGCCTACAGGCTGGGATGCAGAACGTGAAGTCTGGGGGCTGAAAAGACAGTGGTTAAGAGCACTGGCTGCGGGGTTGGGGATTTGGCTCAGTGGTAGAGCGCTTGCTAGGCAAGGCCCTGGGTTCAGTCCCCAGCTCCGGGGGGGGGGGGGGGGGGAGAGCACTGGCTGCTCTTAGAGGACCCAGGTGCCACTACATGCACCTACATGACAGTTCACACCCGTGTGTGACCCCAGGCCCAAAGGATCAGAAGAGGGTGCTCGTTTGGCCTCCATGCATTGAATACATATGATGCACAGGGCAAAATGAAGCAAAAGAACCATCCGTATTAAACGAAAATGAAGGGAAAATGAAGCAACTCAGGAGGCAGAGGCTGGTACATCTCTGCAGAGTGAGTTCCGGGACAGTCAGGGCTACACAGGAAACTGCCTCAAAAAAAAAGTGATGAGGTTTAAAAGAAAAAGAAATTGAGGTTCAAAAAAAATCTAGGCAGTCAGCTAACAGTGGGATCAAGACTGAACCCTATTCTGATACAGGAAGCCAGCATGTTTTTCCTTCTACCCAGGAAGGGAAGGGGCAGGGCTGAGCCAGTCTTCTGACTTTCCTGGGAAGAAGGAGGCCTACCTTCTTATCCAGCCTCTGCTCCCACTGAAGATTGTTAACCAGATGCGCTCAGCCATAACAGCCAAGCAAGGCCCACCCAGGTGATAGTAGGGGAATAAAATCCAGGGGCGGGGGAGATCTGGAGAGGCTGAAAACGGGTGTGTGGGGTTGAGAGGAGCCAGGAAAGGAGGGAGAAGGTGGTGACTGCCACTTTAATCAGTGGGTAAGACCACCTGTGTAAGAGGCTCTTCAGAGAGGGTTTGTATGACTAAACATGTCTCTTTGACTGAAGGAGTCTTGTGGACATGAGAGACTGAGTACAGCTAAAAGCACAGGGCACATAAGAAGACAGATTTAAGGACCTATGCGCAGTGTTCCTGACCCATTCTCCAGAGAAAGCCTGCACTGTGGGGAAGATGCTGTCTGAGCAGGGTGCTGCTGGGAACCCCTGCCCACGCATTGCCTCACAAGGCTCCTGCGAGCAGGGGTAACAATGGCCCTTATAAGCAAACATTATCCCAGCCTTGCATGGGCCCTCTGTAAACACTTCATTTTCTTCCCCTAAATAGGGTTCTTGGGGAATCCAGCAGCATCAAGAGCCCCCCTGTGAAGGAAAGATACCCCACCCATCTCTGGCAATGTACAGTCCCCATCATCAGTCACACACGGGTGGGCTTCAGGCTCAGCTAGAGGAGGCCTGGCTTCTGAGTTTCTCCTATGCAGTGTCCTTGGCCCTGGGGCCAGCAGTGGGTAAGAGTCTGCCACTGCCTCTAGTCCAGGTTCAAGATCTCATGTGATGGAACTTTCTCTCAAAAGACTGGGGGGAGGGGCTGGAGAGATGGCTCAGCGGTTAAGAGCACGGACTGCTCTTCCAGAGGTCCTGAGTTCAATTCCCAGCAACCACATGGTGGCTCACAACCATCTGTAAAGAGATCCCATGCCCTCTTCTGGTGTATCTGAAGACAACTACAGTGTACTTATATATAATAAATAAGTAAATCTTTTAAAAAAAAAAAAGACTGGGGAGATCCCTAAGGTGCCTCAGGTGTAATGGTGGCCACATGCTAGCAACGGTATTTGGTAATCTTGAGGCTGTAAGTCAGGTGCTGCTCTCCGGCTAGGTTGACAGACACTGGAAAAGCCCCTCAGGATCATTGGAAGGCAGAGCCATAGGAAAACAGGCATAAAATCCCAGAGAGCAGGAGTCCAAAGCGAATCATTAGGGAAGGTTTCCCAGAGATTGTGCCATTCCCACCCCGTTCCCCTGACGTCAGCAGTAGCTGGCTGGTGGCAAACGGAGTTGGGCAGACAGAGGCAGCCTGGGAGCCTGTGTGCAGCAGCGTCACTGCAGGAGCTGTCCGTTCAGCACCACCATGTTTTTAAGATCACCAGGCACAAACTTCCCCAGCAGTTCATGTCTTCTTTCCCCATCATTCTCTCCACCTGCCAACCTCCCGCCCCCGCCCCCGCCCCCGCCCCCATGACTTAACCCAGCCTCAGTGCCTCCCAGGGCAACCCCACCTAGCTCCCCCAGACGTGCTCCCAGGTCTCCTCTGAATAACCTGCCAGCTTCCAACGCTCCACTGATGGCCTTTCTCAGGGAGGGCAGGCATGGCTGCTGGTCTTGACTGAAGAAACCTAGACACGCTTGGCTTCTGAGAGCCACCACCATACCCACCTCTCCACCCACAGCCCCAGGGGAGGCTATCCCTATGGAGGAAGACAGGTACCGTTCCCATCGGCCTTGTAGTCATCTGGAAGGAGCTTGTCCTGCCGGTAGCCCAACACGAAAGCCAAGAAGGAGAGGATGAGTGCATCTCCAATACTGAGGATGGCCAGCATGAAGGCCCAGCGGATGGTGCAGTGGCCCAGCGTATACTTCCCCGTCTGCTCGCCGCACATGCGCCGCACCTCGCTGGAGTCCCAACCATCTGGGTAGACCAGACATCCGATCATCAGGCCCGTGGCTAAGGAGACAAGAAGGCACCAGTGGCGTCAGCCTGTGCACCTCCCTTCTGGTCTCTGGGTTAGCCTCGGGAAACACAAAGGGCAGCTTCTTCCGTCTACGTAAAATACAAGTGGAAAAGCCAAACGAAGCTCACAAAACCAGAACACTGGGGTCCAGCAGTCAGGAGAGAGGCAGAGGCTGGGCTCTTCAGCCAGGGTGGTGGCTCTGCCCCATATCACCCTGCGCTTCTCCCAGTACCACCCTGGACTCAGCAAGGCCTACGCTGGCTCCAGAGCCCTCTGGCATCTGATCCCAGCCAAGATGCATCTCCTCTGAGAGACGTTCCCTCACTCATCCCCCCACCCCTGAATTACACGTAATGCTGAGGCAGGTGATGGTTCTGATCAGGAGGGCCTTTCATTATCATGGCACGCCTCATGACCCAGGACCTTCAAGCCAATGGACACAGGGACCAGCCCTACCCCCAGCTTCTCATGTTCCTCAGGAAGCTTTCATGCTCTTTCCCTCTGCTGAAACAACCCAGATCGGTGAAAGCAGAGGCCTCACTGAGCTGTGCTTCAGGTCACTGCAGTTCCAGGTTCTTGTTTCTCCCTGACTGCGGGCCCTACATTTGCCAAGTCCTTAGACGCTGCTCTTCATGCACGATATCAGCCCATCCTCACAGGACCCTCAAGGGATGGGGTACTACACGCTACTGATTATGCATGTTGGGCTGAACAATTTGAATCCCCCAAAAGCTGTATGGTGAAGTTTTAGCCCTTAGAGTGGTGATATCAGAAGGTGAGGTTTTGGGGTTGAGGATTTAGCTCAGTGGTAGAGCGCTTGCCTAGCAAGCGCAAGGCCCTGGGTTCGGTCCCCAGCTCCGAAAAGGAAAAAGAAAAAAAAAAAAAAGATTCTTACTAAAAAGGGAACACAGAGAGGCTTCTTGCCTTTTCCATCCTTTGTGGGCAGAAGAGGAAGTCAGCAGATGACCCTCACCGGAACCACACTGCACCAACACCTGACTCACTTACCCGGGCTCCAGAGCCACGAGAGATAAGGAGATCGGGAATTTGTATAATAACACAACTTCACTAAGACAGGAGGTTACCAAGACTCGGGGAAAACAACTGAGCCCGTGTTCAGCCGGCGCCCCGAGCTCTGCTGCTGTTTTAAGCTTCAGTTCCCCAACCTTTGCAGGGGCATCAATTCTGTTCTCCCACCCACCCCCATCCCTACCCCCATCTCTGGCTTTGTGGGAAATACTGAGCTAACAGACGCAGCCCCCAGTTGCTGGCTCTGAGGCACACCTGTTCAGCCCTCTCCTCCCGGACACAGAGCAGAACATGATACCACCTTTGTCCTCACTCCACATAAATGCTTCATGGGATGGCACTTAGCCACCTGCGCCATCAGCTCTGTGACCCAGATAGCGCCTGGCTCAGATAGCCTGGTGGTCCTGTGGACGATGCTGGAGGGGGACCATAGGACCATCACAGCCTGTTGTCCCTTACTGCCCGCCGAGGCTTAGAGATGGGGGGCTGGGGAGTGGCCCGGGTGTCAGACTGGGAATCAGGTCTGCCTTTACTTGCTAACCAGCTCACCAAGTCAGAACCAGATCTTTGCAAATGCAGGAACACTCAATACTGGGCTGTGGTGAGGCTTTGCCAGAAAATGAAGTATTTTTGTGAACCATGCTTATAAAATATGGGTTCAATAAAAATGGTCTTGGAATGCATCTAATTTAGGGGGGGAAATCTTAATTGTCCCAGGTTCTAATTTGCCAGTGGGTCTGCTATAGCCTTGGCCAGCAATAACCCTCTGTCAGTCCCGTTCCTCATCTACAGCCGGGGTCCCCTCCAGCTCTGCCTGCCTGAGACACCTGTTATTCACAACCCTCTGACCCCCGCCAAGGCAATGCTATGCTACCCAATGATGTCCAGACAGTTTGCCCCTTCTCCAGTCCCACCACCCTTGACAGACATCTGTAGGAGGTCAGGGACAAAGAGACCAAAGGCTGCTGATGAGTTGTTAGACTGTCTCTTTCTGAGCTCCAAGATCAGCTGTCCCAAGGACCAAGAGGGCCACCTGAGCCTAAAACAGGAAAGCAGGCAGGAGATGCCTTGCCTTGGGACCCTGCAAGCAGCCCCCTACCTGACACGGTGTTAAAGGGTGCCGGGTAGGCCTTGCACCACCACCTCACAAAACAGTGGCATAATTACTGACAGAGTTCTCAAAGACTTTCATTCCACAGTGAAAGAGAGAGATCCCAGTCTTCGTCACAGCGGCACTCTGAAATCCTGGACTCTTCCATGAGAGTAGCTGGAGATGAGGAGGAAGCAGGGAGTGAGGCCAGAGATCTGGGAAGGGCCATTACCGTAGCCTGGGGGTTGGGTCCTAGGCCACAGGGCAATAGTCTTCCTCTTCCCTCTGACTGTGCACGCCTGTGGTGTGGTGTTCCTTGGTATACCTGACTGCGTCCACCGAGAACTATGTGCCCCCTCCCGTCACTTCTCCCTGGCTCAGGAACTCGATAGCATGGAGTGGACCAGTTTGTGTCCATTCTGCCTGGGCATACTGCTATCACCACTACCACCATCACCACCACCACCCTTTTTTTTTACTTTTAGTTGTGTGTGTACATGTGTGTTACACATGCACTCATGGAACATGCCACATGGAGGTCAGATAACAACTTGACAGAGTCTGTTCTTTACGGGACATGAGTCCTGGAAGCTGAACTCAAGGTGTCAGACTTGGTGGCAAGCATCTTTACCAGCTGAGCCATCCCCTAGGCCCTGACTCATTCTTTCTTAGAGTCTCGGATAGTCTCACACTGCAGCCCAGAACTCACAGCGGTCCTCTTGTGTCTATCTCTCAGTTGGTGGGACCTATAATCTATCTCCTAGGCTCACACCCATAATCTGGTCTGCTACAGCCTTGGCCTCTACTGATTATACCCTGAGCTCTACTCGGAATCTTCTGTGGAACACTGAGTAGGAGAAGGCCCAGAGCTTTTCCCTTCACGGGAAAGCCACAGCTGTTCCCTGAGTGCGCCCCACGTGCCCTCCCAGCAACCCTACTCACCCGCAGCCAGCTGCATCCAGGCGCAAATCTTGTAGACCGTGGCTGTGTTACAGACGAAGAACAGGCTGAAGCAGATAATGGAGCCGATGATGAGGAACATTGCCAAGGCCACGAAGAACATGGCGGTCTTGAAGGCTCTGGAGGGGATAGAGGAGAAGTCCAGAGGTCCGCCCTTGCAGATGAGTTCCGACGACAGCACATTGCCCACACAGTACGAGAACAAGCCAAAATAGCCAGCCTGTGGCGTGCTCACACTGTCGCCTATCCAGTAGGGCTGGATAAAGAGGGCCATGACCAGCACCGAGAAACAGATGGTGAGTGTGCCCCACATCACCCCCACGGCGCGCGAGTTTCGCACATAGTTGGTGTGGTAGATCTTGGCGGCCTCCTGGGCTGGCAGCAACTTCACCATGGCGAAGGCGGCTGGGCTAGGTCGGAGGCGCTGGCTGGGTGCAGGACCACAGATCTAGGGAGTAGAAGGCCAGGTCGTGGGTCAGTCCTCAGCCTGGTGTGAGGAGCAGCCTGAGGTCATGACGCAATGCGAGCATTCTCCCAGTTAGCTGGGAGCGAAGCAGGCCAAGGTCAACCTTGGCTCCGCAAGAGATGCTTCCCAGACGCCTGTATCCGCCCAGACCAGGATGGGCTCGAGTCTGCCTCCTCCTCAAAGTCGGCCTGGGTCTGGGCCTGCGCCGCCGCCTGCCCGCCCCTCCTGCTCCCCTTCTCAGGCCCCGCCTGGCCGGCTCTACCGAACGCGTTTCAGCACCGCGGCCAGCGCCAGGGCTCGGGGGCGGGGCTTGAGAGGGGCGGGGCCGTAGGCCGCAGGGATATACCGGGAGCGGTGGTCTTGGAGGGGAAGGGATCTGGGACCCGCACCTTCTCTTCCTTCCAGAGGGTGGGGCCGCGTGCCACGTTCCTTCCGCTGAATCCAGCTGCAAAACCCGCTTCTTGTCCTCTACACCCCTAGCCACTCTTCGGGGACCTCCCCCTCCCACCAGCTGCAGCAGCACCACCTCTCCATCCCGAGGGCCTCAAGTTTTGACTGTGGCTTGGCTTGGTTTTCCAGTCAATAATAGCCAAAACCAGGGTGGAGGCTCCAGATCTCTTGTCTGCAAGGACCGTGAGGCAAGGCAATAAACCCCGCAGTAATAAAGAATAGCAGAGTTCATTTTCCAGAGCCTTCCCAAACTCCAACGGAACTGCCAGTGTGTCCAACACACAGTCTTTTGCCTCTAGTTTTAATTTTTATTTCAATTTTTAATTTTTTTCTTTTGGGTGTGGTGGCTCACACCTGTAACCCCAGCACTGAGGAATCGGAAGGGGATCAGGACTAGGAGAGGTCACATAAGATCCTGTCTCAAAAACTAAGGAAATAAACCCTATATACCCAGATTTCTTTTTTAGATAACTGCATGGCTAGTGTAAAATACCAAATAATAAAATAATAATAAATAATAAAAAAATAATAATAATCATCGTCGTCATCGTCGTCCAGGGAAGTATACATAAAAGAACAAACCCTTTATAACCCTGCAGTCAAGAGCTAAGTAAGATGTGACACAGGCTTTAGGCGGGAGAGATTGCTCAGCGGATAAACGTTTGTCATTCAAGTTTAAGGACCTAAGTTCACAGAAGTCACAGACATGTTTAAAACCTGCCCTTTGAAGCTGGGCTTTAAAGGCAATGGTGGTGCACACAGCCTTTGATTTTAGCACTTGAGAGGAAGAGGCAGGTACATATCATGAGTTCAAGGACAGCCAGAGCCACATAGTGAGACACTGTCTCCAAAAAAAAAAAAAAAAAAACCAACCAACCAACCAACAAGAAAGCAAACCAACCAAACACAGCACTGGACTTTGAGTGGGCGTGGCTACTCACATCCATAACCCCAGCTCTTATGTGGCTAAGACAGGAGGGTTATTCCGTGTTCAAGACCAGCCTAGGTTACTGCGAGACATTGCTAAAAGTATGGAGTTCCGGGGCTGGGGATTTAGCTCAGTGGTAGAGCGCTTACCTAGGAAGCGCAAGGCCCTGGGTTCGGTCCCCAGCTCCGAAAAAAAGAACCAAAAAAAAAAAAAAAAAAAAGTATGGAGTTCCGATTTAGACAACAGAGCCAGCACTTACTAAGTCAATAAACACACTGGCAATCTCTGTGGACACATGACTGGGGACCCCTCTTGCTCTAGACAGTCAGCAACAAGAGAAAGTGTTTGAGGGGGTACCATGGTCCCACCAGGATGGCACTCAGGGCTTCCCGAAAGGTAGGCACCAAAGGGGTGGGATTCTACACGCTCTAACTACCCACAAACCCAGAACCTGTGCATGGCGGCTCACGGGGGTGGCATCTATACAGAAGTATCGAATTAAGAATCGTCTAAAATATATTTTTATTCAGCCCAAGAATTTCACATTTACATACGTTTAAAAAGAGATTTTCTTATTTTTTTGTTTACTGTGTGGGAGTGTTGCCTGCACGTAGGTCTGTGCATTCTAGAAGTGGGATTACAGACGGTTGTGAGCCACCATATGGGTGCTGAGGAAGGAACCCAGGTCCTCCGGAAGAAAGTCAGTGTCTACCCACTGAGCCATCTCTCCAGCCCACGCACCACGTCTCTCTTTCTAGTTTTTTTTTTTAAAGATTTATTCATTTATTGTATATAAGTACACTGTAGCTGTCTTCAGATACACCAGAAGAGGGCATCGGATCTCTTTACAGATGGTTGTGAGCCACCATATGGTTGCTGGGAATTGAACTCAGGACCTTTAGAAGAGCAGTCGGTGCTCTTAACCGCTGAGCCATCTCTCCAGCCCTCTTTCTAGTTTTTAACCATATTACTTCCACTTACCCTTAGAAACGTTGAATAAGGAGATCCTACATCATTTGAGTGCACCCTGAACCCAGCGGCAAGTATTTTTATGGGGACACATGGGACACAATGTCACTGAGAATGTGAGAGCCACCAAACTGAGAGGCAGGATCTGGGCATGGCTCAGTGAAGGGGTGGAGGGTTTTTTTAAGTTTGGAAAGTTAGGGGGCTGGAGAGGTGGCTCAGTGGTTAAGAGCACTGGCTGCTCTCCCAGAGGTCCTGAGTTCAAATCCCAGCAACCACATGGTGGCTCACGACCATCTGTAATGGAATCTGATGCCTTCTTCTGGTGTGTACACGATGAATGAATTAATTTTTTTTTTCGGAGCTGGGGACTGAACCCAGGGCCTTGCGCTTCCTAGGCAAGCGCTCTACCACTGAGCTAAATCCCCAACCCCATGAATTAATTTTAAAAAAAGTTTGGAAAGTTAAATAGAGGTTGGGAAGCAGCTGAAGACCTGAAGATCGGAACACAACTGAAGAGGACATGGGTCCCAGTTCAGTGTGCTCGGGGGGGGGCGGATCATGCAGGGGATGCTAGCTGGCCTTCTTCAGCCTAGCTTACCTGTGCTCACACAGACTCATGACAAGAATCTGCCAAGGCTGAGCTGGACATCATCATTACTGGCTCTCAAGCCAGCCAACCTTGTAGCCTTGTCTGAAATCCAGAACTCAAAACCCAACAGGAAAACCGATAGACCAATGTGTGTGGCATGTGCCTGTGTCTGCAGTGTACATGCATGTGTAGGCCAGAAGACTTCAGTGCCTTCCTGGATCACCTACCACCTTTCTGTTCTTTACTTTTGAGACAGGGTCTCAGGGGATGCAGACTGAGCTCAAACTCTCCACATAACTAAGGATGCTCCTGACCTCCCGGATGCTCCAGTCTCCACCGCATTTGTACTAGGACTGTAGTCCCGTGCTACTCTACTTGACTTTGAAGGTGTTAACTTTCTTTCTTTTTTTTTTTTTTTTAAAGATTTATTTATTTATTATATATAAGTACACTGTAGCTGTCTTCAGATACACCAGAAGAGGGCATCAGATCTCTTTACAGATGGTTGTGAGCCACCATGTGGTTGCTGGGAATTGAACTCATGACCTCTGGAAGAGCAGTCGGGTGCTCTTAACCGCTGAGCCATCTCTCCAGCCCCCAGGTGTTAACTTTCAAAACATTATTTTATTATTATATTTATTTTTATCTTATATACACGGATGCTCTGCCTGTGTGTGTGTGTCTGTATACTTGCATGCCTGGTGCCCTGGGAGGACAAAGGAGGGAGGGCAGGCATTAGATCCCCTGGGACCAGAGATACAGACAAATGCGAGCCACCATGTGAAGAGGGAAGGAACCTTGGGTCCTCGGTAAGAACAGCCTGTGCTGTCACCCTTTGAGCCTCTGAGACATCTCTCCAGCCCCCAAATGTTTAAAAACCGATGGCAGTAGAGGTTGGGGATTTAGCTCAGTGGTAGAGCGCTTGCCTAGCAAGCACAAGGCCCTGGATTCGGTCCCCAGCTCCGAAAAAAAGAAAAAAACAAACAAACAAACAAAAAACACTGTGGCCAAAAATGCAACCAGTGGAGGAACATAAGCAGAACAAGTTCGTCATAAGGACCTCCAGAAACAAGGACAGGATTCCAACATGGCAACAACGAGGTGGGCTTAAACTTTTAAACAAAGATAGGGTTGCAAGACGGTTACAAACGACTTTCTGAAACGAAGACCTGACACCATTCCTGGAGCAGGCACTGCAGGAACCAACGTTTGCAGTTAGGCTTACAGGTGGGGCATAGCCAGATCCTTGAGAAGCAGATTTAATCATAAACAGGAATGGGCCTAGTTCGTCTTTACTATAAGACGGCTTTAAACCCAAGATGGAGGCAGGCTGGCTCTATTCTATAATTTCACACACACACACACACACACACACACACACACACACACACACACACACGCATACTTTGATGATTACCCCCTACCCCATATCTGTTATCCCCTCCCCTTCCCACTGAACCCTTTGTTACTTTAACATTGTTTTTTGTTTTTGTTTTTGTTTTTGTTTAACTCTTGGCCTACCGCATTTAAGCATGGATGGGGAGTTTTTACCTAAACAAGCCCTATTTACCAACTGGTGGTTACACCACTGAAGAACGCCCTCTCCCAGCAACCAGTAACCGCCTGTCCCTCTTCTCCATGAGCCTTGCACGTAGACGTCCCGTTCAGGGCTAAGTACTCCCCGGGCACTGATGCACGACGCTTTTACTAGTCTCTGCATTAACTGTCGCCCACCGCAGAAGCGTCCCTCACCAAGTCTAATGGCAACGCTTATCTATGAGCACACAAATAAATATTTGGTCTGTTTGACATCGTGTCCATATAGTAAAACAAAAACAGGACCGCGGACCAGAAAGAGGGCTCAGCGAGTCCGGGAGCTTGCCACCAAGCCTGGGACCTGAGTTTCATCTCGGGGACCACGTAGTGGAAGCAGCTAAATGGATCATGGGGAGGTTCGTGCGTGGAACTCGGGAAATCCCAGGTCGGCCTCACTACCGCGGCGTCCAGTGTAGAGATTAGCGAGAATGAACGCGAGGCTTCAGTACACCGGAGCAGGAGCCAACCTAGGCAGGCTTGAGCCATGTGTGCACCCCTGATGGGCAGAGACAGACCGGGCTTGAACGCGTGGGAACCCTCAACCACCAGGGGGCGCTCCGCACTGGTCTGAATTTTCTTTCCTGTGATGTCTGTCTACACAATAACAACTTTCATTCTCTTGCGGTTCTTCCACTTGGATCACTGGCAGCTTAGCCTCTCAGCTACAGAATAATCAGGTGATCGTGTGCGAGCCGCTGTGCACTGCACTGGCAAGGGCGGGACGGTAAAGCGGGGCTGGTGTGGGATCCCTGGGCAGAGGACAGGTGAGGCAACCGCACAACAGAGTGTAAAGACTTGCACCAGTTAAGAGCGCTGGCTGACATTTCAGAGGACCTGGTTCGATCCTCAGCGCCGACACTTCAATCCCGAGGGATCTGAAGGCACCCACCCACATGGTACACAGACAGACATTCAAGCAAACTATCCATACATATAATATAGTAACAACAATTGTCCTCTTGCCACCGCGCGGCAGTGAGGCCACAGATTCTGTGGTCCCACTTTGTTGCAGCCTTGGCAGGAGGCTTGGCAAAGAAAGGCACGGTTAAGGGGAGAGCCACAGGGGCTGGGGATTTAGCTCAGTGGTAGAGCGCTTGCCTAGGAAGCGCAAGGCCCTGGGTTCGGTCCCCAGCTCCGAAGAAAAGAACCAAAAAAAAAAAAAAAAAAAAAAAAAAGGGGAGAGCCACAAAGAAACTGATAGCCTCAAATCCACTTCCTCGTCCCTTTTTTTTCAAAACCACATCTTTAATCAAAAGGATACACATCAAACAAGTACCTTTTAAAGGTTGACTGATACGGGTTAAACAAAATACAGGCGCGGGAAGGGTTAGGAGCTGTGGAAAGGTCAGCAAGCAGCTGCGCGGAGCACGGCTCAGCCCTCGCACGGCGACAGAGCCAAAGCTACATCCCATTATCTCTGACAAGTCTATGAGTATGCATGTTCGAATTCGTGTGGGTGTATGCCTGTGTGAGGGCATGTGTGCATGCGTGTATGAACACATGTGTGTGGGTACATGTGTGTATGAGGACTTGTGTGCATGTGTGTGAGGGTATATGTGCATGTGTGTATGTGTGTGAGCACATGTGTGAGGACGTGTGTGCATGTGTGTAGGGTCACATGTGCATGAGGACATGCGTGTATGCCTGGGGGGTGTATGCATGTATGTGTGAGGTCATGTGTGCATATGGAGGTGGGAAGCCAACCTCAGGTGTCTTCTGTGACTACTCTGCTTTATGTGTTGAGTCAGTCTCTTGCGGAACCGGAAGCAGTCTGCGGTTGGTCTAGCTGGCCAGTTTACCCCAGGGTCCGGTCTCTGCCTTCCTGGAGACCCAGTGACAGGCAGCTGCTGCACTTGCCTGCTTTCTTGTGATTTAGAAGAACTCCAGAGATCATGGTATTGAAGCAAGCACTTTGCCTACTGAGTCATCCCCTCAGTCCCCCTTCCTTTTAAAGAGACAGGATTTCATACCAGCTCAGGTTGGCCTTGAACTTACAGTAATTCTCCTGCCTCAATCACACCACACCCAGCTTTTGGTTTTGTTTTTGAAACAATCTTGTAGTGTAGCCCAGGGTGGCTTAAAACTCACAATCCTGCTGTCTGCCTCTCCAGCATAGCCTACCTGTGTGCCCACTGCAACGAGACTTTACTTTAACCCAGAGTGGACAGGACACAGACGACACAAACTTTGTGGGATCATCCTGTTATAGCTGATCAGTAAATACCTACCATACTCTAGTCTCAAGTAAGATTTATTTATTTATTTATTTATTTATTTATTTATTTATTATATATAAGTACACTGTAGCTGTCTTCAGACACACCAGAAGAGGGCATCCAATCTCATTACAGATGTTGTGAGCCACCATGTGGTTGCTGGGATTTGAACTCAGGACCTCTGGAAGAGCAGTCAGTACTCTTACTTTTTTTTTTTTCCTGGACCTGAGGACCGAACCCAGGGCCTTGCGCTTGCTAGGCAAGCGCTCTACCACTGAGCTAAGTCCCCAACCCCCAGTCAGTTCTTTTTATTGTTTGTTTGTTTGTTTGTTTGTTTTGAAACAGGGGTCACTGCAGCCCAGGCTAATCTACCACTCACTACATAGCCAAGGATGGACCTTAAGTGCTGGGGTTACCAGCATGTACCATCACTCCCAGCTTATAAAATCTAAATAAATTAATCTAAATAAATCTAATATAATTGTTTTTAAATAAAAGACCAAAGGCCTGGCCTTAATGATCAAGGCAGGTGAATCTCTGAGTTTGAGGGCAGCCAGGGCTGTGGAGAGAAAGGTCTTTATAAACTGGGGGAGGGGGCTTGGGAGAGAGGGGAGAAAGAGAGAGAGAGAGAGAGTCCTGTGGTCCAGCCTCTGTCCTCCTGTCCATCTTTCCCTCTGGAATACTGGAGTTTCAGGTGTGCACCACCACCGCATTTCACCAGAGTTCGTGCCTTTTCTCACCAACACTGTGCAGCCTCCTGCCCCTTGCGCCCCCCCCCCGCCCCCCTGTGGCTGTTTTGGTTTCAGAAGAAAACTCAGAGGGAATCTCTCCCTGGATTAGGGAAGGAGGTGGTTAAACCCGAAGGATTCAGGGTTTGCTTTGCTTTGTTTGGTTTGGTTTGGTTTTTTGGAGGGGGTAGGGTGAGGGGTGGGACAGGAGGATCTCTCTATGTAAACCGGGGTGTCCAGGAACTGTCTCTATAGACCAGAGGCCTCCAGCCTCTGCCTCCTGGGTTTTGGGATTTTTAAAAAGGTATCAATTCGTGTGCATCAGGAAGTGCAGCATCTCCGAAGTTCTCTTTGCCACTCCATGTGTCCTTAGTGGTCAAAACTTCAGCCTGGGGAGAAGTTGCTTTCAAGCAGCTGGAGTCGCACTGTCTCAGTGGTCTCTGCTGTTTACAGAGCTGCTGGGCAGGGCTTGAAGAAAGAACTCTGATGGTCTCCTTGTCCCTCATCTCCCAGGGCCTGGGGATCTGGGGCATTGGCAGATCCAGGGCTGAGGAAATGAATGGACAAGGGGTGAGAGGCTTCCAACCCAAGACCCTGAAAAAAAAAAAAAAATGAGGTGATGTGGCAGAATCTTCGCACTTCCCCCACGCCCCACGCCCCACGCCCCACGCCCCACGCCCCACGCCCCACATTTGCTCCTCTCATGCCAAGGGTCTCTTGGCTGGTTCCTCCAGCTGGTGACGGAGTTCCGACCTCAGGAATTCAGGGTTAAATGACTCCCAAGGTCATTCCTAAGTGCTGATACTTGAACCCAAGCTGGCCAAGATCAAAGCAGTGCCCAGAAGCACCCCAACCTGAGGCCCCAGGAGCAGATTCCCACCTCCTGGGATCGGGAGTGGCGGCAGCAAGCAGACCTTCAGGGAAAGCCTCTCTGTTTGCACACCTGAGCACACTCAGGCAGCTGGACCCTTCCCAGCCTGCACCGCCAGGCTCAGAGACCTCCTCATTCCCAGGCAGCAGTAGGGAGTACACGGGTCTATACATGACCTTGGCAAGGGAGCAGGGTGACTGCAAGCCTTAACTACGGGGTGGGGGTGCTAGGATGGAGGATGGGTGGGTACCCCTGTGCCCAGTGGGGTGCGGCTTCTTTTTTATATTTATTTAAAGTATATGAGCATCCTGTTGCTGACACACCAGAAAAGGGCATTGGATCCCATTACAGATGGTTGTGAGCCACCATGTGGTTTCCAGGATTTGAACTCAGGACCTCTGGAAGAGCAGACAGTGCTCTTAACCGCTGAGCCATCTCTCCAGCTTGGGAGTTACAGCTTTTATACTGAACTTGCAGGCGCTGAGTGAGTCACTGGAGAGGGAGCAGCAGAGCTGTAACTGCCTGGTGAGACAGCTCCCTGGGACAGGGACAGGGCAGGGGGTTGCTCGACAGAGAACATGCATGTCTTAGCCAGGGTAGACCCAGGAATCCCCAACAAGCATGGAAGGAATCATAAGGGTAAGGACCTAAGTCGCTTGTCGCCTAAAATCTCACACCCAAATTGGGCAGGCCCCATATACACAAATATACCTTAGGTTCCTCTTGTACGTCACCCCAGCCTTGCCTTGTCTTGGAGCTCAAGTCGCCAGCTCAGACCTCCGGAGCTCTCAGGTGACAGTCCGATTCAGAGCGCTATGCTATGGCCTCATGTAATATAAATGCACTTCAGGAGTTTCCAATTAACACAGACTGCACATGGAGATCCACGTTCAGTCCAACCTCCGGGCTCCTGCAGTCACTCCTGGCTACAGACGAGAAAGCTGAACTAGAACACTAGGCTCCCTAACTCGCCCCGCTGATAACGTGTATGGTTCCTCCTCCAGGGTCCTCCCCACACTTTCTTTTTATTAACCGATTTATTTGTCCACTCTACATCCCAATATTAGCCCCCCTCTCCTCCCGGTACTCCCTCACACGGATCCTCCCCCACGCTTCCCCCTTATTTGTGCTGCTAGGTATCAAACCCAGGACCTTGCTGGGTGGGCAAGCACTCGACCACTGAAAGTCTTAGTCCCGGAATCTTAACTGTAATGCGATAGCATGACCCACATTCCCATGAACTCAAGCTCGAGTTCCTGTGCGCACACACACACCACACGCACACACAAATACGTCCATACACTCACGGCTAATACGACCTTTGCCAATTATCTTATCAGGACCCTCCCCCGGCTGACAGACCACATCTGTGCCTGTTTGTGGCCAGCTGTACAGTGTGCAGAAGGCGGGTCACGTGTAGATAGGGCCCCTTTAAAGGCCCACCGCCCCAGTTGGCTGTTGCCTTCTGCCATCTGAACTGCCAGCTCCCATCCACCCCAGCCGTACCAGTCACCATGAAGGTCCTTGTTGTTCTGCTTGTAACCCTCGTTGCCGTGGCCTATGCAGCTCCTGGACCCCGGGGTCTTTTTATCAACCTGGTAAGGAATAGCTAGGGAGCTGTCAGAGTCTTGTGGGGATTTTGTAAGCCTGGCTTCAGACCTCTGGTGCCACTCAAATAGGACATCTCTACCTGAGTTCTCAGCTATACTCTGGAGCCTTTCCCCAGGTCATCATCCCAAGAGAGAGAGAGAGGACAACTCTGACCTAGAGGGTGCTCTCTACGAAGACACAGTCCTAGGGCTTGTCTAGAACCCTGGATAGGAAGGTTCCCATGGCTTAAAGACTAACAACTTTCTAAGAAAGATCACAGCAATGAATGATCCTTCTAATGATACCATTCTGTGTGCCAGATACAGTTCTTTTTCTTTTTAATTTTTAAATTTATTATATATGAGTACACTGTAGCTGTCTTCAGACACATCAGACCCCATTACAGTTGTGAGCCACCATGTGGTTGCTGGGATTTGAACTCAGGACCTCTGGGAGAGCGGTCAGTGCTTTTAACCACTGAGCCACATCCTTATAGTTTATCCTCATAGCATAGCACTGAGCCAGGCAGAGGAAACTAGGGCTGGAGCTTGTGCTGGGACTCATGCTATCTTCCCATCATGCCTCAGTGGGGCAAGTCCTGCATGACTAGCAGCCCCAGGGAAGGCATGGGGGGGGTAGGCTAGTCCAGGACAGCCCAGAAATCTCTGTACATGTCTTTTGGACAAGGGTAGAGTCTTTTGCTCATTTAAGACAGGATCTCTTTGTGTAGCCATAGTTTTCCTGGAACTTCTTTTGTAGACCAGGCTAGCCCTGAACTCATAAAGAGCCACCTGATTCTGCCTCTCCAGCGCTGGGGTTAAAGGCTGGTGCCTCCGTGCCCAATAAATGTGGGGTGCTGTGTAGAGATGGCTTCAAAGAAGTGGGTAACGTCAAGCATTTTATGCTTGTCTATAATCCTACCTCTGGGGAGGCTGAGGCGGGTGTGTGTGTGTGTGTGTGTGTGTGTGTGTGTGTGTGTGTGTCACAGGTTGAGGTTAGTCTGGGTACATAATTCCACTATTGTCTGGACTGTGAGATCCTGTCTCATAAAAAGGAAGGAATGGAGGAAATGTGGGAGACCCTGCTTTGGTGGCATCTGTGCAAGGCACCAAGGTGCCCGTGGCTGGCCACCTGTAGACCCGCATTCCAGGACAACTTCTCTGCCACCTCCTACCTCCTGCCCCAGATCCGGGGGTGACATTCCACACCTCATCAAAGGAGGTGCTGATTGTAGCTGTGGTAGAGGGGGGTCAGGTGTGGGGGGGTGAACTCTGGAGAATGGGCAATGGGGGAAGGGTTCGGGCTGAGACAGGTTGTCCCTGCAGGAGGACGGTGAGATCTGCGTAAACAGTATGCAGTGTAAGAGCAGATGCTGCCAACATGACACCATCCTGGGCATCGCCCGGTGCACACACAAGGCCATGGAGAACAGCGAGTGCTCCCCAAAGGTGTGTGCCCTGGAGGCTTGGGGATGAAATGGTGGGGGGGATGCGCCTGGGCATGGAATGTCTAAGGAGTGAGAAGGGGGGTCAAAGGTTGAGTCTATCCCATGATCCCATTTGACTTTCACATTGATCCCTAGATGTGTGTGTGTGTGTGTGTGTGTGTGTGTGTGTGTGTGTGTGTTCCCACTCCACAGGTGTGTGACTAGAGGCCCCTCTGCACCATTAAGTGAGTAGAAGTATTGAAGGAGGCCTAATCCATGGTCCCCTGGTAAGGCAGTCAGGAACACCCTGGGAAGTACCAGGCAGCCAGTTCCCAGCCGAGTAGGGAGCAAAAGATAACCAAGTCTTCCACTATTGGTGACTCTGTTGTCCCTGTCTCTACAGACCCTCTATGGGATCTACTACAGGTGTCCCTGTGAGCGGGGCCTGACCTGTGAGGGGGACAGGAGCATCATTGGCGCCATCACCAACACCAACTACGGCGTCTGCCTCGACTCCACCCGCTCCAAGCAGTGAGATCGTGCAGTGAGCTGGGCCACCTCTCCCTTTCCCTTCACTCGCCCCATCTGAGTCACCCATTGGCAATTAAAGCCCATTGCAACCTTGTCTGCCTCTGCCTGTCCTTGCTGTGCAAGCAGAGCTCTCCTTAGCCTTTGTCTACCAGGGCCAGGGTCCCAACAGGGCAGAAGGGCATGTGGAGACTGAGGGTCCAGGACAGCCTGGGGAATAGGCAAGACTAGAACTGAGCTCAAGAAGCAAGCTCCAGGGGCTGGGGAGGTTGCTTAGTGGTTAGAGCGCTGACTGTTCTTCCAGAGGCCCTGAGTTCAAATCCCAGCAACCACATGGTGGCTCACAACCATCTGTAATGGGATCTGATGCCCTCTTTTGGTGTGTCTGAGGACAGCGACAGTGTACTTATATAGAATAAATAAACAAATCTTTAAAAGGAAAAAGCAAGCTCCAGGCATGGCACCGCCTCTCTGAGGCCCTAGGGACAAGCAGGCAGGTGCACAGGCCTCCAGTGGGGATGCACTGGGACCCTGCATCTGATCAAGACAGTCTCCTGTTCTGGTATTTCTCAACCTGTGGGTCAAGACCCGTTTGGGGGTCGAACAACTTTTTTTCAGGGGTTGCATATATCAGATGTTTATGTCACAATCCATGACAGTAGCAAAATTACAGGGCTGAGATAGTAATGAAGGTAATTTATGCTTGGGAGGGGTCACCCCAATATGAGGAACTATATATTTTTTTAAAAAGATTTAATTTATTTCATGTATGTGAGTATACTGTCAATGTCTTCAGACACACCAGAAGAGGGCATCAGATCCCATTACAGATGGTTGTGAGCCACCATGTGGTTGCTGGGATTTGAACTCAGGACCTCTGGAAGAGCAGTCAATGCTTTTAACTGCTGAGCCATCTCTCCAGCCCAAACTGTAATATTTTTGAGACAGGGTCTCATCGTGTAGCTCTGGCTAGCCAAGAACTCACAAGGTAAACTAGACCTGCCTCGAACTCACAGAGATAGATCCATGTGCCTCTGCTTCCTGAATGCTGAGACCAAGTACATGTAAAACTATGCTGAGGACTTATTTATTTTATGGGTGAAGAAGAGCATTATAGGGTTCAAAGGTCAGAAGGCAAATTCCACGTGCAGGTCCCAGGAATCAAACTCAGGTTATCAGGCTTTGCAGCAATCACCTGCTGAGCCATCTTGCTGGCCCAGAATTTCAGAACAGGTGACTCTGAGCGCCGGGCTTGCTGGGAGAAAGGTTTGTTCAAGCAGCCACAGTGATTGGCAGTCCTTTGTTTCTGTGGAGCCCAACCCCCTTGGCACTTCTGCACACTGAAGAGGCTTTCCTCATGCCCCGGTGAACCTAGCATACCATGAGCACTGTGGTCAGTCTAGATACGTGCAAAAACACCGCTGTGGCTCCCTTTCGAGGCTGAGTGTGTCTTCTGCCTCTGCACCTGACCTGCATCATAGAAGGGGTACTGAAAGCTCCTCACGTTGGGGCTTTGACCCCCCCTTTTTTTTTCTTTTCTTTTTTTTCCGGAGCTGAGGACCGAACCCAGGGCCTTGTCCTTGCTAGGCAAGCGCTCTACCACTGAGCTAAATCCCCAACCCCTTGACCCCTTTCTTTTTTTTTTTTTTTTTTTTCCGGAGCTGGGGACCGAACCCAGGGCCTTGCGCTTCCTAGGCAAGCGCTCTACCACTGAGCTAAATCCCCAACCCGACCCCTTTCTTAATAGTGGAACCCCAGTATTACTTGAGGAGGCAGCAAGCCCAGCTCTGGGAGAAGGATCATGAATTCTCAGTCAGGGCCATCCAGCCTCCCTTGCAGCTAGACTTGGTCTGATCCAATTGTGCGCATTGTGACACAAAGAGTTTGCCTTGAGTGGCAGTTCCCAGACCCCCTAATCCTGAGAAAAATTACTTATCCAGTATTTGCTTAATAAGTGGAGTGAGCCCTCTGAGCTCAGGGCAGGGGCCATGTCCCTTAGTCTCTCTGACAGCCAGAGCCCAAACCCCAGAACCTTTCTTGTTTCTCCTAGTCATCCTGGACACAACCTCTGTTATGCCACTTGCCGCTTTCTCCTGCCACTCTCAGAGGCTGCCTGCCCTCCCAGACAATATAGCCTTAGGGTAGTAGCAGCTGAAGAGGATTGCACCCTCCAGAGGGGAGACACATTTAAAACAAGCTGTTGCTGGAGGACAGGGGATAGCCGCTGTTGTTGTGGTCCAGAAGTGAAGAGCTCTGTTAGGGTACAGCTAAAGGCTTGGCCCCTACTGTGTCATGACCATATAATCCAAGGCTGTGAGGAGAGGTCATGTGGACCTGTGGTTCTGGGCTAACAGGAGAAACAGGCCAGAAGAAAGAGCAATGGGGGGCTTGGGGAATTAGCTCAGTGGTAGAGCGCTTGCCTAGCAAGTGCAAGGCCCTGGGTTCGGTCCTCAGCTCTGGGGGGAAAAAAAGAAAGAGCAATGGATATGTGCTGTACAGGACGGTCCTCCCAGCTAAACAACCACCATTCAGGAGTTCAGCTGCACTGGGGGTTGCAGTGTGCAGTGTAGGTCATGTGACTATCATCTGATTCTCCAGCCTCTCCACCCAGACAACTGCAATTCCGCCCTAATTGCTTGAGGCCTGGAGAGGGAGTGGGTGGTCTCAGGGAAGCGGATGAAGTAGATTGGAATAAGGTACTTCATAGAGGAAACCATGAGGAAGCCAATGTGGGTGCAGTGTGTGGGGGAGGGTGGGCGGACTTCCAGGGCGGCAGCTGCTTTGGGGTCACCCATGCTCCTGTGTGTAGGTCCTTACCCCTACTCTGTAACTATGCAGAATAAACTCAAGTTCTGATGTGTTGGGGAGGGTGTAGTGGAATAGAACTTTGGTTTATGGTCAGGACCTCATTGGGTGGGGAGAGATTTTAAGTTCCTTCCTATCCAGTCTTTTTCCTTGTTAACAAAGTAGAAAGTCCTTGTTACAAAGTAGAAAGTCCTTGGCACAATGTAAGAAGTCCTTGATACAATGTAGAAAGCTCTTTACAATGAGAAACTCCTTGCTACAATGTAGAAAGTCCTCATTATCCTGTAGATAGTCCTTGTTCTAAGAACAATGGAGTGGGGTTGGGGATTTAGCTCAGAGGTAGAGAGCTTGCCTAGCAAGCGCAAGTCCCTGGGTTCAGTCCCCCGTTCTCCAGCTCCAAAAAAAAGAACCAAAAAAAAAAAAAAAAAAAAAAAGAAAGAAAAATAGCTCCCAGGGTCACAGCAAGGGGAGAGAATTGGAGAATTCAAGTGCTTTCTAGATGCCTACAGATTGCGAAAATAAGCCCCCCACCCAAACACACACACACACACACACACACACACACACACACACACACACACACACACTACTTGAGACTGATGATGCTAGCTATGTCCAGAAGCTATGAAAGTTTCATAGATTCCAGCATGAAGCATTCAGTGGGATGGGAGACAAGAGACAATGACAGGACACTCTGTAGTGGCGGGAAGAGTCAGGGTGAGCATCCCTTAGAACCACCCTTAATATGTATGGTCTGAACTTTTTAGTATCTATGGAGGGCTGTGGGCTGTGTGGTTTATTTCCCTTCCACGTGTAGGGCTAATGGGAAGGGGTAGGTTTGAAGGCATTGGCCAAACATCAGGGCTGGAATTCCTCTCTTGTGCCACAATTACGCTCTTTTTCTGCTCTGTCCAAAGACTACACATCTCCTCCATTAGCCAGGTAGAAACATCCCAAGGAAGGGGTCACTGGTGGATTTGATCTCTGCTACCTTAGACACGGGATGATTGGAAAAAGACTAAATGAGTGATGACATCATTTTAGGAAAGAGGCTTCTCTAGCCTAAGCGCTCCTAGAACTGAAAGCAATCCTCCTGCCTCAGCCACCTGAGTGCTAGAATTACAGGCATGAGCCATCACATCCGGCTTACTGCCCAGTGCCAACACTGCCAGGTAAGTAACACAATGGCATTTAAATGTTCTTGTTGTAGAAAATTTTAATCACAATCCAGGGTTTCTACCTGCCTTTGACTATTTAGTTCCCGGATAAAAACCACACACAACCTTTATGTTTACAGTAAGCCTTAACCAGCACTAGAGCTGGGCAGATACCTACTCTCTATGCTATTAGAATCGATTTCCTATTGATAACCCCAAGTTATTACTTACTATGTTTCATCTGGGCTGTTCTTAACTCCAATTGGCCAGTCCTCAGGGCCATATTTTCTTTTTTTTTTTTTTTTTGGTTTTTTTTTTTTTTTTTTTTTTTTTCAGAGCTGGGGACCGAACCCAGGGCCTTGCGCTTCCTAGGTAAGCGCTCTACCACTGAGCTAAATCCCCACTTGCAGACTCTCATCTCTGGGGCAACCAGGTCTTGAGGAACCAGTATCATCGTTAGAATGCAAGCAACATCAGGCCAGTCCTCTATAGTCCTGCAGCAAAAAAGGCTCTACACCTGTAGCTAATGACTACAGGGCAACAAGCCCACAAGCAAGCATTACAGCTAGGAAGAGAGAGTTGGGCTGGCAAGATGGCTCACCCAGTAAAGGTGCTTGTGGCTAAGAGAGACAGCCTGAATTCCAGTCTTCAGGACTCAACGTTGGTGGAAGACAAGAATTGACTCCTGCAGGTCTGACCTTCATGCGTGTGTACACGCGGATGTGCACACGTAAGTTTATGCATTGATTATTAAAAAAAAAAAAGGAGAGGAAGGAAGAAAGAAGGAAGGAAGTACACTGTAGCTGTCTTTAGACACACCAGAAAAGGGCTTCAGATCTCACTGCAGATGGTTGTGAGCCACCATGTGGTTGCTGGGATTTGAACTCAGGACCTCTGGAAGAGCAGTCAGTGCTCTTACCTACTGAGGCATCTCTCCAGCTGGACCAACACAACTCTTACAGGGTCAGAGGTTCAGTCCATTATCATCAAGGCGGGAGCATGGCAGCATCCAGGCAGGCAGGGTGGTGTTTGAAACGCCTCTGAGCCCAAGACAGAACATAATTTACTCAGTTTTGAGTCACAGAAACAAAGATTGGTTAAGGATCTGGGTGGTGTGGTGTGTGTTTTTAATGCCTCTACTCAGGATTGGCTAACTTAATTTAAACCGGCTGTCCAGCTAAGGGCATGGCCTGTTCGAGGCTGCCCCTGCTTTCTCCTATAGCTAAGCCTGGTAGAAGGGAACATATTTCATCTTTTCTCTACATTTTTTATTTATTCACTTTCTGTCCTGACTGCAGCCCTCCCTCACCCAGTTCCCCATCACAAGGTCCTTCCCCCTAAGATATTTCATCTTAATAATTGTCTATTTTTATTATATTTATCTATCATGGTAGGTTCCAGAGCACACAAGGTGAAGTCAGAGAACAGCTTGCAAGAACTTGTTTTCTCCTTCTATCTTGGAGGTTCTAGGGACTGAACTCAGGTCCCCCAGTGTTTTGCTTTGTATATGCTGGGCCCAGTGAGTGGCACTATTAGAAGGTGTGGGTTAGGTGTGTCACTGTGGCTTTAAGACCCTTATCCTAGCTGCCTGGAAGCCAGTCTTCTGCTAGCAGCCTTCAGATGTAGAACTCTCAGCTCCTCCAGCTCCATGCCTGCCTGGATGCTGCCATGTTCCTGCCTTGATGATAATGGACTGAACCTCTGACCCTGTAAGAGTTGCGTTGGTCCAGCTGGAGAGATGCCTCAGTAGGTAAGAGCACTGACTGCTCTTCCAGAGGTCCTGAGTTCAAATCCCAGCAACCACATGGTGGCTCACAACCATCTGCAGTGAGATCTGAAGCCCTTTTCTGGTGTGTCTAAAGACAGCTACAGTGTACTTATATAGAATAAATAAATAAGGGGGTTGGGGATTTAGCTCAGTGGTAGAGCGCTTGCCTAGCAAGGACAAGGCCCTGGGTTCGGTCCCCAGCTCCGAAAAAAAGAACCAAAAAAAAAAAAAGTTGCCTTGGTCATGGTTTCTGTTCACAGCAGTAAAACTACATGGGTATCCATTGCTGACCATAAGGGGTGATGGTATTGTGGGGTGACCTGTCTGGGTGCTCTGATGATCTCAGGTGACCGCAGGTTCAGGACAGTGGCTGGAGGCAGTGAGGTGCCTTTCAGGGGGTCTGGAGCAGGACAGTATGGTAGCATAAAATGCCTTGTGACTCTTGTGGGCTCTACACTGAGTGTTATCCTGTCGTGAGGAGCTAACTTGAAGACAAAACTGACAGATAGGAAACAAAGGTAGATGAGCTGGGGGTGGGGGTCAGTCGGTAGAGTGTTTGTTTGCCTGACACACAGGAAGCCTTTGCACTGTATAAATTGGGCATGGTGATGCAGTCCTGTGGTATCAGCACTCGGGAGCCAGAGGGCAGGAGGTGCAGAGCCAGGGTGCAGGCTAACCCAGGAGAGTAAGGCCAAACTGACCAGGGAAGGAGGTAGAGCAGAGTCTCTGGCGGATATGGGAGCACCTGAAAGTCGCACGCAGGTCCATCCTGCCTGCACCCTCCTCTGCAGAACCCAGGCTGCCCCAGCTGGCAGTCCCCAGCCAGTGATTGGCTTAGAGAAGTGTCAGTCTTATGCGGCTGGGGAGATGGCTATCATTGACATGCTTGCTTTGTAAACCCCCCTCCCGCCCCCAACTACATTAAAAAAAAAAAAAAAAAAGCTGTGTGCAGCGATGCGTGCTTGTAGAAGTAAAGACAGACAGGTCCCGGGATATTAGCTAGACAGCCTACTTGTAGAACCATAGGGTGAGACTCTCACCAAACAAAACGGTGAAAAACTCCGGATGAACATTAATCTGCGGTTAACAAAGGCAGCACCCAAACATCCACGGGATATCTTCTGCCCTCTTCTGGACCTTGTGAGTATTGCATGCACATCGTGTATAGACATGCACATGACATTCTCACACAAGATAAAAATGAACCCTTTTTTTTTTTTCTTTTCTTTTTTTCGGAGCTGGGGACCGAACCCAGGGCCTTGCACTGAGCTAAATCCCCAACCCCACCCATTCAATGTTTACTGCACAATTCCAGTCAGCATGTCTGTGTAAATTATACACGGTGTGGTTGTATTTAAATACAGGGTCTACGGAAAAAGTTAAGATGTCCTTTCAGACTGTAAGGGTCCAGGATTCGCTGAAGAATGACACCTGAACTCAAACAGTATGACAACACAAAGTGTTTTATTCTGCAGAAGTCCAGCATGCTGGGGTCTCCCCACTACCAAGACAACCAAAAGAGTTCGGAGGCTAGATTTAAAGCGTGTTTAGGGGATTCTGGGGATGGGTATCTTAACTCCATCTCTAATGGCATTCCATTACTGGGTTGTGGGGGCTGAAAATTGTCACTGAGGAGGTCCAGGGTAGGTGGCCTTTATCTTACTCCATCTGGAGGGACATTCCATTACCTGGGCGTGGGGGCTGGAACTTGTTACCAGGGAGGTCTGGAAACTTGGCTGTCTTTGCTTTAGCTAGGTGGCTGGGCACCTTCTAGTTTCTGACTTGCCTGAACTTGTAAACAGAGGTTTAGACCTAGTCTCCTTAACTGCCTGCCAATTTGAATCCCACCATGGAGTCAGTCTGTCTCATCTCTCTCAATACTACCTCGGTTCAGTTCCCAGCATCTGCAGCCGCAGCCGGGTGACTCACAACTGCCTACAACTCAAGCTCCAGGCAAATCCATTACCTCAGGCCTCGGTTGGGCCCGCATTCGTGAGCATGGACATGCTTCCTTGCTCGAGCGTGCGCAAGCACATGACTTAAAAAAAAAAAAATTAGGGCAACAATAGATAGGTTGGTAGAGAGGAGAGGTTCAGTATCCTGGGAACATGGTGCTCAGTGAACCTCACTGTTACTGGGTGAACTCTTGCCGTTGCTAGGCTACCAGGAAGGAATTCAGTCTGGGACCCAGGGCTGCCTGGGGCCTGAGCAGGGACCTGCCTCGGCTCTGAATTCCATATCCGGCCACAAACAAATTCCCCACATCGCTTAAACCAGTCCAGGTGGGTTTTTCAGACGTTCTTAAAGCAAGGACATCTATGGTGACACCCAAGGGTTGAGACCTGGGGCACAGCCTCAGTTTCTCTGTCTATGCAGTGAAACTGGGAGAACAGAACAGTGGAGGCGTCAAGACACCGGCTCCTTTGCTATTGCACGGATCACGCTCTTGCATTAAAAAAAAAAGATGACGGGGTTGGGGATTTAGCTCAGTGGTAGAGCGCTTGCCTAGCAATCGCAAGGCCCTGGGTTCGGTCCCCAGTTCCGGAAAAAAAAAGAAAAAAAGAAAAAAAAAGATGACGATGACGACGGTGGTGGTGGTGGTGGTGGTGGTGGTGGTGGTGGCGGCGGCGGCGGCGGCGGCGGCGTGTGTGTGTGTGTGTGTGTGTGTGTGTGTGTGTGTGTGTGTGTGTGTGTGTGTACATGCGCAGGCATCCCCCTCCCTCAGGTCGCACAAGCGCAGTACCTGCGGAGGCCAGAAGAGGGCAGCAGAGTCACTGGCGTTGGAGTTACTGGTACTTGTGAGCCGCCGGATGTGGGTGTTGGGACCTGAACTCCTGGGGCCTCTGAAGGAGCAGGAAGCACTCAGCCATCTCTCTAGCCTCACATTCTTGCATTAAATTTTTTTTTTTTTTGGTTCTTTTTTTTCGGAGCTGGGGACCGAACCCAGGGCCTTGCGCTTCCTAGGTAAGCACTCTACCACTGAGCTAAATCCCCAGCCTCTAGCCCACGTTCTTGCATCTGTACATTTGAACACACTCCCAGTGACCCCCACCCTTCTGTTCCCCCCACAAAATATTCCCCCCTGCTCTGTATCTCCCTACCACACACCCCCAGCCTCATCTTCAGTCCCACCCCTCCCCAGAAAACCTACCATCTATTCCATCCCTGTTCCCACCAAGGCTTTAGGCAAAAACAAGTCCTGGAGAGGCTCTTCGTGCCTCAGCGTCCCCTTTTGCCTTTCCCACAAAGGGCAGAGAGACACCGGAGCCAGGAAGTGACTTTAATCCTCAGGAGTCGAGGTGGGGGTGGGGATGGGCGTGGCACCTGGGGATGGGGGAGACACCCGGAAAGGGAGGGTGCAGCAGCTGTGGCCACCAGCAGCCTGCTTCATCCTCTATATCATCTGACACCGGCGGGGACACATGGGGTCCTTAGAATGACAGCTCAAGCCAATTCGACAGGGACACAGGATGTTCAGGCTCCGCTTGGTCTGTAGGAGAGGAAGGGTGTGAATTGAGGAGGATTACACTTGTGGGGGGATTGGGGTAAGAGTGTTAATAGTGGCAGGAGATGCCCCAACCCAAGGCTCCACATCCTATGACCATGAACGCAGCCTGTGACATTCCCTTTCCTCCTCTGTCCAGCAGTGGAGAGCAGCTGCCCTGGTTTCTCATTTTTTTACATTTTTTTTTACATGTTTGTCTGCATGTTGAAATAAGTCTGCATGCCCACTACATTGCCTGGAACTAGAGTAACACACAGTTGTGAGCCACCATGTGGGCGCTGGGAATGGAACCCCATCCTGGAAAGAACAAATGCTCCTCACAGGTGAATCATCTCTCTCCCCTCCCCCACCCTCATCCCGGCTGTGTTAACAACATAACATAGAGTCACCTGGGAAGGGGGAACCTTAGTAAAGGAATTACCTCCCTTAGCTTGGCCCATGGCCTGGTCTGGGAGAGACTGTCTTAATGATTGGCGTGGCAGGGCCAAGCCCACTATGGGCGGTACCATCCCTAGGCAGGTGAACCTGGGATGAAAGGCTAAACATGAGCCTGGGGGTGAGCCACTGAGCAGTGTTTCTTTGTGGTCTCTAAGTCAGTTCCTGCATGATGTCCCTTGGTGATGGACGGTGACCTGGAAGTGTGAGCAGTAACATGCTTTTTTTTTTTTTTTTTTTTTTTTTTTGGTCTTGGTGTTTATCACATCAACAGAAAGCAAACTAGAGGGACTGCTCATCCTAGAGGTCCTGAGTTCAAATCCCAGCAACCACATGGTGGCTCACAACCATCTGTAATGGGATCTGATGCCTTCTTCTGGTGTGTCTGAAGACAGCTAGGGTGTACTTATATATAATAAATCAATCTTTCTTTTTTTAAAAAAAGAAGGAAAGCAAACTAGAACAGTTCTCATCTCCACGTTATAGCGAGTGGCCACTAATAAAGAGATTCTCCAGACCACAGTGGGGCCCTGGCTGGGTCCTTTAGGCTCTGCCAGTGGACCAAGTCATGATATGGAGGCTGTTTGGGCTCAGGGCCATGGAGTAGGCATAAGACCTTCTGTGCCTTTGCGTCTTCCAGTTAACAATGGCGTGCTTGAACGAGCCCTGTGAACTTTTCCCAGCCATTTCATGATGGACGCACATTAGTCCCACTTACTGGATAAGGAAACAGAAGGTCAGAGCTGTCCTAAAGGCAAGAGCCCGGGCAGCTGGGATGTAAGCTTGGATCCCGGGAAGTTGAGGTCTGAGCCAGCCCTGCAGCCCTCCCAGGTAACCAGGACACGGGCACTAGGTCAGGTAGGTGTATCTCCCATCCTTCTCACCTCAGAAGAGGTTAAGGAAAAGATTCTCATTTAGCGAGCATCTGATGCGCGCAGAAAGCACCTACTATGTGCAGTCACTGGAGGGAGGGGGCTTAGTAGGGGGCAGGGAATATGACTCAATGAGTCTTTGCAAGTTCTCCATACTTGAGGCAGCCCAGGGGGTAGGAATGTTACTTAGAAAGAATATGGTAGTGGGGGTGGGGCACTCCAAGAAAGGAGCAGAGGCATCTGTTTCTGTCTTTTTTGTAATCTCTCCCACTCTTTCCCGGATATCGGTGTCTCACCTGCGGCAAGCACGCCATGCCTACATGGGACTTAGAGGTGCAGAAGGCCCCGCTTCTTTCCAGGTCTATGAGGCAACAGTCACTAAAGCACTGGCTGTGGTGGACACACTTGTCTCCGTTGGCCTGTAGAAATAGCCCCTTGGTCACCAGCTCTTGTCTACAGAAGGTCCTGGCATTGCCCAAGAACCTGGGGTCCAGCAAGGGGAAGTCATAAGATTGTCACCGCGGACCCCACCCTGCCCAATGTACCCCTTCCAGAAGCTGGACTTGACTGAGCCCAAAGAGTCAGGAGCTGCACATCCAGCCATCTCACCCCCATGGCTCCCAGACCACAAATCTAATAGCTAGTGGGCATGGAGAGAGGGGGCAAGATGGCTCAGCCAGCAAAGGTGCTTGCTGTGCAAGCTGTGGGACCTGAATTCAAATCCCCTCTCCCTCCCCCGGGACCGAGTGAAGATGGGAGGAGAAAACAGAGTCCACTGAGATGTCCCTGACTTTAGGCACACAGACATAGGAGGGAGGGAAGGAACTTTTAGAATTAAAAAAAAAAGGGAGGGAAGAAAGGGGAGAGGAAGACTTTACCTTTAGAAGAGCCCCTAGGTCTTGGAGAAGGAAACCCCAGAATTAGCGGGTAGAGAGGGCTTGGGATAGTGGGGGAAGGGTGGTGAGCCCAGGGATGAGAGCACTGTCTTCAAGGGCTGGGCCAGGAGCACTGTCTCCAGTCCAGGAAAGGGGATGAAACCCGACCAGGGCTGTGAAGTGTACCTACGGTCCCCTGACTCCAGCCGGGGGGCGTGGATCCTACATCCCTCAAGCCCCACCTTTCCATTCCAGCGCACATCAAGGGCAATGCTCACCTTTTTAAGGTCTGAGTTTTCACTGAAGTCGAATTTGTGTGGCAGGGTCCCAACAAGAAAAGCCAGCACGGTGACCAAGGCCTGGGTGAAGGCCATGACGGCCTGGGTGGTGGCAAACTCCCTGAACGCGCTGGGGATAAGTCCCTGTCCCTGTGGGGGTGGGAGCCAGCCAGCGTGGGCCCAATGATCACAGACTGCCCTCTTCAGTAGATGTGGGACAAGGACTGCTGACTGGTCCTTAGCAGCCTCTGGAGGGGCTGGAGGGAGGAAAGGTTCTGGACTAATGAGGCGTTTGTGCTCTGGAGCCCAGGGGCCTTATACGAGCTACTTTGAAACACAGACTTCTGTTTATTTTTTATTTATTTTTTTTTTCCGGAGCTGGGGACCCAGGGCCTTGCGCTCGCTAGGCAAGCACTCTACCGCTGAGCTAAATCCCCAACCCGTATTTATTTATTTATTTTTTTTTTTTGTTCTTTTTTTCGGAGCTGGGGACCAAACCCAGGGCCTTGCGGTTCCTAGGTAAGCGCTCTACCACTGAGCTAAATCCCCAGCCCCTTTTTTTTAAACATTTATGTATACATCATACAGCTTTCTGTCTGCATGTATGCACCTGCAGGCCAGAAGAGGGCACCAGACCTGATTATAGATGGTTGTGAGCCACCATGTGGGTGCTGGGAATTGAACTCAGAACCTCTGGAAGAGCAGACAGTGCTCTTAACCGCTGAGCCATCTCTCCAGCCCCAGACTTCTGTTTATAAAGGACAACTTCTTTTCTTACTCATCTCAAGAGTAGCGAGTTTCGAGGGGGGCGGGGAGGGGGGAGGGATTAGAGCTGCCGAGCTCACCAAGGAACCAGGGCTAGAGAGCCCTTGGAAGGAAAGAGGTCAGTAGCAAGTTCCTACCCAGAATGCCTAGGGCTGCAAAGAATCTGTGCACCACGTGAGCGAGACACTTGACTGTAATGGAGACGTGGGTTGCGGCAGAAAGACGGGGTTTCCTGGAAGGGGCAGATAGGATAAAGGTGAGGCAGGAGAATGTGTAAAGCAGAGAGAGGCCCAAGAAGAGGGGCTCAGCTCAACTCTCTCTGTGTGTGTGTGTGTGTGTGTTTGTGTGTGTGTGTGTGTGTGTGTGTGTGTGTGTGTGTGTGTGTGTGTGTGTGTGTGTGTGTGGTGGCGTGCAGAGCAGAGAACTCAGGGTGGATATTTGACCGGGAAGCTG
This sequence comes from Rattus norvegicus, assembly GCF_021556685.1. Taxonomy (NCBI): domain Eukaryota; kingdom Metazoa; phylum Chordata; class Mammalia; order Rodentia; family Muridae; genus Rattus; species Rattus norvegicus. The sequence goes on along the minus strand of NC_141553.1, from coordinate 7,390,408 downwards.
ACTGGGACCCAGAGCCCAGCTGCAGCGGCTTCTCTGAGAAAACTTATTGCCTGAGGGGCTAGTATTGGGATCAGGGACTCTCACCTGTGACGCTGAGTTCAGGACGAGGCTGGTTGTCCTAATCTATGAGGACAGCAGCCTTGAAGGCCAGCTGGTGCTAACTCCCAGCCACACCCTCAGTTCCCATTCGCATTCCCGTGGCGTGGCAGGGCAGGATTGGGACATGCAGTGTGCCCTTATCCCTCCTGCAGGTCCTACTGGCCCACAGGTCTCAGAGCAAGCAACCCGGAAGAAGCTACCGGAGCTCACACACCTGGTCTCTGGACCTGGCTGACCTTTAACCCCTGCAGTCACCCCAGACCACAAAGGTCGACAGTCCTACCTATTGTCCCATAACCTGACCTAGAACAGTATCAAAAGCAGGGTACTGTTTCTAGAAAGGTAGTCTACAGCCGCGGAGTTCCTCAGCAGGGCCAGAGAGAGTTCTGTGCAACCTCTGTGCTCAAGTGAGATTTTCTCACACAGCCTCTGGGTAGCCGGAAGCTGGTGTTCTACTTAGACTTCCCATATGTGGATGCATGCGTTCTCTGACCTCAAGTCTCTTCCTTACCTTCCCCTACCCCATGAGTCTGAACTTTACTTGTTGTGGATTGCCCTGAAATTACTGTATTTTGATGCTAATCCCACTGCCCCTAGGACAGCTGCCTAGTCAAGGACTCAGAACTCAGGTGACTTCACCAGAACCACCTCTCCATTGAATTTGTAAAGTACAGGATAGAAGGAGGCCTGTCATTGGAGGAGAAGGAAGGATGGGCGGGAAAGAAGTTTGAAGGAAGAGGAGGAGACTAGGGGAGAGAGGAGGAGACAGGGCGGAGGAGAGGGACAGAGAAGCCGTGGCAGGACAAGGTGGCAGGTGATGTTGAGATTCTGCTCTGTGTATACACAGGTTGTTATTAATGTTCCTAAGGGATGGATAGTACCGGGCTTTGTATGTTTAAGTGGGCAATTATATCTTATCAATTGGATCTAAGATTATTGTGTTGTAAAAAAAAAAAAGATTATTGTGTTGTGTGTTCTTTTATGTGAGGGTTTGAGTGCAGGAAAAGTGTGTGGCTGGGATGTGTTTCCGCCCAGATATCTAGCAGATATCTGGGGCACTGAGGTGCCGGACCAAGCGGGATAAAAGACCACAATACATTTTTATTTTTATATTTTTACAACAACACATACTGATACCCAGCCCTTTTGCCAGTGAAGACTCCTTCCTTACCAAGAAGTAAGAGAAAGGGACTCAAGCCAAAGTAACATTGAATGTCATTTATTATCACTGTTTATTCTAAAATCAGTCTCCTAGTACTCCGGCGGGTCTTGAACTATTGGGTAAAGCTGTTTACAATCCCCAGGACCCATATGGTAAAGGGGATGCTCTTACAAATTGTTCTGACCGGGTTGGGGATTTAGCTCAGCGGTAGAGCACTTGCCTAGCAAGCGCAAGGCCCTGGGTTCGGTCCCCAGCTCCGAAAAAAAGAAAAAAGACAAAAACAAACGAACAAACAAATTGTTCTGACCTCCAGAGGAGGGACAAGGCACACACACACACACGCGCGCGCGCGCGCACACATGCACACCTGCACGGGTACAAACATGCACACACACACCCTCCCGCATTCTGCCTTATGAGTTTTGAGGTTGTGACCTGTGGTTATACTACCCTACCCAGTTTCCGTGTGGTGCTATAGGACTGAACCCAGAGCTTTGAGCCTCCAAATCTAATTAACGTTTTACATGGAAAATTCCAAAGCGACAGTTCTGCATCCACACACATGTAAAACCAGGATGGCAAAGACCTAGACACACAGGTGTCCTGAAGTGTCTCTCCCCCATGCGAGGTTCTGTGGAGACCTCATGTCCTTTCAGGGAAAGAGATTGATTCTCATCATACAGCTGGCTGGGCTCGAACTCAAAGAGGTTCACTTGCTTCTGTTGTGTGAGTGCTAGGATTAAAGGGGTGGTGGGTTTTTTGTTTTGTTTTGTTTGTTCTGAGATAGGGTTCTACTTTGTAGCCCAGGCTGGCCTGGAACTCATTATGTAGTCCAGGTTGGCCTCAAATTTATGGCAATCCTCCTGCCTCAGACTCTCAAACACTGCGGATTTCAGGAGTGAGCCACCAAACCCAGTTCTGCTAGTGATGACCATCAGCGGGCTTCTCCTGCCCCCTGGTGGAACACCCATTCTTCTACCACTGCATGGGTCCCCCTGGTTTGTCTGACCACTTTTTTAAATTAATTAATTAATTAATTAATTTATTTATTTATTTATTCCGGAGCTGAGGACCGAACCCAGGGCCTTGCACTTGCTAGGCAAGCGCTCTACCACTGAGCTAAATCCCCAACCCCGTCTGACCACTTTTATTGTAGCCATCTGTCTGTCTCTACCAGCCAATCGTGGGACTTCTCCTGGATTCTCCCTGACGCTCAGATGGCATTGCGGACGCAATGGAGCAGTCATACAGGTCCAGCCTGAGAACTCGTTATGAAGGGATTACTTATGTAGCAGCTGAATTCACCCAGTGGCTGAGTTCACCCTGAGTCCTAAAGGGGGCAGCAGGCCTGACCTTCGAGAGCCAGTGACAGAGCTGACTGTGGAGAAGGTACAGACAGACACACCCACTTCTGGAAAGTTCAGCAGACGCCCTCCCTTTAGCCTATTCAGTCAGTGTATGTGGGAGCCACACCGTCTGAACTGCTGGGGACCGTGGTCCTATGGGCAGAACTTCTTCATGGGACCAGGTGCGCCTGCTTTGCAAGTGAGCATCAGAATCAGGCCTGTGGACTGGTCCCTCAGAGGAGCAGAGAGGATCATGGGGCCATCTGAGATTCCAGCCACCTTCAGTTGTGCCCTATTTTCACGTGTCCTGGAGCCAAGGACCTGGGACCTGGGTCAGAGTATATTGGCTGGGAATGGAACGAAGTCTGGCTGCTTTTTTGGCTCTGAGAAACCCACTCTTCAGGCTGGTGGGAGAAGACATTGACGTGGGGACGCTTTGGGGTTCACTCATGATCCCGTTAGTACCTCAGCATCTTCAGACTGCCCATGTGACTTTGTGGGTAGCCTGTGGCTTCTCTCACCTTCCTGAGAGTCGTATGGGAACCTGGTTTGTCAGTGAGCCCCAAGTTCTGTAGTCACAGGCACACCCTGAGCCTGGGGTTCCGTTGTTACTGCTTCTTGTCTCTTTGGGTGCTCTGCCTGCATGTATGTCTGTGCGCCATACATGTGTCCTGTGTCCTGTGCCCTTCAGAGGTCAGACTTGTTGGCTCTTGGAACCAGAGTCAGATGTGAGCCACCATGTGGTTGCTGGGAATTGAACTCAGGACCTCTGGGAGAGCAGTCAGTGCTCTTAACCGCTGAGCCATCTCTCCAGCCCTGTTTTTTGTTTGTTTGTTGTTTGTTTTTGTTTTTTTTAAAGATTTATTCATTTATTATATATAAGTACACTGTAGCTGTCTTCAGACACACCAGAAAAGAGCATCAGATCCCGTTACAAATGGCTGTGAGCCACCATGTGGTTGCTGGGATTTGAACTCAGGACCTCTGGGAGAGCAGTCAGTGCCACCTCTCCAGCCCACCCAGCCCTGGTTTTTGTTGTTTTGTTTGTTTGTTGGTTGTTGTTGTTACTGCTGCTTTGGGTCCCACTTCCCGCCCCCTGCATCTGAGATTTTATTGGTTGTGGATCAGTAGACGGACACCAGTTCTTCACACACGTGCCAAAACTCCAGAGTCACATAGTGTTCCTTCAGAACGGTTACGCCAGCAACGGCCCCGCCTCAAGCTTGGCAAGTCTCCCATGAGACCTCGCATAACAGTTAGGCGCTCAGAATCTTCCCTCTGCTGAATGAATGATTCACGGATTTATGGCACACGCGGTGCATTCTCAAGTTTCCCCGTCATTCGCAGCTCATTACCACAGTTTTTAGGGAAACAGGCTGCCTCGGGCGACCATAGCCTCACAGTCCTGGCAGGGCCAGGTTGTTCCTATACAACCAGTCAGAGGTTGTATAGGAAACAGAAGACAGGATGTAATTTAAAATATTCCAGACACAGGCTGGAAAGATGGCTCAGCGGCTAGAGGCTAGGCTCACAACCAAAAATATGAGCTGCAGATTCCAGCACCCATGGCCGTCTCTCCAGCTGCAAGAAAAAACAAACAAAAACAAAAAAGGGGTTGGGAATTTAGCTCAGTGGTAGAGCGCTTGCCTAGGAAGTGCAAGGCCCTGGGTTCGGTCCCCAGCTCCGAAAAAAAAGGAACCAAAAAAAACCCAAAAAAACAAAACAAACAAACAAACAAAAAAAATCAACAAAAACGAACAGACAGACAAACAAAAAAAACCAAACCCAGTGCAGCCACAAATGTACAACGGAGACTCCAGTGTGCAGTTGAGTGTGCTTTGTGCTCCGTGCTGTAGGATGTAAACAGTGCCCTCGGTGGGATGTTTCTCTGACTCCAGAGACAGAGCCTCCCCAATTCAGTGTCCTACCGTCCCCTAGTTTTACCAAAAGCTAAGCTACCAGCAAGTGACTTCACCTTTTTCCCTTAGATTTTATTTTTAAACTTTCTTTTTAAAGATTTATTTTATGTATGTGAGTACACTGTCGCTGTCCTCAGACACACCAGAAGAGGGTATTGGATCCCATTACAGATGGTTGTAAGCCACCATGTGGTTGCTGGGAATTGAACTCAGGACCTCTGGAGGAGCAGTCAGTGCTCTTAACCACTGAGCCATCTCTCCAACCCCCTTTTTAAGACTTTTATTATTTGATGTGTATGAGTGTTTTGCCTGCGTGTGTGTCCGAGCATCACATGTGGGTCTGGTGCCCTAGCGATGAGCCTCCCCGTGGGTGCCTGGAATTTAACCTGGGTTCTTTGCAACAAGATGTGCCCTTTACCACTGAGCTGACTCTCACTCCATGGTTTCACCCCTTAACAAATCATTTACCCTTAAAAATTAGTTGTGGGATTCCCTGGTCTCCATTTTACAAATGTTTTGTTGTTGGTGGTTGGTTTTATTTTTGTTTTTTTTGAGACAGGGCTTCTCTATGTAGCCCTGGCTGTCCTAGAACTTGCTTTGTAGACCAGGCTAGCCTAAAACGTAGAGAGATCCCCCTTCCTCTGCCTCCCTAGTGCTGGGATGAAAAGTGTGTGCCATAACCCAGCTTTTTTTTTTCCTTCCTTCAAATGTCTCTAGGGCTGGAGAGATGGCTCAGTGGTTAAGAGCACTGACTGCTCTTCCAGAGGTCCTGAGTTCAATTCCCAGCAACCACATGGTGGCTCACAACCATCTGTATCGGATTCTGGTGTATATGAAGACAACTGCAGTGTACTCATATACAATAAATGAATATTTTTTAAAAATGTCTCTAAAACTACTAAAAAAATTCACACGTGCAAAAGAGTTGGTAAAAATATTCCTCTGGGGGACTGGAGAGATGGCTCAGTGGATAAGAGCACTGTCTGCTCTTCCAAAGGTCCTGAGTTCAAATCCCAACAACCATATGGTGGTTCACAGCCATCTGTAGTGTGATCTGATGCCCTCTTCTGGTGTGCAGGTGTACATGCAGATAGAGCACTCCTATAAATAAAATTAAAAAATCTAAAAAAAAAAAATTCTTCTGGACTCTACAAGGAGGGACGCAGGACCTGACAGACACAACCTGTGGCTTCTCCCTCCTCTGCTGCAGAGGTGGGCTGGACTCTTGTTCTTGGTCTGCCTTTCTGTGAGCAGATCTGTAGTTCAACGTCAGCCACTTCGGTCTGTTTGCCCCTTTGTTCCTCTCTTCCCTTAAGTTTGTATTTTCCTGACTGATGATAGAACCTTTCCCAGGGCCTCTTTTTGGCTCTGTTACCCCCCTGGGCAGGGGCATGTCAGGTCACAGAGCTGCCTAGCAACCCCTGGACCACTGCAGACCTGGGTTGTTTTTTTTGTTTGTTTGTTTTTTTGGTTTTTTTTTTGTTCTTTTTTTCGGAGCTGGGGATCAAACCCAGGGCCTTGCGCTTCCTAGGCAAGCGCTCTACCACTGAGCCAAATCCCCAACCCCAGACCTGGGGTTTTTAACATTGGTTCTGGGGCTAGAACCAGACTGGGTCCTCCGGCTTCTCCCTGGTCCTCTGTCTTTTAACCACTAACCAGAACTGGGTAGCTGGTTCTCTTTGGGTGTTTTAAAATCCCCAAAATGTAGAGAAAGACTACATGGCCACACTAGCCACCATCTGTCATGAGTCTGAAGGTTGTGCCAGCATTGTTACCACCTGCCTGGGATGCCAGTGTTTCTTCTCAAAGACGTGAAAGTCTGAAATCCCCAAGAGAAAACCTACTTTGAAATAACTAAAATACTTTTCCTTTAAGAATGAGATTTACTAAATGTTGACAGTCCAGTCACAGCATACATGGGGAGGTCAGAGGACAACTTTCAGGAACTAGTTCTCACCTGCCATGGGATTGGTGAGGATTGAACTCAGATCCTAAGACTTGGCAGCAAGCACCTGTATCCATTAATGTAAACTTTGAGAGGAAGGTAACAGAGCCACGGTCCCTTTCCCTGTTTGATACTCCAGAGTCACGATGGGGTCCTCCTTGGTGGGGGTCCTGGAGGGTGCTGTGGGTCTTTTATTGCCAGGACTTGAACAGTACATGTGGTATGAATAAGATGGATGGGCCAGCAAGATGGTCCAGCAGGTAAAGGGGCTTGCTGCCAAGCCTGACGACCTGAGTTCAATCCTGGGATCCACATGACAGAAGGAGAGACTAACTCTGCTCCGTATTTGTCCTCTGACTTCCATATATGTGCTGTGGTGTGTGTGTACACACATGCAGACAGACATACACAGGATAAGAACACAAAATGAAGGTCCTTGGTTACAGGGCATTCATTGTATTAGGGTTCTATAGAGAAATAGGACAGAGTGCATGTGTGCAGGTATAAGAATATATACACACGGGGCTGGGGATTTAGCTCAGTGGTAGAGCGCTTACCTAGGAAGCGCAAGGCCCTGGGTTCGGTCCCCAGCTCCGAAAAAAAGAACCGAAAAAAAAAAAAAAAGAATATATACACACACATACATACGCACATATACACATACATATACACATACACACATACACATACACACACATATACACATACACGTACACACACATAAACATACACATATATATACACACACTTACACACATATACACATACACACACACATACACACACATACATACACATATATACACGTACACACACATATACACATACACACACATACACACGTCAGCCCAACTCTGCTTCCTAAGTGCTGGGGTTGGAGCCACAACCTACCAGACCTGTCTTAAGTCCATCATTTTGAAGGTTCTCAATCCAGAATGAGGCAAGCCCCACTGATTTAGCATCTGGTGAGGGCCGGAGGTGGATGGTAACATGTCCCACCAGGGGGTCATGTGACCAGGGGCAGAACACCAAAACAGGAGGTCAGAAAAAGGCTAGGCTCCCACCTCTTCCACAGGGGCACCTCTCACGAGGGCCCAGACCATTCCCAGTAGGGGGAACTGGGGAAGATTCTCTTTTTAAAATATTATTTATTTATTTAATGTATGTGTGTACACTGTCACTGTCTTCAGACACACCAGAAGAGGGCGTCAGATCCCATTACAGGCGGTTGTGAGCCACCATGTGGTTGCTGGGAATTGAACTCAGGACCTCTGGAAGAGCAGTCAGTGCTCTTAACCGCCGAGCCATTTCTCCAACCCTGAGGAAGATTTTTTTTTCTTTCGGAGCTGGGGACCAAACCCAGGGCCTTGCGCTTTCTAGGCAAGCGCTCTACCACTGAGCCAAATCCCCAACCCCCCTGGGGAAGATTCTTTTTTTTTTTTTTTAGATTTATTTATTTATTTAATGTATACGAGTACACTGTAGCTGTCTTCAGACACACCAGATCCCATTACAGATGGTTGTGAGCCACCATGTGGTTGCTGGGAATTGAACTCAGGACCTCTGGGAGAGCAGTCGGAGCTCTTAACTGCTGAGCCATCTCTCCAGCCCCCCTGGGGAAGATTCTTAAGCCATAGGCAGAGAACTGGACTGGAGAGATTGCTCAACAGTTAACAGCACTTAATGCTCTTGCAGACCCGGGTTTCATTCCCAGCACCTGCATGGTGGTTCACAACCATCTGTTACTCTATCTAGTTCCATTAAACACACACACACACACACACACACACACACACACACACACACACACACACACACAGCACCTATGTGCTCACAGGAAATGACGGACCCCCACATCCAGGCTTTAAAGGACATTTGGGAGATAACTTGCGGGTCAAAGTGCTTGTGGTGCAAACAGGAGGACTGGAATTCACATTCTTCACAACCTATGCAAATGCGCAGTGGGCAGGGCGAGGGCTTGTCCTTCCAGCCTTGGAAGGCAGGGACAGGGGATCCCCAGAAAGACCTGGCTGGCGAGTCTAACCATAGGTTTGACCGAGACACCCCACCTCAGTGAATAAAGTCGAGGAAGTCGATCCTGTCGTCGAGCTAGGGGGCCTCCACACACTAGGGCACGCGCGCGTGCACACACACACAGACGTGCCCATGTGCCCACACACACCTCAAAGAACAAATGGAAACAGATTTGAAGAGCAGCAAAGAAGGGCGGGTCAGTCTCCCAAACACAGAAAGTGGACTGTGTTTGGGGTGCTGGGCCACAGCCTAGGCGGAGGCCAGCCTCCACCCAGGCCCTGGGAGGCAACGGACAGACGCGTGCTTCCAGAAGCCTCGAGCTTCCCTCCCGTACGCGTTTATTGGATCTCCTTAATGTTACTCTCCGTTTTTAAAGTAGGAATGGCTGGGTCGGCAGACAGAGGGTCGGCATCCCAGGTCCTGAGGACACTGCAAGCTCACTATGACTTTGCAGGCCTGGATCTGAACTTCCTCCTCAGGGTGGATGACCAGGGAAAGCAGTCGGTCTGCCAGTCTGGACTCATCCCCAAAGAGGGCTTCGTGAAGGGACTGCTCGTTGTAATGCCATTTTACCGCTCGGTAGTGGTTGGCGTTCCGACCCTCACTCAAGCGCTCGGCAAACACCAGCACCTCGAATAGCAGACTGCCCGGCTGCGAACACTGGAGGAGGCACAGGAAGTTGGGACGCACCTATAGTGGGGAATGGGAGAGACCCGCTGAGCTCCTGCCCCTTCTCAAATTCTCAGCTTTGGCTTCCCACGGTCTCTGCTCTCTCACGGAGCCGCGTTTGCCAGAGAAATTGGATCACGGTCAGAGAACGCGAGTTGAGTTCCTGAGATTAATTTTAAGACAGTGTGTGAAGCCGGAGAGATGAGGGCTGGGGTTTGGGGATGGGGCGGGGTGACAAGCTCTGACTGCTTTTGCAGCACCCACGTGGTGGCTCGCAACGCCTCTGCAGCTCCAGTTCTGGGAGGATCTGACGCCCTCTGCTGGCCTCCACAGGCCCTGCACTCACAGGCGCCACACAGACAACCCGTGCACATTAAGAAAATGATCTCCAAAACTCGACCCCTGCCTCAGCACGCCACCAGTCCCCGTCTACCTTTCCTCACCTGACAGTTGAGAATGTCATAGAGGAGGTCGTTCTTCTGTGACAGGTAACTCAGGAGGCGGACAGCTTGGACCTGAATAAGGAACAGCAGGAGAGGGCGGGTGGGTCTGGGCCTCAGCAGGGGTGGCTTGAACCTCAGCTCTTCCCTCTACCTGCAGCTCCAGGATTGGGGGTAGGGTGGGGGCGGAGCCTAGCTAGGGTGGGACCTAGCTGGGGGCGGAGCCGCGGTCCTGCAGGGCGGGCACCTGTGCCAGAACACAGTCTGACTGTATGATCTCCATCAGGGCAGGCATCACCCGCCGCAGCTGTGGGTGAACGTAGTCAGGTAGCGGGAGGCTGTTGAGCAGTCGGAGGCCAGACACGTGCAGCTCCATGTCCCAGATGGTGGAAATCAGTTCCAGCACCTTGATGCAATGTTCCTGGGGTGGAGAAATGGGTCTGCTCTCATATGGTGACCTCCCTGACACACTAGGCTCCGTGTCGCCCTTCACTGACCCCGCCCAGCACCCAGGAAATAATCCTTCCTACTTGGAACTGGAAATGCCAAGGCATTGATTAGCTACCCACCCTCATGCCTCGGCTAGCCACTCCCACCTCATAGATGTTTTTGTTCCCCTTTCTGGGCTATCTCTGTCTCCCTAAACCTTCTGCCCAGCCTCCTTTTCTCTGATTTATCCCCTCCATAAGGTCATCCAGTTCATCTGCTAATCCCACCTTCCTATCCAAGCTTGCTTCCTTGATCCTGGCCATTGGTGCCGCAATCCCTCCAAGCCCCAAGCTGAAGTATTCTCTAATCCTCCGTCCGTCCGACCGTCCGTCCGTCTGTCTCTGCTTGCCTCTCTCTCCTTTTCTCTATCTCTCTCTCCCATCCCTCAGAAAATCTTGTTGCGTTTTATCCTCAAAACCACCAAAAAGGGGGTTAATGAGATGGTTCAGTAGGCAAAGTGCTTGTGGCACAAGCTTACTGACCCACCGGAGTTAGAGCCCTGGAACGCAGGTAAAGGTGGTGGGGAAGAGAACCAATTCCACAGAGTTGTCTTCTGATCTCCATAGTGCACTGTGGGGCAAGTCCGCGAGCATGCGCGGGCACAAACACACACACACACACACACACACACACACACACACACACACACAATGATTTTTAAACATCTGGTAAAAGGGTTGGTGAGTTGGCACACAATCAAGGTGACAAGAAGCTTCGGAATTTGACCCCCAAGGCCCAGAAGGTAGAAGGAGAAAACCGACCTCTGCAGGTTGACCTCTGACCTTCAGGACTGCTCCATGCCATGGGAACGCCCGTTAAATGGGTGCATGCACCCACCCATATGTATACACAGCCAATTAAAAACATTTAGCATCTGTAATTCTACAGAAACTGTCTGCACAAAACCTAACTGATTTTTACCCATCCCCACTCCTACCCTCCTCTTCCAACCCTCCCCTGTTGGAGTTCTGCATCAGTAGCCTCCATCCTGCCCCCTGCATCTTCCTTCAGAACACCCGAAGCCTTGGAGGTGCCAATCCCTCTCCTCCCCTTCAGCTGCTGCCCAAGTCCTCATTCCCTCTGCTCCTGTCCTGACCCTCAACCCTCACGTCCTGGCTTCTGCTTTGGTGGTTCAGGGCTCACCTGCCTAAGGCGGCTCCCATGGGTTGTTCCCTCTGCTGAGAACTCTTTCCCTTCAGTCACAGGTCACTTCCCTAATTCCTACAAGATTGCTTAACCTGAGCCCCCTGGAAGAGCTGCTATTGTTCTTAACCACTGAGCCATCTCTCCAGCACCATATCTTTTATTTTTAAATAATTATAAACTAATAATAAAAGTAAATTGAAACATTAAAAAAATTTAAAAATAAGGGGCTGGAGAGATGTCTCAGTGGTTAAGAGCACTGGCGGCTCTTCCAGAGGTCCTGAGTTCAATTCCCAGCAACCACATGGTGGCTCACAACCATCTGTAATATGAGCTGATGCCCTCTTCTGGTGTGTCTGAAGGCAGCTACAGTGTACTTATATGTAATAAATAAATAATTTTTAAAAATTTAAAAATAAAAAATATAAAATAAAAAATTCTAAAAATAAAATAAAAAATAAATTTAAAAAATTAAAATAAATAAAAATTAAAAATTAAAAATATTAAAAAATTAACAAAAATAAATTTTTTACAAAAAGAAATAATAGAGAAAAATAGCTGGGTATGGTGGCTCATGCCTTTAATTCCAGCACTCTGGAGTCAGATACAGGAGAATCTCTGAGTTTGAGGCTAGCCTGGTCTACAGAGCTAGTTCTAGGACAGCTAGGGCTAAATAGAGAAACCCTGTCTCAAAAAAACAAAACAAAACAAAACAAAACAAAAAACCACTAAAACCAAACAAAAAAAAAACAACAAAGAAAAGTATCATGCGTATTTGCAACATTTTTATAATAAAGTTTAGAATGTTAAATAAATTATTGATGTTTTATTTGTATAATTATAAATTCAAAGGAAGCTGCAAAAGAATCCCCTTGCTCTTTCCTGTATACCTCTCACCCAATCACAGTTCAATACCACAATTAGAGATGGCGTTGGCAGTGTGAGTGCCGGGTCTGCATCATCTTATTACAGATCTTTGTAATGACCACTGCCTCCAACGTTACTTCATCACATCAAAACTGTCCCAGGGGTCTCTCTCATGGGACCCCTCACAGTCATCACTCACCTGCCTATTCCCCAATGCTGACCTGTTTTCCAACTGGACAGTCTTTTGAGAATGTCATATAAATGAGATTAAACTTCATGTGGCCTATTGACGTTGGCTACTCCTTGTCCAATGTAATGCCTGAGATCTGTCCAAGTCCTATGTATCGACTTGTCATTCTTCTTGGTTGCTGCGTAGTATTCCTTTGAATGGATATACCACAGTTTAACCACCCACCTAACTGAAAGACTTTCAGTAGCTTTTACTCTGAGCTGATTTGAAATGAGGCTGCTATGAGTAATTGTGCACAATTTCTAGGCAGCTATAAGTTTATATTCCTCTGGGAATAGTGCAACTACCAGTCAATAAATATCTATTTAATGTTTGTTTTGTCTATTTTGAGACAGGGTTTTTCTATATAGCCTTGGCTGTCCTAGAACTTGCTCCATAGACCACGATGGCCTCCAACTCATAGAGATGTGCCTGCCTCTGCCTCCTGAGTGCTGGGATTAAGGACATGTGTCACCACTGCCAGGCCATAATGTTTTAAGAAACTATTAAGCTAATTTCCAGAATGGCTTCCATTTTGTATCCTCACCAGCAGTGTGGAAGGAACCTAGTTTTGTTACGTCTTTGTAGCCTTCGGTGTTCTGGACTAATTCTCTAAGATTTGTGCATTCATGGATATGGTTGATTTGTCTTCATGTAGGTACAGTAGAAGAAGGCATCGGAGCCCATGGGGCTAGAGTTACAGATGGTTGTGAGCCGCCATGTGGCTGCTGGGTATCGAACTCAGACCTCTGGAAGAGCAGCCAGTGCTCTAACCGCTGAGCCAACTCTCTGGCCCTTGTCAACTAATTTTTATTTTCTTTTTTTTTTTTCCTTTTCTTTTTTTCAGAGCTGGAGACCGAACCCAGGGCCTTGTGCTTGCTAGGCAAGCGCTCTACCACTGAGCTAAATCCCCAACCCCAGTTTTTATTTTCTTATGTACTCTTTTATCTTTTTTTAAAAAACATTTATTTATTTATTATGTATACATCATACAGTTTTCTGCCTGCGTGTATGCACCTGCAGGCCAGAAGAGGGCACCAGACCTGACTATAGATGGTTGTGAGCCACCATGTGGTTGCTGGGAATTGAACTCAGGACCTCTGGAAGAGCAGTCAGTCCTCTTAACTGCTGAGCCATCTCTCCAGCCCATACTCTTTTATTTTAATTTCAATTTGGTAATCTTATGATTACGTGTGTGTGTGTGTGTGTGTGTGTGTGTGTGTGTGTGTGTGTGCGCGCGCGCGCGTTAGCATGTTGTACACAGTGGGATGGGGAGAATTTAAATGGAGGTCAGAGGACAACCTGTGGGAACTCACCGTCCTGGCTGTTAGCAGCAGATAGCCCCCAGGAGCTCCCTCACTAGGCCTCTGTGTAGAATCTTTTTTTTTTTTTGGTTCTTTTTTTCGGAGCTGGGGACCGAACCCAGGGCCTTGCGCTTCCTAGGTAAGCGCTCTACCACTGAGCTAAATCCCCAGCCCCCTCTGTGTAGAATCTTGAAGCCCCTTATTAGACATGTGGTCTGTTGTGGTTGTTTGGCCTTTTGCTTGTGTTTTAGGTGGTGTCTCATTCGGCCCAAGCTGGTCTCAGTTTGCTATTATAGCTGAGGCTGACCTTTAACCTCTCCACCCCTCCTTCTTGCCTCTACCCCCTGAGTGCTAGGCTCACAGGCATGTGCCACCCGGCCGCACCTAGCTTATTCAGTGATTGGCGTGGAGCCAGGCTTCACGCAGACTAGGCAGACCTCACCTCGGCACCACATCCCCAACTCCTAGTTCTTTTAAAAAGCAAGTGTTTGGTGTCAATTCACCATGGAGGTAATGGAAGATCCCTTCCTTCATAACTGTAAACCTCATGAAGAGCGGGAACTTCCTCATGCCCCTCCTCTCTGTCTTTAGCTTTGTGTCTGTATGTCTGTCTGCCTGCTCTCTGTCTCTGAGTATCTCTGTGTGTCTGTGTCTGTTTCTGTCTCTCTCTGTGTCTCTGTCTCTGGGTGTCTGATTGTCTGTCTCTGTCTCTCTCTGTGTCTCTGTCTCTGGGTGTCTGACTGTCTGTCTGAATGTCTGTCTCTGTGTGTCTCTGTCACTCTGTCTCTCTCTGTATTTTCGTTTCTGTTTGTCTCTCTGCTCTTTGTGTGTCTGTCTGTGTCTGTCTGTCTCCGTCTCTGTCTCTGTCTGTGTATCTGTGTATCTATTTCTGTTTGTCTCTCACTGTCTCTTTGTGTGTCTGTCTGTCTCTCTCTGTCTCTGTCTCTCTCTCAACAGAGCCTCACTACATAGCCCTAGCTGTCCTGGAACTTTCTATGTAGACCAGGCTGGACTCAACCCACAGAGATCCCCCTGCCTTTGTCTCCCTGCTGAGGAGGCTAAAGGAGTGAGCCACCACGCCTAGCCTGGTGCCCTCCACAAACCACTGCAATCGCATGTAACACACTGTGCCTCTGCCTCATGTGTCACCCCCCCCCCCGCACTGTTAGGATATAAAGCCCACAAAGACGGGCATCCTTCTCTCTTCACCACTACCTCAGTGCCCGAAAGCCAGGGCCCGACAGACCAGTGAGGAAAGGGATCTTGAGTTTTGAGGGTTAAGATACTGGACAGAGAAGGGGCACCAAACAAGTCCAAGTTGGTCTTACAGTGGTGAGCTGCCCCCCTCCCCCACCTGTGAGAGCAAGCCTTTCCTGCCCCGCCCCGCCCACCCCTGAGAGTTGAGGGTAGGTGAGTAGGTGAGAGTCTGGGGCAGGGCAGGAGGAGGAGTATGTATAAGAACAGGGAGAGAGAGAGAGAGAGAGAGAGAGAGAGAGAGAGAGAGAGAGAGAGCGCCCGAGCCCCTGGAGCTTCCTTTTAAATGGTTGGGGTTAGACAAAGAGGCATGGCCCATGGCCAAAGCAAACTTCATGCTCAAATGTAGAAGGAGATCCGATTGGGAAAGAAGGGCAGATAGGTAGAAGCCCTCTTGAAGGCCTAGGTGGTATGTCTAGTAGTAGCTGGCCATGAGGAAGCAGAGGAAGTCCCCCCCTCGTCCCCCCCACTTCCCCAACCCCCTGCCCCCACCCTACTGCATCCTTCAGCCCCCCTCCCCCTGCAGCTGCAGGGTCCAGGCTAGTTCAGCTTGTACTTTCTAAATAGAAGGAGCTAAGCCCTCCCAATACAGAGCTACAGGCTGGCATCCATCCCTGGCAGGGTGGCGACCTAGGGTCTCTCATAAAAGCAGGGGACCTGGGAGGCTCAGAGTTTTCGGGCACCAGAGAGGGCTAAGGGGAGAAGCAGAGGGAGCCACCAAGTGTCACTCTAGAGCCCCAGGCTAGCCTCAAACTCGCGATCCTCTAACCTCAGTCTCCTGAATGCTAAGATTCCAAAGATACACAAAACCTCCAGCCCAAACTTTTGATTCAGACAATTTGTTTTGCGTGTAAGAAACAATCCTAGTGGGGCTGGGGATTTAGCTCAGTGGTTAGAGTGCTTACCTAGGAAGCGCAAGGCCCTGGGTTCGGTCCCCAGCTCCGAAAAAAAGAACCAAAAAAAAAAAAAAAAAAAAAAAAAAAAAAAAAAAAAAAAAGAAACAATCCTAGTTTGCAGTGTGTGTGTGTGTGTGTGTGTGTGTGTGTGTGTGTGTGTGTGTGTGTGAGATTAACACCATGACTGAAAATGTTGGAGAGGAATGGGTCTGTCTTAAATCTCCAGGAGGGGCTGGAGAAATGGCTCAGCTTTTAATAGCACTGTTCTTGCAAAGGACTCCTAGCTACCACATGGTGGCTTAGAACCACCCCGAACACCAGTTCCAGGATCTGGCCCCTCTTCTGGTTTCCATCAATCAACCAGGCAAAATATTCATCCACATAAAATAAAGGTTTGCTTTTTTTTTTTTTTTTTTTTTTAAAGAACCGTGGAGATGCTGCTTTCTGGTTCGCTCACTGGTTCCCGTCCAGTCGAATTTCTTATACAGCCCAGGTGCCCATCTAGGGATGGTGTCGCCCACAGTGGGCTGAGCCCCCACACCAATCACCAGACAGGACATTCTGGACATTCTGGTAGAGGGAACCCTTCAGTTGAGGTCCTGTCAGGTTGATGATTAAAACTAACCGGGAGGGAAATGTTAAAATGTGAAATATTCAAATGTCTCCAGGGACGCTCCCGGGACTGCAAGGAGGTTGCATGCCCTGTGCTCCTTGCGTGTGGAGAGCAAGAAACCAGGGAAGATGTAAATATTCCACAGTGGACGAACACTGAGGTAGTCACAAAACGGACCACGGTATCAGGAGGAGGAAACAAGACAGCCAGGTAAGGATAGACTCAGCCTTTTGTAAAGGCAAAACCCAGAAGAACACAGACCACAGATGTATGGTTTCAAACCAGAGTGTAGCTTTCCTCCCCTAAGCTGGCAGGTGTCGTCCCTGAAGCAACTGAGACACAATATCCCAGAGCGCGCAGGTCAAACACAGCAAACCGTACTTCACACACCTGTCTACCTTGCTGTACGAAATGCGCAAATGCACGGGTGTCTGCATTTACAGCATCGAACGTGAGGTCGTAACCCTTCTGGAGGGGAGGACCTGATCGAGGAGGGGACCTTATGACCATGCTGTTCGGGGCTGGCCACATTTAGGGAAGGATATTTTTTTCCCTGCCGTATGGGAGAAGGTGCTGCATGCATGTGCTCATGGCGGGTGTGTGTAGGGGGTGTCAGAGGAGAACTTGTGGGAGCTGGTTCTCTCCTTCCACCATGTGGGGCCCTGGAAATTGAAGTCAGGTTGTCAGGCTTAGAAGCGAATGCCCACTGAACCAGCTTGCCCCTGGGTTTCGTTAGAATTGTTTTTCCTTTCCACTTCACACATATAGAATATATATGTATAAAGCCAGGCGGTGGTGGCGCACACCTTCGATTCCACAACTCAAGAGGAAGAGGCAGGGGTTGGGGATTTAGCTCAGTGGTAGAGCGCTTGCCTAGGAAGCGCAAGGCCCTGGGTTCGGTCCCTAGCTCCAGGGGGGGGGGGGGAGAGGAAGAGGCAGGCAGAACTCTGAATTTAAGGACAGTGGGACAGCCAGGGCCACACACACACACACACACACACACACACACACACACACACACAAAGCAGGAAAAATGTGGTAACCCCAGTTTCACAACCAGCCTGGTTATGTGCTGGTGTCTAAGAATCTGCCCTTAGAGAGTCCAGGCTCATCAGGCTCTTGTGGAGACTAGAGTGGCGTGGGACGAAGCTGACCACTGTCTCCCCCACTCATTTCCAGGTTACAAACTCGGATTCAAACTTCCTGGCTATCATCAAATTAAAGGACCCAGACTCTGGGGAACACGCTGCCCATCTTGCCTGAATGACGAGTCTGAATTTCCTGATGCCAGAGAAAGCCTTAAGTGCGTTCAGAGCTTGGATTTTGACACTGTTGTCCTTGTCATCCAGCATTTCAGCGATCAAATTGATGTCATCCAATGTACAAGCAGAGGCCTAGAGTGTGTGAAGAGAGGTGGGAGAGACAGGAGAGGCGGGTGTCCTGGGCCCCCGCTGTCCCCTGAGTCTCTGAGGTCATCTTTCCTTTGATGCTACCGTCAAGCAGAGGGACAGGTTTGAGGATGCTGTCTAGGCAGTCGTGGGGTTAGGGGTGAACTCTAAGCCAGGAACCAGACTGACAGGGAGGGGCGCGGCCATGCCCGTCCAGCCCAGCCCAGCCCAGCCCAGCCCAGCCCAGCCCAGCCCAGCCCAGCCCAGCCCAGCCCAGCCCAGCCCAGCCCAGCCCAGCCCAGCCCAGCCCAGCCCAGCCCAGCCCAGCCCAGCCCAGCCCAGCCCACCTCAGCTTCCAGCAAGTACACGCAGCGGGTGATGCTATGAAGGACCATGCTTTTGGTATATGCATCGTGTTTGCACTCTAGAGAGTGGAGAAGTCTTCGAATCTCACCCGAGTCCCGCCCGTGGCGCTCTCTCTCTATGGCCAGGCCTAAACAACACCCCAGTCCACAGTTAGGGATACGGACTCATTGAGGAACGCAAGGGGCTGGGAAGTGGGAAAACGGGGTAAGGAGGGAAGCTGAGGTCTAAGGCTTTTCCTAAAATGGAAACTTTTGGTCTGCTGAGTGGAGCGTTTCCCGGACTACCCTACCAAGTGTGCACCACACCAAGAACCATGTCTACTATTGTGCTGTCTGCGTGTCGGTCGCTCCTTTGTCTTTTCACAGTTACAACTTTCCTGGTAGGGTTCTGTTCTCATCGGGATACTCTTGGCAGTTGGCAACCAACGTGTCTCAACTTAGTGACCCTTTTCCTGATGCCACAAAAGTACCCTAGGGGGACTAGAGAGATGGGTCAGTGGTTAAGGACACTGGCTGCTCTCTCAGAGGTCCTGAGTTCAAATCCCAGCAACCGCCTGGTGGCTCACAATTGTCCGTTACGTCAGTACTCGTAGGTAGGCAAGACCCCCAAATACATAAGATAAACATTTAAAGTACCCCATGACCTAGTTGGAAACTCAGGGCAAAAAGGTCTCTCAACTTTTCTTTCCCTCAGTGTCTCCAGTTCCTGACCAAGTTTTTGACTTCAGTTTCCAATACATAGACCAGAGAGAGAGGGAGCAGGGTGGACAGTTCCTGGAGACTGGCTCCACAGAGAGCTGCTACCCAGAGACTCCCAAACTAGCTTCTACAGCCGTGCCTTGCTAGTGCTGGGAAGGGGGAGGGAAACTGAGGCAGACTGGAGAAGAGAAAGAAGGAAGGGGAAGCCTTAGAAGCAGGTACCTCCTGGGGCAAAGCCCTCTCCCCAGGGATTGGACACTCACGGGCAATGCAGATAGGTGAGTCGGAACAGAGCGGTGACTGACACTTTAAGCCAGCTCTGATGGCCTTGTACAGCAGGTATATGGCCCCGGCACCTGTAGCCAGGCCTATGAAGCCTTTGCGGAGGTCCAGTTGCTCCAGGTACGAGGGAATGGTCTTACCCATGTCTTCAGTGCTGCCTTGTGGCTAGGTAGGAGCTAGGCCCAAGGCACCTGGAGAGAACATTCCGGAACCAGAACCCTGGCAGGGCCCAGAACCAGAGTGCTAGAATTGTAACTAGGCAACAAAGGAAACTTTGGAGATGACGGGGGTCAAGGATGGCCCTCAGGGAAGTAAGAGGCCCTGAGTGCTGAGAGAAGATGCTGCTTTGGGAGGCTGCAGAGAAGCCAGAGACTCTAGGGGTAGAAGGTAGGGAGGGGAGTAGGGCTCAGAAGTAGTATTTGCCTAGCACAGAAAACCACTGAAAAGTTTTATGGGGTTTTTAAAAATATTTATTTATTTATTATATATACACTATACAGTTTTCTGCCTGCAGGCCAGAAGAGGGCACTAGATCTGATTATAGATGGTTGTGATCATAGATGGTTGCCTGGAATTGAACTCAGGACCTCTGGAAGAGCAGTCAGTGCTTGTTTGTCTCTCTGTGTAACCCTGGCTGGCCAACCCAGATCTGAGAAATCTGCCTGCTTCTGCCTTCCCCTTGCTGGGGTTAAAGGCGTGCACCACCACGCCTGGCTTTTTAAATTACTTGTGTCAAAGTCACATGCACTGGATACCTGAGGAGTACAGAAGAAAGCGTTGGACCTGCTAGAGCTGGAGTGACAGATAGCGGCGAGCTGGGTGATGTGTGCGCTCTGCGGGTAACCGACCTAGGGTCATCTGGAAGAGCAAGGGCATTTAACTTCGAGGAGCCCTCTATCTCCTCTCTTTTATTATTTTTTTTTTCTTTTCTTTTTTTCGGAGCTGGGGACCGAACCCAGGGCCTTGGGCTTGCTAGGCAAGCGCTCTACCACTGAGTTAAATCCCCAACCCCCTCTTTTATTTTTGAAGGGAAATATCACCTAGTTCAGGCTCTTATTATACTGATTGGTCTTCCTGCCTTGACCTCCCTAGTGACGGTGGGTTATTGGTGTGCATCACCATGACCAGCTCCTGTTTTGCTGTGGGTCTAAGTGTTGGCAGTTCAGAAGGAAAAGGCTTCCCCTAGGGAAGGGTTATCAAGTGTTACAGTTCTGCTCGGTGGGGGGGGGGGGGGGAGTATACCCAGACAAAGCTCTGCTCTTGTGAAAATGTTACAGCTTTGCTCCTCACAAATTGGTATCCTGGCAATTGGGAGCCAGGGAATGCCACGAGGTCAACATTTGCATAACAAATCTTACACAAGAGATCCGTTGGGAGGGTGGCTGTCTCTGCTCCAGTGAGAAGCAGCTAAGAACTGAGTAGGTGGCAAAGTTTATAAAAGATTTCTTGCCCAGCGGGGTTGGGGTTGGGGTGGGGCGATTTCCCCTGGGAGATTTCCAGGGTGAGGATTGGTGGGATTTCAATGCCTGAGCTTGAGTGAGCTCAGGGATTGGCGGGTTTTCCTGCTCAGGATTGACCACTGAGCCATCCCTCCAGCTCCCTCTTACTGCATTGTTATTACCTTGTGTGCCTGTGTTTATATATGTGTGTAGGTTTGTGAGCATTTCTGCCAGAAAGATGTGTGTGCTGGGAATTGAACCCAGGTCCTCTTCAAGAGCAGCATGCACTCCTAACTGCTGAGAATCTCTCTAGGCTTCCCTAGACAAGAACTCTCATTGAACCTGGGCTCACTGACTTGATTCAAGGGGATCAGTGTTCAGATTACACTATTGTGTCTGGCTTTTGCCTGTTGGTTTATTTGTTTGTTCTTTGAGACAGGGTTTCTCTGTGTAGCTCTGGCTGTCCTAGAACTCGCTTTGTAGACCAGACTGCCCCAGTGCTAAGATTAAAGGTGTGCACTGCCGCCTTCCTGTTTTATTTTTAATCAGCATACACATTTACTGTTCAAACTGAGGAGTTTCACTAAGACCTCTTAGTACCTGTGTGCTGTGTATTTTGACCATTCTCCTGTTCCTTTTTCTTTGAGCCAGGTTTGAGGGGGCCAGCGGGTGCCAATTTCCACTTTATTCCACTAGAGGGCAGCAGAGGCCCACTTCTGGGCCTGGGCCTTTGGGTGTCTTTCCTGAGGACAGCTTGGGGGAAGCTCACAGTCAGCTTTCAGAATCCATAACTTTGTGTTGGATTCCCACACGAGTGACAGACTGTTCCTCACTCATCGATCCCTCTGCCCACCCGAGTTTGAAAAGAACGGGTGGACACCTTAGACAGTTCTGCTGTCCCGTCTAGTTTCCAATTGCAGCTCTGGAGTCTGTAGCCTCCTGGAGGAAGTCTAAAGGCTGGGGCCTGTCTTTCTTAGCAGCATCCAGCATGGGAGCCTGCACTTGGTAGGTCTTTAGGTCATGTTGTCAGTCTTAAAGTGCAAAGAGCCTAACGTGACCCTGAAGGGAAGAAAGAGCAGAGTTGCCTGGGGCTGAGGGGGGGTCTAGGTTTTCTATTCTGAACTCCAGAGGTGTCTGGAACCTTCCCTTGTCCCAGCCTCTGGTGTGGACTGGGGCCGTAAGCCGCCCTCCTGGAAGAGCTAGGCTAGAAGAGCCCATTTTAGCTGGTCTCTGCCTCTGCCTTCTCACCCAGCCTTCCTACCCTTTCTGACCCCAGCCGAGATGATTCTGCGAACGTCACGGTTCTTTTTTTATTTTTGTTTTCTGGTGTCTGTGGTGTGTGTTAATGGGCCCACTTGTGTCAGAGTACATGCACACGTACGTATGCACGCACACAAGCGGAGGATCAAGGTCGACTTGAACAATCTTTCTGCCCTCCAGTTTGTTGTGATAAAACACTGTGACCAGAACCAACTTGGTGGGGAGAGGGTGTTTGCCTCTCACTTCCTTGTCTCAGTCTGACACTTAGGGAAGTCAAGGGAGGGACTGAAGCTGAAACCAGGGAATGTCTTTTCCTAGCTTGTTCTTTTGGCTCGTGGTCAGCTGACCATTTTTACACAGCCCAACCCCTCCTGCTTAGGAATGGCACCTCAATTGGCAATCAAGAAAATGCTCAGACACGGGCCAATCTGATGCAGACAGTTGTTTACCTGGACATCCTTCTTCCCAGGTGTGGAAGGCTGGCCACCACACCATCAATCCCCTGCCTCACTCATTAAGGTAGGCATTTGGATAAAGGCTAGGGTTTTTTGTTTTGTTTTGTTTTGTTTTTGTTCTGATAGTGAGTACACTGTAGCTGTCTTCAGACTCACCAGAAAGGGCATCGGATCCCATTCCAGATGGCTGTGAGCCACCATGTGGTCGCTGGGAATTGAACTCAGGACCTCTGGAAGAGCAGTCAGTGCTCTAACCACTGAGCCATCTCTCCAGCCCAGCTAGTTTTGCTAACAAGCTTACTCTGGGAATTCCATCTCTGCCTTCAGTGGCTAGATTTACAAGTGGGTCACCGCACCCACCTGGGACTTAACCTGGGTTCTGGGGACTGAGTTTTAGTGTGCTTTAACTAGTGTGCCTACTTCTGCTCTTTAAACACTAAAGAGAGCCAGGCAATGGCGGTGCCGGCCTGTAACCCTGGCATTTGGGAGGCAAAGGCAGGAGGATCTCTGAGTTCAAGGCTAGCCTGGTCTACAGAGCAAGTTCCAGGACAGCCAGGGCTACATAGGGAAACCCTGTCTCAAAAAACTGAGACAAACAAAAGGACTCTAAAGACTCTTCTCTGTTCGTCTGCCGCTAGATCCCTCCTGATACTTCTTAGCCCAGTTCTTCTGGATCTGCCCTCGAACAATTCAGAGGGAACCAGGGTGATTGGCCCCCAGGGTGACATGTTCCTGAGCTCATAGCTTTTTTCCCTATAGTACTATAGGTCAGATCTGGGGTCTTCTGCTATGATACCAAGCCTTATCAGCTGCTTCATTGTTGGCTTTGGGGGGGCCAGGTGTGAATGTGGTGTCTGCATCACATGTCCAAGCAAATCCTGTCCCTCAGCCTCCTGAGTGGCTGGGGTGACAGGTTATGCCACCCAGTCAGGCATGTACAGCACATGTGTCCTGGTGCTGGGAGAAGTCAGCAGGAGGCATTGGATCCCCAGGGACTGGAGTTACAGTTGAGAGTCGCCCTGTGGGTGCTAGGATTCAAACCCGAGTCCTCTGCAAGAACAGCACATGTTCTCGGAGTGGCGGAATCAACTCTCTGGCCACCTGTCTTAGTCAGGGTTTCTCTTCCTGCACAAACATCATGACCAAGAAGCAAGTTGGGGGGCTGGAGAGATGGCTCAGTGGTTAAGAGCACTGACTGTTCTTCCAGAGGTCCTGAGTTCAATTCCCAGCAACCACACGGTGGCTCACAACCATCTGTAATGAGATCTGATGCCCTCTTCTGGTGTGTCTGAGGACAGCAACAGTGTACTCACATATAAATAAATAAATAAATCTGGGCTGGGGATTTAGCTCAGTGGTAGAGCGCTTACCTAGGAAGCGCAAGGCCCTGGGTTCGGTCCCCAGCTCCGAAAAAAAAGAACCAAATAAATAAATAAATAAATAAATAAATAAATAAATAAATAAATCTTTTTAAAAAAAAGTAAGTTGTGGAGGAAAGGGTTTATTCCACATGGCTGTTCATCACCAAAGGAAGTCAGGACAGGAAGTCAAGCAGGGCAGGAACCTGGAGACAGGAGCTGATGCAGAGGCCATGGAGGGATGTTACTTACCGGCTTGCTCCCCCTGGATTGCTCAGCCTGCTCTCTTATAGAACCCAGGACCACCTGCCTAGGGACAGCACCACCCACAATGGGCTGGGCCCTTCCACTCTTGATCACTAATCGAGAAAATGCCTTACAGCTGGGTCTCATGGGGGCATTTCCTCAACGGAAGTTCCTTTCTCCATGATAACTCCAGCTTGTGTCAAGTTGACACACAAAACCTGACAGTACACCTCATATCAGCTTTTGAGACAGGTAGCTTAGGCTGGCCTCAAACTCTGCTTACTTACCTCCACCATCTGAGTTGCTAGGATTCCAGAGTCCATCGCGTCTCCTTTATTAGGGCTGGAAATTGAATTCAGGGCTTGCCACAAACAAGCAAGGACCTTACCAACAAAGTTACAGCCTGACCCAGCCCCCACCCGGTGGTAGCTTTTTAACTTTTGGGGTGGGTATCATCCAAGTGTTCCTTGCAGGTCAGTTTTGGGGGTGGCAACATGGGTGCTGGGCACACGGCCGTGACTCAGCCAGTTCAGCCACCTGGTTCTGATTTCTGTGTTCCACGACACTGTGGGAAGGGACCGAGACCTACTGCATGGAGTTGTCTGTGGAGGCTGATCCCGTGCATGGCACACCGACTGGTCACGGTGAGGGCGGCAAACCTGTCTTCCATGCCTCCGCTAGGACAAACCACCGTGAGCCTACTTTGCTGAGCTGGAACTTCAAAGCCACTTCCCCATTCTCCTCACCCAAGCGTGGGGCCCTGAGTGTTTCAGCGTCCTTGGGGCTCCAGGCGCTGTTGGGGGGCGGTCTCATATACACAGGGCTATGCTGCACTTCTATGAACCCCAGCACTCTCCGGAGGTAGAGATGGTGGTGGGGTCAGAAGTTCAAGGTCATCATTTCATATCATGACATTAATAGCGCCACTACATCTGCTAGCAAGGCCCTGCCTTTTCTGATTGGATCAGGTAAAGAACATTGCCTACATAGCTCCTCCCCCCTCCCGATTTTTTAACTTTTTTTTTTTTTTTGAGACAGTCTATGTAGTAGTCAAAGAGCTCAGCTCAACTAGAGATTTTCCCGCCTCCGCCTGCTGAGTGCTGGGTTTAAAGCCACAGTACCTGGCTCTCCCAAGCTTGGAAGTGCCAAGGTAGTGTTTGGGGGTCTGAGGGCAATTTATGTAAATCGGTAGCTCTCGCCTTTCACTTGGTGCGACCTGGGTATCGAACTCGGCAAGCGCCCATTTTGACTTCCGAGAGGCCTCTCCTGGGAGCCTTATCTACTAAGGGTTTTTGTGTCTTCGCTAGCCCCATTGAAAAGCCTTTGCGGTCCGACCGATTCCGGTTCTAATCCCAGGAGTGTGAGGATTGTCGAATTCCACAATCAGCTTTTCTGGGTCGTTCCTGAAAGTACAGCCAGCTGGACTGGCCCAGAGAAGGTGCGGATCCTAGCGCTGCACAGGGGACAGCTCGCCATCAGGGTTCAGCGGAAAAGGCTTTGGGGGGTGGGGTAGGGGTGGCTCCCATTCCTCACAGCGGATCCCACACTCCCCGCGCTTACCCCAGCCGGGGAACTCGAGCCGAGGGGCCCCTCTGGCCAGCTCATGACCCGCGAAGGCGTGGGGACCAGGAGAAGCCGTAAGAAGCGCGGGAGCGGTCAGCGCCCGGGAGGAGGAGCGCGGGGCGGAGCGCATCGCTCTGCCTCCCCCGCGCCCCCGCCTCTCGCATCCGGCGGCGGCACAGGATGTTCTTTCGCTCGGGTCCCCCCGCCCCCGCTCTCACTTTCTTCCCCGCTCCCCTCCTCCACACGCGCCGCGCCCCGCGCTGGCACCTTGCTTAACCCTTTCCCGCCCACGCCCAGGGCGCGCAGCGAGTCTGGAGAGCCTGCGTAGGCGCAGGCCTGCGCCCTCCCGGACAGCGTCGAGGGTGGAGGGTGTAGTGGTCTTCCGGGGACCCAAACCTGCAGTCTCCAGACCCCCCTAGATCGCCAGGGAAGGTTCCCGGGGACCTACGCCCGCTCTCTCGCGATCTTAGGCTAAATTGCCAAGAGCAAGCGCAACGCGCGCTCTCTCGTGGGCGCAGACCTGTGTGCGTAGTTATCTACTGCCTAAGGAGCGGGGGAGGACCCAGCAACTTTAACCTCATCTTCCCCCTCCAGGTTGTGCTAAGGCGCGGCTCCAGCCGTTAGAGAGGATGGAGAGAGGCCACACCCCCTAACGTCACAGTTTCCAAGGCAATCAGAGGCGGGGCTGAAGACAAGCGGACTTCGGGGACTACAAGCTGACTAGGGCTCCAGGACAGGGTGCGGCAGGACTGGGGGCTCCACAGGGTGGGACGTTTCTATCTTTGCTTTTTTTTTTTTTTTTTTTTTTTTTTTTTGACTCGCTTGGTGTTGGAGAAAGTGAGAGAGGGACAACTTGTATTCGATATTTTGATTCAACAAATGTTTATGCTTGGCGCCATTCTTAGGGACTGTTTAGCTCTCTCCAAGCCCGCGGCTCACAGGTTGTCACCAATCCAGGTGGAGTGGCCATGCACCCAGGATATGATCCTGGGATGTATGTAATGTCTTTTTTTTTTTGGTTCTTTTTTTTCGGAGCTGGGGACCGAACCCAGGGCCTTGCGCTTCCTAGGTAAGCGCTCTACCACTGAGCTAAATCCCCAGCCCCGTAATGTCTTTTTATTACATTTATTGTGGGGGGCTGGGGCTCATGTGCCAAAACGTGCATCTGGAGATTTGAGGGCAGGTCATTTATAGGAGTTAGTTCTCCTTGTACTTTGTGGGACCCCCGAGGGGAGGGGATCCAACTCTTGTGTCAAGCTTGGCGGGCGCCTTTATCCACTGAGCTGTCTCTGTAATTACTCAGTGTCTCTCTTCTCTTGTCAAGTACCCCAGAATAAGCATTAATCAGGGAAGACTTGGTTCTCTAATTCATGGAAGGTCCCAGCCATTCAGGGAAGAAGGACAAACTGTGCCATGCTCACTACGTACCAGCTCACTCCCAGTACTTTAGGTCTTGTGACCTTTGCCCTTAATAGTTCTAGCAACTTTTGCTGCCTAGGAACCGAGTCTGAGCGGTCAGAGAGGACCCCAAGCCCAGTAGCTAAGTGTTGGAACCAGATTGGGACCCAAACCTATGGGTCTGAGTATCCATCTCTGGCTTCCTGCTTCGACTAATTCCATGGTATGAAAGGAAGGACAATCCTGCCCCTAAGCCTGTCACGAAGGAGTTTACAGCCTACAGGGAAATGAGGGTGAAGATACCACAGGACATAATTAAGCAATAAAACCTAGGACAGGTTGAAAGCTGTTTTAAAAGGATCAAAATAGGGTTTGAGATTGCGGAAGGTGCATTCCCAGGTAAGTCAGGAGGGGGTGCAAAGCTGGGATCACAATGTGTGAGAGAGACTGTTAGTGCAAAGAACCTAACTAGTGACTCAGCCATAGAGACAGGCTTTTTTTGGACAGGATTTCTAGCCCAGGCTGACCTCAGATTCTCTATGTATCAGAGGATAGCCTTAAACATCTGATCTTCCCGCCTCTCTCTCCAGAATGCTGGGATTACACGTGTGTACCTCCCTCCCACCCATGGGTGGAAGGACCCAGGGCCTCCTCCATGTTTGGCCAGCATTGTTAACAATTTAGTCATGTGCACAGGCCCCTCCTCTGTGTCTTCTGCCCTGGTCCAAGTCTCACAGAAGCAGGGGCTCACCTTTCACTCCATGCCCCCAAGGGTTTGCAATTTAGCACAGACTCCCTGAGGGTAACTTGGATGTCAGCAGTCTCCTTCCTCCAATCTCTGAGGAGGAGTCTGGATAAATGAAAAATAGGGCCTGAGGGCCAGCAAGAAGGTTCCAGTGGGTAAAGGTGCTTTCGGCTAAGTCTGATATCCTGGGGACCCACACAGCAAAAAGAGAGAATTGGTTCCTAAGTTTTGTGACTGCCACCTCCGGCCATTGCACCCCTGCCTCCTCACTCACTAAATGGGTATGTGTTTAAAGAATAGGATCTGGGAGAGCATCAGCAATGGCTAGGCTGGGTGGGAATGGGCGTACCAACTGAGGAGAGAGAGGACGGTGAGTGGAGTGTAGGATCAAATGGGCAGCTGGCTCACTTGAGAACATCTGATGTCCTCTCACAGGGTTTGAGATTGTCAGAGCTTTTCCTGTGGAAGGTGCATTCCCAGGTAGGACAGGAGCAGGTATAAAGTTGGGATCACAGTGTGCTCAGTCCTGTGGGCTGGAAATGACATGGATGAAACCCTGGCCTCTGCTCTGGGAATACAGGGTAGTACCCAATGTACCCAGGGTGTTTGGCTGAAGGTGATAACATACACAGTAAATGGTGTTTGGGAGAGATTATTCCAGAAGGGTGTGTAGGAGCCAGGAAAAGCCCGAGTTAGAAAGCACGACCGTTTGGGCCAAAGGTGGGATTTATGGGGCTGGAGAGAAGGGACTGGGAAAAGTAATGAAAAAACTAGAACAAATGCAGCCAAAGTGGAGAATCTGGTGTTTGGTGACAGATCCAATATAGGCCGCTGATAGACGAGAGAACAGTAACCAGGTAACCAACTGGAACCAGGAAGAGGAGCTGTCTCAATAGTAAGGACACTTGCCACCAAGCCTGATGACCCTGGGTTTGATCCCTGGGACTCACGGGGTGAAAACATGGTAATTAAAACATTTTGGGGACAAGGCCCTGGGTTCGGTCCCCAGCTCCAAAAAAAAAAAAAAAAAAAAAAAAAAACAACAAAAAAACCATTTTATTGGGGCTGGGGATTTAGCTCAGTGGTAGAGCGCTTACCTAGGAAGCGCAAGGCCCTGGGTTCGGTCCCCAGCTCCGAAAAAAAGAACTAAAAAAAAAAAACAAAACATTTTATTGTTGTTGTTTTGCGACAGGGTTTCTCTGTGTAGCCCTGGCCATCCTGGAACTCACTCTGTAGACCAGGCTGGCCTCCAACTCAGAGATCCACCTGCCTCTGCTGCCCCAGTGCTGGGATTAAAGGCTTGAGCCACCATACACAACTCAGTAATTTATTTAATTTTTTTCTTGTCCAGAAACTTTTGACAGGTGAGTTTGTTTGTCATTGCCATAAGGTTGAACTGTGGAAATGTGTTCGCTGAAACATTTTGCCTGCGTTAACATTAAAATCCACACAGGTTAAGAGTGCAGACCCTACCAACACCTGATTTTGTCCCGTCTTTCCACCTGCAATCATATACTTAGGTAGCCTTTGACCCCCATGGGGAAAATGTCTAAAACTACTGATAAAGAAGAGGAAAAAAAAAGTATTCGAGAATGAAATGTTTCCCCTCAGAGTGGACTCATTAGCATGCCCTCCGTGTAGACACACTACCTGTCTGTCTTTTGGCACAATTGTTGCACGTTTGACATGAATAGCACACAGGTTGGTGTCTTAAAAAAAAAAAAAAAAAAAAAAAGCCAACCAGATAGGTTTCCCTTGCTTCCTTCACAGCACCAGATTTCAGAGTGCCACACCAGATCTGTAACGATGAGGTTCCTCACCCCTCCAGTAGAGGGCGCACTCTTGGGAGCCGCTTTTGTACCCAGCTGTGTCCTGGGGGCTTTAACACAGGGGAATTTGCAGGCAGTCTTCTCTGTATGAACCATGATAAGGGCACCTCTTCGCTTGTTCCCCTTCTCCTTTGGCAAGTGAGAGGCGGTGCCAATGTTAGCCGTGGAGGCTAGGAACACCCAGTAATTTAATTTTTAAAAATTAAAATTAACCAACTGGGGTAAAGATTTCACTCAGTGGCAAAGTGCCTGCCTAGTACGGTAAGACCCTTGATTTAATCCAAGGGCCCCTAAAACTTAGGGAGTTTGGGGGATTGGGCCTCAGTGGGCAATGGGGATGTGCTTGGGTTAGGTACGTGGCCAGTTAAAGTCAGTTACTTGGGGGCTAGAGAGATGGCTCAGTGGTTAAGAGCCCCGACTGCTCTTCCAGAGGTCCTGAGTTCAATTCCCAGCAACCACATGGTGGCTCACAACCATCTGTAAAGAGATCCGATGCCCTCTTCTGGTGTGTCTGAAGACAGCTACAGTGTACTTATATATATAAAATAAATGAATCTTATTAAAAAAAAGGGGGGGTGGGGATTTAGCTCAGTGGTAGAGCACTTGCCTAGCAAGCACAAGGCCCTGGGTTCGGTCCCCAGCTCCGAAAAAAAAAAAAGAAGAAAAAAAAAAAAAAGTCAGTCACTTGTAGGGCTTGGGAAGGAAATGATCATTAGGGAACCAGAGATGGAGAGGGACGAGTCAGCTCGCTGCCTTCTGCGCGTGTCCAGGTCAGAGTTTCACTGACGCCAGCAAACATGGGACAGACCCGTGGGTTGTAGTTTGGATCTATTGGTTGGGGTGTAAGGGGACCCAGTTGTCTTCACCCGGAGGATTTGGTGAGTGCCGGCTGGGTGACTGCATGTGTGGGACGTGTCTCGTGTGGAAAGGTGGTCCCTAGCCTGGGCCTATGTTGGCCTTCACCTTTGGCTATACAGCCAACAGATGGTGTAACCACATGGCCTGGGGACACTAGGCCCAGGTGAGATACTTCAGCAGCCTAGGGTCCCTCCCCTAAACTTCAGCCTGGAAGGGCCTGGAACCCAGGCCTCTGCTGTCTGCCAAAACCTTTCCCAGCAGAGAACAGGGCCCCTCCCTGCCAGCCGGGCACTCTCCAGGCACATGGTGTCCCTCGGGGTACCTTGAAGACACCCCTGGAGGCTAGAGCACTGAACGGCCCTAGGAACCACCCTACTCTGGCCTTCTGCCATATTGTCAATGGCCCCACCATACCACAAGAGTCAGCAAGCGCGAAGGAGGAATTTTGTGTCTGGGTGGCCAGCTTCTTGGGCCTTTGCTGTGGCTTCAGGTGGGAGGGTGGGGACAACAGAAAAAGTAGACTCTCAGGCTTCAGAGGACCACGCCACCTGCTTCTCCCTCCCTCCCGGGAGGAAATCTTCAGGGCCCCAGTGGTTTTGAAAGGAGGGGGACCGGAAGAGATAAAACACTCTGGGTCAGACGAGGACAGGGCAGAACTCCCTCTTAATTCTTCTAGGATGCTCTTCCTAGGTACCCTTCCCCACCAAACCCCAGAGCAAACCGCTTTCCCTGCAACTAACAGTCACAAGCCACTCTTGCGACCTCCAGAGGCGTCCCAGAGTGGGTGGTGCTTGGAGGGACCACGGAACCTGGAGCGGGCATCTCCGTGGTCCTCCCCATGTGTGGGTGCAATGAGGAGGGTACTTTGGGTCCAGGTGGGCTGAGCCTACTGTGCTCCTGCCTGGAGGGTCCGAAGATGGCTTCTTGGAGGGACGAGGAGGCCTCGTACCCAACCGTGTGGAGGTCTTGCAGCGCCGCGCCCTCCCTCCCCGCGCGGAGCCGGCTGCTGACCGCAGGCTGCAGGAGCGGTTGATCTGGGGAGCGGGCGAGCACACCCACTTACCCAGCTGCTGAGTCAGGCTGTTCTCGCTCGCGCTCGCCCGCCCGCCCGCCCGCCCGCTCTCGCCCGGGACATTGTGTTCCAGCCCCAGCGCGCTGGCAGCCGGCCCAGGCGCTCACACCAGCCTCCTCGCCCTGTTTGTGCTCGCGGCTTGCGCTGTGGCGCAGCCTCCCGTGGCCGCGGAGACTCTGAGAAGGCACCCCAGTAGGGTGGGCCCCAGCATCCCTGAGCACTCACCAGCCTCGGAGCACCTACGCCTCTCCAGGTTCCCTGGCTAGGTGCATCCCCTACCCCGGGGTTTATAGAATATGAAGACAGTTGGGGGCTGGGGCAGGTGTTGAGAGCCCCCACCCTCCCTCCACACAAACGCTTAGTCCTGGTGCTGCAGAAGGACAGTTGGAAGCACACCAGACCCAGACTTGGGAGACCTGGAATGTGGTCACGTGACAACAGAAGCCCGCTTTGAGGGGACCAAATCAAGCATCCTCCCCTTTTCTCACCCCCCACCCTTGATCCGGCACAGACTTCGGGAGCACGGAGACTCCAGGGATTCCCGGAGCCCGCAAGCAAGCCCAGCCTTTTTGGAAAGCTTGGGAAACCCCTGGCAGGATGCTGAGAGGAGGGAGCGCCGAGTGGGAGTGGTAGAGCCAGGGCAGGGCGGCGCAAGAGGACCCCAAAGGCGCTGCCTGTTGTCCAGCCCTAACACTGGCGTGTGACTGAGATCCATCATTTATTTCTCTCAGCTCGATCTGCAAAGACAACACCAAGTGCTGGCTCCTCTCCAAAGAGAGGACTGTGTCGAGCCTGAGCGTCTACACATGGAACGCTCTGGGGTGGTCCCGCTAAGGATGTCATGAAAAGTGAGACATACTTTCTTTTTTAATATCTATTTGATTTTTGATTTGTGCGTGCGTGCGTGTGCGTGTGTGTATGTGCGTGTGTGTATGTGTGTGTGTGTGAGAGAGAGAGAGAAACACACACACACACACACACACACACACACACACACACACACACACACACAAACTGGAGTAGCGGAGTCCAGAAGAGGGCATCAAATCCCCAGGACCTGGGGTTACAGGTAGTGGTCAGTCACCTAGTGTGGGCGCTGGGAATCAAACTCAGGTCCTCTGAGAGAGCAGCAGTCGCTCTTAACCCTTGAGCCAGCCCTCTCTGCAGACTCAGACATAATTTCTAAGGTCCCCATCTTCTCTCTCCTTCCCATACCTTCCCATTTCTGTGCAGTGTCTGTCAGGGTCTCCTCTGTCTCCTTATCCCTCCTGCCCCAGGCAGGAAGCACCAAGTAAACCTGCACCCCCTCTCCTCCCCACACCCAACTTCATTTACAGCTCCCCCCCACCGCACCCCCGAAGCTGGGGCCTGGGACCTGTCCCCTGTTCTAGCTATCTGTTTACTCAGCCAGTTCTAACCAGACTAGAAGGCCCTTGAAGCAGAAACAAAACCGACTTTTTCTTTCTTTCTTTCTTTTTTTTTTTTTTGGTTCTTGTTTTCGGAGCTGGGGACCGAACCCAGGGCCCTGCGCTTCCTAGGCAAGCGCTCTACCACTGAGCTAAATCCCCAACCCCCAAAACCGACTTTTTCTTAAGGCTTCGTTCACACCCCCAACCCCAGCCTAACTGGTCAAAGTTGAAGAGGCAAACAGTGTGTGGTTAAATGGCAACTCAAACCAACAGGTGGCCAGCACCTAAAGTGTGTATCAGTGACTGAGAAACCTCCCGGGAGGTTCTGTGCCCTGGGGTTTTGTGTGTGAGCATGAGTGTGTGTGCCGGGGGTGGAAAGTAGGGGAGGGGTGGAGGTGACTCATTTTAGTTGACATCCGCCCCAAACAGCCTTCATGCTAAATATTTCACATGTATTAATTCTGCTATTTAAGGGGGAGTTCTGAGGGAAAGGTTGGAAAGGGGACAGTACCCAAGCCTCACCCACTCAAGGCCAAGCAAAGCTTTGTGGGGCAGCCTTGAATGTGGGCTCCCCACCTCAGTCCTTGGGCACTGCCTGTTCCCTGGTCCGCCACACCCACATCCTACACCCAAGAGTGCCCAGCTCCGGATAGCTCTGTCCCACCCCCTGAACTGCTGGCTGGCTGCATGACCTTGGACAAGGCACTTCCTCTGTCACCTCCCTTGCAGCTCTCATGCTGTGACTCTCTTGAGTCCCTGTCTGAGGATGCTTGCCACCTCCCCTGTGTTACCTGGGCTGTGGTGGCAGCTCACCCCCATGCCACGCGCACACCCACTGCTCCTCCTCCCAAGCCCACCCTAACCCACCTTCATCCCCCACCCGCCCTTATCTGGAGCTGGGAGAGGAACTATGGTAGGGTTTCCTGTGGCCACCAAAGGGACAGGGGCTTTCTCTGTGGTGCCAGATCTGAGGGAGGAGTTGGGAGAGGAGGAGGTTCCTCCGATGCCTTCCCACTGCTCTGCTGTGCTCCCACCACTTAGGAAGCTTGGTACAGTGTGTTACCCCGGGGCCGGAATGTACCGTGTGTTTCAAATGGCTTCTGTCCAGTTCTACCCTGGCTGTTTCTTATTTATGTTACTTCTGCAGTGGTGTCATCCTGCCGTCCCACACCCGCTCTCATCTGCTTACCTCCCAGCTGAGTCCCCCTGGCTCAGAGAGCCAGTCTTCAGTCCCTTGTCCTCATAGCCTATGGAGTGGGGGGGAGCCCAGGGAGTTTACTTTGGAGGGAGAGGGCAAACTCCAGAAGAATGCAGGATGCCCCCAGTTCATATTTTCTCTGTCTCTGTCTCTCTGTCTCTGTCTCTCTGCCTCTCTGTCTCTGTCTATCTCTGTCTCTCTCTGTCACTGTCTCTCTGTCTCTGTCTGTCTCTCTCTGTCTCTGTCTCTCTGTCTCTCTGTCTCTGTCATCTCTGTCTCTCTCTGTCACTGTCTCTCTGTCTCTGTCTCTGTCTGTCACTGTCTCTCTGTCTCTGTCTGTCTCTGTCTCCATCTGTCTGTGTCTCTGTCTCTCTCTGTCACTGTCTCTCTGTCTCTGTCTCCATCTGTCTGTGTCTCTGTCTCTCTCTGTCACTGTCTCTCTGTCTCTGTCTCTGCCTGTCTCTATCTCTGCCTGTCTCTGTCTCCATCTGTCTGTGTCTCTGTCTCTCTCTGTCACTGTCTCTCTGTCTCTGTCTCCATCTGTCTGTGTCTCTGTCTCTCTCTGTCACTGTCTCTCTGTCTCTGTCTCCATCTGTCTGTGTCTCTGTCTCTCTCTGTCACTGTCTCTCTGTCTCTGTCTCTGCCTGTCTCTATCTCTGCCTGTCTCTGTCTCCATCTGTCTGTGTCTCTGTCTCTCTCTGTCACTGTCTCTCTGTCTCTGTCTCTGTCTCTGTCTGTCACTGTCTCTCTGTCTCTGTCTGTCTCTGTCTCCATCTGTCTGTGTCTCTGTCTCTCTCTGTCACTGTCTCTCTGTCTCTGTCTCCATCTGTCTGTGTCTCTGTCTCTCTCTGTCACTGTCTCTCTGTCTCTGTCTCTGCCTGTCTCTGTCTCTGTCTGTCTCTGTCTCCATCTGTCTGTGTCTCTGTCTCTCTCTGTCAC
Source organism: Rattus norvegicus (assembly GCF_021556685.1). Classification (NCBI taxonomy): domain Eukaryota; kingdom Metazoa; phylum Chordata; class Mammalia; order Rodentia; family Muridae; genus Rattus; species Rattus norvegicus. Next base: position 7,355,496 of record NC_141553.1, on the reverse strand, counting down.
TGTCTCTCTGTCTCTGTCTCCATCTGTCTGTGTCTCTGTGCCCCGCCCCCTTCTCCGCAGCGTCTCTGAGTTGGAGGTCGATTCTCTTTCCTGAACTTGTCTATATTTGTTTCTTGCACTTCATCTCTCACCTGAACCCAGTTAGACAAGAGGGATTGACACTGTTCGAGTCTGACAGATGTCCCTCGCCAACCACAGGGTTACAGGCAGAGGTGGGGGCCTGGGGAAGGCAGAGATCCACCCCAGCCTCTCATTACCAGGACTCGAAGTCCCCAGCAAAGCGGCAAACCGGAACACCATGTTTCATTTATAGACCTGATCTTGCTATATATGCCAGGCTGGCCTTGAGTTTATGACCCTCCTGTCACAGCCTCCCAAGCAGTGGGATTGCCAACACCATTGATGACACTGTCCCAGGGGACAGGCTAAAATCTATTTGCAAGGTCCCTGTGATGCCACTAGTAGATTTGAAGTGTCAGCCCCCCCAACCCTCCCCATCATAATCCCCGGTTTGGGATATTTGGCCTGCCTGTTACAACTTACTCAGAGACAAATGGGCTGATAGGACTGACTTAGCCCAAGCTAGCCTTAAATTCTCTGTGTAGCTGAGGATGACCATGAACACTTGATTCACCTGCCTCAGTGTTCTGAGTGCTGGGTAACGGGGATTATGCCACCTTGCCCAGCTCACACTAGCCACAGCAGGGCTTTGGAAATAATCTAGGCAATAGCCCAGGCTGCCCCATAGGCTTATCCAAACTCAGCATGAGCCTGAGTCTCCTCTGAAGAGGACCAGCAGCCACCCTGCTGCTTGGGAAAGCTGGAGTGTTAGTTCACTCAAGGTCAAGGTGCCTTGCTTCCTGTCACGAGGGTTCTTCAGAGCAGGGAGATGAAGAAACTTCGAGGATGTCCTATATCCGGTGATGTGCAGCCTTTCACAGAGCCCTATCACCCCAGGAGAGGAGGAGAGGGTCACAGCGCCACAGTGCCTGCCCACGCTGCTCTCTGCTACCAAAGTGGATGGAGTAGAGACCAAACAGCAGGCATGTGTGGCTGCTCTGTGCTGGTTTCTGGCTTCCTGTCCTCAGTGGCTCTCTGGGGGACACTGTGTTCTGGGCAGCCTTTTCTTCCTCTAAGTTCATTCTTCCTCTTTTTCCCATCCTTGCTCACCCAGAGTTCTGTTTCAACAGTGCTAGCTGTTTGTAGTTACTTTGTAAAACATCACATTTTCTTCGTTCATTCATTCTTGTGTGTGTGTGTGTGTGTGTGTGTGTGTGTGTGTGAACATATGCACCAAGTGCACGTTGGCAGTCAGAGGCAATCGGTTCTCTCCGTCCACCATGTGGGTCCTGGGATTGAACTCAGGTCATAAGGCTAGCCCATTTCCCCAGAACTAACTTTATCCCTCCCAGGTTCCCCCAGTACCCCTAGGCAAGTGTCAGGCTTATGAATTCAAAGGGCACTTATCCAGCACCTAACATATGTCTTGGGACCCAGACTGAAAAAGCTGTCTTTATTAAGCACCTATTGTGTACAAACAGCCTTGTGCCTTGCCCGGAGCAGTGGTTCTCAACCTTCCTAACGCAGTGACCTTCTAGTACAGTTCTTCAGGTTCTGGTGAACCCCCCCCCCCCGAAAATTATTTTTTGTTGCTATTTCATAACTGATTTTTCTACTGCTATGAATCATAATGCAAATATCTGATAGGCAGGATATCTGATATGTGACCTCTATGAAAGTGTCCTTTGACTTCCAAGTGGGTCTTGCCTCTCAGGTTGACAATCACTTCCCTAGAGGCATAGATGCTGCCTGTTCATTCTTCCTCAAGACCTCTGGATAGTGGGCAAAGGCAGAAAACCACATCCTAAGGCCTTGGGAACTTGGGGACCTGGGTGTGGCCAGAGCAGAAGGTTCTGGCTGGGCTCCTTTGGAGAAAGTTAATTTTCCTCAGGTCTGAAGACAGCTGGCTAGGCGTGGCACAGTGCAGGCTGTTCCAGGTACAAGGGACACTGGGCGTGAGGCAGTCCTGTGCTCTCCGGCAGGCACCAGGCACTGTTTGGTCTGGCTGGACACAGAGTGCAGGTTGAGAAGGCCAGGGGGGATGAGGCCAGAGGCAGGCAGGCCCAGACGGTCCAGTACCTTGTGTTCCAGCAAAGGGCTGACCTTTATCCTGGAGCAGCCGGAAGCTCAGACAGCCTCCCGGGCTCCCTGTACCCAGGGAGCTTCAAGCTGGGTGAGGGCCAGGCTCAGAGTGTTCTGCAGGCCTCTATTAAGGAACATTTACTGCCCTTTGGCTCGGGGAGGCCTGTGGGAGAATCAGTCACTTAAATCTAATGTCCTCGACAAGCCTGGCTGTTCATTCATTCGAGAGAGCTCAGAGGCCATCCATCTGATGCTTAGCAAACTCCTGGTGCTGCCCCAGGCTGGCTCAGCTCTCAAGAAACTTACATCCTGGGTGGTTAGGGCCATAAACAAGCAGGCAAATGAAACTAATTAGGGATAATGTGGGATCAGAAGTGCACAGGAGAAATGGACAGGGAGATAGCTGAGAGTCACGGTGTGCCGGCCCAGCAGGGAAACCAGCAATCCCCTGGGTATCTGGAGGGCCAGCTCCCCCCACAAAAGAAGTAGCACCTTCCTTCAAGGTGCTTCCCCCAAGGCTCGAAGGAGCTTTGCATTCCCATAGCAAGAAATGAAGCATATCACGTAATGGAAAGATTAGGGGACCCATTTTGTAGGGATGAAAACTGAGGCTCAGAGTGGCTGAAGAACTCTGGCCAAGAATCACAGTTGGAGGTTGGGTGTGAGGACACCACACCCTCATGCTAGCACTCAGGAGACAGAAGCAAGGTCTCTGTGAGGGCAAGGTTAACCTGGTCTCTGTAGTGTGTATCTGGACAGCTAGGGGTACACAGTGAAACCCCATCTCAAAATCCATCCATCGTTCATAACTTGTGACTATAAACTCGCTTATTTTTTTTCCTACCAAGTATCAGGAGCAACACTCCACTGTCCCGAATTAGCTGAGGAGGTCCAGCCTCTGACACTTTGTCTCATTGTGCCCTGAACACACAGTCCCTGACACCCCCAGGCTCTGTCTCACGGGTCACAATCTTAAACCTGCTTCCTCATCTGACAGTTAAGGGAATAAGGGTCATCCAGGCCTTGCCCTGGGGTGTGGGATAGGGTTTAGGAGAGATCACTTCACATAGGAGTGCTGGGAAAATGGAAACTTTGTCACTTTTGGGATGAGGAGGTCAAAGGCAGACCAATCCCAAAGACCTGAAAACCCAAAGATACAAGAGACCGGGATCAGATTATTTTTCTCTCTCTCTTTTTTATTTTATTTATTTTTATTTTTATTTATTTATTTAGAGACGGGATCAGATTAAAGCCTCACCTTCGCACCTCTCCTTTTCCTTCCTTGTTCCTCACCTTTCCCTCCCCTCTTCTTTTTCCTCCCCTCTCCCCTCCTCCCATCCTCCTCCTCTCGGGTCTTCTCCCCGCACCTTCTTTCCTTCCCCCTCCTTTCTCCTCCCTCTCCCCTCCTCTCCATTTCTTCCTTCCCCTTTTTTCCTCTCCCCTCCGGTCTCCACTCCTTCCCTCCCCCCCTTCCCTCCACTTCCCCACCCCTCCATCTCTCCCCATCCTCCTCCCCTCCCGGCCGCTCTCCTCTTTCACCCTCCCCCTCCCCCGCTCCCCTCCGCCCCTGTCTGCTCAGTTGGGATCCCACACTGACACATCTTGTACTTCCCGTTTCCAGGGAAATTCCTTGCCCACTCGACCACACCCGCCCTTGAGGACCTGCCCATCTCTTTGGGTAGAGCAGAAGCCAGACAGGGTCCTGGATGGTGAGGTGAACACCCCCTGCTGGGTATGCACCAAGAGCCTTCGAGGGGCAGGGGGAGAGCGCCCCCAACTCCCGGAGCCTGGTTTGGGCTGCAGGGTCCAAGTGCTTCAGGGAAGAGGTGGGGACCTCGTGGAACATGTGACTCTGGCTATTCCAGCTGCAGTTAGTAGGGCAGAGACCCCTCCCCACCGGTGCCCTGACTTCTGCTTCCTGCCCTCGCTGCTGGGAGGCCCAATCACCACAGCACCCGGGCACACAGACACTAGGGCCCCTCCCAGGCACCCGGAGAGAACCAGCTGCAACTGGGGGACACCTGGCCCTGCCGGGGTCACAGAGGCTCAGCAGGCCCTCCACCCCTTCCCTCGCCCCCAGGCCTCAAGCAAAACACCACTCTGTCCTTTCCTGCTGGGGGGGTGGCGGGGGCTCAGAGGCGCAGGGTTATTTTTAGCAGGGATTGGAGAAGGGCACTTTTCTCCTTGACTTTCTCTGGGCGCCACCCCTTTAACCCCCCAGCCCGAGACTAGCCCAAGGAGGCCGGCTGGGAAACCCCCTCCTAGGGAGAGGAAACCGGTGCACTCTGCTTTGCAGTTAATTCTCAGGACCAGGAGTGGCGGGCGTGGGGGCTGCACGGGTGGGGAAGTTCCACCTCATTCCTGGTCTCTGTGTCTCATAAATTTGGGGAGCAAAGGGGATATAGTGTGTAGAGTCGGGGTCCTTAGCTTTGAGAACTGGAGGCCCAAGGAACCCTTGGTTATTGTCAGGGGACATCTGGGAGTTTCCACAGAGGCTAATTTTATGGTAGGTGTTCTTTTCTGTTTGCTTTTTGATATAGGGTCTCGCTAGCCCTGGCTGGCCTGAAAGCAGCTGTGCAGCTCAGACTAGCCTTGAAATTATAGTGCTTTGCTTGCCCCCGACTCTTAAGTGATAAGATCAAAGGTGTGAGCCACCATGCCCAGCCCTTTACAGAGATTTTTTAAAATTACATTTTGCTGGGGCTGGCTCAGTGGCCTGAGTCGGTCTCTGGAACCTACATGGTGGCATGGGAGAACTGAATCCAAAGGTTCTCCTCAGATTTGTATATCAGATGCAGAGACACACAAAAGCACATACACATGCTCACACAGGACTCTCTCTCTCTCTCTCTCTCACACACATACACACACACACACACACACACACACCCATGAACACACAGCACACATAAGTACGCTCACACACATTCAAACCCCATGCACACCATACAAACACACACCATACAGGACTCACACACTCATGCACACACTCACATACCACCCACACACACCACATACACTCACGCATGTACTCACAAACACATGCCACACACTCACACATGCCACGCATACATACATACATACATACACACTCACTCACACATGCCACACATACATACATACATACATACATACATACACTCACGCACACTCATGCACCCACCCTAACACACCCAAGTAAGTAAATTATAACTGAGACCGAGAAGATGCTTGGCAGGTCTGTGCGCTTACTCTGAAAGCAAGAGAACCCGAGTTCAAATCCCTAGAGCCCAGTGAAAGCCCAGGAAGCTCAGATCACTGTGTGAGCGGAGGATCGGGGCGGACCTCAGGACATTACTGGCCAGCCAGCCTAGCCCAACCTGAGGTCACCGTGTTCAGAGAGAGATCCTGTCTCAAACAGGAAAGTTTCGAATTGATAAGCAGAGGCATCTGGTACAGTCTGTACCCTCATGTGGGTGCACATGCACACGTATGCACAGCACACACACACACACACACACACACACACACACACACGCCACGAAAAGAGGGCTGAAGGGATGGCTCAGTAGCTCGCAGTCTGTATCTCCTTTCCGTAGGACTTAAGTGTGGTTGCCAGTACCCAGGCCCGAAGCCCAGAGAACTCAGGCTTTCCCGTCCTTGGTGGGAACCCACGTGCATGACAGACATACGCACACAAGCGCACAAATAAAAACGTCATTTTTGGCTGGACAGGGGTGGCACACGCCTTTAATCCTAGCACCCAGGCTGATCTCTGTGATGTTGAGGCCAGCCTGATCTACAAACTCAATCCAGGACTTGCAAGGCTGTTACACAAAGAAATCCTGTCTCAAAAAAAAAAAAAAAAAAAAAAAAAAAACAGGGGTTGGGGATTTAGCTCAGTGGTAGAGCGCTTGCCTAGAAAGCGCAAGGCCCTGGGTTCGGTCCCCAGCTCCGAAAGAAAAAAAAAAAAAAAAAAACAGAACAAAACAAACAAATTTTAAAAATTGTTAATTTTTTCCATTATATATATATTTATTTATTTTATTTATTTTTTTTTTTTGAGGTAAGATCTTTCTATGTAACAGCCTTGCTTGTAATGGATCTCCATCTGTAGACCAGGCTGACCTTGAACTCACAGAGACCCACCTGACTCTGCCTCACGGTCACCCAGTGATTTTTCCTTTTTTTTTTTTTTCTTCTTTTCTTTTTTTTGGAGCTGGGGACCGAACCCAGGACCTTGCGCTTGCTAGGCAAGCACTCTACCACTGAGCTAAATCCCCAACCCTCCTTTTTAAAAATAAATCAGGGTTGGAGAGGCGGTTCAGCAGTTAAGAGCACTGACTGCTCTTCCGGAGGTCCTGAGTTCAGTTCCCAGCAACCACATGGTGGCTCACGCCTGTCTGCACCTCCAAGATTTGACACCCTCACGCTCAGACATACATGCAGGCAAAACACCAGTGCACATGAAATAAAAAATAAACAAATAAATCCTTAAAAAAAAATAAATCGCTGGGCATTTGGCTCAGCGGTAGAGCGCTTGCCTAGGAAGCGCAAGGCCCTGGGTTCGGTCCCCAGCTCCGGAAAAAAGAACCAAAAAAAAAAAAAAAATACTCACACATCGTTCAAAAAAAATAAATCGAGCTGCTATTACTGGAGAGGAGAGTAGACAGCAAGATTAGTAGTGGTGGCTGTGGTCGATTTTTTTTTTTTCCTTTTCTATTTTTTCGGAGCTGGAGATCGAACCCAGGGCCTTGCGATTGCTAGGCAAGCGCTCTACCACTGAGCTAAATCCCCAACCCCCGTCGTCGATTTTTTTAAAGACCGTTTTCTCCGTGTAGTCCTGGCTGGCCTTGAACTCGTGCATTCTGCCCCCTCAGTGATGCACTACCCTGCCAGGCCAAAATTGACTTTTGAATTTCTGATCTTGCAGCCTCCGTTTACCTCAGAGCTAGGATTACAGGCACGGGCCACCATGGCCAGTTTATAAAGTGCTGGGGATAGAGCCCAAATATTCATGCATTCGAGGCAAGTCCTCTATCCGGTTAGCCATACCTCCAGCCTGTGGACAGGAACAGGTAGACTTGAACAAGGAGGTGGGAGTCATCCTTGAAACTAGAACAAGTGGCCTTGAGTGAAGGGGGCGGGGTGAGGAAGAGGGTCAGCATGACTCCTCTGCCATAGTGATGTGTGTCCCTAGTGAGACGGGCAGCCCCTCCTCCAGCCCCTCACCAAGCTTAGCAGGGGGTTTTTAGCAAGGCCAAGACTTTGAGAAACAACACTCTCAAGGCCATCCTGCCAGGGACAGGCAGAAGTGGGGCTTTTGTGGTTAGCCGATTTCTTTTCCTCTTCCCTTTCAAGGTCGTTAAGATTCTGGGCCTCCCCCATCCCTGTGTCTGGCCTGGAGAGGAGAGAGCAGAGCTTACTGGAGAGGCGCCAGAGGGTCCAGAGGGTCCTGGATGCTCCCTGCCCTTTCTTTCTCTAAGACACCTATCTGAGGCTGCCCGTCTTGTGCCACGACTCCCGCTGCGGGGGACCAGAGGATGACTGAGATACAATCCACTGGCTGTGACCTCAGAGTTGGCATTCTCAGGTGAGAATAGGGCTTGATCTTGTCGCCAGACGAGGCCCCAGAGAATAAACAGTGAACTGCTGGCAAAGGGAGGCAGGGGAGGGAGACTCCCTTAAACTCTCAGGCACACCCAGCAATGCTTCTCTGGCTTTTGTCTCCTGCGAGCCCCATGGAACAGAAGAGAGAGAGAGAGAGAGAGCACTGACCTGGAGTCAGGAGCCCTCACTTCCGGTTCTAGGGCTCTCAATCGCTTCCTCTCTCCAGGGCCGCTCTCTCCCTCGAACAAGAGGGAAGCAGTCTTGGAAGGACCTCGACTCCTGTCAGATTTCCTTCTCCCTGCCCTAGCTCCTTTGCCTGAGTCATGGCTGCCCCATGGAATGCTGGGATTTCACACCTTCCCACCCGAGCAGCAAGTAGCAGGCCAACTAGGTCTGAGCGCCAGCCTGGGATCCTGGAGCTCTCTGGGCAAAGCTGAGTGCTTTGGGAAGGGCCCCAAGAAGAAGACAGTCGAAGGGGTGCTGTGTGCTTAGTCACACACACCCAGGAAGACAGTATCTATCAATAAACACAGGAGTTGGGTGTAGTGACACACACCTGTCATTCCGGGTTGTAGGAAGAGGGTTTTCCAGGTCAACCTTGGCTACACAGCAAGGTTGAGGCCAGCCTGAGCTACTTGAAACCCCTGTTGGTCATGGACTAAAAACAAGTGCTGGGCAGATGGCTCAGTGGGTAGGATCCCTAGAACCCACTTTAAAAGTCAGGCGTGGTGGTGCTGTGTGTCTGTTATACCAATACTGGGGAAAGAGTGGTGGTGGTGGTGGGGATCCTGGAAGGTCATTGCCTGGTCAGCCTCGTTCAATCGGTTTGCTTTTGGTTTAGTGAGAGACTCTGTCTCAAAAATAAAAGTGGGGAATGATTGTCACTTGATGTCCATCTCTGGCCTGTAGATACACACACACACACACACACACACACACACACACACACACATCAAATGCATGCATACACATACATGACCACATGGGCACGCATGTACATGGGGTTTCACTCCTCACACACTTTCTGCTGATCCACGGCACAGCTCTCCACCTGGGCTCTTACCTGTGTCATGAAGGGATCTCCTTAACCCGCCAGCCCAGAGCCCTGCTTGCCCATGGCTGCCTCTGGGTTCAAATCCACCCACTATCATTTTTGACGTTCTTCCTCCTGGCGCCTGGTGCAAAGTAGAAGAAAGATTCCGAGTTGGGGTTCACCTTGGGGCACCCCTGCTTGAGTGGCTGGCAGGAATGAGGCTAAGAGGGGGAAGGGCAGGTGAACAGCTGGGCGAAGACTGTCCCTTCAACACACAGAAGTCTCCCAGGCACTGTGGTTTGTGGGACCAGTATGAGGACACTGGTTTCTCTTAGTTTTTTTCTTATTAGTTTTTGTTTTCGTTATCTTTTGCCTGAGTGTGTCTATGTGTGCCACACGCATGTTCTGGCGCCCGAGAAGGGGAGGAGAGGGTGTTGAATGCCCTCGAACTTGAGTTGTGAGGTGGTCGTGAACCATCATGTATGTGCTCGGAACTGAACCTGGATTCTTTTGGAAGAGCAGCCAGTACAGTGAACTGCCCAACCGTCTCTCCAGTCCCCTCGGTCTCATTTCTTTTTTTTTTTTTTTTTTTTCCAGAGCTGGGGACCGAACCCAGGGTCTTGTGCTTGCTAGGCAAGTGCTCTACCACTGAGCTATCGGTCTCATTTCTTAACTGTCCTACCCCACTTGGTTCCATACCGGTTGGCTTTGTTGCTGTGAGACAGGTCTTCATGTAGCTCAGCCTGGCTTCAAGTTAGCGGTGTAGCCAGGATGACCTTGACTTCTGACCCGCTTACCTCTACCCCCACCTCCCAACCCCCGAGCGCTGGAATTACAGAATTTTGTAGCTTCCCTGTTGAAAGACAATTTTTCTCTGCTTTGCTGGAGGCCTGCGCATTCAAGGCTGGGTTAGCACTTCTTTGCCTGAAGTTACGACCTTTCTTTTTTTTTTTTTTTTAAAATTTTATTTTATTGTATATGAGTACACTGTAGCTGCCTTCAGACACACCAGAAGAGGGCATCAGATCTCATTACAGATGGTTATGAGCCACCATGTGGTTGCTGGGATTTGAACTCAGGACCTCAGGAAGAGTAGTCGGTGCTCTTAACCACTGAGCCATCTCTCCAGCCCGAAGTTACGACCTTTCAAAAACAAATTAATTAATTTAGTTCTGCGTGGGTGTGGGCAGGCAGGTACCACAGCATGGCGTGCTCAGGAAGATAAGAGGATGGTAGAACTGGGTGTGGCTGGGGGTGCGGCTCAGCTGGGCATCTCTGTCTCTGCTTCTTTGACTCCCGAACTTAGAGGGACAACTTGTGTTCCGTCTTTTTTTTTTTTTTTTTTCCGGAGCTGGGGATCGAACCCAGGGCCTTGCGCTTGCTAGGCACGCGCTCTACCACTGAGCTAAATCCCCAGCCCCGTGTTGCATCTTTGAATCAACAGACATTTATGCTTGGAGACCGTAACCTGCTTCTCTCCAAGTCTGTGGTTTACCGGTTGTCACAGGTCAGTGCCGTGGCCTGCCATTCGGGTTGTGTTCCTTAAACACACTAAAAAAACCTTCCTTACACGTAAGTGTTTGTGTGCGAGGGTGGGTACACGTGTGCCACCACATGCCACCGTGTGCAAGTGTAGGTCAAAGGGCAACGTATGGGTGAAGGTTCTCTCCTTCCCCCTTGGAGGTCTTGGAGACTGAACTCAGACCACCATGCTGGCCAACAATCTCCTTTCCCTGCTGAGCTATCCTGCTGGCCGCTAGTCCCTGAAACTCCTTACCCTCCTGCCTCCACTTCCTGTGTGCTGGGATTCCCTCAGGCCTGGACTCTTGCAGGAGGGGCCCCAGGCTTGAGGGAGGCTTAGAGAGGATCCGGTCCTGTTATGAAACATGGTGCCCCACTGCTTCACCTGGATGCTCTCTCAGACTCCTCCTGGCATTAACCCCAAGCCCAGAGTGTGTGCCTGGGGGACGGAGATGGTGGCAGATAGTGACAGACATGTCGTTACCCTTCTATATAACCCCAGTTGAGGCAGGAAAGCTGATGGTCCCAGGCCAGACTGTGCCACACAGAGACCCTGCCTTAAAGCAAAAAAAAAAAAAAAAAAAAAAAAAAAAAAACAGAAACAGTAGTGGGTGATGCTGGGCGGGTGGCTCAGTGGGTAGAGAACTTGCTTTGAAAATTTGAGGGGGGTGGGAGTCAAAACCCTTGTAAACTCTAGGCCTGTGAGGCCCAGCTGTAATCCCAGTCCTGGGGAGTCAGAGACAGGCTTTGCCTCATCATGCAAGGTGAGGAGCAATTGAGGAAGACACAGATTGTCAACCTCTGGCCCTCCACAGGCCCCTGACACACACTGAGGTGCACCGAACGCACGCGCATACACACAAATATACACACATGTATACACATGCATGCACACACACTTAGGCACACACATACACATACACACACATGCACACATGCATGCAGGCACACATGAACACACACGCATGCATGCACACAGGAAAACACACACACACACACACACACACACACACACACACACACACAGGATACATACAAGTACACATTTTTAAAAAAAGCCAAGGGCTGGTGACAGAGGTAAAACAGCTGGCCAACATTCAAGGAGCCTCCTGTTCCATCCCCAGTGTCACAAAAGCAAGGACACCAACACAGAGCTCACTCTCAATGATTCTCCCCTCCCCCCTCCAAGTCAGTGCTCCAATAGGATGGCCCATCCGTTAACCCCTCCTCCACCGCAGGAGCCACCCCCTCCCCCCCCACACACACTGAGGTAGCTTTAAGCACCTCCAGTTGACCGATAATAATTAAATGGGTACACTTATTCAGATTTAGTGGAATGAAAAAGTACAGTTCATTTTTATTTATGTCAGATTTCTGTCCCTCCCCCCCCTTTTTTTCTCTGAGACAGGGTTTTTCTGTGTAGCCCTGACTATTCCAGAACTCACTCTGTAGACCAGGCTGGCATCGAACTCACAGAGATCTGCTTACCTCTGCCTCCTGAGTACCAGGATCAAACGTGGGCCGCTGCCAGCCTGCCAGCAAAACTATTTTATTGACCAAAGCATATTTAAAAGAAAGAAAGTTCGAGAGTAAAATGATATGCATATTTGTATATGTATATAGGTACACATATACAAGATACATATAAAGATGTATATGTATCTTACATAAGTATCTATCTGTATCTATGTATCTATGTATCTAGTGACAGAGTCCTGTGTAGCACAGGCTGGCATTGAACTTGGCATATAGCCAAGGGTAACCCAAGAGCCAGATGACAGGCAAGTGTCACCGCACCTGGCTTTTCCTGGTTTTCGAATGGAATTCATAATGAATCTCAAGGCTATGTTTCTTCTAGTTGGTCAAGAGAGATGTCCTTGTTGCTAGGGCTTACAGGTGGGGTATTTGCCTGTCATTGCAACACTTGGCAGGTGAGCTCAGCCAGTGCCACACGGCACAAGATCCTATCTCAAAAACAAACTGAAAGCAGGAAGAAAAAGCGACCTCCTAATGACCCACTCCCCAGTGATAAGTGGCAGCTACTCCTGGCTGGTCTCTGTGGTTACAGCCCCAGGGAGACAGACCCACAGAGGCGTGGCCTTTGGCACAACACATCTCAGGGCCTGGGCCAGGGACAGTCATGTCCTCCAGGGCTGTCTGTGAGGGCTGCTGGCGTGGGTGAGGGCTTGGCTGACTCTTGGGAGATGTGGATGATTAAGGAAATCGAGAAGGGCAGGGAAGCCCCACACATGTTTGGACCTACAGGCGTTTGGTAGTAGGAAAAGCAGCGAGTGAAGGCAGGGGAGAGAAGATGTGAGAGCCAGGAAGCCAGGGAGACCGGAGGACTGGAGGACTGGAAAGCTGGGGGACTGGAAGACTGAGAGGCTGGGAGATTGGGGAACTGGGAGGCTGGGGTCTAGGAGGCTGGGGGACTGGGAGGCTGGGCGACTGGAAGGCTGGGCGACTGGAGGACTGGAAGGCTGGGGGACTGGGAGGCTGGGAGGCTGGGAGGCTGGGGGACTGGAGGACTGGGAAGTTGGGAGGCTGGGAGGCTGGGGGTTAGGGAGGCTAGGAGGTGGGAACTTAGGGTACAGAGGGGCAGGAAGGTTGGTGGCCAGGGATGCTGGGAGGCAAATCTAGCACCCGGGAAGCAGCAGGGGCTGAAAGGAACTTCTCTTCTATCTTAAGGAATATGTAGATGGGTTGTTTTGTTTGTTGGAGTTTTGGTTTTTGAATGATTTCTTTATTGTATGGGTGTTTGTATGTATGTATGTATGTATGTATGTATGTATGTATGTACAGGTGATATGTATGTATGTGCACCACATGCATACAGTGTCTTAGGAGTCCTATGAAAGTGTTGGATCCCTCAGAACTGTAGTTAGAGATGACTGAGAGACGCCATGTGAGGGCTGGGAACCAAACCCAGGTCCTGTGCAGGAGCAGTCAGTGCTCTGAGCCATCTCTCCCGTCCTGACCATATATGGTTTTAAGCACATGACTGGTTTTCTTTACATATTTGTTCTAGGCTACCCTGTATCTGAATTTAAACCTGGAACAAGCTTGAGTGGGAGCCCACCAGGCCGGAGACTTTTCCTGCATGCATGCATGATACACTGTAGCCTGTGAGCTTCACCCCTCCCCCACCCCCCAGGCCTGCCGGCTTACAGCATCAGCGGTGGTCCAGCCACCCACTGGTTAGGCAGCTCATTTAACTGCCTTGTGCCTCAGTTTCCCTTCCTGTCACAGGGGATAGCATCTACCTATTGAGACCATTGTTGAAGATGGTATTCTGTCTGTCTGTCTGTTTGTTTGTTTCAAGACAGGTTCTCATTGTATAGGTTTGGTTGGTCTGGAATTCTTTATGTAGACCAGGCCGGCCTGAACTCTCTGTGTAGACCAAGCTAGGCTGGAACTCACACAGATCTATGTTCCTCTGTCTCCCAAGGGCTGCGATTAAGAGTGCACACTATCGGCGCTGGGGATTTAGCTCAGTGGTAGAGCGCTTGCCTAGGAAGCGCAAGGCCCTGGGTTTGGTCCCCAGCTCCGGAAAAAAGAAAAGAAAAAAAAAAAAAAAAAAAGAAAAAGAGTGCACACTATCACACCTGGCTCGGTTCTCTCTTTTTTATTTTTTTCTGGCTTAAGAAATACATGTGAGTTGCTCCGTGACTTCGAGGACAGTAACTAGGTAGACAGTGACAGAAGTCTCTGTAAGCCCAGCTGGGGTGGGATATCAGCTGGACCTGTTGCAGGGAAGGGACAGGGCTCAGAGCCACCGATGAAGCTAAGGTGGAAAGACGGCTTGAGCTCAGGAGTGTGGGGTCAGCCTAGGTAACCGTGTACAGGGGTGTAACTTGTCAGTATAGCACTATCTGGCTCTGAGCCTAATTCTCAGCACTACAAAGAAACAAAGCAAAACAGAGCCTCCCCAGTGTCAGGTTCAACCAGCTGCCTCCTAGGGAACTGCCCACAAGAGCATGGCTGTTCTCCTTCAGGGACAAGTTTCACACAGCCCCCGCCGTGACTCCACCCTCCCCCCCTCTTATCTTGCCCTTTGATTTTACTTTTACGTGGTTACTTAGATGTGCGTGTGTGTTTATGTGTGTGTGGTCAGAGGACAACACACAGGAGTCGGTTCTTTCCTTCTACCATGTGGGTCCCAGGGATTAGTTTCAGGTCATCAGGCATAGTGACGAAAACCTTTACCTGCTGAGCCACCTTACTGTTCCTTCATCTTCCCTTTGTATTGGTTATTTGGTTTCATTTCTCATTACCACGACCAAGGGCCTGACAGAGAAGCAACTTAAGGGAGAAGGGGTTGAGTATGGCTTACAGTTCAAAGAGATACAGTCTATCACGAGAGGGAAGTCCTATCAGCAGGGCCCAGAAGGGGTTTACTGTAGCTTACAGTTCAAAGAGATACAGTCTATCACTAGAGGGAAGTCCTATCAGCAGGGCTCAGAAGGGGTTTACTGTAGCTTACAGTTCAAAGAGATACAGTCTATCACTAGAGGGAAGTCAGATCAGCAGGGCCCAGAAGGGGTTTACTGTAGCTTACAGTTCAAAGAGATACAGTCTATCACTAGAGGGAAGTCAGATCAGCTGGACCCGGACTCCTGTCCCTTCAACCCCCATATACCCAGGCGGCTACTCACATTGTATCTACAGCCACCAAGCCCAAGTGGAAGAAAGTTGAACAGGGCTTAAGAAACCCTGGGTCAAGTTCAATTCCCAGCAACCACATGGTGGCTCACAACCATCTGTAATGAGATCTGATGCCCTCTTCTGGTGTGTCTGAAGACAGCTACAGTGTGTTCATATACATAAAATAAATAAATAAATCTTTAAAAAAAAAAAAGAAACCCTGGGTCCTGCCCTCAGTGGCCTAATTTCTCCACTGAGGCTCTGACACTGAATGGTTCTTCGACTTTCCAAATTAGCTCCAGTGTTTGGGAACCAAGGGTTCAAATAGGGGAGCCTATGGGGGACATTTTAAGTTCAACCACAGCATTCACCCTCCCAATGTTTTTTTTTTTCCACTAACACAAAAAGTCGAGCCTCGTAGCAGGAGAGATGCTCAGTGTAGATGAACCCCACAGGTGGTTCAGTGGACTGCGCTTGAAGAGGACCAGAGTTTGGTTCCAAAACCCGTGTATTGTGGTTAGAAGCACCTGACATCCCCTCTCCAGGGGATCTTACATTCTCTTCAGACGCAAAACTCACCTGCTCATATGCATAGTAAAAAATAAAATAAATCTTTTTTTTTTTTCCGGAGCTGGGGACCGAACCCAGGGTCTTGTGCTTGCTAGGCAAGCGCTCTAACCACTGAACTAAATCCCCAACCCCAAAATAAATCTTAATTAATAAAACAAAGGCCATGCTCAGATCCCAGGAAAAGGGAGAGAAGGGGGGTCCAGGATGTCAGTTGCAGGCAGAAGTTAGATAACTATGGGGACTGGCCTGATGCCATTTGGGGAAGGGGTTAAATGAAAAAACCAAACAAAACCAAGTGAACTGGTAAAAAAAAGAAAAAAAAAGAATTTATAAGCAGATACAGAGAGGGGGCTGGAGAGGAGGCTCGTTGACTGGGAACACTGGCTGCTCTTGCATGGCGGCCCACAGCTGTCTTAGACCAGTTCCAAGGGGTGTGATGCACACGGTACACAGTCATCCGTGTAGATAACACACCAATACCTATAAAGTGACGACACAAAGAGAAGCCAGAAGGCAATGGACCAGACGTAGAATTAAGCATACATTGCATGCTTTAGGCCAGGTTCACAGAGGCATAATTCCGTATAATACCATGCACCATCTACGCGTACAGGTGGTTTGGTTGGTTTGTTTGCTCTTTGTTCTGAGACAGGGACTCCCTACATAGGTTGAGCTTTTCTGGTACTCACTCTATAGACCAGGCGGGCCTCAACCTCACAGAGATTTCCTGGCTCTGCCTCCAAGTGCTGGGATTAATGGCGTGTGCCGCCATTGCCCGGTTTCTGTACAGTTTGAATGGGTTTGGTGTTTTCAGTGATGGAGCTCAATCCCAGGGCCTCACACCTTGAGCAAGGTCACATTGAGCTACAGCCCCAGACCAGTTTGATGAGGGATTTTGTTCGTTGTTGTGCCTTTAAATTTATTTATTTTGCGGGTATGAATATTTTGCCTGTATGCATGTATGTGTACCACGCATGTCTTGTGTCCATGGAGGTCAGAAGAAGGCCTTGGATACCCTAGAACTGCACTACTGAGGGTGTGGGTCACTGTAGACGCTGGGCCAATGCTCTTTTTTTTTTTTTTTTTTTTGGTTCTCTTTTTTCGGAGCTGGGGACCGAACCCAGGGCCTTGCGCTTCCTAGGTAAGCGCTCTACCACTGAGCTAAATCCCCAGCCCCTGGGCCAATGCTCTTAATTGCCAAGTCGTCTCCCCATCTCCAGGTGGATGCCTTCAGACAAATGTGTTTGTCTACTGAACATTGCTCTGACTCCCTATAGATCAGGGCCTTCCTTCTAAAAATTTCTTTGATTTTTTTTTTTTTTCTCCAACAGTTTAGGCTTGGTCCGAGCCACCCCAATCCCTTTTCTGTCACTGTGGGTTAGCTCTGTATTTAAAATAAATATTTATCGTTGTTGTATTGTGTGTGTGAGACCTGTGGGTGTGTGTGAGTGTGCGAGGCCTGTGTGTGTGTGTGTGTGTGTGTGTGTGAGGCGTGTGTGTGTGTGTGTGTGAGGCGTGTGTGTGTGTGAGGCGTGTGTGTGTGTGTGTGTGTGTGTGTATGAGGCCTGTGTTTGTGCAGCCACATATGCCACAGATCCACGAGTGGAGGGGTCAGTAAAATCAAGGTTTTCCTTCTGCCTTATACATCATTGGATACCTAGGGCTCTGTTCAGCCATCTCACTGCCTCTGGAGTTATATTTCTAAAAAATTTAGATAAAAGGAATACCCATGGCCTGGAGAGAGGCTCGGGGGTGGGGTGGGGTGGCGGCTCAGTGGTCTTCCAGAGGTCCTGAGTCCAAATCCTAGCAACCACATGGTGGCTCACAGCCATCTGTAATGGGATCTGATGGCCTCTTCTGGTGTGTCTGAAGACAGCGACAGTGTACTTATAATAGAATAAATAAATGCATCTCTTTTTTTTTAAAAAGGTGTTTTCTCTCTGCACGTGTCTGTCTCTCTGTCTCTGTCTGCATGTCTCTGTGCATTTGTGTGCAGTCACACAGAATGAACTAAAAATGGGCGTGTAGCGATCTCTCACAGGAGTGCACCTTTGCTCCCATCCCTGAAGGCTTTTCTCTCCCTCCTCCTCCCCCTTCTCCTCCTCACTCACCCAGTATTTCCTAGAATTCAGGTTTGTTTGTTCCATTGAGACAAGGTCTTGTTTTGTAGCCCAGGTTGGCCTGGAATTACACTTCTTATCAAGTTACGCTGTCAGCCCTGTGGGAGGGAACATCAGTTCCACAAACAAAATCAACCGGTTGGTTTTCTTTATGTTGACAAGGGCCCGATAGTGCCTGGTAGCCAATGAGAGAGAAGTTCAAGTCAGGACTCAGTGCGTTGATTTTGAGGGTCCCAGCCATGGCACATGCGGCATCACAGCAGAAATATTCAAGACATGACCTCGCCTTTACTGGGTGTTGCTATCTCCCGTTGCTAAAAGCGCACAGAACAAGACAGAAGAGGAAGTCAACTATAGGTCCACCAAATGATCAAAGTTAAAAATGAAAATTCAGGGCTGAAGAGATGGCTCAGCAGTTAGGAACAACAGCTGCTCTTTCAGAGGACCGGGGTTTGATTCCCAGCACCCACACGGTGACTCACAGATTCCAGGATCTGACACCCTCTCACAGCCTCCAAGGGTACTGAATCCATTTGGGTGTGCATATAGACCTGTAGGCACACACTCGTGCACAAGAAACCAAAATAAAAACCCACCAACTCATCCAGCATGATGGCGCACGCTTGCAATCTTCAATGTCCTCAGTTGGCTGAGGAAAAATAATATAGCCTAGCGTGTACACACACACACACACACACACACACACACACACACACACACACACACGGCTACATAGAAAGACCTGTTTTTACACACAGACACACATACATACACACAGCTACATAGAAAGACCTGTTTACACACACACACACACTCACAGCTACATAGAGAGACCTGTTTACACACACACAGACACACACACACACCTGCTACATAGACCTGTTTACACACACACAAACACACACACACACCTGCTACATAGACCTGTTTACACACACACACACACACACACAGCTACATAGAAAGGCCTGTTTCTACACACACACACACACACACACACACACACACCTGCTACATAGAAAGACCTGTTTAGGGGCTCGAGAGATGGCTCAGAGGTTAAGAGCACTGACTGCTCTTCCAGAGGTCCTGAGTTCAATTCCCAGCAACCACATGGTGGCTCACAGCCATCTGCAATGGGATCTGATGCCCTCTTCTGGTGTGTCTGAAGGCAGCTACAGTGTACTCATATATAATTAATAAACCTTTTTAAAAAAAAAAGAAAGACCTGTTTACACACACACACACACACACACACACACACACACTCACAGCTACATAGAAAGGTCTGTTTCTACACACACACACACACACACACACACACTTCATTTTCTTTTTTTTATTCTTTCTTTTTTGGGGGGGCATGTGGGAGACAAGGGACAGGGTTCTTTTATGTAGTCCTTGATGTCTTGGAACTCACTCTGTAGACCAGGCTGGCCTCAAATTCACAGAGAACCATCTGCCTCTCCCTCCTCAGGGCTGGGCTTAAAGGTATGCATCACCATACCCAACTTTAGTTTGCTTTCTACTGTGTGTGTAGCCATCCCAACCACAGCCTCATGAAGAGACATCGGGGCAGAAATGCAAGGCAGGAACCTGGAGGCAGGAGCTGAAACAAAGACTGTGGAGGGGTACTGCTTATTGGCTTGCTCCTCATGGCTCGCTCACCCTACTTTCTTATTCCATCCAAGACCATCTACCCAGGGGATGGCACCGCTCACAGTGGGCTGGATCCTTCCATGTCAATCATTAATCAAGAAAAAAAAAATGCCTCAAGGTGGGGGTGGGTGGGTAGAAACAGGTTTAGGTGTGCACAAAATGTAAATAAACATCAGAATCTGACTTTCCCATCTCTGTCCAGTGATGGCCAGAGGGAAGCCTTCACACAGGTCTCTACAGTTATCAGAGATCCAGATTCCCCCGTCCTGCCATTGCATCTGCATTTATTTAGCACAAAGGTGAGAAGGAAGAGTGCTGTGAACCTCTCTTTCAATTCTAATTAATTCCAAAATGCTGCCCCCCTCCAGGTACCCTCTTCCCTTTTGCCCCTGAGAGGGTGGCCCCTCTCCCCACCCTGGCTTCTCTTTTTAACATCTTTGAACATCTTTTCTCCTCTCCTTAGCCTGTAGATGAGCTCATACCTAGCTGCAAGGGAGGCTGGGAAATGTATCCCTTTTCCAGGTAACTGCACACCTACTCAAGCATAAGGGGGAGGAGGAAGATGAATAATGGAGGGTGTATAGAATTTTTTTTTGCTACATTACATGGAAATTTACTTCATTAAAAAGAAAAAGCAGAGGCTGGAGCCATGGCTTGGTGGTGAAAAACTTGCTTCCAGAGGATCCTAGTTTCTCAGTAACCCACATGGTGACTTACAAGTGTCTGTAACTCCAGTTCCAAGGTATTCAGAGGCCTCCACAGGCAACCAGGCAGGCATATGGTGAACAAGTGTGCGTGTAGGCAAACCACCCATACACATAAAATAAAAATAAATATATATTTTTTAGAAAAAGAAGGTAGCAGAGGAGAAGCCATTGCTGTCTCCTCTGGATGTGATGGTGTGTGCCTGTCACCCCAGCACTTAGGGCAGAGGCAAGAGGGTCAGGCATTCAGGGTCAATCTTGACCACAAATTGCATTCAAGGCCAGCCTTGGGTATGTGAGTCTCTCTCCCCTTTCTCTGTCTGTCCTTCTCTCTTTTTCTCTGTCTCTCCCCTCTCTCTTTGTCACTCCCTCTGTCTCCTCTCTCTCATTCTCCTCTCAGTCTCTGTGTTTTTCTTTCTCTCTGTTTCTCTCCTCTGTCTCTCTCCTCTCTGTCTCTCCTCTCTGTCTCTGTCCCTCTGTCTCTCTCCCCTCTATCTCTTTCCTCTTTCTCTGTCTCTCTCCTCTGTCTCTGTCTCTCTGTCTCTGTCCCTCTGTCTCTCTCCCCTCTATCTCTTTCTTCTTTCTCTGTCTCTCTCCTCTTTGTCTCTGTCTCTCTGACTGTCTCTGTCTCTCTCCCTTCCCCCAAACCCCCATCCCCACCCCATAGAACTCCACAGAGAAAGGTGTCCTCTTTTACTTAAGCAGCTGGCGGACCTTGTGATATGGCGATAGCCTATATGTTTCATATCACTTCCTTGGCACCAGGGGACAATTTCTGCTGGGAGAATTCTCAGAAGAGGAAGTGCTAGGCCAAAGACCGTGTTACTTATTGCTAAACATCTCTTTGAAGGAGTTCCATCAGTCTCTACTCACCAATAGTATCTTTCCCACACCCTGACCATGTGCCTCATTACAAAACACTGGCAGCCTTAGGTAGGAAAGGGATATCTCTGTGATAAATTCTGGGCGTATGGTTTGTTTCTGTTTTCAAGACTCAGCTTAGATGTCTTCTCAAAAGTCCCAATGACTGATTGACTTTTCTAAGAATTTGGGGTGTGTGGGGTGTGTGGGTATATATGCATTTGTATGTGGTTTTAGTTGAGGATTCTTACCCTTTAGCATTTCCCTCCTAGTGTTTTGGAGCCAGGGGTTCTCACTGGGCCAGAATTCACCAAGCAGTGTAGGTTGACTGGGCCAGTACGTCCCAGAGATCTGCCTGTCTCTGCCTGCTTAGCACTGGATTTTGTGTGTGTGTTGGGGTGGGGGGGTTGGGCATATAAGGAAGGGGAGGACCTGAGCTTGGTTCCCAGAGCACACTGGACAGCTCATAACTGCCTATGATGCCAGTTCCAGGGGATCCAACACTTGTGTCGTTATTGGGTACCTGCATTCATGTATACATGCCCACACACGTATGACACACGCATATGACAAACACATGTGACACGTACACGCACACACACACATACATATGCTTTGACATGAAAATAAGCCGGATGGTGGTAGAACATACCTTTAATCTCAGGGTAAGCGGATCTCTGTGTTTGAGGCCAGCCTGGTCTATGGAGTGAGTTCCAGGGCAGCCAGGGCTGCACAGAATAACCCTGTCTTGAAAAACAAAAAATCTTTGGGCTGGGAAGATGGCACCGAGGTTAAAGGTGTGTACTGTTCTTGCAGAGGACCTGCGTTCAGTTCCCAGAATTAAGATAAGGATCTGGCTTTCTACACCATCGCTCCCCAAAAAACAGCTAAGCAGCTTTCCCAACGTTGCCTACAGAATACACATCTGCTCTTGACATTGTTCTGAGATGTGTCTGGGCAAATCAGAGCTGTGTCTATGTTTACATTAAACTGAAGTCTTTTGCTTGATTGCTTGTTTGTTTGTTCTTGAGACAGTGTCCCATTGTGTAGCATTGGCCGGCCTGGAACTCACTGTGTAGACCGAGCTAGCCCGGAACTCTGTGTAGACCAGGCTGTCCTGGAACTCAGAGATCCGCCTGCCTCTGCTTCTCGACGAGTACTGAGATTGAAGGTGTGCGCCCACACACCCAACATATGAGATAAAATACACACATACATGTATTTGAAATAATTTTATTTTTGTTTTAAGTGTATGGGTGTTTTGCCTGTATGTATGTGTACCACGTGCCTGAGGAGACCAGAAGGGGTGTTGGATCCCCTGGATTTGCAGTTACAGACAGTTGTGAAGCACTATCTGTGGATAGTGTGGGTGCTGAGAATTGAGCCTTGGTCCTCTTGGGGGAGCAGCCAGTGCTCCTACCACTGAGCCAACTCTCTAGTTCCAAAATATAGGTTTGTTTTACATGTCCACTTTACCCTGTGTTAGCGATGGTACATGTTACCATCTGGAAGCACTGTGTCTGTGTCCATTTCTTTTAAGTTTTCCTCCAGTTCTATATATTTATCTCCCCCCCCCCCGCCCCCAATGAATGGCATCTGTCAACTTATCCTCTTACTATTGGGATTGCAACAGTCTACAAAATCAGTCAAAGCTCATGAATGTGTAAGGTATGGTTGTATGACTTCCTGTAGAGACACAAATATCCCACCGAAGTGTGGCTTGGTAAGCCCACAAGTGTGTTGGGGTTACTCACAGGAATGTAGAATCTTCTCTCTGTGGAGCTTGCTTAAGGCCTTTTCTGCCTTGGGGACCAGGCCTATGAACCCTGAGATTTTCCTTCATCCCGGATCTTGCTAAGCTTTGTGAGTTTCCCGAGCTACCACTGTTACTAAAGCAGTGTGGAACCGGCATGTATAAACTGCCTGTCTTTTAGGGCTGGAGAGGCGTGTCCGTAGTTACTGGCCCTTGTTGCTCTTACAGAGGATCCCGGATCAGAAAGACAACAAATTATTATTTTTTTTTGCATAAATATACTCATGCGAGATTTGGGACACATCTATGCTAAGCAATTACCTGTTGCTTATCCGAAATTCAAATCTAAACTGCGTGTCTCTAAGCAAACAACTTTTCCAGAGACCGGCCCAGCACGCGGGGTGGCTTTGGTACTAGAGTGCTGGCTCGTGAGAGAGAGCCGGAGCAGCAGCAGGGCAGAGGGTCTTGAGTCTTCTTGGTTTTCCCAGCCTAGAGAACCTGGCAAACCACTTGTTTGAGTACGAATTGGACCTACTCTGTCACCGTGAGTCAAAATAAGCCCTTCCTTCCTTCCTTAGATTGCTTCTTGTTGGGTACTGGATCATAGCCAAAGAAATACAGCTAGTCACTGTGCCACAATGCCGGCGGCGGTGGAGGAGGATTCCTCTGGTGGTCGCTTCTTCAGACTAGATGTCTTCAGCGGACGATGAACGAACGTCACTTGAGAGGACTCGCTTTGATCTTGGTCTGGTTCAGACATGGAAACATGGGACTCAGGCTCAACCTGAGAATATTGGGCCTTGGGACAATGGGCCGTGGGGTCATAGAGGCAGTTTAGACTGTGCTAGGTGGCTACTGGATTTCTCTGATGTGACCTGTGTCCGAGTACTCACTCCTATCACGTTTAATCCTGTCCCTGGAACCCTGTCTGCTTTAACCACACAGGAGGTGGTAGAGCTGATTCCCTGTTAATGGGAGGCTGAATTCCTATAGAATTAAACGGTCTTTAGGGGTTTTTACATATGCGAACCACCACTGTGGTCATTCTGGCAGCAACACTAACATTTTGTGTCTTTATTTTCTGTGCGCGCATGTGCTCTTTGGGATGCGAGTGCATGCGCTCTGGAGGATGCAGGCCAGGACTCTGCTCATGAGCCAGGAACTGTATCACTGTACCATCACCCTCTAGGTCCTCGATGTCTTTCAACAGTGCTTTGCAATGTTCACGGAATAAGTTTGAGACTTCCTCTGTGGCGTGCATTCTGAAGTATGCTCTTTTGGGTTTGACTAAACCACAGAGTGCATGCGCGGACGGAGGAGGTCTGGAGTTCCACGCACTCCGCAGAATGTTTTATTTATTTCTGCATCATAAATGAGAGGTTTTTTTTTTTTTTTAAATCTGAAATTTCACTTTGTATTATTCGGTCCCGGGGATACAGAACTACAACTGCTGGTTGTTATCGAGTCCATATCCCGAAGCCTTGTTGAGTTTATCCATTCTAATACTTGATTTTTGGTGCACTTGATTTTTTCATATATCTGGAAAACGAGAATCTTTCTTTCTCTCTTTCCTTCCCTCCTTCCTTCTTCCCCACGCCTCTTCCCTGCTTCTTCCTTCCTTCTACTTTTTTTTGGAAACAGGGTCTCTAACTCAGGCAGGCTTTAAACTTATGGATTAGCCAAGGATAACCTTGAACTTCTGATCCCCCTCACTCCACATCTCTAGTCCTGGTTTGAGAGACGATTGCCACCACACCCCATTCATTCAGCAAACTCAGGGCTCTGTGCATAGCAGACAGGTCTTCTGCCCAGTGACCCACACTGTCACAGTCTGTGGGCAGTCCTACGTGTACGAATAGAATGAGAGTAAGCACACTTGTAGAAAGGACCCCAGTGGGGTTGGGGATTTACCTCAGTGGTAGAGAGCTTGCCTAGCGAGCGCAAGGCCCTGGGGTCGGTCCCCAGCTCCGGAAAAAAAGAAAAGAAAAAAAAAAAAGGAAGGACCTCAGTGCCTCAGACCCATTCGGATTGGAAAGTCTTCCCCCGGTTAAAGCCCCGACGTTGACTGTGTGTCTGCGGAAAGCGTCAACCAGAGCTGCCTTCTCCCCTACAGAGAGCACACTTTCTTGTTCAGTCATCAAAGCAAACCAACCTGTATATAAGCCCACCTCCCCATTCAGCTCTATATAATACACATGAACTTCTGGGCTTCTGGCAGCATTCATAGCCCACCCCATCTCAGCTGTTCTGTCTGTCTGTCTGTCTTCTCATTTTCCTTCACCCCAGTCAGGCCAGTCCCAAAGGTCAGGACACCGGCCCAAGTTTACTCTTTTGCTTTTTAGTCTCTGTCCCTCTTTATGTGATTCTTGTTTAACTGTCCTTTTTTTTTTTCTTTTCTATTTTTCGGAGCTGGGGACCGAACCCAGGGCCTTGTGCTTGCTAGGCAAGCGCTCTACCACTGAGCTAAATCCCCAACCCTTGTTTAACTGTCCTGACAAGAACATTCCATCCAATATTAAACAGACATGATTAACCAGGCTTGATGATGTGCACTTGGGAGACAGAGGCTAGAGGATCGGGGACTTAAGGTGACTTAAGGCCAGCCTGTATGGCATGAACACCTTTCCCCCCAAAAAACAGAAGCAAGGTAAAAGTTATAAGTGACCTGGAGTGGACCTCCTTAATCACCGGGCAAGCACCCAGTCTTTCACTATTGTGATGTTGGCTATGGGCTTCCATAGATGCCATTGGCTGCTTTTTATAAATAAAGTTTTATTCAAACACAGCCACGCGATTCATTTACATGTAGCCATGACAACAATGGCAGTTGACTCAATATGATGAAGATATATAGTTTTAAAGCTTAAAATATTTCTATTTGACCCTTTAAGAAGACCACTGGGGTATTTTTAAAATTTGGGGTTAGTTTTGCTAAGAGACAGTAAGTATATAATGAAAATCATCTCTAGTCTTGGGCTGAGGCTCCAAAAGCTGTGTCATTTAATAAAAGGGAACAAAACCAAAACCAACCAACCAACAACAACGACAACAACGATGATGACAAAACCAATCTCTGATGGCGGCTGGGGAGGTGGCTCAGTGGGTAAGGGGTTGTCGAGGCTGATTAGAAGAGTTTGATTCCCAGGATCCACATGGTAGAAGGACAGAGCTTCCTACAGTTGTCGCTGACTGCCAAGTGCATGCCATGGCATACATGAATGTGCACACACCACACACGCATACCACACACACACATACAGATATGCACATACCACACACACACAGATATGCACATACCACACACACACACATAGCACACACACATAGCACACATATACACACACACCACACACACCACACACATACAAACACATACCACACACATACACATACCACATATACACACATACCACATATACACACATACCACATATACACACATACACATACCACATATACACACATACCACATATACACACATACCACATATACACACATACACATAGCACACACACATAGCACACACATACACATACCACACACACACACCACATATACACACATACACATCACACACACACATACCACAAACACATACCACACACACATACAGATATGCACATACCACACACACACACATAGCACACATACACACAGAGACATACACATACCACACACACACACAGATACACATACCACACACACACATACACACACATATACACACCACACACACACAGATACACACACATACACACACATATACAGAAATACACATACCACACACACACAGATACACATACCACACACACATACACAGAAATACACATACCACACACACACAGATACACATACCACACACACATACACACCACACACACAGATACACATACCACACACACTACCACACACACACACCACACATTACCCCCGCCCACAAATACACATGCAATAAAAAATTAAAAGGAGGATTATGGGACCAGAGAGATGTCTGAGTAGTTGATAGCATGAATTGCTCATCCAGTGGATCTGAATTTGGTTCTCTGCACCTGGGTTCGGCATAGATCCACCTACGAGTCCAGCCCCAGAGGATTCAATGGTCTCTTCTGGGTTCAAAGGGTGCCTGTATTCATGGTCTCCTAACTCCAGACACCTTCATCTAAATTAAAAAATTTTTTAAATCTTTTAAAAAAATAAACCTCAGGGCTGGAGAGATAGGTCAAGGGTTCTGAGGACCTGGGTTTGGTTCCCAGCATTTACACGGTAGTCCATGACTATATACAATTCCTGTTCTAGAGGGACCTAGGTCCTCTTCTGACTTTGTGGGCACCAGGCATGCATGTGGTACACAGGTATAGATGGAAACAAAATATAAATATAAATATATATATGTATATATAGTATGTGTGTATTTTTATACACTAATATATACCATATGTACATATATACACAAATATATACAGTAAAATATATGTGTGTGTCTACACACATGCTACAATAAATGAATTAAAGAAATCTTTTTAAAAAACAAGACCATTGGGCTGGAAAGATGTCAGAGGTTAAGAGCAGTGACTGCTCTTCCTGAGGTCCTGAGTTCAAATCCCAGCACCCACATGGTGGGTCACAACCATCTGTAATCCGATCTGATGCTCTCTTCTATGAGCTACAGTGTCCTCATATACATAAAATAATTTTTTTCTTTTAAAAAGAGGACCATGGGTTTGGTCTATCCTGTCCTAAATAATGAGACCTTGACTACCTTACCCCTCACTCCACCAAAAAAAAAAAAAAAAAAAAAGTCCCATGAAACTGGAAAGAGAATTTGTGAGCCAAAACAGAGAAAGGATTTAGAACAAGGCAGGAGAGGAGGAAAGATGCAAAACACAGGCGAAAGAGGTCAAGGGAGATTAACCCTGTGTTTTGACTGACGTCCCAGAAGCAGAGAGAGATTTTGAGAGAGAGAGAGAGAGAACGCATTCATACTTACCATGATTGAGACCTTTCCAATATGGACGACAAACCATTTAAGAGGGTAACCATGCAATGGCAGAGACAAAGTTCACCATGGGTTCTGACTCCTCCAAGAGTATCTCCTCCCTGCGCACAGCGGCCTTAGGGAAAGGTCTCCCATCACTGAGGATTTGTCGTGGGAAGAACAGGATTTAGGTGGGCTGAGTTTGAATAAACTTTTGCCGGCTTCCTAGCCAGGCCACCTGGAGAAGGTTCCGATCGGGCCCCCTCCCCGATCCTCATTTATTTCTCTGTGTGTATGGAGTGTGTGTAGGTAAGGGGGGGTGATGGTATGCTCAGTTTATGGAGGTCAGAGGCCAATTTTAGAGCGTTCTTTCTCTTCCTTCCTTATCCGAAATCCAGAGATCAATGCAAGTCACCAGGCTTGACCACACAGACCTTTACATGCCGAGGCATCTCCTTGGCCCCAATCTGCATCGAATAAGCAAGGGCCAATCAATCAATCAATCAATCAATCAATCGATGTCACATTATAGCTATGAGCCTCAAGTTACCTGTGCTGTGGGAACAAACTTTGTGGACGCCGAGCGCTTTAAGACTGAGATGTGGGGGGCTGAGGATTTAGCTCAGTGGTAGAGCGCTTACCTAGGAAGCGCAAGGCCCTGGGTTCGGTCCCCAGCTCCGAAAAAAAAAAGAACCAAAAAAAAAAAAAAAAAAAAAAAAAAAAAAAAAAAAGACTGAGATGTGGTTTGAATTCTATCACGGGCAAACTCGGGTACAAAAAAAAAAAAAAAAAAAAGACTGTAAGCAGTGGCTGTTGTAATTTGCAACAGTTGGTGCAAAGAGAACACACAGGGCCCCTTGTTGAAAGATTACTATGTCAAGCTGACCACAGCAGCACTTTAAAGCGGAGCACCGGGACCTGTGCGTCACTGAAAAAAGGTGACACACCCTCGGAGCCAGCCTCGGGTTAGGGCCTCTCTTCCCACAGCCAGGTGTCTTTGTGTCCTAAGGGGACACACTTAGGGGAAATACTGGCGAAGGTGGGTTTGGTGGCCAGAGTGGTTTTTCTGGGGGAGTGGGTGGGGCTAGCTAGATTCCCATCAAAACTGTAGAACTGACTGTTCCCCGCAGATTCTGGCCTAGAAGAGAAAAAAAAAAAAAAGCCTGCAGCTGTATCTACAGCCCCTGTTGTTCGCTCTGGTGTGTTACAACACCGCCTGGCAGCCTCCTGGGCTTTTCTTCCCCCTGGGAGAGCCTCATCGTCTCAGAACACGTGACAGTCCGCATAGCTGTGCAGATTGGCCCACACAGCCTCTAGCTGTTCGCTGAGTTCCTTAAGCCGTTCCAGGTCTGCGTGCCTCGGTAGCTCACGTGTTACCCTTTGCCAAATGGAGCTGAGTCCATGGTTGTCCCTTATCTACAGCTTTTGGTTTGGCAAAGGTCTTTTTCCAACTTCGGAGAGTGGGTTCAATGTGACCTGTTCAATGAAGCCTCTCGAAGGGGGATGCTGATTCTCTTCCCTGGTCAGAGCCTTCCCTCTTCTTTACGGACATGTGCCACAGTCCCTGGAACATTACTGAGGTGTAGCTGTCCCTGTCTGCTAGCTTGGAGCCTTTGAGAGCCGGTCCAGTGCCTTCTCACCTCCCTGTATTCTCCTTGCTCTCAGTAAGCAAAGAAGATGCTTAACCAACTGGCATTGGTGAGCAGAACAGTCGCCATCCACGGCGTGTTGTTGAATTCA
The DNA here is from genome assembly GCF_021556685.1 of Rattus norvegicus. Taxonomy (NCBI): domain Eukaryota; kingdom Metazoa; phylum Chordata; class Mammalia; order Rodentia; family Muridae; genus Rattus; species Rattus norvegicus. The sequence continues at coordinate 7,326,187 of NC_141553.1, read as the reverse complement.
TGTGGCCACTCCCCAGGAGGTTGGTTAAAGGAGGTTTCCAATCATTGAGGAAAGGCGAGCGACTGAGGAGGACCCCTGTCTTAGACAGGGGTCTTTACACCAGTTTTGTCTTTTCCACAGTCGTCTTGGAGGATAGGGAAAGAAGGACCATATGATCACCCACATGGTGACATTTAGACATTTGATATATATCACCATACACGGGGGCATTTATCTTCCTGAGTTCTAAAGTGTGACAATACAAATTAAACCAAAACTAAAACAAAAAGCAGACGTGGAACCAGGAAACATGGATTCTCACATGGCTACAAGACATTTCATAGGCAATTGGGACTTTTACTCCCAGAGAGAGAGAGAGAGAGAGAGAGAGAGAGAGAGAGAGAGAGAGAGAGAGAGAGTGTGTGTGTGTGTGTGTGTGTCTGGAGAGATCCCTAGCTGTTATGAGCACTGGCACTTGCTGGTTGCTTTCCCAGCCTCTGGGAGAGCACAGGATGCTTACAACTCCAGTGACAGGGGATCCGACGCCCTCTTCTGGGCACTGCACTCACAGGATACACACACACACACACACACACACACACACACACACACACACACACAGACACACCCTCCTTAGGCAAAACACTCATCACAAACGTTCTTCTAAAAATCTTTTAAGAAACCAACAGTTAGAGCTGAAGTCCCAAGGTGCAGCATCTGAGCGTCTGAGGAGTCACCCAGAGGTGGCGAGTTGGTGGGGGAAGGGGTGCCATCTTGAAGCTGAACTTGGCTCAACAGCCCATCCTTTGGGTTCTTTTCTGACCTCATTACCTGCTGTGTTGCAGAGGCAGAGATCCCAAGGGAAAGCGTGGTCTTCACGCCCACTGGGTGTCCAGAGAGAGGTGCTAGATCGGATTCTTCCCAGTCTCTAAAGGAGCATCTTTAAGTTCATGAGGTTATTTTCCCGGGGTCAGCATGGCCTGACCTCTGCGGCCTCGTGAAGGACGGGCTGGGTAGACAGACGGACGAGGTAGGCGCTTGTCTGGTCCGTATTCTGTCTGGAGGCAAACGAGAAGAGGTATCAGTCAGCTTCCTCCATCCCTCCTCTCCGGCCCCCACAAAGGGCAAGGGCCAGACACGTGGGCCGCGGTGAAGAGGCGGGGATGCAAACGAACGGGGCGGAGGCTCATTTGCATAGACAGTGCGCGGCCACCAATCAGGACCGGCGGAGCGGTAGCCCGCGCGCCTTTTGGGGGCGGATTGACAGCCCCGCGGCCCTATGGGAGGCGGGTCCTGCGGCCGGCGGGGGCGGGACGACGGCGGGCGCTGCCCGGCGCACTAGCCGGCTTGCGGGCGCTGCCAGTCTCCGGCGGCGGTGTCCGGCGCGCGGCTGAGCGAGCGAGCGAGCGTGCGGACGGAGCGGCGGCCTGCTGGGCGGGCTGAGCGGCGCGCGCGGCGGAGAGACGCGAAGCGAGGGACGCAGTGGCGGCGGCGGCGGCGGCGACAGGTACGGGCGCCATTGGCCGCGGGGATGGTGCGCGCGCGCGCGCGGCGGACCCGGGAGCCGGCCCCGTGCTCGCGGTCCCGCTTCTGCCGCCCCTAGCGCGGCTTCCCTGGGGTGGCGTGGACGGGGCGTGCGGGAGGCCTGGGCCCCGCGTGGGTGGCGGAGCGGCCGGCGCCCCTCACCAGCGTCCCCCTCAGCGCGGCGCCGGCTCTCTCGCCCGCGCGCGGCTTTTGTTTCCCGCGCAGCCCACAGGTCCGGGGAGCCCCGTGTCGCTCCGCCACGCCGCCCTCCGGACGCGGAGGAAACTTGGCCTTCCGGAGCCCTGCGAGCCTCGCGGATAACGGAGCGCCTCGCCGCGTCCGCGGGGCCGCGCGATGGGCGTGCCGGCCGGGCACCGCCCTCACCTGCCGCTCCCGAGCCGGCTCGCACCAGGCAGGCAGGTGACCCGAGGGCCTCGGAGGTCCGGAGGAGGAAGGGCCAATTAAAAGTTGCTGTACGGGCCTCTGAGGTGGCTGAGCGGGTACCGGCGCTTGCAGCCAAGCGTGACACGACATGGGTTCGATCCCCGGAACTGACATGGTGGGTAAGGCGAACCGACTCCCGCGAGTTGTCCTCTGACCTCCACGTGTACACAACACAAACACACACCTCTGACTCTGATGCACACGCTCATCTCTCACCACCCCACCCCCTCTCAATAATACTAAGGAAATAAAAGTTATTTTAGGAGTCTTCATTCCCTTCGGCCCAGCGATTATCACCACTCCTGTTCCGGCCATAGTGCATGACTCCAAACGCAGCATTTTGTGTGTGTTGGAGGGATGAATCTAAGGGAGCCCAATGCATTGTGATCATCTTCCTCCTCCTCATCTTCGCCTGTGGATGAGCCAGGTGGGGCGCTTGCGCCTCGTTTTTTAAATCATTGGTGTCTGCAACCGTGGCGAACGCGTTGGAAGAAGGTACAGATCGTAAGCAGAGCGTGCAGAACTTGGGACAGCCCTCGGCGGGGCTCGGGACAGTGTGTACAGCGCTTGGCCGCCATTCAGTAAATTCTGCATGCGGCAGTTGGGAGCTGGTGGTTTGGGGATTTTTTTTTTTTTCCCTTTCAGGAGTGTGTATTCCAGAGAACTAGGGCTGGGCGTCGAATGGGCGCTTTCTTTGCTTTCTCTAGGGGTGGGAGAGAGTGTCTGTTTCCATTGTCTCTATTTTCACAGGGTTGTGAACAAGGGAAGGGTTAAGGTGTGCTTGGGTTAAGTGTTTTGCCTCTTCCTTCCCACTTCTTGCTGTTAGCTTTATGTGTTGTTGTTACAAAATTGTAGCTTTTCCTCGTGGTGTCTGAATCAATTCAAGAAATGACTTGGGGGAGAAAAATCTTATTCTGGTGGGACATTCTTACCCTGTAATACTTTCACTTAACTGTTTTCTGTTACTCTCCAACCTGTTCCTCATTTGCCCAACATGCTTTGTGTGTGTGTGTGTGTGTGTGTGTGTGTGTGTGTGTGTGTGTGTTTGTGTGTGTACGCGTGCGCGGTATTTTTTGTTTTGTTTGGTATTTGAAATATCAAAGTTTTATTCCTTTGTTACTGGGAGTTTACTATTCCATTAAAACATACATAAAGTTCTGTAACCTAACACTCTTTTTTAACAGCTTTCACTTTGGGGGGTTCTACAGAAATGGGGTGCTTTAGCTGTTTTTAAGTACAAAGGTTAATAGTAATATTGTTTGTTAGAAACACTCCAATTAGTGTTCTCCCCTTTGTCTTCTGATGTGTCATGTGTGGTAACTGCCTTGGATATAATCTATACTTCAGAGATGTTGAACTTCAGAGCACAGTTAATTTTTATTTAATTACACTAATTAATTGAACAATCATTTTATTCATCTAGCTAATTTGAGTTAGCTATTAGTTGGGACCACTTGAGATTATTATTATTATTTTTTAATTTTGCTTCGTTTTTTGAGACAGGCTTTCTCTGTGTAGCACTGGCTGTCCTGGAACTCACTCGGGAGACCAGGCTGTCCTTCATCTCAGAGATTCCCCCTGCCTCTACCTCCCAGAGCTGGGACTAAAGGTGTTCACCACCACTGCCCAGCCACTTGAGGTAATTTTAAGTTAATCCAGGAATATTTTCTGCAAATTGTTTTAACACAATAGATTCATTAGTGGGGCTTTTGTCATTCCAACATTTAACAAAAGGATGTTTCTCTAGTCACTTTTTAGATTTTATCTTTCGGTCAGTGTTTGTGAGAGAACTTGGCACAGGTGTGGTTGTCAGAGAACAGCTTTGGAGTTTTCCTCTTGCCGTGTGTGGGTCCTGGACTTCCAGTTCCGGTGGTTTGGTTTGTAGGCTCTTTCCTCCGCTGAGCAGTATCACCAGCCAGCATTTCTTTTTAAAGACAGTTTAAACCACCTCAACATGAAAAGCCTAGGGTTCGGGATTGGGCAAGTCAGTTACTTTTTTTTTTTTTTTTTTTTTTTGTTTTTAAAGATTTATTTATTTATTATATATAAATACACTGTAGCTGTCTTCAGATACACCAGAAGAGGGTATCAGATCTCTTTACAGATGGTTGTGAGCCACCATGTGGTTGCTGGGAATTGAACTCATGACCTCTGGAAGAGCAGTCGGGTGCTCTTACCGCTGAGCCATCTCTCCAGCCCCAGTTACTTTTGAAGATTTTCTTTATTCTTGGGCTGGAAAAGAATGTGTATTGTGTCGTTAGTTCCTGAAGGCGAGTCAGGGGGATGTGTGCCGCCGAGCTTCAGTCAGCTGAAGCTCTGAGAGTCTGAAAGCTGATACAGGGCTCTTCCCCAGCAGAGCCGGCTCACCCTCCCTGGGCTCTCTCTCATTGCTTTAGGTGACTTAATTCTACTTTAGTGTTCTACCACATGAAATTGGAAGGTTTATAATGTTTTATCCTAGGTGCTGCATAAATGTTCCAAAGACCATAAGCTTATTACTTTTTAATATTTTTGTTTTTAAGATTTGTTTATGTGTTCGGGTATTTTGCCTGATGTGTGTCTGTACATACATGTTTATGTGTATGGGTGTTTTGCCTGAATGTATGTCTGTACATACATGTTTATGTGTATGGATGTTTTGCCTGAATGTATGTCTGTACATACATGCATGCCATTTGCATGCACAGTGCTGGCAGCAGCAGAGGCCAGAAGAGGACACTGAAGGTCAGGAGCTGGGGCTCAGAGCCTGACCCTTGACTGCCCAGCCATCTCCCCCGCCCTTCATAGTTCATTTCATCCAGTTACACAAAGGCATGTGGTGTGTGCTTGAACTAGAAACATACCTGTGGAATGAAAGCCCATGTGAAAGTCGAGTTTTGAGGTATTCTCATAACTGGTGCTTGTTTGCTTTGTCTGCTTTGTCTGTCTGAATTAGCAACCGCACTTCTCTTTCAGAATTAAGCACACATTGATTCTTACACAGGTAAAGAGACTGGGCCATTCTGTTGTTCAGGCAGTTCCCTCCAGTGTAGCTCCTTGAGTCTGGACACGGCTAGTAAATGTCTTTACTCTGCTGTCCCCCCTCCTCCTTTCCTTTTCTCCTCCCCTCCCTCCTCCTCCTCCTTCCCTCCCCCCTCCCCCTTTCTTTCCTCCCTCCCCCTCTCTCCCCTCTTCTGTTTTTTTTCTATCCTAGGATTGAACCCAGGGCCTTGTGAGCACTAAGCAAGCGCTGTACCCTTAAGTGAATTACTGCTGTTAAGAACACGTGGGGTTGGGGATTTAGCTCAGTGGTAGAGCGCTTGCCTAGCAAGCTCAAGGCCCTGGGTTCGGTCCCCAGCTCCGGAAAAAACAAAAAAAAAAAAACAAAAAACAAAAAAAAAAACACGCTCTACAGGCCTCGGTTTCTTCAGACTCTCGTTTCTGACTCTAATACACACTGGCAAATATCTCCATTTTGTAATTCTCAAGGTTTTGAGCTTTCTAAGCAAACCAATCAGTAATTAGATTTTTGTATTTCTGAAATTTTTTTTTTTAAACAACATACTCTTTTTTAAATTTTTTTAAATTTATTTTTTTAAGATTTTATTTTATTGTATATGAGTACACTGTAGCTGCCTTCAGACACACCAGAAGAGGGCATCAGATCTCATTACAGATGGTTGTGAGCCACCATGTGGTTGCTGGGATTTGAACTCAGGACCTCAGGAAGAGCAGTCGGTGTTCTTAACCATTGAGCTATCTCTCCAGCCCTATTTCTGAAATTCTCAGTAGTACATTATTGCTTTTTTTTTTTTTTTTTTTTTAAATCTTTGCTGCCCTGGGGATTCCATTCAGAGCCTATGCATGCTAGACTAGTGATCTGCCACTTAGCTACAGTGCCAGCCCTTTACTGCTTTTTGTTTTTTAAATTTATTTTCCTTTCATGCACATTGGTGTTTTGCCTGTGTGCATGTCTGTGAGGGCGTTGGATCCTCTAGAACTAGATTACAGACAGTTGTGAGCTGCTGTGTGGGCACTGGGTATTGAACTTGGGTCTTCTGGAAGAATAACTGGTGTTCCCAAACTATAGGCCATCTCTCCAGCCCGCTTTTAGTGCCTTTTCAATTCACTACATGCCATATGTACCTCCTCAGATATTTAAAACATTCAGTCTGTGTGCCCAGGAGGCTAGGTGGATAATGATCTGTAGGTCCTGTAACTATTGATTTAGAACAAGAACTTCGTATGTGTGAGTTAACCTGCAAACAAGATGTTTACTTTGCCTAGAAGCCAGTTCTGTGAGGGAGATAGGTTAAAGTGGAATTATTAGAGAGCACATGTATTAACAGGTTTCTAGCAGTTGTACTCCATAGATTAACGACGTTATAGTAATATGTAGAACACTAAACTTGGCACTATTCAAAACAATTAATACTTCTTACAGTTTAAGATGACTGAGTTGTGCTGTTGTAGTCCATGCCTTTCTAATCCCAACACCCTGGAGGCAGAAGCAGCCAGAAGTACATATGGAATCCCATATGTAGTAAGTCCGTAGCAGGGTCCTGTCCCACAGTACCGAAGAGAACCGCCTTACAGTCAGTGTATGCTTAAGTTAGTATTTACTGCTAGTCTTTCAGGAAACACTTAATTCCTGAGAGTGAAGGACCACCAGAGGGAGTGTAGGGGCTACACATTTGGTGTATCTGCTTTTTACCCTTGGTCTGGAAGGAAAATATTTAAAAAATAAGAAAAAGTTTTAGTCCTCTGGTAAAACTAGGCAATTGTAGTAGAAGTTGAAGATTATAGAGATTTGAAGTTGCACTGTTTTTGCACAAGGTTTCATCAGGATTCTCTTAGAAAACAATTACAGGCATGAGAAAGATGCGTTTTCAGAGTGAAATGATGGTTTTAAGTAAACAGTCATACAGCTGTGACCTGGAGTAGCCAAGTCTCCGAGCGCTTCTTCCTACTTGAGCGCAGTACCTTGGGAGTTGTCCTCCCGTAGTGTCGAAGTTGCTCAGTGTCTGCAAAGAAGAGCAAACTTCTTCGTGAAGATGAGAGGCTGGAGAGGCTGTGCTGCTCCTGCGTCGTGGCTTTCTTAGCTGCAGCCCCTCCTGTGAGGTTTCCATCTTGGCTACCGTGAAACGTTGTGTTCGTGTGAGTGTCAGAGCAGGGTTGCAGATTTCAGATTGATCTTTTACAGAGTCCTTCAACTGTTCTCTCTCTCGGAGGGCCCCCCTTCCCCTCTCCCTCTCCTACCTCTCCCCCTTTCCCCATGGCACCTTCTCTGGCCTTGATCCTTAGGGCCAGTGAGCTTACCTTCCCCAAAGCAGCTTCGAAATAAACCTGCCTTTAGTAAAATCTAAACCCTCTGGTTTGTTTTAAAGGAGAGAAAGGTTAGTGATCAGTGGCATCCTAGTTGTCTTTGGCTCAGTGTAGTAAAAATGAGGTGGCTGGGTGGTTCCGAGCACCGCTCTGGCTGTGCCAGGGATTGTAGCAGCAAGTGCGTTCTCTGGAGACACCCTTAACATAGGGGGTGATGCTGGAGGAACATCGGAGATTTGGAAGGGTGGTTTTTTTTTTGGTTCTTTTTTTTTTCGGAGCTGGGGACCGAACCCAGGGCCTTGAGCTTCCTAGGCAAGCGCTCTACCACTGAGCTAAATCCCCAACCCCCGGAAGGGTGGCTTTAATAGGCTTAAGTTTGAGGATGTAGTGGAATCTTTTTATTTAAAAAAAAAAATTGTGTTTTTTAACGTTGGTGTCCCTGGAAATGAAGCCTTTTCTCTATTGTCAGTTGAAATTATACAGTGGAAATTGAGTCAAACTCTTTCCCTCTTTTTAAAAAGATTTATTTATTTATTATATATAAGTACACTGTAGCTGTCTTCAGACACCAGAAGAGGGCATCGGATCCCCTTACAGATGGTTGTGAGCCACCATGTGGTTGCTGGGATTTGAACTCAGGACCTCTGGAAGAGCAGTCGGGGCTCTTAACCTCTGAGCCATCTCTCCAGTCCCGAGATGGAGTTATTATCAGCATATATATTTGAATAAGCATGGAATAGTCTTTTCTTTTTATTGGATATTTTACTTATTTACATTTCAAATGTTATCCCCTTTTGTGGTTTCCCCCCTGGAGACCCCCTATCCCTTCTCCTCTCCCCCTCCTTCTATGAGGATGTTCCTCTACTCACCCACCCCGCCTCCCTGCCCTGGCATTTTCTCTACACTGGGGCATCAAGCCTTCCCAGGACCAAGGGCCTCTCTTCCCATTGATGCCCAACAGGACCATGCTCTAGCATGGACTATTCTTTACCCATGTTAGACAGTAGCAGGTTATTTCCATGTGTGACTTTGTGACAGTGCAAGACAATAAATATTGTCTTGTGATCTTTGGCAGATTTAGGGTTTTGTCTTTAGCATAGAAGATTATTGTGTATTAGGATTCCAGTCAGCATTCTGAAGCTGTTTTGGGAAGAGTTTGTGAGGACGGATTTGCTTCAGTAGTGGAGCAGCGCTTCAGGTCTCCTTGTACCCTAGGTAGGATGACACTTAGCAAAGCTGAGGTGCCCCACCCTTTCTACCTTAGGTTTAGTGCCACTGTGAACCCAGAAACTTCTTCAAACATATTTTTCTTGTGGGCAGCTGTTAGGAATACTCATTGCAATACACACATACATAAATGCATTGGGGAGAGGCAGGCAGGATGGGCTCGGTTCTGAGTTCAATTCCCAGTATCCACGTGATGGCTCACAAGATCTCTAAAAGGGATCTGATGCCATCTTCTTGAATGTAGGCATACATGCAGAGTACCCCTACATAAAAAAATAAATTAATTAATTAAAAATACTTACTGCTCTTGTAGAGGACTCAGGCTTGGTTTCAACGTCTACAATGGAGACTTACAACCTTCTATAACTCCAGTTCCAGGGACTCTGATGCCTTCTTACGATGCTGTGGGCACTGAGTGTGTTTACATACAGAGTAAACACTCATACACATAAAATAAATCTTCAAAGTGATTTTGGTTTCATGTATAAATATAGATTATTACCTATATTACATATGACCACATAAGTGTGCATATGAGTATGCATACATGAATATATGCACAGATACATGCTGTGTGCATTTGTGTGTTTAGCTATCCTGGTTCATTTAAACGTGAGCCTCCCTCTCCCTTTTCCTTTTCAGTGAAGCAGGCTGCAGTAAGACGAACAGAGTATACGTTCAGGAAGCTGGTACAGGATGTTCACAGCAGCTCCGGTGCAGCAGAAAGAAACTGCTGGTTCCCACGGCAGAACAGAGGGAACTCAGAAACAGGCTTCAGGAGAAGCCAGACACAATACTTACTTTATGAATACACAGGAACAGGCAAAACCAAGACGTGGTAGAAATGAGGACTGCTGCTAGGCTGGGCCGTGGTGCACAGAAGGGGTTCAGAGGACCTTCCTGGAACGGTGGGAACATTCTACTGCTCGCTTGGATGATGGATGTGTTTAGGCAATGCTGTTTTTCTTATTTTTGGTGTGAAGGTGCACACGTGCCTCGTGCAGGTCTCCTCGCCCAAGTGTGTGTGTGTGTGTGTGTGTGGGCCAGAGGTCAACATTCTCTTTCACCATTGCTCAGCTACCTGTTGGTGCAAGCCTGCACCCCCACACCCCGCTCTTACATCGGTGCTGGGGATTGAACCGTGGTCCTCATGCTTCTACAGCAAACACTACCCACTGAGCCACCTCCTAGCCTCTCTTTCATTTTTAACTTCCAGAAAACTGCAAGATCAGCAGGAAGGACTTTGTGTGCCTTTGTCCAAATTCACGGGCTGCTTCCATGTGCACAGACGCACTGGGCCGTGTGTTGTGTGGCAGGTACACTGTATTTCTAGTGAGGGAATGAAAGCTCTAAAATGTATTGAAAGTGAGAAATGGTCTTAAAATTAGCTGATCAATTTATGGCAGTGAAAGAACAGACAGCTGTCTGTCTGTGCCTGTGTGTCTGTCATGTACTTTTCACTGAAGTTTCATGTTTTTGTTGGGAGAGATGATATAAAGTGTAACCACAGTAAGGAAATCTGCTGTATTTTTTCATCCTACGCGTGTCGCCAAGGCCTGACACCTAGCCGAGGCTTTCCTGGAACTGAAGGTGGTGTTCATTCTTAGGAAAGAGCAGCACCCTACAGTGTGCTGGGCTCTGCACAGACATGTACCAGCTGTAGTGTTCTGGACACTAGACAAAGGAAGAGGAGGCCAGAAGGCCTGCTCGCCATCTTTGGGTGGTGCTCTCTGTCAGAGGGAGGGGAGCTTGGTGTCTGCAACGCACAGAAGCACTTAGGATGGTCGGTCAGAGGGAGTCTCCTCTCATACCTCAGCCTAGGACTGAAACTAAGCCTGTTTTAGTTGTGGTTTGAAACATTTCCCCTTGTAATATTTTGTATGATTTTCAGTGTGTGTTCATTGCAATTTAAGATTAACTATAGTTTATAGGTATTAGTTTATTTTTTAAGAACGTTTTCTTTTCCGTCTGTCTATATCAAAGGTTTTGGTATTTCCTAGACTAGGAGATACTTAAAGCACCCAGAGGGCTTCAGTAGGTTAATCACTGATGGCCGTGACAATATGGACTTCATCTTAGAACCAGGAGAGGGTAGTTATCCCTGTCAGCTCACATAGAGGAATGGCACCTTCTCCTCCTCACAGCACGCTCATGACACTCGGAAGTGGCACCTTCTCCTCCTCACAGCACGCTCATGACACTCGGAAGTGGCACCTTCTCCTCCTCACAGCACGCTCATGACACTCGGAAGTGGCACCTTCTCCTCCTCACAGCACGCTCATGACACTCGGAAGTGGCACCTTCTCCTCCTCACAGCACGCTCATGACACTCGGAAGTGGCACCTTCTCCTCACAGCACGCTCATGACACTCGGAAGTGGCACCTTCTCCTCCTCACAGCACGCTCATGACACTCGGAAGTGGCACCTTCTCCTCCTCACAGCACGCTCATGACACTCGGAAGTGGCACCTTCTCCTCCTCACAGCACGCTCATGACACTCGGAAGTGGCACCTTCTCCTCACAGCACGCTCATGACACTCGGAAGTGGCAGGCTAGGTTTGTTTTTTTTTTTGGAGCTGGGGACCGAACCCAGGGCCTTGCGCTTGCTAGGCAAGCGCTCTACCACTGAGCTAAATCCCCAACCCCAGGTGGATGTGCTTTTAAAACTTCCTAAGTTTGGAATGGAGAGTTGGCTCGGAAGTCAGTTCAGAGCACTGATTGCTCTTGCAAAGGACCCAAGTTCAGCTCCCAGCAACCGCATGGTGGCTCATGACTGCCCGTAACTGCAGTTCCAGAGAGTCTGCATCTGGAACTGCATCTGCCTCCTTCTGGCCTGCATGAGCAGTGCACATGTGGTACACAGGCATAAACCCAGCGAGTAAATAAATACGTCTTTAAAACGTGTTAAGTTCTATGGCTGGAGATCTGACCCGGCATGTAAGAAAAGCACATAGTGCTCTTAGAGAACCGAGATGGCTTCCCAGCACCCATGTTGAGTAGCTTGCAACCACCTCTTACTCCAGTTCCGGGGATCCTGACCTCCAAGGGCACCTGCACATGTGGACACATTCCCAGTCAGACGTACATGCATACACATACTGAACTCTAAAAATCTGTAAAGCCTGCTAACTTCGTACACATATGGTACAGTAGTGGGTGTGTTCGGTTTTTCTTATAAATGCATGGAGTACACTGTGCTCAGAGGTCTGACTTTGGATATGGGAACTGTAAGACTGTTTTCTTTAGCTTTTTTTCTTGGCTTATTGATTGGAAAACAAAGATTGATTTTTATGCTTATTACATTCTTTTAAAAGATTTATTTATTTTATGTATGTTAGTACCCTATAGCTGTCTTCACACATGCCAGGAGAAGGCATCAGATCTCATTACAGATGGTTGTGAGCCACCATGTGGTTGCTGGGATTTGAACTCAGGACCTCTGGAAGAGCAGTCAGTGCTTTTAACTGCTGAGCCATCTCTAGCCCTATTACATTATTCTCATGTTCCGCAGTCTAAGCAGCTGTCCACCGGGAGCCTTAGGTGATCTGTAGTGTAGTAGTTGGAGATGGTGGTGGTCTCAATGTACATTCCTCTCTAAAACTCAACACACTGGGGGCTGAGGGGATGGTCCAGGGTAAAGCAGTTGTCAGGCAGGCATGGGGACTGGAGTTCTGACCCTCAGCTGGGTGGCATGGAACCCACCTGCAGTCAGTGCTTGAGAGGCCAGCATAGGAGCCCAAGACTAAGCTGGGTGGCTAGACCAGCTGAATCAGTGAGCTCCAGGTTCCCCTGAGAGACCCTGCCTCTATTTAATATGGAACACAGTCAAAGAAGTCACCTACCTACAGGTATCACATGCCACGCATGTGCACACTCAACCCAAATCAGACTTCTCAGCTGTGCCACCCTGGCCTGCCTTCCCATGCCCAAGCCATGCTGTGCTTTGGACGTGGGCTATGACTGCCGGCCATCTCTGTGGCTGCCGGCCTTCAGCGGCATCCCCACCCTTTCCTCCAGCCAGGGCAGTTCTCTCTTGCCTGCCCTCTTTAGCTATTAATGACTCCATTATTCTTATTGGTCATTTTTGACCATTTCTTAAAAGCTAGTGACTCACTAAATTCCTTTGTTTCTGACTTAATGCCTGTTTTTAATCTTCTCCTTTGATTTCTCCTGGTCCTAGTTTGATTAACATGCTAAAGTTAAATTACCCTCTCTGTCGGGAACTTATGCATATAAACATAGGACGTGCTTGTGGAGTACATACATAGGATATGTTCTTCCCTTCCAGAGAAGCCTTGTGTGGTAGGCTCGCTTTCGGGTTTGGTAACTGAAGCTGTTTACCTTGTTGTTTTACTTTTGGAGCCGGGGTCTCCCTCTTTAGCCCAAGATGTCTTCAGTCTCTTCAGCCGGAATCTCCAGAGTGCTTTGAAAAGTTGTCTTTGGTGAGCATAGGTAAGCTCAGATGGAGATTAACTCTGGGCCTCCTGTGGCCAGTTATGTGCTCTACCACTAAGCTAAACCTCTGGGCCCAGAACTTCCAAGGCCTAAGTAAGAATATTTAAATCAAGATGGCTTTGCATCTGAACTATTTTTGTTGTTGTTTGTTTTTTTAGTATGGAATAGAGTTTATTTGGGGCATGGGGAGGGGAGTTAAGAGGGTAGTAGGAGCAAAGAGAGGGGGCTGGGCAGGGGGAGAGGGATAGGAGGAGATAGGGATGAGAAGGAAGAAGAAGAGAAAGAGGAAAATAGAGTAGAGGCCGGCCATGAGCATGTGGAGAGAAGAGGGGGAAGGGAATGGGGAGAGAGGGGACAGAAGGGGAAGGAGGTAAGAGCAAGAGAGAGCAGGAGGGCATCTGAACTTTGTTAAAATTGTATGGATTCTGCTAGTGACATCGCCTGTAGTTTGAATTACAGTTTTAGATTCATACCCCCATGCCCTTCAAGTCCTGAAGTCTTAATGAACTCTGGGTTTATTGGAAGCAGTCTCTGTACCTCTTGGGTTTGGTTTTGTTTTCTTAAACTCTTCAGCATTCAGAAGCGCTGCTCTCACAGGTGAATTGTTGACACTGATTGGGACAGACTTCCTTCATGGTGCTCTGTGTGTGTGGCTGGCTGGGAATTAAGAGAATAATAATATAAATTTAATATCACAGACATTTCTTTTTCTGGAGATGTATGTTAAAGCCTAGGCTGAACTCGACCTTACCATGTAGCTTGTCTTCTGATCATCCTGCTTCTGCCTCCCAAGTGTTGGGATTATGGGTGTCTGTTACCATGTTCGATTTTATGTGGTGCTGGGACAGAACGTAAGGCCTGGTGTGGGCTAGACAGACAGTCCGCTGTCTGAGATTGCCCCTGCCATGCCCTGGTGTAGGTTCTTGGTTGTACTCTGGAATATGAATCCTGCTTGTCATTCCCACTTGCAGTGAGACAAGACTCTGCATGAAATACTGGTTTTCCTAGGCTCTGTTTCTTTCTCTGTAAGATTCAGGGACAAAATGAATGGATGGCTGCTGGTGGCTCTAGGGCTAAATGAGACAACAGCTGGAGTGCTTAGGTCGGGCTGTGTCTTCAGGACTCTGACCCACTCCAGCAGTTTCCTTAGTAAGCCCTGCTGCGGTCCGGTGTTTTACGTTCCTCTGTGTTCTAAGTAATGTTACAAAACACACACTGTCCTCCCAGAAAAGAGAACAAATGCACAAAAGAGAAATAGCAACCCAGATCCCATGGTAACTGGCAGACTTCTTCAGAGGTGAAGAGGCAGGAATAATTGCCAAGCAGACAGCAACTTAAAAAGGTGACAGGACTTGACCCGAGCACTGCGGGACTGGTTAACAGGTTGACAGGCTGCTGAGGCTGTGCTCTGCTCTTCCTCCCTCTGCGACTCCTGGGGTTACTGAGGGGAAGTTACACAGCTAAGATGTGGAGAGCATTGTCTCCAGCCAGCACCCTCAGAATGAGGGGGGAACATACTTGAGGTAGAACACTGAGTGGGCAGACAGGAGAGGCCTTGGTGTGTTCGGAGTGGATGGAGCGTTTGGGTGACAGCCTGCTGGGAGCATGGCATCTTTCCCGTGTGTGCTGAGGAAGGCTGATACAGTGGTAGCATCAGTTATTAACTTGACAGGGTCTACAGTCACTGAAGAAACGTGCTCCTGGGCTTGCCTACACAGGCATCCAGATTAGGTTAATTCGGACTGGGAAGGCTCACCCTAATGTGGGCAGCACCAGCATCATGCCTCTCCACTTCCTGACTGGATACAGTGCAGCCAGCAGCCTCATGCTCCTGCTGTCACCTCAGCCACCATGATGAACTACATCTTTGACCTTCAGGCAGAATAAGCCCTTTGTCCCTGGCTTTGTCACAGGATTGACATAGTAACTCACACACACGAGAGCGCTTGCATTCTTTGTCCAAAGCTCTTGAATGTTCAAGACCACACTTCTGAGTCAGCGTCTGACATCGCTCACTGTCTTTTCTGATTTAAAAATAACCAAAGCAGTGGTGGAGCACACCTCTGATTCTAGCACTCAGGAGGAAGAGGCAGGGAGATGGCTGGGAGTTCAAGGCCAGCCTGGTCTACAGAGCAAGTTCTAGGACAGCCAGGGCTACACAGAGAAACCCTGTCTCAAAAAAACAACAATCAAACAAAAAACCCAAAACTTCAGGCATAGGGCACAGAGAGAGTTGGTTCTGCTCAGTAACAGTAAAGCACTGTCCCCAAAACCCAAAATACATAAACAAAACTGCTTGAGAGATCTCAGTAACCATTTGCTTTCCTTGTAGAGGCTCCATCCAGTTCCCAGCAGCCACACAGAAGCTCACAACCACCTGTAACTCCAGTGACTCCTCTGGCTTCCACAGGACAGGCACACACACGGTGCACATGCACATATGTACACATGTACATACACATGTACATATATACACATACATATATACACACACATATACACATATGTGCATACACACACACACACACACACACACACATCTAAGCACACATGCACATAAACAAGTCTTTGCCAGGTGCATGTCGCATCTTTAGTCCCAGTGGTGAAGAGGTAGTAGCAGACTCTGAGTTTGAGGCCAGCTGGGACTACGTTGTGAGACCCAGTTTCAAAAACAAACAAAACTCCTGAAACCTTTAAAACCAATTTTAACTGTGAAGCTGCTGACTGTCTATTGTGAACTTTTATGCATTTTATTACTTTGTCAGTTTGTTTTTGGCTTTCTCTTTTTCTTTATATTTTCAGTTGTTTATATAACCCTTACTTTTGGTCTCAAAAGTTTGATGGGTTTTTATGACTGGTTTCCTCCCTACCCTCTAGGCAGCCTAGACTTTAAGTCACAAAGCCACACAGTGGAAAGGACCAGGCAGAAGGGTGAAGAGAAGGGAGGGAGTGAGGGAGGCATTCTCTCTCCAGCTGCGATGGTTTACAGACATGGAAGCCGAGATCTGGGGAGATAGTCTCAGGTTCATGATCCACCGCTGATCACTGCGTGGGTTATGCCTCTCAGGACTGGACAGGGCTGCTTTGTTTTCATTGCTGTGGTTCTCAGCCATCTGGGTGGAATTAGAGTAGCACCAATTCTACCGCTTTTCAAAACCGAGGTAGAAAGTGATGTCCTATCAGGAGCGGCATGGTAGCAGCAGTTCACCCGTCCCGAGAAGGTCATGTTTGTGTTCTCCACTGAGCATCACTGTTCTTTTATTTAAATTAAACCTGTGTTTAGTATGCGGGTGATGTGTGCATGCGCTTATGTTGCAGTTCACCTGTGGAGGCAGAGGACAGGTTTTGGGAGTTGGTTCAAAATCAATTTTTTGAGGGGAAAAAAAGTTCCTTTTTAGTGTTTAAAGCTGTCAGCTATGTGTGCTTTAAGCCTACTCTCTCGGTAGTCTTTTTGCCTTGTCATGGTAGAACACAGATCCTCTTAGACTGCACATAGAGTACTAGCACGAGGAGTTGGTACCATCGTGTTACATCTGACCACCCTGAGCTTCAGAATTCAACATGAGCCAGGCAGAATGGCATGGACCATATTTAAATCTCGCTTTCTTCTGTGATAAGGGTCTGGGCTGCTTCGTGTCTGGCTGAACCAGTTGCCTAATAACTGTCCCCTCCCTTTCAAAACCAGATTCCAGCCACCGATTCACCGGCACAGCAGCCTTTTCTCCCCTGAACCGTATTGTTTGAACTTTAGTGAGACGCTCTGCTTGTATTTAGAAAGAAAATGTGCACAGCGTAGCAAACAATACTTCTTAGTCACTATAAGCATAATTTTACCATGAAATCATTTTGCAACTGGCTTTGTGTTCTATAGTCTTTCCCACGGTTAAGGAATGAGAGCAGGACCTGGGTTAAGGAGCGATGCCCCAGACCACTGCTTGTTTTCTTGCCTTCTTTCCAGAAGAATCAGGCTTCTGGACTAGATTCAGTTTTACTAAAATACTGATTTTTTTCTTTATTATTTAAGCACTCTTGAGATTGAATCGTACAACCTACAGTTGTACACAATCATCTCCATGTCCTCAGTGGTGGGTGTCAAGTCACTTAGGGACCATGCTTTGGCTTCTTCTCCTTCACTTCCTCTCCCTTTTCTCTTTCCCTTCCTTCCTTCCTCCCTTCCTTCCTTCCTCCCTTCCTTCCTCCCTTCCTTCCTTCCTTCCTTCCTTCCTTCCTCCCTTCCTCCCTTCCTTCCTTCCTCCCTCCCTTCCTCCCTTCCTTCCTTTCTTCCTTCCTTTCTTTCTCCCTTCCTTCCTCCCTTCCTCCCTTCCTTCCTCCCTTCCTTCCTTTCTTCCTTCCTTCCTTTCTCCCTTCCTTCCTCCCTTCCTCCCTTCCTTCCTCCCTTTCTCCCTTCCTCCCTTCCTTCCTCCCTTCCTCCCTTCCTCCCTTCCTTCCTCCCTTCCTTCCTCCCTTCCTTCCTCCCTTCCTCCCTTCCTTCCTCCCTTCCTCCCTTCCTTCCTCCCTTCCTCCCTTCCTTCCTCCCTTCCTTCCTCCCTTCCTTCCTCCCTTCCTCCCTCCCTCCCTCCCTTCCTCCCTTCCTCCCTCCCTTCCTTCCTTCCTTCCTTCCTTCACTCCTTCCTTCCTCTCTCTTTCTTTCTCTTTCTTTCTTTCTTTTTCTCTGATTAGCCTTCTAAATGTATATAGTACAGTTTTTGTTAGCTTCATTCTTAGGTTTGTTTTTTTTTTTTTTGTTCTTTTTTTCGGAGCTGGGGACCGAACCCAGGGCCTTGCGCTTCCTAGGCAAGCGCTCTACCACTGAGCTAAATCCCCAGCCCCTAGGTTGTTTTTTATAGTTTGATTTATTTATGTATTAATTCTGAGATTCTCATACCGACAGAAAGAGAGAGCATGTCTGAGGCAGGGCCTCTCTGTAGTTCTGGCTGTCCTGGAACTCACTCTGTAGACCAGGCTGACC
The DNA here is from genome assembly GCF_021556685.1 of Rattus norvegicus. NCBI lineage: Eukaryota > Metazoa > Chordata > Mammalia > Rodentia > Muridae > Rattus > Rattus norvegicus. Next base: position 7,308,284 of record NC_141553.1, on the reverse strand, counting down.
TCGAACTCAGAAATCCGCCTGCCTCTTCTACCTCCCAGGTGCTGGGATTAGAAGTGTGAGGCACCATGCTTATCTGGAAAATCGGTTCCCTGGTGTCTGTACATGTTTCCTCCTGCCACTTGTCGTCATTTTCTAGTTCTTTGTCTCTTTAGTGTTACACTGTTCTTTCTTCTCTTTAACCCGTTTCTTCATTTCCTTTCTTCTTTCCTTTCTCTTTATTCCTTTTCTTTGTCTTTGATTCTAAGAATTGGTCCCAGGGCTTTGCATGTGCTAGGCAAGTGCTCTCTCCCTGCTGGGGAGTTCCAGTGTATTCTTTTTTGTTCTATTTCTGAGCAGAGTCTCTCTCTCTCTCTCTCTCTCTCTCTCTCTCTCTATATCTATATCTATATCTATATCTATATCTATATATATATATATATATATATATATATATATATATATCTCCCTGGCTGTTTGGGAACTCAAGTAGACAAGGCTGGCCTTGAACTTACAGAGATCTGCTTGTCTGGCCTCTTTGAGTGCTGAGACTAAAAGTGTGTGCCATCATGCCAGGCTTCCTATGTACTTTACAGACTACTCTATGTTATGTTGTTTATTTCTGTGTTCTAATTATAATATGGCTGTATTCTAGAAGTTTCTTATTTAGTTCATGATATATTTTTTGCCAAATTAGTTTGATGTGTTTCATTTTGGTTTTCTTTTTCAATTATAACTTCATTTAAAGACATCTTTGTGTATGTGTATACTCAGTTTCTGAACAAGTGTGAATAGGTTTTCTTTTTTTCTTACATCTCAAAAATTGTCACTTTAATATTTTCATACATAATACTTGTTTTGACCTAAGAATATTGATGACAGTCTAGAGAATTTAATACACTTGATATAAGGCGACTTTTTCAAAGCTATTTGGCATTGCCAGATACTATTAATTTTATTAGTAGAATTAATATAGAGAATAATTAATAATTGAATAATTCTATGCCAGTTCTATTAATAAATATTTTAGCAGTTTTATAAGTCTAATTTAGAGTCCCAAATCTAGTATCTTAGATTTTGATTCTTAGGTCATTTAATTTCTTTATTCTAAAAAATGTCATTGGCTTTTCTAAAAGCCAATCATAATTATATGGAACAATTAACTTTTTTTTTAATATTTATTTACTTTAATATGAGTACACTGTAGCTGTCTTCAGACACACCAGAAGAGGGCATCAGATCCCATTACAGATGGTTGTGAGCCACCATGTGGTTGCTGGGAATTGAACTCAGGACCTCTGGAAGAGTAGTCAGTGCTCCTAACCACTGAGCCATCTCTCCAGCCCGGAACAATTAACTTTTAAAGAGGAAAATAAAGATTCATTTTAGAACCTATATCCTATAAAATGGGTTAATAGAAACACAGTGATTTGAAGATAAGAACTTTTAGGTTATGAGTTTTCTCTTAATTTTGTAACTTATTTGAAAAGGATCTGGTAATTTAAAACTTAAAAGGCAAAGATCATTAAAACAAAGGAAAATGAATATAAATCACTTGAAATAATGAACAGGATGAGAGAATGGGAAGGAAGAAAAATTTAACACCAATAATCTAAGGCAAGATGTTGTCTGTTTGAACATTAAATTTAGCTCCACATTTCCTGGCAAGCCAGTGAAAAGGGGAAACCGGATGGGTTTCATGGTTATTGTCTGATAAAGAAGCTTATCGGTTTATCAGTGGAGGAGAACTTAAAGTCCTGGGTTAAAAAGCTGAGTCCACAGTCAAGGACTGTATTTCCTATCTCTCCCTTTATGAACAACTACATTTCTGCTGTTGCTGGTTCCTCTGCTGGAGTTATATTTGGTCAGATTAAATTCATGTCCGCTGTTGTCAAGAGTGGAACTGCCGTGGCCAGGGCGTGTTTATGGATTGCCTCTGGAGCCGAAGGCATTGACGAACAGGAAACTGAAAGCTAAAAGTTCAGGAAATGTATTGTATTTAGATTGTGTGGAGAAAATATATATAGTACTTAACTACTGAAGTCCACGACCATTTCTAGGCTCAAATTTATACTGATGTCTGTAGAGCTGGCCACCGAGGATTCTGACAACTATACCCCAGATGCTTAAACATGACGGCAGAGGAACCCGCGCTGTGCCAGTGACGGGAGAAAACAGCAGCAGATGACAAGGGCTCTGCGGCTCGTGCAGAGCAGCTCAGCCGGCTGGCGTCTCAGTGACTCGTCCCAGGATCGTGTCTTTAAGTTTGGTTCTAAGGAACAGGAGGCTTCTGTCCTACATAGTGCCCTGTTTTACTCCCCAAGTCCCGATGGTCAAGTTATATTTTCTTACATTGAATTATATTTTTCTCCATTTTATTAATATACTTAATTGTTTCTTAGTGTTAAGAAAATTATCAATATTATCTTAAAAGTTAGCTGTCTCCCAAATATTTTCTAATTACTGTAGTATTGTAGGAGGTGCACAAAGTCTAAAATATTCTTTTTTTTTTTTTAAGATTTATTTTATTTATATGAATACACTGTAACTGTCTTCAGACACACCAGAAGAGGGATGGTTGTGAGCCACCATGTGGTTGCTAGGAATTGAACTCAGGACCTCTGGAAGAGCAGGTTGGTGCCCTTAACCACTGAGCCATCTCTCCAGCCCTAAAATATTCTATTTTTTTGAGACAGGATCTCTCTACATAGCCCTGGCTGTCAGGAAACTCACTACTAGGCTGGCCTCGAACTCACAGAGATCTGCTTGCCTCTGCCTCTGAGTGCTGGGATTAACTGTGTGCACCACCACTGCCAGCTTTAAAGGGGAAGGTTTCTAATACTGCATTTTTCTTGTTCATTGTTATGTGTATACGCACATGCATAATTCTGTGGTTTTAAGGCAAAGTATAGCTAAGTAGCACAGGCTGGCCTGAAACTCTTGGTCCTCCTACCTTTGCCTCTAGTGTGCCAGAATTATAGGTCTGTACCTCCACACCCATCTCACTGTGGTATACTTTAACAAAAGTGATAAACTGTAGAATCAATCACACAAAATACTTTAGTGTTCCATAGTGGACTTTGTCTTCCCACGTTCCTTTGAGGAACTTCAACTGTGTGGGAAATTCATTGATTTCATAGCATAGTTGAAGCTCATCTTGTCAGGACTTCGCTTGCTTTGGATCTGGTAAGTTATTTGTGTCTGCCTCTACACTTCTCTAGTGACCAAGAGGATGGAAGGCCCTGACTAGAAAAGATTACTCCAGAAGGTGAGATGCACTGCTTTCCCAAGGTCAGGCTGTGGAGCGCTCTTCCCAGCAGATGGGACGACTGGGTCCTGGGCTGACAGGGAGCTGAGGTGGGAAGATGCTGGACTTTAGGCAGTAGCCGATCTCCCCTTGCAGGGAGGTGTCTCTTCAGGAGCAACAGTGGAAGCCAGGCACAGAGGCACATACTTTTAATCCCAGCACTCAGGAGGCAGGCGCAGCGTCATGTGGCCCAGTTAGGCTATGTAGCAAGACTGTTAAAAAAAAACCAAAGGGTGGAAAATTACTCATGAAAGAAACAGATTAAAACTTATAAATCTTTTTATTCTGTTTAGTCTGCTAATTCTGCTAGCTAATAGGTATTTTAATAGAAGCCCTCAGCATAATCCAGTGGTTCTTAACAGGGGAAGTGGGGACCAACACCCCCTCATCCCCCTACCCCATCCCCCGTGAGCTCTTGGGAGCAGGTACTTCCTGGTCACCATCTTGTTGGGATCCTCAGGCACAGTGCTCGACATAGAGTTCCATCAATGCTTGTTATGAATGACTGAGTTTCTGATTAAGTGCTTGCTATAATTCACACTTGCCACAGTGTGGGGTTATCAAGACCAATTATGTTCATCTAAACTGCTTTCGTATACTCAGCCTTTTTCTTTATTAATGATAATTAAACATTTCAAAATCGTGCTGGAGAGATGGCTCAGCGGTTAAGAGCACTGACTGCTCTTCCAGAGGTCCTGAGTTCAAATCCCAGTAACCACATGGTGGCTTATGGCCATCTGTAATGGGATCCGACGCCCTCTTCTGGTGTGTCTGAAGACAGCTACAGTGTACTTATATATAATAAATAAATAAATCTTTGAAAAAAAATTAAATCTATTTTATTTTTAGCATAATTTATTTACTTTTATGTGCATTGGTGTTTTGCCTGCATGTATGTCTGTGTGAGGGTGTCAGATCCCCTGGAACTGGAGTTACAGACAGCTGTGAACTGCCATGTGGGTGCAGGAAGTTGAACCTGGCCCTGGAAGAACAGCCAGTACCCTTAACCGCTCCAAGAATTAAGACTGAACTGACAGATTTTTTTTTTTTTTTTTTGGTTCTTTTTTTCGGAGCTGGGGACCGAACCCAGGGCCTTGCGCTTCCTAGGTAAGCGCTCTACCACTGAGCTAAATCCCCAGCCCCCAGATCTTTTTTTTAAAGATATAGTTGTTAACACATTAAAAAAAAAAAAACCCAAAATATAAAAATGTCTTGTTTTTCATTTTGTTTTGTTTTCCATTGAGTCCTGTGATTTAGACCTGTTTCCTGCATTTCTTAAATGTTTTCTCTGCACTTACAAATATGTATGGTTCTATTGTTGTTTTTGAGACAATATTTTAATGCAAATATGTATATTACTCTGTGGTAGTAGAGGTCAAACTTCAGGCCTCATGTATGTTCAGTAAGTACCCACCACTGAGCTGTATTCTTGACCCTTAGGGAAGGTAGGTTCTGTTCTATGAATTGCTTTTTTCTTTTTTTTTTTTAATATTTTTTTTAAAGATTTATTTATTTATCATATACAAGTACACTGTAACTGTCTTCAGACACACCAGAAGAGGGCATCGGATCCCATTACAGATGGTTGTGAGCCACCATGTGGTTGCTGGGAATTGAACTCATGACCTCTGGAAGAGCAGTCGGTGCTCTTAACCGCTGAGCCATCTCTCCAGCCCTGCTTTTTTCTTTAATGCCATTCTTAAACATCTTTCCACAGTACCTTTATAACGGTTTTCTTATTTTTAACTGCTACGTTGTTGTTATGTAGTGTGTTATCATTCATCCCCCCTGTGACTGCTGAGATGACTCAGTTAAGTGCTTGCCATGCAAGCATGGGGACCTGGATTGGGTCCTGGTGTCCTTGTAAGATTCATGTGCATGGTGTGTGCCTGCAATTCTAACCCTGGGGAAGTAGAAAGGTGGATCCCTGGATCTTGCTAGCCAACCAGTCCAGCAGAATTCATAATATTCTGTGTTTAGTGAGAGATATCTCAGTGAGACTGGCTCCCAGCATTCACCTCTGGCCCACACATGCATGTATGCACACACCCAGATCCATTCACATATGCGCCAAGACATTTCTTCTTTGAGAATCGTGTGCTACCAGCTGCTTGTTTCTGAGAACATCTGCACTCAGTTTTCTGGACATTTGTTGTTGGGAAAGGATAGTAACCTTTTGTTCATATTGGTGAGTTTGCCCTTAAGAACATCATGCCACACTTGCATTCTCACTAGAAATAGAAAGTATAGAAAGTATCATTTTATGGACAGAGTGGGGTTCTCTCCTCTTCTCTGGCTAACCATCCGTTCCTCAGCCACGTCTCCATTCTTTAGTCTCACTCTATGGAGACAGCTCTGGCATCTGAGTTACTTAGAGACTTGACTGTGGCCCTGGATTCTACTAAAGTGGACAGCAGTGGACAGCCCGGTGTCTGTGCCCTGGGGCTTGTGGAAGAGACAAATGGTGGAACCAATTACAGTAATTTCTTGCTCTCTTACACTAACAGCAGAGCAAGCTTCTCAAGAGGGGATGGGAGAATATGTGAGGTTCCTAGTAGGGAACCAACAGGTGCAGAGCCTTGGGGAAGCACACGGGAGGGATTCCGTGTTTGTCAGAGCGGCTCAGGCAGAGCACGGTAGGTAGGGATGAAACATCTCAGGGCTGGGGCTGGCCTGTGATCAGCGTGAAAAGCTTTGGACTCTGTGCAGTTTGTGATGGGAAGCCATTGGAGGGTTGCCAGCGTAAGTTGTTCTAAGCCAGTCTGATTGTCACTTTCCTTACAAATGCTTCAGTTCTCGTTTCCTTTGGAATAAAGTTCAAATGCTGTACTCGGGTACACAAGGTCTTTCCGTCAAACTTCTGCCTATTTATTTAGCATCGGCTAGTCTTTCCCACATGTGCCCTTCACTTTAGCCAAATTGGATCACAAGCAGTTCCTGGACGGGTCGTTGGTGATTCATGTCTTTGCATCTTCCTGTGTGCTGCTGGCCTGCAGGAGGCCCTCTCCTCCGCTTGCCATGGTCACTGGCTTGGTTTTGGGGGGTCTGCACTGTGCTTGTTGTCCTGTGTCCTCTACCTGTCCTAACTATTCTCACCACGCCCGTGCTGACTGAAGCTCACCCTTCCCTTACCATCTGAAGCACCCTTGTGGTGATCTTATACTGAGCTCTCTGCCCTGCAGAAAACCCTCCGTGGCTTGCTTTCAGTTTCCGTCTGAGATTCTGAACCCATGGCTAACAAAGATCCTCTCGCTTAGGCAGCAAGAACTAACCTATTGCACAACCTCCCATCAGCCCCTTCCCTTGATTTTCAGACAAGGTCTTGTTATGTAGTCCAGCTGGTCTTAAAATTGTGTTCTTCCTGTCTCAGCCTAGTGAGTGATGGGGTTACTAGTGTGTACTGCCATCCTGATGTAGTTATGTTTTATGTTGAGTTACTTTTTGTATGTGACATGAAATCAGATATCAGTTACAGTCTTTATCTGGGAAGATACAGTTGTCCCAGCACTGCTTAGCGGGCACTGTTCTTTTCCACCTCCAGTTTAGTGCTATCTTTTCTGAAAGCAAATTAATGAGAATGTGTTAGTATTCTTGTCAGTCAGTCCTCTGGTCTGTGGGTGCCTGAGTGTGTCCTTACAGCAGGCCACACTGTCTTGAGTGCTCCTTTGTCCTAAACATTGACCACATCGTCTGGAGTATGCTTTGTCCTAAGTGTTAATTAAAAGTGTGGCCCTGGAATCTTGCAGTTGTGTTCTTTTCAGGGTACTTTCGGGTACTTTGAATCCTTTAGGTATCCATGAATTTTAGAATCAGCCTGCTAACTTTTACAACCAAGTTAACTCAGCTCGTGTTAGGGATCTCTTTGGCCAGAGCACTCAGTAAGGTACAGTTTAGCCATTGGAAACTGTGAGTATCAGGACAACTAACACTTAAATACTCCAGTTATTAAATTGGAAAAAGAATATAAAACATACACACTAAGATTTGGTATGAAAATGGTAGGAAAACAGAACCTTGTTTCCTTTTTGAATCTAATTTTCCTTCTTTGGATCAGGAGTTGATTGAACACACTGTAGGAGCTAGGGAGCGCAGTTACTGCTCGGATCTTTTCTTTTTCTCTTTTTGGATTTTGGAGATGATCTCATTCTGGAGCTCAATCTAGCCTTGCACTAGTAGCAGTCCTCTTGCCTCTGCCTCCTCAGTGCTGGGATTACAGACACGAACAGCTATACCTAGTTTAAAACAAAACAAAAACTCTAAGCAGAGAAAGGAAAGCTGTAAACCAGGGGGAAATACTAGTAAAAAACTATAGTGACAAAACTCCACAGTAAAGAAAGAACTCCTAAAATTCAATAGTTTGATCGTTAGCACCACCACCACCACCACCACCACCACCTCCACCTCCTCCACCACCACCAAAAACAGTATGAATGTAACACAGTTGAAAAATATACCCCACCCCCAGAAGGTGTGGGGGAGGTGAGGGAGGGTTCAAGGCAGAGTTTCTCTGTGTGACTGGGCTGTCCTGGAACTTACTGTATAGACCAGGCTGGCCTCACACTCACAGAGGTCCAGATGTTTCTGCCTCCCAAGTGCTGGGATTAAAGGTGTGCACCACCACTGCCTGGTACAAAAACACCTTTGAGCAGACATCTCAGGAAAGAAGATACACAGTATGCGGACAGTACTCCCGCTGAGAGCTTAAGACGACTGAACAAAACCCTAATCGTATACATGCGAGCGATGCCCTCCTTTGAGTGGTTGACTGGATGAGAGGCAACCATCTGTCCTCCCCAACTATGAACCCTCCACGCCAGCATTCACCAGCCTAGCCCAGTGAGTCCCAGGCGTGGCAGTAGTGCTGTGCATTCTTGTCACTGAGCAGAGCTTTCTCGTCAGACCTACGGCCTGCTTAGCAAGAGGGACACTGTGCCTGGTCCTGGACCCTAGTTAGCTCCTCAGAACTGGGGAAAGGAATCATGGAGACAGCCTGTAGCTGTTGTGTTACTGCGAGCATCCCTAACACTGCGCTAAACACCTGCTCTTACACGCACAGAGAAGCCCATCACCACCCCGTCAAGGGAACTTCTCTTAGGAGACTTCTGCAGAAAACCACAACCAATCAAAATGCAGAATCGAGGATTCCAGTCCCAAAGGAATTTAAAAACTTCACGTACTAAAATATTCCACAGGTTTTGCATATATTAGGCAAACATTTGAGGTTTTTTGTAGAATAGAATCTAAACTTAAAGTTCTGTTAAACTCTGTTAACATTAACAGCAGCTGAAGCCAGCCTTTGTAGCGCCGTGACTTGGCATGCTTTCTCCTCTGTGTGCTTCTCAGTGGGTTCATGTAGAACTGCTGCCCGGGTGGTGTGCCCACCTGTGATTCCAGCACTCAGGAGGCTGGGGCAGGAGGATGGACAGCTCTAGTTCTACCCTGAGCTATATAGCATGACATTGCTGTCTCACACAACATAAAATGCTTTTATTTTTAACTTAGTGTTTAACTCAGAATTTTAAAATTGTAATTAGTAACGGTCCTTTGGAATAGAAAAATCAGATTCTGTGCTTTCCATAACCATTTCTTATATAAGAGATCAAAGTAAAAGCTGGCTCTGAGTTGGGCAGTGGTGGCACATACCTTTAATCCCAGCACTTGGGAGGCAGAGGTTGGCAGATTTCTAAGTCACAGGCCAGCCTGCTCTACAGAGTGAGTTCTAGGCTATCTAGGACTACACAGAGAAACCTGTCTGCAAAACAAAACAAAATAAACAAACAGAGCTGGGTGTGATGGTTTACTCCTGTAATCTTAGCACCTGAGAGGCTAAGGTCAAGTGTCACTCAGAATGTGATGCCAGCCAGGATATACAGCGAGACCTTATCCTAAAAAGCCAAAAGACAGGAAAAAAAATACAATGCCTCAGTTATCCTTATTCCCAAAGTCGCGGTTTTGATAAGCATTTTAAAATAAAAATACCTGACATTTTGGAAGAAAGATTTTATTTTACTGTCAATTAAAGTCGTAGACTATGTAGTGTCTGGAACAACTCTGTCAAATCTGAGGCCACTGAGATGTGTCCAACAGAGCTTATCATGTACGACTTCAGACCGTGGAAATGCCTCTTGTCCTAGCCATACCTTTTTCTGGCTTAAAGATGGAGTCTGGGCTTCCCTTCTGGTTGACCAGAATGTACTTAACAGAGATTGGATTTGCTCTCTTGGCTACAGTCACAAAGCAAACAGAAATCCCTAGACAAAATATATGAGGCAACAGCTTGAAACACCAGAAAGCTGACAGCAAAGGGGAGAGTGATCTCTGAGGAAATGGAAACCAGCAGGTAAAGCCTGTAATTACACCATCTGACTCCCAGAGAGTGCTTGTCTGCGGGAGTCCAGGGGCACAGGCAGATGGCCTTTGAAAGGAAAGAGCTCCACCAGGGAGAGCTCCAGAGCTGTGTGGAGGCTGCCATTTGCTCTCCAGAGGAGCACTGTTGAGTTGTGCTGAAACCACGCAGGCAGAGAAACAACCCCGAGGATAAAGGAAAAGAAAGCCCTGCTTCTATTCAGAGCCAGGCGGAGTGGCAAATGCCTGTCACCAGCACTGAGGAAGCAGAGGTGAGTTCAAAGCCAGCCTGGGCTACTCAGCAGCAAGATTCTGTGTCAAACAAAAAATGTTCGAGTTACTGCCAACCAAAGAGGAAAGCCTTGTAAGTCACAACGTCAGGGAGAGTACTTAGAGGAGATTGCCGGAAGTAATGGTGGGAATGCAGCCCTCAACTGAGGATGACTTCTGTCCTCCCAACAAAGCTCCAAAACAAGCCAGGAAGGATCAGGTCGTTTCCAGGGAACTCAGCTAGGACAGAGTGTCACATTAGAGGAGTGTAAAATACCTGCCCCTCACCACGGCCACATTCAGTTAGCCTCTGGTCAGATGGCAGGCTTGCACAGAAACAGGAAAAATTAGTCAGCATAACAGACTCAGAATGACGAAATTAGTAGATGAAATTAGTAGACACTGAGATAGCTGTCATAACTACAATCCATTGTTTAAGAAAGTACAGGAAAGACTAAGAGTGGTCCTACAGCCATTGGCATGAAGCCTGCAGGGGATGAGTGTGCGATCACAGGGTGGGGCAGGGGCGGCCCACACAGTGCAGGGGAAGGCCTCTTAGCAGTGCAAATTATCCAGAATATACTGAGAGATGGGTTTGTTTGTTTGTTTGTTTGTTTGTTTTTAAGGCCTGGGGAAAAAGGAATTATTTAGCTATGAGACAATTATGAAGATACAATGTGTCTAGAATTACAGTTTTGAAGAGAAATGGGATTACAGAAACCTCTGGGGTGGGGGGAAAGCCAGGATTTTCTAAATTTGGCAAGAAACAAAGGAAGACACACATTAAGAGGGTAGACTCACATGTAAACGACAGTGGTGATTACATTAAACAAAGGGTCTAGAAACACACAGATAAAGACAGCCTTACATGTTGGGTAGTGACTTATGGGCTACCTAGAAGAAGCTCACTGTGTTGTGTGAGTGAAAACTTAGAACTGAGACAGAAGGACGCCCCGTGCTGACACTGTCTGAGAAAACTGAAGCGATTGTACTAACTTTACACAAAGACTTTAGAGCCAACAAGGTTACCAGTATCCGGAGCTAAAGGGAATGGCTGAATAGTTAAAAGTACTTACTCACTTCTAGGTGACCCGAGTTCAGTTCCCAGCACCCACACTGGGAGACTTCACCACCACCCTGTAGCCGCAGCTGACGATCTCTTCCGGCTTCTGCCAACACTCACATGCACATATAATTGCACACAAGTCTGAACGAATGAAGATCATCGAGAATGAAGACCTCACATCAAGGGGGTCATCAGTCCTAAGTATTTGTGTAAAATATTTATGTATCTATAAGTAGAACTTTAAAATACATGAATCAGAATCTGATAACTGAAGAATGGGGTCTTCACTTACCCTCTCTTCCTTATTTAACTGATAGAACAGTAGATTACCTCCCGGCTCACCCGGGTTGAGTATAGCATCGAAGCAATACAGAAGACTTAACACTGTCATCAGTCTTCCTGAATTGACAATTCTATGATATCCTATCCCTTATAAGTGAAATACCCTTTATTTTGTTTCACATATGAGATACTGACTAAAAGAGACCGTAATTTTAGTCTAAGATAGTGTCAAAGATTTGAATAACTTAATTTTCAAATATTTATTCTGACCAAAAGGAATTAAAAATTGATGTTGGTCTGGGCATAGTGGCCCTCGCCTTTAGTCCTAGCATTTGGGAGGCAGAGGCTGGCAGATCTGTGTGAGTTCCAGGCCAGCTTGGTCTACATAGTAAGACCCTGTCTCAAGAAAATAAAAGTAAAAAAATAAAATCAATGCTGGGGTTTGGGGAGATGGCTCATCAGTTAAGACGAGCCTTCCAGAGGACCTGGGTTCAGTTCTCAGCGGCCACATGGTGACTCACAACCCTCTGTAGTTCCAGTTCCAGGACATCTTCCAGCCTCTGAGAGCACGAGGTACACACATGGCGCAAAGATGTCCACGCAGGCAGACCACCCATATGTACACAATAAAGTGGAAAACAAAACAGAAGCGGTAGAGTGGAGTGGTAGCGGGTAGAGTGCTGCACACCTCTAAACCAGCACCTTGGGAGGCGAGAGGCAAATAGATGTGAGTTTGAGATGGGCCTGGTCTAATAGCCAGTTCTAAGACAGCCAGAGCTACATAGTGAGACTCTGTGTGTGTGTGTGTGGGGGGGGGGGGGGTAGAAAAAAGTACTTGAATTTAGAAAATAATTTTAATAACTAAGCCATCCAAATGTGGTTTATAGTTTCTAGAATACCCAAAGGAAAATCCAAAAGTGTAAGTCACAAAACAGCATCTGTACCTGACTTTTTAAAGAAACTAGAGAGTAAAAAACAAACGCTAAAGTAAGCAGGAGAGACAGGTCAAAGATAAAGCCTTTAACCAGCAAGCACAGCAAACACCACAGAAGCTAGAGCAAGGCAGTGGAGTAAACAGCCGCTGTCCCCGGAGACCAGTGTGGTCTGGGAGCCGCCCTCCTGTCTCAGCAGGACGGAGAGGACAGGCATTTCTAGTTAGAGTGGAGGTAACAGAGAGCTGGAGCGCACACTCTCTAAAGGAGACAGATGATGGGTTACTGTACACAAATAAGTAGGCTGTGACTCAGAGACCAAAGCTTACTTCAGAAGCAGTGACTGTCCTGAGAAGGGCTTCTTCTCCTGTGGGAATGGGTAATAACTGACAGAGAGAATATTTCCTAACCTGTTGTGTAATGCCAACATTTTCACATGTCAAACTTGAACAGATTGCAAAAGGAAGTAGGAACAATAACCCTTAAGACCATAGTCCACCAGGCTCTGGCGGCCACTCCTTTAATCTCCGCACTCAAGAGGCAGAGGCAGGTGGATCTCTGAGTTTGAGGCCAGCCTGGTCTACAGAGAGAAACCCTGTTTCAGGACAGCCAGGGCTACACAGAGAAACCCTGTCTCAAGAAAAAAAGGAAAAAAACCCCAAAACAACCCACATAACCCACATGGCGGTTTCAGCTGTCCATAATTCCAGTCTCAGGGTCTGATGCAGACCTGTAGACACCAGGCCTAGGCACAGTGCACAGACAGACACTTAGGTAAATAGTAACTTATATAAAGTGATAAATAAGCTCTTACAAATATTTTTTTTTCTTTTCTTTTTTTCGGAGCTGGGGACCGAACCCAGGGCCTTGGGCTTGCTAGGCAAGCGCTCTACCACTGAGCTAAATCCCCAGCCCCCTTACAAATATTTAATAGAGAAAAAGATTGTCTCCACAAACAAGTTGTGGAGCAAATTGGTCTTTGTACTTAGAACAGTAATCTGTGTTTTATAGTCTGTATATGGCTATGTGGAGACGTAGGTGGCTGTATGGTCACTCTTCTTACTTTGCTTCAGTGTATGATGTCATCATCCCACAAATAGCTTAATCCAGGAGCTTCTCTGTGATTCCAAGAACATAAAAAGTGTTGTTGCAAGACCGTTCTCAAATTTTTGTTTTTAGTTTTTAGATTTTTGAGACAGGATTTCTCTGCGTAGCCCTGGCTGTCCTCAGCTCACAGAGATCTGCCTGCCTCTGCCTCCAGAGTGCAGGGAGTAAAGGCCTGTGCTACCACTGCCCAGCCAATAACAGTTTAGTTGTAATGGGAGTCCTAGAAAGGAGATGTGTAACAAATTATTAGTGACATCTGACGTGTTCACCCTTGTGAGCAAGAGCAACAGTATATTAGAAAAACTATCAACCATACATGTCATACTTCAGTCTAAATTCTGAGATATGAGTTGCCAAATAGCGCTAGATTTTTTTTTTTTTTTTTTTTTTTTTGGTTCTTTTTTTCGGAGCTGGGGACCGAACCCAGGGCCTTGTGCTTCCTAGGTAAGCGCTCTACCACTGAGCTAAATCCCCAGCCCCATAGCGCTAGATTTTTTAACCCTTGAGTACTAACTCCACCAGCAGAGGGCGGAAAAGAGGAAAGAGCCTTTGGAGGCAGGGCCGTTCTCTGCAGGATGGCTCTGCAGTGAGCACCCATTCCGATTCTGGGAGTCTGACCCTGAGACGTTTATTTTAGGCTTATTTAAGTATAGCACAATCTGGTGAAAATTATTATGATGATTAACTCAATCCCACATGCATAACACAGTATAATTAGATCTCTGAGGAAGAAAATCAGTACTGATCAGGTGCAACTCCATTGAGCTCTCTGTAAAGTGCACGTGACTCCTTCCGTAAAGTGAGGTTCTCTAGACTGAGAATACAAGCTCATGAGGGCATCTGTCCACTAGTGCTGACGTCCCACAGAGCACAAAGGCAGCAGTGCACTCCAGCCTCCTGGGTAGACAATGGGCTTTGCATTCCTTCCCTTGAAGGAAGAACCCTGTGTACTTAATCAACGTTCTAGGTTCCTCTCCTGCGGCTGTGAGCACAGGGACTTTTATGGCCTCTACAGAAAGTAACTTGATTATAGAACCGTAAAACACGAATTTATAAATCTTTTTTTTTTTTTGGTTCTTTTTTTTTTTTTTTCGGAGCTGGGGACCGAACCCAGGGCCTTGCGCTTCCTAGGCAAGCGCTCTACCACTGAGCTAAATCCCCAACCCGAATTTATAAATCTTTTTGAAGAAAATCTTTGTAGCTTTGAATGCAGCAAATTTTTGTGGAGTAAAGGAAGTAAAAGAAAGGCAGTGGGACCAGTCATGACACTCATGCGTCATAAGAGACAGATGGGCTTGAGGGCAGGCAGCCGGAGCCATACAGCAAGCAGATCCGAGACTGCCTGGGACCTGAGCTGGGAAAGAAGGAATTAGGAACACAAGGAGAGCTGAGTGGATGGTGTGACTGATTATTCATTATCTGGACTGTGGTGACGGCTTTATGGGGGTGGGGAGAGCGCACATGCTTACGTAGTGGATGCTAGAGTATGTGCAGGTTACTCTGTGCACGTGACTGCTTTCCACGCACTGTCTGCAGGGAACATGGCGCTTGTACATTCTTCAGCCTTTAGAGTATGCTGCTCCTATTGTCAAAGCCTTGGTGTCACTTTGAGAGAATTCTTCAGTGATTCTCCAGGAGAAAGCAAGTTCTCCATGTGCATTGCTCTCCTGTGGTTTTAGCGTGCTGTGGAATCAAAAGGCCATGCAGCCTGGTGTAGTAGCATGCTCCTCTGATTTTCAGTACTTGGGAAACAGGGGCAGGTGCATCTCTGTGAGTTCAAGGCCAGCCTGGTCTACAAAGCGAGTTCAGGTTTACACAGAGAAATGCTGTTTTGAAATAAAGGGGGGGCTGGGAGTGCAAATCAAGTAAGTGTACCAGTGTGTTCTCTGACATGGTTTTGTTTTGTTTTAAAGATTTATTTATTTATTTTATATAAATACACTGTAGCTGTCTTCAGACACACCAGAAGAGGGCATCAGATCCCATTACAGATGGTTGTGAGCCACCATGTGGTTGCTGGGAATTGAACTCAGGACCTCTGGAAGAGCAGTCAGTGCTCTTAACTGCTGAGCCACCTCTTCAGCCCAAAATGTTAGGTTTTACTTAATCGTCAGATTAGAACTTGATTGTCCAACTGGATGATGGAGAGAAAGAAAAGACAGAACAAGAGGAGACCACTAAATATGGAATGAAGGGACTTGCAGAATTTAGCTTTGGGAGAGACTTGTGGTTTTGTTCAGATGAAAAGGCTCTCTAGGGCAAAGGGCACACACTGTGGGTGTGAGTAAAGCTGAAGACTGAAATGGGGGTGGGTCTATCCTCGATAATCCAGATGGGCCCTGCTTTGTCTCTTAAAAGGAAGAGAGCCTATGACTACAAAGGAATGGTGGAAGAGGCGACGTTTGGCTTGGTTGGTAAAGCACTTGTTGTACAAGACCAGGGCCTGACTTCAGATTCCCAGCACTCACAGGAAAGCCACTTGTGGTGGTGTGAGTCTGGGGAGGCAGAGATAAGGGTTCCTGGGCTTGGTGTCTGGTCTGGCTAAGTCTTCCAGGTGTAGATTCAGTGAGACAGTGTCATACAAAGTAAGATGGAGAGCAACTCAGGGCGGTACCTGCGGCGCATACACTTCTGCCTCTCAGACATGCACACGTGAGTAACAGTTAAACCCAATTAGGAAACCACAGAGACCCACAGCATTTGAGGAGGGAGACCCTGTGGGCAGCACCAGAGAAGGCCAAGGAGCAGCTTCCTCCCTGGCCACAGGCAGAGTACACCCCACTCAGAGCTGCAGGCTTATCAGTGTCCGTGGTTTCAGCCTTCAAGTCTGTAGTCGCTTGTTACAGTAGCTCCAGAGCACTTGGGTCCTGTCTAGGGAGCTCAGAAGTAACTGCTTTGTCCACGGGGCTAGAGTGGAAAGGTGAGCTCTCTAATACTAAAATAACCTTTTATTTCTTGGGAATTTTTCTCTTTCCAGCTTTCAAATCTGACTTCCCATAAAACAGATTTATTCATTAAGATATTCTAAATATAAAGTCTTTCAGCCAGAGTGTGGCTTAGTCTAAACCCCTGCAGTTTACAGCTGGAGAAATGTAATGCAAAGGCTTCATGGTTGGTGCCTGCAGACGAGGCCCGTGCCTTCTGGTGCTCAGCCTCCTCCCTCAGAATGGGCGTTTAAGCTCTTTTCACATGAGGAAGACTCGCTCACAGACCCAAAGTACTGTGCTTTTAAAATTGACTTATCCCGTGTGCTCACAAACCTTCAAATCTCCCGAAATTAAAAAGGCATACAAACTCCAAACAGATAAGTAGTAAATTTTGCTGTAATTTGTCTTCAGAGATAACTCAGGAAGCCTTCTATGCTCTAAGGTCGTTCTCTTCGTCTTCGCCTCCTTACAGAATGCCGTTCCTGCATGGAGGTTCTTTAGGAGACACAAGGCAGCTCTGCTCAACATCCGCTGCACACACACTGAGATGTTCTCGAGTCAGCCGAGTGTTACAGGGGATGCAGTATTTAATTATGTGTATGTATGTTTGCTGCATGTGTGCCTGAGCACCACATGTGTGCAGTACTGCAGAGACAAGAAAACAGTGTCAGATAACCCGGACCGGGAATTACAGATGAGCGTGAGCAGGTGTGTGGGTGCTGGGAATCAAACCCAGGTCCTTGGTAGAGCAGCCCATGCCCCAGGCAGGGGAACGAAAGTGCATAAAATAAAGCCTTCCCATCTTCCCAGTCTCCACCTTTCCTTCACTGCTGGTTGGTGTGTAGTGGGGACAGTGCTCCTGCTCCTGTGCTCTCCACTCTGCTGTTCAACTGAACTAGGCAGTTAGAAGTTTGCTGTGCACACACAGATGTGCTTCCAGTGCACCTCAGACCTGCATGCTTAGTCATGCCCAGGGGTTTTAGTTACCACTCCTGAGGAGAAGCAAATCTTGTCTTTAAAGTTAGGAGTGTGTACAGCAGAGGGTTTGTTCATATTTAATTTAGAGAAGTAGCCTCTGTGTCATTGCACCTTAGCCCTGATTGTGTATACTGCCTGGTATTTTCCTGTCTTTGTTCTGACTGCTTTTGAAAATCACAGATCATTTCCCCACGTATCGAGTACTGCTTATATGTCCCTCACTTAGACCAAGGAGTGGAGGTTTTTTAAAAAAGCACCATATTCCACACTGTGGGTATTTACTGGCTTCTGTTGTTGGTCTGTTCTTAGAAACCAGTGCAGACTTGGAACTAAATTATTAGGCGTTAATAAGTCACCTCAGGTTAATAATCTACCACTCTGGTACCAAGCAGAAATTTGATTTTTTTTTCCCCTTTAAGATTAAAAACATGGAGCCAGGTGTGGCAGCACATTCTTTTACTCCCAGCACTTGGGAGGCAGAGGCAGGCTACTCTCGGAATTTGAGATTAGCAAGTTCTATGACATCCAGGTCTACATAGTGAGACCCTGTCTTAAAAACGAAACCAACAACAATGTGGCCCAAAGTTAAAGATTCATTCCTCCTGTCTCTGCCCTTACCAAGATGAAGCACATTTTTTCTGGAACAGTGTCTTTTTTTTTTTTCTTTTCTTTTCTTTTTTTCGGAGCTGGGGACCGAACCCAGGGCCTTGCGCTTGCTAGGCAAGCGCTCTACCACTGAGCTAAATCCCCAACCCCTGGAACAGTGTCTTAATCTTAAAGGGAGATGGTAATCAAAACAGACATTTGACATTTAGGTGTTAGCCTGTGTAGTTGTAATCAGGTACAATCTATAGACATCTTCAAACTCAACTGTGGTCATAATGACACATTATGGTACATGCCTTCTCATTTGTAACCTTCAGTGTCTACGGAACCAAGTCACTGCCATAGGGACACATGTATCTGTCTAATGGCATTCATGCCATAGGGACATATGTATCTATCTAATGGCATTCTTCTGTATGCACTTTAATGAACGCAGTGGTCTTTTTGAGTAAACATTTACAAATTTCTTTCCTAGTTAGGTGGTTTAAGTGTTTATAATGTTAGAGGCTAAATAATCTTCATCTGTACATAGATTTAGCTCATCTTTTTCACAGACTATGTGACATTTTTATAGTATGCATTTCCAGGTGTTTACATATGTCACGATCACTCACTTGAGGGAATGTGTTTTTTTTTTTTTTTGTTCTTTTTTTCCGGAGCTGGGGACCGAACCCAGGGCCTTGCGCTTCCTAGGCAAGCGCTCTACCACTGAGCTAAATCCCCAACCCCGAGGGAATGTTTTCATTTGGGGCTGGAGCTCTTCCAGAGGTCCAGGTTCAGTTACTAACACCCACAACCGTCTCTAACTCGAGTCTTAGAGAATCATATACCCTTCTCTGGCCTCTGAAGGCACCAGACATGCATCTGGTATGCATGTACACATTCAGGCAGAACACCATGCATATAAAATAGAATCATTTTTTAAAATAAGAGCATATTTTTATTTAGCCACACTGTTCATTTAGCTCTACCTTATGCTACCTGTGAATACTTAATTAATGGGAAACCTGTGCACCTCCCTTTCCGAATCATGACTTTTCATTCCCTCTTGGTGGTTTCCCTTTTGAATTTAGGCATGACTGGTTTTTTTGTACAATTAAACCTTTCCTTCCCTCTGCCAAAACATTTCATGTTCCCCTCTCAAACCCTGCTTCAAACATCAGTTTCCACCTGTCATCTCGGCATCTTTAGTGAACCCTCTCCTGCTTCCCTTTGAAACTCAGGACTCACTCACTGCCTTTCTCTCTTTACCATTGCCGAGTGCCTCTGGAAGACGCCAGCAAACACAGATGCAACACTTCATGCTTGTCATTTCAGAACATTCTGTAGCTGAATACGGATTCTTCAGAAATGTCCCCTCCTATTCTAAGTAGTATCTGCAAAAAGATTTGAAGTCATAGTCACAAAATCACAAAGTGGTCAGGGACGTGAGCAATCAAATAGTAAAAGATGGTGAAAATCATTATTAATGTTTAAGGGTCGCTGTAACATACTAAAAGTATTGGCCATAGCTGCCAACCAAATAATGACCTAGAAACTCCATCAGTAAAAATCTCTCCTAACATAATGGAAGGACAGTGATGGAACGGAGAGAAGCGGTGGCTTCAGCCACCTGCTGCTTGGGAGGCCTGCAGCGTGCCTGACTCCTGGTGCTCTGACGCTGACTGGCCCCTCTGGGTTGGAGTCAGGCGCGTACAGCATGTTAAATTCCACAGGTGATCCTGATGCTAACAGTGTCAGAAAAATTAGTAAGAAGCCGGAAGGCTAAGGCTACGGTCTGACATCTCTCCATCTCTCCAGTCAGACTTCAGGGCAGAGGGTGGGTATTGCGCTGTCTGTGGAGTGAGACCTGTAAGGATGAGGGGCCTGTTGGGATGAGGGGAGAAGGTAACACCCGGGCACCTCTGCTTACTGTAACTTCAAGAAGCAAGAATGTTTCTGTACCTCCCATAGGGAAGGAGAGAAACCTGACTGGTCTGTGGGATCCAACATAGGCCCTGCTCTTGGCCCCCCTGAGTTCTCTGGTGCACCCCAAGGCCAGTGTTGCACTTGTAATGCTCTGCTCCACGGTCAGGGCACTGTCACGGAGAGGCTCATCAGCTGAAACAGTTTGCTTTTCTGTTCGATCCATTGATCTCTATGGCTTTCTAGTTGTGGGAATTTCCCTAAATTTTCACAATCAATGATGCATACCTACCCTTTATTTTGTTGTTGTTTTCTGATCTATTAGGAGTTTTACAGACTTACTGGACATAAGGTTGTCATGTCCCATTTCCCAACACTGCAAAAAACAACTTTTGTAGCATGACCTTGAGAAGCGAAAGCTGAGGGCATCTTCCCACCTGTTTGAAGCCTGATAGGTGAAGAGGGAAACCCTGTATTCAGCTTCTTTATTGCATAGCGTTAACATTAGGTAGTCTGGAGTTTTCCAGGGTGTCTTTTGTTTTGCTGGTAATACAACTCTGTGTCTCCTGCTTACTTAATCATTCAGAACAAAATGGTGGCGCACACCTTTAATCCTAGTGCTCAGAAAGCAGAGGCAGGAGGATCTCTGTGAGTTCTAGGACAGCCTAAGCTACATAGAGAAACCCTTTCTCAAAACCAGCAGGAAACAAATGCGATGATAACTCGCCTGGCTAAACTCCCAGCAAAGCAAATCTGCACTGTGAGAGCTTGGAGGCTCTAGTCAAGGAGCGCAGCACCTTTATCCTTCCCCAGGAAAGCAGTCCTGTGGTGCTCAGCTCTGCTGTGGTGTACACGGAACTATGAGGGAAAGTGAGGCTGCTCCCCCTGCCAGCCAGCTCAGCAGGTCAACCCTTACATCGCTGAGGTGACAGACAGAGCCCCATCACCTCATATCCAAGGCGGACTGAACTGGGTCTGCCAGCCTTGCCAGCTTGCTTCAGGATCTGTAGTGAGAACGATTCCTCCAAAGCACTGAGTACACTGCAGACAGAGGATGAACAGTTTCAGGCTGTAAGGTGGCAGAGCCTCTCCCTTAAATCGTCTTCCTTACATGTCACAGCTCTTGGCCAAGAGGCTGATGGGATCGCTCCCAGAAGTCCCACTGAGGGTTGAGGAAGGACACTGGGAATATGGAGGGAGGAAGACTGAGGAGAGATACTCAGCCGAAGGTGACTGGCTACAGCTGGCCGGCCACTGTCACGCATCTGTCTGTCAGGCTGTTTCTGTTCACTGTTCACTTCTTATGAAAGTATACATGTGTGATACAGCAACAGTTTCAGACATTTAAATGTCCTCAGTGGATTACGTACACTCCCAATATTGCAAAACCCTCTTCACCCCAGACAGAAACTCTGTACCGAACAACACTCCCCTAGTGACCTTTCTTCTCTTTTGAGTCTGAATTTGACTGTGCATGTGTGGTATACATGTGCAGTATGGAGATGTCTGTGCACTTGCGTACAGGCTAGGGGTCAACATCCAGTGTGGTGAAATGTCTTTGTATTTTACTTACGATTGGTGTGCATGCATGTATATGTCACAGCGTTTGTGTAGAGGCCAGAGGATACATTGGAGGATATGGTTCTTTCCTTCCATGTGGAATCCAGGGATCAAACTCCACTTTTCAGCATGCGCAGCAAGCGCTTTTACTCTCTAAGCCATCTCTCCAGTCCTGCACCAACTCCAGAGCGACTGCCCTGCAAGCCCTGAGATCCTTCTGTCTCCCTCACCCCCGTGCACCACTGCACTGGGCTTTTCTGTGCTGCGAACTCAGGTTCTCCCTGTTCTCGGCATGTGCTCCCACACTGAGCAGTTACCATAGGATCCCCACACATACACGTTCACGTACACATACACTCCTTTTTCTTCAGGATATCCATTCTGATGGGTAAGAACTAGAATCTCTTAGAGTGTTTCTTTCCATTTACCTGGTCACTGTTGATGCAAAACATCTTGCCATTTTTGAATATGTACTTTGTGTGTGTGTGTGTGTGTGTGTGTGTGTGTGTGTGTGTGTGTGTGTCCAACTCCACTGCCTCAGTGTAGAAGAATGACATTAGACATTTCTTTGGGGAAAGGAGCTGAATAATTGCAGTGTGTAATTCCATGTAGCTGTGCAGTTGTTTACCTGTGTAGTTAGGTCTATTTTTCTTTTTTAAAGTGTATTTCTTTCCGCCAATAAATAACTATAACTATCACTGTCTCCAGACTGGAGTGTCTGAAAGGGATCTGAGTCGAAATTTAAAAGAGGGCTTTCTACTCCATTCTCATAACAAAATGTCAAAATGAGGCCTACTTAACTAACGCCCTATGTTCTCAGGCCTAGGTATGTTTCTGTGCTGTGCCTTTTCTCGTGTGTGGAGAGGAAAGCTGTAGTAACAAGGCCAGAGTCGGCAGGGCTTAGAAATGCTTGCTGTGGCTCCTCAGTGCTTCTAACAGAGAAGCCAGGGACGATCCTCTGGGAACTGGTGTCAGAGCAGCACCAGTCATGTGCACACTGTGTGCAAAGCCCGGAGGTAGCTTCTCTTGTGAGAGACTGTCATTACCTGAAGTTGTCAGTACCTGTCGATGGGACACTGAGTGTCTTCTCGTGTCCCTCTTGTGTCTCAGGTGATTGGCGCCTGGCCCTTTGGAGGGTGAGTGCCAATCTGGCACATCGATGACAGAACTGGGTGTTCCCTTTCTGGAGCACTGGGAAGGAATTTCCCTCCTTTGACTGGGGCAGTGCAAAGCTGTACCATGAATGAATGATTAAAGCCTTAGGTGAAGTGGCTTTAAACCCACATAGTCAAGTCTCTGGAAGGAAAATACTGAAACTGAAACTTCCTTGTGTTTTTCATAAAGGCTTTTACGAATTTCTTTTTTATATAATACCATAAAGCAAAAGTCTACTTACTTTGTTTGCTTAGAAAAATCTGTACTTCTAGTGACCTCAGTGAAATTCAAGGGAAATGTTTAGAAAATTAAAGGATTCGGGGGGGGGGGGGTTGTTTCCTTCCTCCCTCCCTCCCTCTCTCCCTCCCTCCCTCCCTCCCTCCCTCCCTCCCTCCCTCCCTCCCTTCCTTATTTTTTCCTTTATCTTTTACAAACCTTGTGTCAAGGGCTGACTTTCAATACATCGAAGCAAGGGAGCTGCTCTGCTACTTAGGAAACCCCAACCCAGGCGCAGGTTAGCTATGAATGATTTAGTGCCAGGTTCCACATGAACGTGTGATAAGCATGATGGGCAAGAGGACAGGCCCCTTTCCTGTCACACCCCATTTCCCAGTTCGAATGGCTTTCCAAACTGCACTCCGGTTCCGACACCCAGTGGGGGTTGCGGGGGGACCCACCCCAAGTGAGAGGCGCAACACGGGACCTGCCAGGGACGGACTTTAGGTTTTCTTATATGTGTTTAGAGAGGATCTGGGATAGCTGAGGATAATGACCTGACTGTCCTGCCTCCATCTCCTGAGTGCTGGCATCACAGGCAGTGTGTGCTGTCACCAGCATGTGCCTGGCTGAAGAAAACTTTTTTCTGTTTTTAAAATTTTGTGTTGCCTGCATGGCATCCATACACAGAGGTCAGAAGAATGTGTCAGATCTTCTGGAACATCTGTTACAGATGGTCATGAGCACTCGTATGGGTGCTGGGAATCAAACTTCAGCCCTCTGGTGCTCTTAACCGGGGAGCCGTCTTTCTAGCTTCCCCCTTAAGTATTTTTGGAAGAAACAGCACATAAACAAAGTCCACCTCCCCTTCCATTGCCATGAGGCAGTTTGTCTAATTGCTGTAGTCACGGGGTTTGGTTATGACGCACAGCTCCTATTAGAAGGACAGTGCTTAGATCAGCTCCTCCCCACCTTTTGAGATTTTGAGACAGAGCTTTTCCTGTGACCAGGCTGGCCTTGAACTCAGAGTTCCACCTGCCTCTGCCTCCCAAGTACTGGGATTAAAGGCATGCACCACCATGCCCAGGCCTAGATTCAGTTTCTTAAATGTTCCCATTCATGACTCCTTTTTGCCCAAGAAATTTCTAAGCAATCCCGGACATTCGGGTGTATAGAATAGCCATACAAGGAGAACATTTATTGTAGTCCGCGTTTACTTTATAACTCGCTGCTGTGCAGGCATTTTTACTGTGTGTTCAAGATGGAAGCAGGCACAGTTGCAGCAGGTGGCTATGCTAGTGCTAGTGTCCAAAGGCACACTGTGTTTTCATATTACCTGCTGAGAAATGGCAGTGAGATTAGGTCGTTGTTGTATGTCCCTACACCATGGTGTTTCCATAAGAGCAGAAAACGTATGCACAGCACAAACACAATAGCCATAGCCTCCGGTGTGAGCTGAGGGGCTGTGAGCAGTGCTGTCTAGCAGTGCATAGTAGAGAGTGCCATGGTCAAATGCACGTGTGTGCTCGGAACCAACATCTCACTAGAGTTTCCTATGGTGGCGTGGCCAGCCCTCCAGATCACCTTGGATTCCTTTTAGGCCATGTGTGTTCAGAAACCTTTACTGCTGCTCAGTTGTTCTCTTCCTGGTGTGGGGTTACTACTTTTTATTTAGTTACGATACACATCACCTGATAAAGGTTTATACTGCTTTGTTGGGAAGACCCTTTCACCTTTTCGGGTGGGTAATGTGTGGGGTGGTGCTGGTGGATATCTCAAGAAATTTTCACCTAGTGGTTTTAATGTTAGTGCTTCAGTCATGTTCTCTTGATAGAGGTCCGTGTGCCTCTGAAAACCTACAGAACACTTCCCAAGGATATCATCCGTGACCTGCTCTGCTCAGGCATTTAAAAGACCATTCCCCTGCTGTTTAGGGGTTTCCTGTGCATTCTCAAGCATCAGAAATGTGTGTCCCAAGCACTGGGTCCTAGAAGCCGGGAGTAGCCCTGCCTGTCTAATTTCCCTTCGGAGCCAGCCCAGCGCTGAGCTGAGCTAGGTACTTAACTTTCGTTGTTTGTTTGAGAACAGCTTGTTCTAGGCTTTCACTTACCCTGAGCCAAACATGTGGACCTTTTATTCTGGTATAAACTGTGCTAGAAAATCCAGCACAGGGGCTTGGCCCTGGGATTGTGGTGCTCTCTTTGAAGATCTTTCAGCACAACAAACTGCTCATCCTGAAGAAAACTTAGTTTGTTAGGAAATAAGTTAAAACACTGCATGTTCTAGTCGCCTAATTATGAGTTCGATCGGTGAAGTGGTTTTTACAAGTCTCACAGTAGTTTTGTTTGGGTTTGGTTTTGCCTGTAAACAGAGGGCCCAGAAGGTGACCGAGCCTGGAGTCTCTTCTTACCCTAGTGTGGGAGCTTTAGAGGTGGCCCGTGGTAAGCTGGTTTTGGTGACGTCCTTAACCTCAGGACTCAGAACACTGAGGTGAGAGAAATGTCCAGAGCGAAACTAGCCTGGGCTATGGAAGAACCTGTTTCAGAAAATGGTTGGCATTGTTACTAAGTCTTCCTTCCCCTGCTCAATCAAGGAGCAGTATAAAGTTAATCACAGTAGTAGGCAACTGTGTTTTCTTCAACCTGTTGATCACTGATATTCAGATTGGCCCTGCATGAGAAAAGGTCAGGTGACAGCACTCAGGAGGCAGACAGGTGGAGCTCTGAAAAAGAATTATTCTTGTATTTAAAATATACAGTGTTTAATTCGTTGGGAAGCAGAGTTTTTATTCTGAGCACACTGCTGAGTGAAGGTTTAGAGGACCTGAAGTAGGGGCAAAAGGAGAACCTCAGAGTTCCAGTCTCCAGTCCCCGCTAAAGACTGCAGTAGGAGAAGCATGGAACCCTTGTTCTAGAAGACCCTTGACCCACCAGGGATGCCTCATAAGTGTCAGCATCTACCTGAGAAGAGCTAAGGAAGGGTAAAATGCGTGGACATCGTGGATCTGGCTTGTGAGAGGAAGAAGAGAGAGTAAGCAGACATGGGTGTGGCTGGTTATAGAACAGGAGCTGGCTGGCTTGGCCAGTGTGAAGGAAAGCGGCGAGCACCTGAGAAGGTCTCAGTTCTCTCTCAAAAATCCGGCTGTAGGAGAAGGATGTGCTAAGGCTCTGAGAGGGCAGCTTCTCCCCGTGTAGTCTTGCTAAGGAATATAATTACCGGTGGGCCTGACTTACACTGCTCTCTAATCTAGGGCCATGGCTAGACGGGAAGATGAAGAAGTGGGTGAGGCTGTATTTCCCTGTCTGATGCCGTCCACGTATGCTCACGGGACACGCTCGTTACTGTTTCTGTGTTTTAGCTCCACTAGTTTTACAGAAGCTGGGGTCTCAGGGACTTCTCAGGTGTATTAAGAAGTGATACTTTCACTGAAGGAAATTTGTTTCCTTTGGCAGGTTTTCTACTTACAAAGGACAATGACTACTGATGAGGGCACCAGTAACAATGAAGAAAACCCAGCAGCCACCGTGGTTGAGCAGGGAGAAGATATCACTACGAAAAAAGATAGAGGAGTATTAAAGGTAAGGCCATGGAGGTGTGTGTGACAGGGAGGTCTGCTGCGTGTGAGCTGATGGGCTCAGTAGCAAACACTGCAGCTCCCTTCCCGTCTAGCATCGTAAGTGGGGGTCATCTCAGGTTATAGGTGTCCAGCTTCGACTGGGCTAGGCCCTGGAGAACAAGCCCAAGCTGTGCTTTCCCTCAAGAGAACCCCTCCTTGCTCAGAGTGCGCGCGTCCACTGCTGTTTGCGTACGCCATCTTAGTGCACTAAAGCTGTGAGTGATAGCCGAAGGGTCTGCAGGGAAGAGGAGCGAGCTTGGCTTTTTATACAAGTACTGTTTTTATGTGTCATGGTATAAGGACACAGAATATATTTGGATCATCTTTCCTATTTATTTAAAGAGTGTGTGTGTGTGTGTGTGTGTGTGTGTGTGTGTGTGTGTGTGTGTTGCATGCATTTATGTACACATATGCATGTGTACTAGTCCCTGTCAGGATATCTTCCTCAATCCCTTTTCTACCTTATTTTTCTGTGTGACAGAGTCTTTTACCAAAAAAAAAAAGGAAGCCTGTTTTAGTAAAGCTGGGTAGCCAGCAAGCTTCTGGGGTCCATTTGTCTCTGCCCAGCACTCGGGTTGGAGACACGCTCTGTCATGATTATTTTTTTCCAAGGGTCTAAGGAATCTGAGCCCGGATCCTCTTTAAACCAGCTCCGCAGACATTTTAATTTGCATCTTAGCAACAGTGTTGAGACAGTACCATTGATGATGGTGGGACTAGGTATGGTTCCCTAGGGTCTCACTAAGTTGCCCAGGCTGGCCTTGAATTACACTTAACCCAGACAGGTCTTGAACATGCCATCCTCCTTCCTTTGTCTCTTAAGTGGGTAGGATTCTCTTCTGTGATTCTCGCTGAGTCTCCATGTATTCCTGTTGTTACCTTGCTCGTGCTGTCAGTCCATCCAGATCTCTCTTTGCTGCACCTTCTTAGCCTCGTAGCTGTAATTCCTCATCCAGAGCTCCAGGAAGCTTCTCAAGACAGTGGAGATTGTTCAGGCTGTCCTCAGTGTCTCCTACCTCATCTATTCGGTGTGCTGCATAGAGAACTGGCCTCCCAGGTCCCTCAGGCCCTGTGTACTCTGTAACAGAATACTGGGTGGTTCATGAGAGAGAAGTTTTCTTTGGCTCACAGTTCCATAGTTGGAGAAGTCCAAGAACATGGCAGGCCTGCGTCTCCTTGCTTCTAGTAAGGACTTACTTCAGAGTAGAAAGCAGAAGGCAGGCAGGCACGAAGGTCTGAGAGACACAAGCAGGCGTGGGCAGCTTCGTACAACTTGAGTTATGAGCCCCATCCCTCCACACGGAGCTCAAAGAGGTGAGACCTTGATCCCACCTAAGTACCTGTTTCCCTCCTGAAGGCCTTGTGTTCTAGCACTGTCCAGCGTCAGCTTTCGAGAGGACAGCTCCTATTCATCCCTCACTCAGACCACAGTATCCCTCCACTGGGAGCGTACACTGCTGCCGAGCCTGCTCAGAGCACCTGGATAGACAGTAAAGCATAGTCTCCTTTATTCTAGGGAGTAGTCTTTTATTTTTTTTTTTTGTTTGTTTTTTTTTGTTTGTTTTTTTTTGTTGTTCTTTTTTTTTTTCTTTTTTTCGGAGCTGGGGACTGAACCCAGGGCCTTGCGCTTCCTAGGCAAGCGCTCTACCACTGAGCTAAATCCCCAACCCCTATGTGCGGTTTGAAGTTCTTTAAGTTATAACATCTGTTAATGTCTAGACTCCTCAAGTCACCTTGGAGCTTTTGATGAAGTCAGTGCATTTCACAGCTCTGACCGGGAGTATTTGTCAACCTCCCTGGGTTAAGTTTCCTGTTTGTAAAGTTTGTAATAATAACAATAATCAAGAAAAATATAAGTTGGTTTTACGTTTTTCACATAAATTAAAACTAGATTTTTATCTTTAGACAACTTAAGACTTAAGCACAAGTGTCGTCTTGCTGGGGAGACACACACATAACAAGAGGACATTATCACATATCCTCTGCACCACCGAACATGGCCCCTTTGGCACAGATGATTGACAGGCTGAATTGCACCACCACACACCTGGATTAAATTTTCTTTTCCAAGAACTGACCAGTTGTATTAGCAGCTTGCTCTGACGAGAATAAAGGAAATATTCTAGATTTTACAATGGATAAATATTTTTCAGTTTGAAGTTCTTCATTTTTTTCCCTGTCCTTTGTCTTTACTAGAAGACAGGCTTCTGCTTGATATTGTTGAAGTCTGTATTTTCAGACTGTGCAGACAGTGGAAGTCTAAGCTGTCATGTCGGAGCATATAGTAGTCGGAGCCTATCTTTAGCAAAGGACAGCAGTTTGATTCTTCGCTGGAGCTGACTGACTGACTAAGTGTCCAGCAGTCTTTTGGCTAATTCAGTTTGTGTACCTGATGCCTGCTCATGAGTCTTGTCTTTTGAGAGATATTAGCATCAAGTGTGGGGCTTTCAACCAACCACATGTGGTTTACTGGCTGATTCCATTTTGTCTTGTTGGAGAAAAGGTTTCACAGAATAACCTAGCTGGCCTGGAGCTTACCATGTAGACCAGGCTGTCTCCGCAGTGATCCTTTTGCCTCTGCTCTGGCTTTCTGTTTTGAGAGAATACTGTGGAGAGCAGTAGTAATAACTGTAACACAAAGGGCCAGTGAAGACAGTTCTCTGAGAGGAACAGAGGATCCTCGAGGGACTGCGGGGAATCTGCCCATCTGTCTGGATGTTGGGGAGTAGCCCGGGTGGCCTTTGTACCTTTTACAAGTGCAAAGCTCTACACTCTTTTCTTATGTTTGTCTTCTAGATTGTCAAAAGAGTGGGGACTAGTGAGGAGACCCCAATGATTGGTGACAAGGTTTATGTCCACTACAAAGGCAAGTTGTCGAATGGAAAGAAGTTTGATTCCAGTCGTGACAGAAACGAGCCGTTTGTCTTTAGCCTTGGCAAAGGTAAGCAGGCAATGTTTTCAGTGTTTGTTTAGGTTTGGTTCTGTTTATATTCCACTGAAGGAGTGGAGCCTGTCCCTGGCAGATGCCGTCCCTGTGGTCTGTTTGCATCACTTTTTGTAGCAGCGTGAGGATGATGCCATTTTCACTTCCTGACACTCACACGCAACCTAAGACCTGCAGAGGCACAAACCGTGGGGACCTTTGTGGGTGTCAGTGATGTCGTCTCAGCAGCCCATGTCGTGTTGTCACTGCCTCTCCTGTTAGGTGTCACCTCAGTGCTTCATAAGTCAGCACATGACACATATGGTACAGCTCCTGGGTGGCCCTCAGCTTGTGCGCACGGCCCTTCTGTGCACCCCTACCCTCAGGAAGCTGCAACCCTTTCAGCTGGGAAGTGAGCTAGCTTGGTGCTGCTATGAACATTTTTCTTCTTGCAAAGACGGTCTGACTGTTGAGACTTGAGAGGTATTTCCTGAAGCAGAGTGAGAGAAACCCATCCTCTCGAGGAAAACAACCAAGCGGAAGCTGCAATCACAGCTTCAGGTAAAAACCGGTTTTAAAAAATTTGTGGCTGGGGTTGGGGATTTAGCTCAGTGGTAGAGCGCTTGCCTAGGAAGCGCAAGGCCCTGGGTTCGGTCCCCAGCTCCGAAAAAAAGAACCAAAAAAAAAAAAAAAAAATTTTTTTTGTGGCTGCCGGGGCTTAACAGCTTCCTGAAACGTAAGACTTTTCTGTGAGCGCAATGGGTACTAATGAGTGTGACTTTACTTCTGGACAGTGAGATTTGTCACTATTAGAAGATCTGCCTAATAAGAAATACTCAAGTTAATTAAAAAAAAAAAAATCTGCCTAATTCAATTAGCCTGTCTTTCCCAGGGACCAGCGCAATATATGGACCGTCAAGTGTGGACAGGCAGTCCATTCAGGCTGGATCAGGGCTTTAGCAGAGTACAGTATGAACAGTCCTTTAATGCAGCTGACCTTCTGAACCTCCGACACTTTTGATAGTCACCTAGGAAACTCTGTGACACTGCCCGTCTGCCTTTTCCCAGGTCCTTGTGAGTTTGCACTTTTCTACATCGTCAGTCAGAAACAAACGAATGACTTCCTCTTGGCTTATATTAAGTCAAACATATTTCACTTTTGTACAATTAAAAGTGACAGCTCTGGACTGGGGTGCTGCTCTGTACTTAGAGCATCCAGAGCTGAGTGTGACCTCAGGGTAGCACCTGTGTAACCCCAGCACTTGGCAGATCAGGGTCAGAAGCACAGTGTGCTGTACAGTTGACCACAGAACGAAAAAGGTAAACCAGCCCAATAGTACACACCTATCATCCCAGCAGTTGAGAGGTGTCCCAGTTAGGGTTCTGTTGCTGTGATGAAACACCACGACCAAAGGCAATTTGGGGAGGAAAGGGTTTGTTTGGCTTACACTTCCATATCACTGGTCATCATTGAAAGAAGTCAGAACAGGAACTCAGGCAGGGCAGGAACCTGCAGGAGGACACAGAGGGCTGACTGGCTTGCTCATCATGGCTTGCTCAGCCTGCTTTCTTAAAGAACCCAGGATCACCAGTCCAGGGACCACCCACAATGGTCCTCACAATTGAGATGCTCTCCTCTCAGATGACTCCAGCTTGTGTCAAGTTGATGTAAAACTGGCCAACACAGGAGGCAAAGTAGAGCTCTGAGTTCAAAGCTGTGTTGTACCTCACAGCAAGACCCTGTCTCAGGAAAAGGGGAAAACTAGCCAAGCCATTTAGATAGATCTTGTATTAATATTGTAACAGTTGCTACTCCGTCAAAATAAAGAAGAAATAGAAGTAGAAAGTAGCATAATTATTGTCTCTGGAGTCCCTAGTCCCTTAGAGTGTAGGTCTCCCAGGAAGTACACAGAAATATTCCAAAGAGAAGGTCCAGGCAATTTTGGGATTCTAGTATGACTTCGGTGTTTTGTTTGGTTTTGTTTTGTTTTAAGATACAGTCTTCTCTATGTAGCCCCTCCTGTCTTGGACCTTACTTTGTAGCGTAGGCTGGCCTCGAACTCAAAGTGGTATACCTGCCTCTGTCTCCAAAGTGCTGGGACTAAAGATACGCATCACCACATCTGGCCTGAGATTAGTATTTTAAATAGGACTATTATGAGTAACTATAAAAACTTTATTGAAAAATGTACATAAATAGAGCACTGCTCTCCCCCCACTGTGTGCCCACTGCCCTTCCCCTACTGTGTGCCCAGTGCCCCCTGCCCCCTACTGTGTGCCCACTGCCTCTACCTCCTACTGTGTGCCCTCTGCCCTCTCCCCTGTTGTGTGCCTACTGCCCTTCCTGTACTGACTTTTTTTTTTTTTTTTTTTGGTTCTTTTTTTTTCGGAGCTGGGGACCGAACCCAGGGCCTTGCGCTTCCTAGGTAAGCGCTCTACCACGGAGCTAAATCCCCAGCCCCCTGTACTGACCTTTAAACTCCAAGTTCATTGTCTACACTGTGAATAACTGCTCTTATTATAAACCACTGTATAACGTTGAGGTGAAAATACCACATACCATAGCGTACATCAGCCCAGCACAGTAAAAACTATTGTAACCTCTTGTGTCGTAACTCTCCTTACTGAGCAGTCATATAAAACCTTTTGAAACGATGCTTAGCTAACTTTTTTTTTTGTCCCAGGAAGTTGGGAAAGAGAAACAGAATCAGTCTAAGACCTGGTTGTTAGCACAGTGCGCTGTGTTCCAGGATAGAACGGGACAGTTGCCCTTGTGTGCTCGTGTTAGTTTTGATTTTGTTTGCAGTGCTGTTGTCCACTTGACTTTTTTTCTCTAAAGCATCCTTCCTTGATTGTGAAGTGAGACAGAGAAGTCCTTTCTTCAAGTCGTCATCTATCTCCAGCATTCTAGGAGGTAGAAAATATCAGTGTCCAGTTCTCCTAACAGTGTTGAAAAGAATTCCTTTTCTAAGGATGTCTCTTGTCACCCCTGCTGAAAATCACTGAGTGTGCAACTTTTAAACATATGCCTGCGTATAAGATCTGAGTATGTTTAGAATCTGACAGCATGAAAGTGGTTTTGTTTGTCCATGTGGAGACAGGTGGAGGCCCACAGGTCTGTTCACTTGCACACAGTGAACTCACACCTCAGGTGTGAGGCAGTGCAGTGGGGGGAGAGAATGGCCCACAGCATGTGTGTGCGCATGTGTGTGCGCATGTGTGCTCCACACCTGCTGCTCTTCTCTGGGCAAGGACGCATGGCAGTCTGTAGGGTCTGTAAACACAAAATGCACGATGATGCTGTGAAGTTAATGTGTAACAGAAATGTTATACTTCATACATCTCATACTCCTAAGCCTACAGACACTTTACGTCACACTCAGTACACTTAATGACAGGACTGAAGCTTGGCAGTCGCGCACACCTTTCATCTTCCACTTGGGAGGCAGAGGCAGGAGGATCTGTATGAGTTCCAGGCCAGCCTGGTCTACAGAGTGAGTTCCAGGACGGCCAGGAACACACAGAGAAAGAAGCTCTGCCTGAAAAGAAACAAAAAAGAGAGATTAGAGCTGGAGAGAGGGCCCTGCAGTTCAGACCCTGGCTGCTCTTCCAGGACCCATTAATTCCCAGCCACCGCCATGTAAGCGGAACACTAATGCGCATAAAATAAGGGAAAATAAATAAAATAATGTTAAAGAAAAACACATTTAAACACCGAAGACTCGGCCGTGATCCAGCAGTCTGCTGGGTAGGGATCAAAGGGACTATGCAAAGGTTCTCATATGCACACATACGTTAACAGCGATGTGGACACTGTGTCCAGGGTGGAGGCAACTGAAGTGTCCTTCTGCACCTGACCGAAACAGAATGTGAAACCGCCGCATGGTGGATCATTATGCAGGTCCCTCCCCTCCGCCCCACCTTTGGTTTTTTTGAAACAGGGTTTCCCTGTGCAGCCCTGGCTGTCCTGGAACTCACTCTGTAGACCAGACTGGCCTCAAACTGACAGATCCTCCTGCCTCTGCCTCCCGAGTATTGGGATTAAATGTCTGTGCCACCACACTTCATTGCTCAGTCCTAGAGGAGAGGAAAAGTCTGGCACATGCTGCATCCGTGATGAACCCCAAAGACATTCTACTAAATGAAAGAATTCAACCAAAACGTGAATGCTGTTTGCCTCCACTTGTATTATGTGTTTATAGAAAAAGAATGTTTGCCGGTGGCTGAGAGGAGGGGGTATGTAATCAAGTATAAAGTTTCAGATGGGTAAAGCCAGAAGAAGAACATTCTGGAGGCAGGCTGCGTAGCAGGTGTGTGTAGTCATATCAAGTGCACTTTGTTCAATCACAGCAAAACCTGTTTGAAGCCAGGGGAGCTATGCAGTAAAACCGCTAGTCCGTCCATTATTAATAAAGTCGTTTTCATTATAAAGGGAAGTGTTTTTTAAAGTATTGTGTGGGTTTTTTAATAGTAATATATATATTACTACAGAAGAAAGAAAAAAATATACCACATGGCTCTTACCCTGGCTTAGTGTAACATTTTGCTTACTTACTTGTGTGTGTTGTGCAGATGGGTGTAAGGTTCACGTTTGTATGTGTGTGTGTGAAGATCGTGTGTGTGTGTGTGTGTGTGTGTGTGTGTGTGTGTGTGTGTGTGTGTGTAAAGATCGGCCTTGGAGCTGTCCGTGCTGCTTTGAGGAAGGGCCTCCTCCCCTTTGGATCTAGGACTCACCCATTCAGCTCCACGTCTCTCTCTGCTTCTCGCACTGGCTTAGCAGCACTGTCCCTGCGCCTGGCTTTTACATGGAGCCGGGGCTGGAACTCAGGGCCTCACACTTGACCTGCAGAGCTATTTCCCAACATTGCCTTTCAATTCAAATTCCTGTGTCTTTGTAGATACAAGAGGTGTAAGTATGTACTATTTGATATTTTGTTACAAGTGGAATAGAACTCCTAAAATTGAAACATTGTGTTTGAGGTAGTAAAATTGAGACCCAGATCAAATGTAGGAATAAAAGTCTTTTTTTTTTTTTTTTTTTTTTCCGGAGCTGGGGACCGAACCCAGGGCCTTGTGCTTGCTAGGCAAGTGCTCTACCACTGAGCTAAATCCCCAACCCCAGAATAAATTTTTTAAAACATTTTTTTGGCATATTCTGTCTACAGGAAAAAGATCCTAAAGAGGAAGACTCTTTGAAATGTTGGTGCTTCTGGCCCACTGGTTCTCCTTCTAGCGTTTGGTCTAGTTTTGTTTGCAGATACCCACAAGTGCCCTGGGCATTGACCCTCCCCAGCCACAGACCACCAGGAGCACGCTGCAGTTGGACAATCTAGGTTTAGTCCTTTCCAGAAAGGTACACAGTAGGGACGTACAGGATTGGAGAGTGCGTGGCAGGAAAGTTGTTGGTAGCGTTGTGGGCTCTGGTGTGATCTGGGTAGTTCTGGACAAGCAGAGTAGACAGGGTACTGGGTGATCCTGGGCTGGAGAATGAGCCTGGATTAACCCATGGTGGGATGCAACAGTTGCCCAGAGCAGCCATGAGAGGGGGCTGTTTGATATATTTGGGTGCACAGTGACCTTATTTTTTATCCAAGCTTAGATGAAATGTTAAGTGTTCTTGTTTTGTCTTGAGGTGGTGTTTTATACTCTTGTTTGTGCGCAGTGGCGACTGAGTTGGCCTTGCTCTGAGCCCCAGGCTCACCTCAGACAACAGCCTGGCTGCAAATGTCAGCACCTGGCCATTACCTGGGACTGCGTTTTTATTTCTCTTAATAAGAGTCATCTTTAACCTAATACCCAGGTGTACTTTTTCCAAGTATTTTGTTTCAGTAGATTTAGAAAACATCAAGATTAGTGGTAAAGAGGGAGAGGACTGTGTGAGAAACTTGTAGGACACTCGTGCAGATCTGCCCCAAGAAGTGCTGAAAGCCCTCTTGGATGCCACTGAACTCGAGGCGGTAAGCAGTTAAAGTAAGTGGCCTTCGGACACTCCACCAGGAGTGCCTACATATTGATCCTGCATTGTTCAGGTCTTATTCTGCATTAAAGGAATTTTTCTCTAACCTGGAATGGCCATACTCACAGACAAAGCCGTGGCCACTAACATTCCATGAATTAGCAAGCTGGCCATGTTCTAAATTTTAAGATGTGTATGTTGTTTTGCATGATTCTTCGCTTAACAGTTTAATGTCAGCCAGTCCTGAACCTCTCAGTTACAGGCTTTACCACAGAAAGTCAGTCAGACACACGATTGTTCACTGGCATCTGATGGTAGCAAAGGAAAGTATCGCCCTGAGCTAAAATGGAGTGGTCTGGTTAGTAAAGGGCGAGTGTTCAGACAACATCAAGAAAGCGGCTTTTATAACGTGAGCGGTGTTGAGAAGCTGCAGACCAAACAATGAATCAGCTCAGTTCTCAGAATAGCATGTGAAAGTCAACATACACCAAACAGAAGCTATGTGTGTAATTTACAGGTGACAATTTCCTTGGTTGCAAGGATTTCAGAAGTTTTCAACTAGTGTTCTCTACGTTTCAGTGTCTTCTTGGCGCTGCTGTTTAGAAAGCTGGTCAGGGAATGAGGTGGTTCCCACCTGTGATTCCAACAGCAGATGGGAAGGGGGTGCAGGCAGAGGAGGAGAGGGTCAGGGTTATCCTTGGTAATGAAGAAGAAGGAGGTCAGCGTTGGGGCACCTAAGACCCTGTGTCAGTAATGACAGCAGCGTCGGCCCAGACCTTCCTGTAGTAACTCCTGTGCATTGCAGGATCCTGTGAGGGACAGGAGCAGGGCTCACCTTTAGAGCCCAGTACCGTTTGCCACCAGTTCTTGTGACACGTGCACACATGCAATAAGTAAAGTAATCCATTTTAAAAGAAGAATGGAGATAGATGGGGCTGGTAAGGTGACCCCTGGAGCCCTGTCAAGGTGTAAGGAGACACTGACTACAAAGTTGCCTTCTGACCCCCACGTGTCCACCATGGCTCAGGCACACATCCTACACAGACTGTACACTCCTCACATGTGCACGCCTAAGGAGTGACATGGAGGAGCACTGGTTAGATCTGTGATCCAGCACTTAAGAAGCTGAGGTAGGAAGATTATGAGTTTGAGCTGAGCCGAGCTGTATAGTAAGACCCTGTCTCAAATGACCAAGAGAGAGGGTTATCTGTGGTGGTGGCTGCAGGGGCAGCTTTCCTTTACTGAATTGGACTAACACCAGACACTGCGTGTCACTGTGCCGTGCATTTGGACTGCGGCTCTTATTAAGGTTCCCAAGTCAGGAAACATTGAACTTCACAGGTTTTCAAAGACCTCAGGTTGGAATCCGGCACGTTGAACCCCCTACATTGCATATCTCCCCTCTAGTAACCCAGAAAGGAGATGACATCATTAAGTGAAAAGGAGTTCAGAACTGAATGACAGCACACTGCCATAGGCTTTTCTTTTCTTTTTCCTGTTTTTGTATTGTTTTGTTTTGACTTTCAAGACAGCATCTCACTGTGTAGTCCTGGCTGTCTTGGAGCCCTCTCTGTGGACTAGACTGGCCTTGAACTCAGATCTTCCCGCCTCTGCCTCCCAAGTGCTGGGATTAAAGGTGTTGCCGCCACCACCTGGCATGTGGAGTCTTATGATAAGCATGTGCTGTGGAAAGTTACAAGGAAGTGGAGCTGGTGCTCTGTCATGACAGAGACTGAGCTGAAGTCCCAGATAGCAATCGCCTTTTCTCCTTGCCTCCATACAGACAGGGTTCCTTGGTCCTAGTGTACCGGGTCTAGTCTGTCGCTCTACTTCCTCTGAACTTCACTGTTTATCCGGTCCTACTTGAACATGTTTGTGTGTGGAAGTCAGAGAACAACCTTACAGGAATCAATCTCCCCCCTTCCCCCCACCCCCCATCACTTGAGTCCTGGGGATCAACGTCAGGTCAGCAAGCTCGTCAGCAGGTAGCTTTGCCTGCGCATCTCTGTGGCCCACATGTCTAAGGTTTTGATTGACATAGCACCTCAAGTGTGTTTTGTTGTTAGTGCTAAAATTCTTTGTTGTTTCCCAAAGGGTTTGAGACTGCTTACAATAAGACATAGTTTTGTTTTATTTTATTTCTTTTTATTTTATGAACATTGATGTTTAGCCTCCATGTGTATCTGTGTGAGGGCATCTAGTCCCCTGGAACTGAAGTTACAGACAGCTGTGAACTGCCGTGCAGGCACCGGGAATTGAACCTGGGTCCTTTAGAAGAGCAGCCAGTGCTCTCCACCACTGAGCCATGTCTCTAGCCCCTAAATGAGACATGATTAATGGTGCACATGACAAGAGCTAAGAGTATGACTCAAGCGTGGTGCACACACCTGTCATCCAGGAATCTGGAGACGAGGTGATCAGCAGGATTAGGAGTTCTAGGCTAGTTTATACGGCCTGAGGCCATCTCAAAATTTCAAAACAACGACTTGTAAATATAACACGGAACAGGTTGCCTGCTACAGCCCCACAGTTGGGCGGTAAAGCTGAGTTTCTGAAGCTGGCAAGAGAGGAAACTTCCCAAATTTTATAATCCTTAGGATTTGTCGGATCTGGATTTTGTTTGAAGATTTTGTTTGACAGATTTGTTTGTTTTTTTCCTTTGTTTTCTTGCTTTCTCTTAGGCCAGGTTATCAAAGCCTGGGATATTGGGGTGTCTACCATGAAGAAAGGCGAGATCTGCCATTTATTATGTAAACCAGAATACGCTTACGGCTCTGCTGGCAGCCTCCCGAAAATTCCCTCGAACGCAACTCTCTTTTTCGAGGCAAGTATGTGTGTTGCCGCCGCGTCGGCTGTGCTGTGCCGCACCGCAGAGCGACATGGAGCTGGGCTTCCGCTGAGAGCTGAGAGCCTGCTCCGGCTTATTTATTTTGGAGCTTGGCTCCTTGAATTGTTTCCCACACACCCAGGGGATGTGCCAGTGCTTTCTTAGAAATGTGTCTCTGGCACAAAATGGGCATATCCAAACAAACAAAAGACGCAGATGTAGAAGTAAAAGTTCTGGTCAGCAGAGGAAAGTAAGACATACTCCAAGCTGACAGGCCGGAAATGGTGGTGGGGAGTGTTAAGTTGTGAAGGTTTACGACTGTCTCCTCAAATCCATCAGGATCAGTGAGTGTTGGTGCACTGTTTACTGTGTTGAATTAATTACATATAATTGGCCAAACTGGATCTTTATCTAACATGGTGAAAAGCTCATCTCAGTTGGTTGAAGGCCAGATTCTTAAATCTTAAGATGGAAACGCCACAAATCTGGGTGGGAAACGGGTGTCCTGCGAGTCAGCCAAGATTGTTCTGTGCCAGCACCTTGTACTTCTGGCCTCTGGCCCACAAGGCAGTTGTCCTAGTATTTCCTGTCTGTCTTTGCACTGCAGCCCCACAGGATGAAGTCCTAGACAGTGCCATTACACCGAGTTCTCTCCAAGCCGTGTGCATCAAGATGTAGTTTAAAGTTCTATAAAATACCCATCTGTTAAACTGGCTTCATCTTTTCCGTTCTAGATTGAACTCCTTGACTTCAAAGGCGAGGATCTATTTGAAGATTCAGGCATTATCCGGAGAATCAAACGAAAAGGAGAAGGCTACTCAAACCCCAATGAAGGAGCCACGGTGGAAGGTAAGCAGTGAGGACTGCAGGAGCCGGTCCCTCCCTGAGGAGGAAGTCGTTAGACTCTCTACAGGAAGAAGAGAGGCGATTTAAACAACCAGAGTGGTTGTCCTAACTTTGGCATGTACATACGTGTCACTCGGGGTTTGTTCTGGAACAAAGATGACCTCAGACAGGAGCAGGAGACTGGGGTCTAAGGCTAGCTGGACCTCTGCGCCCTCACCCGTTCCTAGACTGAGGCCGTGCTGGGGTTCTTGGTTTCAGAGGCTCCACTGACAGCCCCAAAACACCCTCAGTGGGAGTCACGTTTATGAAAATTGCAAGGATTAGAGAGAGCTGTAACAGCCACTTAAAAACTTACTCGTAATATGGTTTCATCTTTTATTATGAAAAATTCAAATCTACACAGCAGTTTCTTTTCTGTGCTATGGGAACTCCCCCAGAGTCAGTGATTCATAATAATCTGTTCTGTTTGATTGATTTGACAGAGCGTTTGTTGAGAGCAGGAGGTTAGCGCCATCCCTGTCCCGCTCCCGTTAGTTACCACACGGACTCCTTCTCTAGTCTGAATTCACGTTCAGACTCTGGAGCCGCATTTAGCTCCCGTGGCTTTATTCCTTTCTAATGAGTTAGTCTTCTGTCTTTGTTTCCTGTGACTTTGACACATCTGAAGATGACTCTCCATTTGCTGGAGAACACCACGCTTTAGGTGTGTCTCATGCCTGTAGGGACTAGATGGAGCTTTTAGAGAATGGCCTGTGGGTGGCGCGGTGCCCTCTTTAGTACTTCATCTCCACCTCCTCCACCACCACCACCACCTCCTCCACCTCCACCACCACCATCACCACCTCCTCCTCCACCTCCTCCACGACCCCAGCTTCTACTGGTGAGTGCTGGGCGAGGGTAGTGCCTCCTGTGTTTCTCTCTGTGAAGTTACTCTTCGTAAGCGCTGAGTGAGGCAGGAAAAGGAGTGCTGGGAGGCCACCAACCTTTACACGGCCCACGCACTAGCGAGGTTCCGTACAGCGGCCATTACTGTGTGTGTGATTTATAGCTGTATGTTGTGTTCCACTGCAAGGAAGAGCTGTCTCTTCTCCCTCCCTGTGTTGATTTTGCTGTTTAATTTGTCAGCACACACTAGGGGGATTGTCTTTTCCAGTAAGATGCTGACCGTGGAGAGTGTCCTCCCTCCCATGGGCTCTGTTCACTGTGTCACTGCCTTGCTTGTTGTTTGTAGAGAACACTGTTAACTGCTTTCACTTTGTCTCCTCACTCTATGGTGCTGTGAGAGGCTCTAAGATCACTTGAAAATCCTGCTGCTCCAGGCCTGGGATCATCCCTTTCACCAAGGAGCTGTTTCCTGCCCCTGGAAAATAGCATCTAGACACTGTCAAGTGCTCGTGTGTGTTTGTGTGGTGGGACTTCATGCTCCTGGAGCTCGGGAGTGTACTTCAGAAGTGTAGACAAGCATTTGCACAGGGCTCTGTTCAGCCACATGTGTATTTAAAACATTGAGTACTGGGCAGAGCAGGTAAGAGCACTGGCTGCTTCCTCAGAGACCGACGTTCAGTTCCCAGCATGTTCATGGCGGCTCACAACTGTATAACTCCAGGCCCGGGGAATCTTAAGCCCTGCTCTGGCCTCTGAGGGCATTAGGCACACATGTGGTACACAGATATACACGCAAGCAGAATGCTCATACATGTAACAATTTTTACAGTGCCATATACGTACAGTGCCACTCAGCACCACAATTCGTTCTCCTTTGCTCATCTGGGACTTCTCTTTGCAGTATAGCCACAGTTAGTTTACATCTGCAGGCCCAGCTGTGTGTCAGGTCGCCCATTGTGGTAAATACCAAGAGTTTCTGGGTTTCTGGGTAAAACAGAATGGTCAGGCATGGGCTACATTTGGACTTTGGAGGTCTTAGTCTGAACTATGGAGTCTTGCGATTACTCCCTTGAGCATCTGGTTGTATTGTGTGTAAATGAGGCTGATTTTCCAGTTTGATTGTGATAGGTGTGACATGGGGTCCCTCCGATGTGACAGGCTTTCCCTTCTACCCCTGTGCTGTGTTCATAACTTGTGTGCTTCCTTCACCGGGGCTTAAGGAAGGAATCCTGACACCGTCTGTTTCCTGCACCAATCCCTGGTGAATCTGTGTGTAGTGATAGTCTCCGTCTTGGTGTGTTTCTTCTCAGTGGTGGTCGGCTGTGTTTTTGCGTGAGTGGCTGGTTGGAAGGCTGTACACCATCATCTGCTGCTGCTTTTCACATTGTGACATTTATTTTTTTCTCAAAACAGTGTGCTTTTTTACTCTTATCAAAATTCTCATTTTTACAAATCAGTTGAAGCTTCTCCTGTGCTTTTTCTTGCCAGGTAAAATGACTGTCGTACTGCTTGTGTTCTGTGTTGCCCTTTTCCATCATAGAGAAGGCAGTGTGCTCTGAGGGCTCTAGGGGGCGTGGTCGTGAGGACTGACACTTGCATCATCACACTTGTGTATTCGCTTGCCCTGGCTGCATTGCCACTCGAAAACTTTGCAGTCAAAGACCATCTAACTGCGCTGAAGCAGAGCTCTGAGTAGCTCCCGTCCCTCTGCTGTGAGCTCCTATTTTGGGTTTCAGATCGGTGGTGTTGGAGGTGGGAACTGACCACAGCAGCATCGTGGGCTCCTGGGCTCTTTGGCCCCAGGCTTTCAGCTCCTTTTGAACGGAGCTGCAGGGCATGGTGCTTTCAGAGCAGAGTTTCAACTGAAATCTCCCGGTCCCTCCCTCCTAACCAGATGAAATGCTATATAGGTAGAGAAGGAGGGAGGTACTCGAGGTGATGCATACCCTGAAACCCAGCACTCTGGAGGCTGCAGTTGGAGAATCTGTAAGTTCAAGGCCAGCTTGGTCTGCTAGTGAGTTCCAGGACAGCCAGAGCTACACAATGAGACTCTGTCTCAAAACAGTGAGAAGAGAGAGACAGAGAAATGGATTAGACATGGGAGCTTATGAAATGCATACATACATGGGCTTAGACGGATGGAGACTGCGTTCTGTAAATCCAGCCTGAAGCAGGCGCTGAGGAGACCTCTGTGGAGGTACACGCTGTTCTTAGCAAGTGCAGGCAGAACTCCAGACTCGCAGTCAGCGGGTGCAAGGGAGCCAAAACAGGCTATGGGGAATCATCAGGGCTGCTATCAAA
This sequence comes from Rattus norvegicus, assembly GCF_021556685.1. Classification (NCBI taxonomy): domain Eukaryota; kingdom Metazoa; phylum Chordata; class Mammalia; order Rodentia; family Muridae; genus Rattus; species Rattus norvegicus. The sequence continues at coordinate 7,266,298 of NC_141553.1, read as the reverse complement.
CAGTATGGGGCAGCCAAACTAGTAAGCTGCTCTACTGCACGACCCTCAGCCTTGCCTAGTGAGAGCTATCTCAGTGCCCAAGCCTCCAACCCGTTAGTAAGTCTCAAAGGAGAGACTGGCAGAGGCAAATATTTTAAACTCCCCAGTGACTCCAGTTTGCAGCCAAGGCCTGGAAATGAACTGCCTGAGGATCTGTCTCGTGATTTTTTTTTTTTTTTTTTTTTTTTTTTTTGTTCTTTTTTTCGGAGCTGAGGACCAAACCCAGGGCCTTGCGCTTCCTAGGCAAGTGCTCTACCACTGAGCTAAATCCCCAACCCCCTGTCTCGTGATTTCTGCTCAAAAGCTAAAGCCTGGCTCCAGAGTGCAGCAGGGGCAACTCAGAGGCTGCAGGTGTCTGCCTTGGGCTGGGCGTGGCAGCGCTCCACAGTGGTGAATAATGCTGTGAAGAGTTCTGTCTCTGGAAGGTAGAGCCGTACACCAGCAGTCAGGCAGGGCATCCCCAGCCTGTGTGTATAGCCTAAATACATAAGAAATCTTGACCTGTCTCCTTCACAATCACCCTGTTGGGAAGAAGCTGTCATGTTGCCTGCTTAGGATGTCAGTGACAGGTAGCTGCCGTCCTTTGAACATCTTCAGGTGTATGTGTGCAGACGGCAAGGATTGGTCAGCAAGTGTGAGAAGATATAGGGCAGATACAGAGAGCGGGAACACAGAAGTAGTTAAAAACTAACAAAGCCAAAATCCTGTCCAGACATCTCTGAAAATGGAAAGGAGATAAAGAAGTCTGGAAGCTAGTGTGCGTCAACACCGTGCATTTCCGTGTGCATTAACACTGAAACTCCGTAAGAGCCGGAGTAAGGTGGGCAGTGCCTCTCACCCACGCTGGTGAGCTGAGCAGTGGGCAAGGAAGGAAGACCGGTGTGGGGACCAGTGAAGAGGAAGGAGGGGGAGTAAGGGTCGTCTTGTCAGTCATGGGACAGAAGATCTGCAGAGCAGGGTTGTGTGGAGACTTGCACAGGGCAGGTGGCAGTGGAATATGCTAGAAAAATATCCAGGCCAGCAAACAAAACACTTGAGGACTGGAGCTTAATGCCTGGTACCCATGTTGGGTGACACACAACCATAACCCCAGTTGCAGGACAGCTGATGCCCTCTTACTCCCCCAAGGCCTCTGTACACAGGTGCACACACACGCACTGCACACATGGTGTTGAGCTCACTGGCCATCTGGTCTAATCAAATCAGAGTCTGTGAGGGACCCTGTTTTAAAAAAATAAGGTGGAGCCTAACATAGTGGCACCTGTCACTGGGAGCAGAGGCAGGTGGATCTCTGTGAGTTTAGGGATAGCCAGGGATGCATGCATGAATGAATGAATGAATGACAGCAGTCAAAGGCACCAGGACTCATAAAGTCAAAGCAACATGGTCAGGCTGTTTGTTCCCTGCACATGAAGGAAGGCACACATACATGAAATTGAGGTAGAGTAAAGGCTTCATGTATGTTCATGTATGTCACACTAATGTCCGAAAGTGCTGTGTTCTGTTGTTCAGTTGCCTTTCACATACTGAGTGATGGCAGCACATGACCACAGGACGAAATCACGGGGTTGGTTTGGTTTTTTATTTAGTTGTTTTGGTTTGGTTTGGTTTTCGTTTTGAGACAGGGTTTCTCTGTAGCCCTGGCTGTCCTGGAGCTCAACTCTGTACACCAGGCTGGCCTCAGACTCACAGAGATCCACCTGCCTCTGCCTACCAAACACTGGGATTAAGGTGTGTGCCACCATCGCCCAGCAAAGTCAGGGGTTTTTAAACCATTCATTATTTCTCAGAAAGCAGCACTGTGCATTCTCAGTCTAAGTGTGCAGTGTTCTCTCCCCTGTGTTTTAGATGTAGGTAGCTCCTTTCTCTAGAATGTATCTCCAGGTCTTCAAGTGGGGTCAAATCATAATAAAAAATACAACAAACCAGTAATGCATGGTACATTTTAGGATCGTGTACAAAACAAAAGCTCTGGGTCAGTGGTGCATTTGATAGCCTCCTGGAGCTGGTTACAATCAGAGGACAAACAAAACAAAAGCTAGGTGTGGTGGCACACACGATTAGGACCAGAGGCTGCTGGATGTCAAGTTCAAGGCCAACCTGGTCTATAGAGTGAGTTCCAGGACAGCAAGGATTATACAGAGAAACTCTGTCTCCAAAAAACAAAAGTGAATAAATAAGGGTGCAACTGATAGATTCTCTCCAAAAAACAAAAGTGAATAAATAAGGGTGCAACTGATAGATTCAGAAAGGAAAATTGCCACTGTTTCCTTAAAAGCCCTGTCTGTCTTCTGATTGGTCATAAAGTAAATACGTACTGGGGTCCTGAGCTGTGGTGTACAAAGGTGTGCAGAGTTCCAGCCTGCCCTGCTGGCCTCTTCCTTGTACTGTGTGGGACATAAAATGCATTCTTACAGGGACCCTCAACTGTTCGGTGGAGGGCGACTCCCTACTAGTGTAGAGGAATGGCCCTGTGTGTCGCTCCTGAGGTCATCACACCCACACTTAATGCACGGCTTGCCTGTGGGCAGACAAATGAATGCCAGCTCTGTCAGATGCTTTCAGGTAGAGCTTAGCCTCTTTTTTTTCTTTACAATTAAAAAAAAAAAAAATGTGTGTTTTGCCTCCCTGTATATCTATACATGCATGCCTGGTGCCTGAGGAGGCCAGAAGAGGGCGTCATATCCCCTGGAACTGGGCTTATGAGCAGTTGTGACACACGTGGCTGCTGGGAACTGAATCCCAGGTCCTCTCCAAGAGCAACCATGCTAACACTTAACAGCCAGGCCATCGGTCCAGTCCTTTGTTTTCTTCAGAGACAAGGTCTCATGCCACTAAGGCTGGCCTTGAAATACTGGTCCTCTGGCCTCTCTGCCTCTTGAGTCACATGGTCATCAGATTTCCCCCGAATTGCCCATCCCACTGTGCCCACTCTTTTTTTTTTTTTTTTTTTTTTTTTCTTTTTTTTTCCGGAGCTGGGGATCGAACCCAGGGCCTTGCGCTTGCTAGGCAAGTGCTCTACCACTGAGCTAAATCCCCAACCCCTACTGTGCCCACTCTTAATTCTTGGTTCTTTTGTGTGGTTGGGAGTCAGACCTAGTGATCTGAGAGTCTAGAGTAAGCACTCCTCCACTCAGTCATCGCACAAGGCCTGAGCTGCTGCTGTTTTCCTTGTTTGCTTGAGATCAGGGCTCGCTGGGTAGCTCTCAACCTCTTGCCTCTGCCTGCCAAATGCCACCACACTTGTCTTATCCTAGCAATTTCAGGCTAGCCGGTGTCACCTCGCCATAGATGGAGAGAGAGCCCAAGCGCCCCACAGCCAGAGTTGTTAGTGGCAGTGTTTCGAGGCAGTGGTTAGTTTCGAGGTGTGCTCACGTCCTGCGAGGTTGTAAAGGGAAGAACCAAAGATCATAACTGCCATTCTTGTAGGCAGGGCCCTGCCTGCCCTGGGCCTGGGCTAGGGTCCACCTCACAGTGGTCCTTCCCCTGAATTAGAACAGAGTGGTGCGGAGCAGGCTGTATGCGGGAGATCTGAGCCCCAGGCCTGAGAGGAGTGGTGTCCTTGTGGTCAGTGGTTAATGTGCCTCACTGCTGCTTTAAGAGTCTGCGTACCTCCTCGGGGCTTTGTAACATCCACTCCCCTGGAAACCCTTGCCCAGTGTGATTGACTGGCCACAACCTGGTTTTCTCTAGCCAGATGACCAGTCTTTTCTAGTAGCAATGCTGTTACAACACTGCCATTCAGATCCTATGACCCAGTCATTGTTTGGGGACAGCGCAAAGCTATTAGACGCCAGCTGCTATAATTAGAGAAGAGAAAGCAGACACTCACCGAGCTAACGTCTTAGGCTCTGGCGGTCACAGCATTAAAAAGTTCTATAGCCCTTGTCCTCAGTTTTGCTTCCTGAAATACAAGCTGTACAGTTTGGGGCTCCTTGCACTCCAGTTTTTGTTACTGCTGCATTTCCCCCCCCCCCCATTTTAATCGGAGAACAAATTGCTGTCAGCACACCGAGTTCATGTGCCAGCCACATTCAGAACAGGGTGTTCTGTGCTCTTCAAAACAAAATTGCTCTAGGGCAGTAAGAGAACAATAAGTCAGAGCTGCAGTTTAAATGATGTTTTGCAGTGACCAGGCTCACTTGATGTGGTTACACTCTGGATTGCACAGCTAAATGTGGGTAATTTGGTTTGGTTTGACTTTGTGGGGTTTGCTGGAGGACCCCCTTTCAGGTTACGTAGACTTTTAAGTCAAGAGAAATACTGCCACTTTTAAACTTGTTTATTTCTCTTTACCAAAATCCCCTAAGTAGAAGCATCCTGTATGCATTCTGTTCACTTGGAGAACATGGCAGATCACTACTTCCTGTAAATCATGCTGGGTGACATTAGCAACAGACCTCCCGAGCCCTAGAGGCTGAGCTCCCGAGTGAGTCATGGCGGCTTGTATTAAATATTTATGAAATGAGTATTTGTACTATGGAATACAAAGTCAAAAGCACCCACAGGTCTTCCAGAGACAGCTGAGGAAATGGGTTCCTAGGAACTGGGCGCTTCTGCATATATCAGCTCAGGGCAAGTTCTCACTGTGCAGCAGAAGCCTGCCAAGGCCCTGTGCTGTGAGTCCTGTCAGCAACCTCGAGGACTTGTCACACGTGTTCAGAATAAATGCTCAGCCCGTGCTGACCTTTCCCCTGTAATGGGGAGAATCCCCAGCTGCGTTTACTGTGCCCTGATCCTGCAGTCTTTTTATTAGATATATTTCTTTACTTACATTTCAAATGTTATTCCCCTTCCCCGTTTCCTGTCCATAAGCCCCCATCCCCTTCCCTCCCCCTCTCCCATATAAGTATCCCCCCCTTACATCCCCCTAACTGCCCCCCACCCCATATTCCCCTGCACTGATCCTGCATTTTCCTGGACATCACATTTCCTCGTGTTCTGAGGTGGTTCGTGCATGTATGTGTGAGGTGAAGCATATGTGGGGATGTCACCTAAGACTTTAACTTGTAGCATTATGTATGTGAGTGTGCACATAGAGCTGAGAGGAAAGGATTCTCTTCTTCGACCATCTGAGGCCCAGGTAATGAGGCTGGGACATCAGGTGGAGACAGGCAACCTTGGGCTGCCGATCTTCCAGACACAGTGGGACAACTTAAAATTGCCTGCAACGCCAGGATCTGGGCATCCGATGCCCTCTTCTGGCCTCTGGGCGCCTGTACATACATAGCATGTAGTCAAACAAACACACATAAATTAGCAAAACATTTTCTTTTCTTTTTAGATTTTATTTTATGTGTATGCGTTTTTTTGTCTGAATGTATGCGTGACTGTGCCCATGGAAGCCAAAAGAGGGCCTTAGGTTGCAGGAGCTGGAGGTACAGCAGTTATGAGCTTCCGTACCCGAGCTGGGAATTGAACCCTGCTCCTGGGAGGAAGGGCAGCAGGTTCTCCACCCCGAGCTGTCTCCAGCCCCACGTTTGCTCTCCTGCGCTGCCTTTGTTGCACCCAACTTTCTAGTTCTTTTTTGCTTCCTTCCAACCTTCATATTTCCTGCACACAGCGATGGCTTAGCACTCGGAAAGAGAATGTCTGAACTCACAGACTGGGAATCTCACTAAGACTCCTAATCATACTTGGACGTACTATGTGTGTAAGCGTCCACTCTGCAAATCAGTCTAGAAACTGACGTATAATCGGGGATCCTTTGCAGAAGTCTCTGGACTTCCTGTTTTGAAAACACATTTCAGATTTGATCAACCAAAAGCCACAACAAATGTAGTGATAACCTCCTCCCTACTAAAGGGACTCATTCCACTGTAGTCAGGAGGTGATGGTCTGGCAGCAAACCTCAGAATCCTCTCCCCTCAAAAGTCTGTTCAGTTGTGAGCACCTAGGGTGATAAATCTCAATATTAAAGAGGCTGTTACACGGCTGGGGCAGGAGTTCCCGTGCTCGTGGACAGCACCATCTTTTACTTTAATTTCAATTTCTTGGACAAATTTAAAAACAATAGTTATGGGGTTGGGGATTTAGCTCTGTGGTAGAGCATTTGCCTAGCAAGCGCAAGGCCCTGGGTTCGGTCCCCAGCTCCGAAAAAAAAGAAAAGAAAAGAAAAAAAAAAGTAGTTACATGCATTTATAGTTTTATTTGCTTGATTCTTACATGCATATTTATTTATTGTGGTTGTTGGGACTGAGCTCTGTACATGCTAGGCAGGTCGTCTAGCACCAAGATACACCCATCAGCCCTACCTCTCCTTTTACTCTTTATTCTGAGGCAGGCTGTGGCTGTCTGAGACCCTGGACTTGCTGGCCTGAGTCTGGCTCAGCTTAGACACCTAACATAAGAGCCAGCAGACGCCCCTCTTACGCCACAGAGAACAGCGTAAGCCTCAGGCATGCGCCCAAACCCCTGATGTGCACACTTTAAGACAGGCTGTTGGCAGCATATACTGCCCGCTGGGTGCCGCTGTGCCGTATGCAGCCTGCCTTGGTTTGGTTTTGGTTTCATATGTACGCACTGGGAGGTGGGGGGGCGGCAGCTGTAAGTTGGCTGTCTTACTTAGAACATTCCAAAAGTGAATATAATTTGTAGAAGCCATCGTATAAATGGGTATGTCTATGAAACCAGCGGCAGTAAGCCATCTGAGAGCTGGGCTGCTGTAGCCTTTGTCTTGAAAGAGCTGACTTAGGATTTGAGTTGGCAGCAGTAGGAACAGCCAAGATGGTGTCGGTTCTAGCTTTACGTGCTACGCTGAAGCCCTGGTGTGTAGCTCACGGCTGTTTATCTTCCAGAGTTTCTCTCACTTCTCAGACTTAGGCTAATTAGCTTTGAAGCTCGTTTCCACGACCAAGCAGAATCATAGACTTTGAGGCTTTAAGAGTCTGTCAAGGTCAGGTAGTAGAGCAGAGTAAGTGGAGATTAGATGGCTTGGAAGATGAAGGTTCTCCTTGGACACAGCATCCATGTTTAAAACAGGGTGGTTTCTCAAGACTAAGGCAAATTATTGACCCAATATCAGTCATGCAGCCTTGTCAAGAAGTATCTTAGCAAGTTACTAGATCTGAGGTAGAAACCATGGTGCTATTGAACTGTCCCACAAGCCATCCATCTTTCTTACTGAATAAAAGACCTAATTGAAAAGTCAGGTAGCGGGGTGGGGATTTGGCTCAGTGGCAGAGCGCTTGCCTAGGAAGTGCAAGGCCCTGGGTTCAGTCCCCAGCTCCGAAAAAAAGAACCAAAAAAAAAAAAAAGATAAGTCAGGTAGCGGGCTGGAGAGATGGCTCAGAGGTTAAGAGCACTGACTGCTCTTCCAGAGGTCCTGAGTTCAATTCCCAGCAACCACATGGTGGCTCACAACCATCTGCAATGGGATCCGATGCCCTCTTCTGGTGTGTCTGAAGACAGCTACAATGTACTCATATAAATTAAATTAAATACATCTTTTTTTAAAAAAGAAAAAAGAAAAGTCAGGTAGCATTGGTATTAGAAGGAGTTTGGGCTGGGGGTCACTCGGTGCATAAGTCCCTGGACTCAGTCTCCACCACCTCACAAAAGGATTGGAGAAGGAAGGCGTGGTGCGTGCCTATAGTGCTAACACACTTGGAACACAGGGCAGGAAGAGTTTGGGGCAGCCTGAGCTACTATGTAGAAAGAGCGTATGACCTTCATCTAACATGTATGCAGTATTGGAGAACTAGCATTGAGTCCTAGGCTATATTTCTTGTTTATGTACTTTTGCCCAGCATCTCAAACCAAAATACTGTTAGAGATGGCTAAGCCATTGTAGATATTCAATACTAGATATATGGCATTCTCCTAATGGTGTGTTTAAATGAGCCAGTGCATCTTAACCCTGTGTCACAGGTAAGAAAATTAGTAAGGATACATTTAACTTAAACTGGAAAAAATACTTTTCCACTTAACTTAAAATGGAAAACAAACCTTTCAGACTAGGTGGGCAGAGCTTCCGGAAGACACTGTGTGTCTTATGAACTGTAGGGGAAATGGTATCACTGCACCACTGTGAGCCAGTCATTTGACAGGCGGGGCTGAGGGGTAGTGTGTGACTGTCCCGTGTCTTCCCCTTAGTCCACCTGGAAGGCTGCTGTGCTGGAAGGGTGTTTGACTGCCGGGATGTGGTGTTCGTCATTGGCGAAGGAGAAGACCACGACATTCCAATTGGGATCGACAAGGCCCTGGAGAAGATGCAGAGGGAAGAGCAGTGCATTTTGTATCTTGGACCACAGTAAGTAAGAAGCCCGTTTCAGTGCTCGGTGAGGCTGTCTGAAGGCCTCGGACTGCTCGCCCGCTCTCGCTCGCTCTCTCTCTCAGCGCTTTGATTCGCTGTTGGGCTATAGTCTGGAGTTTGGGGCCTCATCCCGCCAGAGAAGCTTACAAGTGCGTTGGCTCAGCTGAAGTATGTTTAAGAACAGGACAGTCCGTCTCCCTGGGTTTGATTTGTCAGCTGCCAGGATGCCACCTCAGCAGGGCTTGGCTCTTTCCTCTGACCCCTCGCTCCCCTTGTCTCTGAACTCATCAGAAGGGTGTTGGGAATCGCAGTGATGCATGGCTTACTACCACTTGAATCCATGCCACATTCTTATGTGGAGTCCCTGAAGGCAGAAAGCCAGCTTTTCTTCCTGGATCTAAAGGCAGCGGGGATGACTCATTTTTGCCTAACTTTTTCCCGTCATAAGGATGGCCATTAGCACTGCCAAGCTTAGAGCCATCCAGCGTGACAGTCTCCTGTGAGAACACGCTTCCTATTATTTTTAGATCTAAAATTATACCATAAATTCAACTCTTCTATCTTGAGAAATGGGCCCCTGGGAGGATGCAGGAGTGTGCCTGCGTGCAAGTGCATCTCCTTGCTCAGAGTGGCCTCCCAGGTGGCACCGCAGGCGGTGGCCTCTGCTAGGATTCTGAGAGTCTGGGCTGCACTCACCAGTCGGAATTCAGTGCTTTTGTCCTGTCCTTTGCCTTTGCCTTGGAGGGTTTGCTGCAGTTCACTCTGTGATGAAGCTGTTTCTTTTTTTTTTGTTGTTCTTTTTTTTCGGAGCTGGGGACCGAACCCAGGGCCTTGCGCTTCCTAGGCAAGCGCTCTACCACTGAGCTAAATCCCCAACCCCGAAGCTGTTTCTTTTTAATTGAAAGAGCTGCTCTCACTTACATAGTGGGCTCTCCATAACCTGCAGTTCCGAGTCTTTTTTTCTTTGAGATATACTCTCACTATGTAGCCCCGACTGCCCTAAAACTCAATATGTAGACCAGGCTGGCCTTGAACTCAGAGATCTGCATGCCTCTGATTTCAGGTGCTGGGATTAAAGTTTTCTAATCATGTTTAATCTTCCATTCCAAAATTATAGTAGTGCCACACTCTAGTGTCTAAGGTCTGGTCTCACAGGTCACCTCTGTAAAAGATGGTTCTGTAAAGTCCGAGTGTAGAAACACACGACCCAGATCTTTAAGCCTTAACCTCCCTGGTAGACCGTTCGGAGAGCAGATGCCCCAACTTTATCAGCAAAGCGAATCACAGTGCGTCCTGTTTATTGGTGCGGCTAGTTCTTTGCTGGTGTACGGTTAGCCGTTCGTGGCTGAGTCCTGCTTTCTGCAGCCTGCCAGTGGTGCACCTGAGCAAGTCACCTAACTCCCCCAAGCCTTGCAGAGTTGCAGAGGCCCAAGTGGAGGGAGTAATGAGGCAAATCTCTTAGCACACGGCCCGCCCTGCCCATTAGCTGTTACAGTTTTCAAATCTTTTCAGACATAAAAGACATCCATTCTCCTCGTGTGAGCGCATATATGTTAGTGTATCTCCAAGGCATAAAAGACGTAAAAGACACCTGTCGCGCCCACCTCAGCCAGCAAGGAAGACACAACACTGTCGGATTCTTCTCAACAGCCTTTATTGCAGGACCACCTCATTGTTGATACGGGGACCTCGAGCAGCAAAGGTGCTCATGAAGCACCTCATTAGCATGATATCGCCCCGGCCTGGTAGCTGCCGGAGGCATGCCAACACATGCGCTGCACGGGTGTTTACCACAATCGAGTACCGGTTGTCGGCGCCATCTTTTTAGACCACACCGCTCCCTACAGACACCAGTTCTCCTAGTGTGAGCGCATACGAATTAGTGTATCTCCAAGGCATTGTTAGCACATCAGGTTCTGCCAGTCCGTCCTGTGCAGTGCTTTCCCTGCTGTCTCACGCGCTTGCGCCATGCTGTCCGTGTAGATAGAGCATCCCTGTGCACCAAGAGTGGTTTGTGTGCATACCACACATCGGCTTGTCCTAGTCGGAGGCCCGAGTGAGTCAGGGTTGCTGTAAAATGCAGATGGAGTTTATACGCAGTGTCTGCTGTGTTTCCACCCTTCCCCCACTGCACCCTCACGTCTTGACGACATCCGTAGACTCCTCGGCGGGGCATTTTCATAAGAAATTAATAAAGGATCCAAGTTTCTCTCTCCCTGGAACACCATCTTTTCTTGGTAGTGTTCTTTAAAACATTGGGGCAAGGGTCACACGCCCTTCGAGGCCTTTCACCCTCAGGGATTTTTTTCTCAATTTTTAAAAATTTGCTGATCTCCTCAGATAAACAACTAAATGTTGTGACTGGTTTCTGTTTACGTTAAGTCTGATAACTTTAACTCTTCCCTTCATCTCTCTTTATGCCTGATTTGTAACAGACAAGGCACAGGCTAATTAGGAGCCGTGTGTCTCAGCTTTAGTTTCCTCAGAGCAGTAAGGTCTGAGCTTGTTCTTGCCTCCGTGTGACGTCTCAGGAAGCACATGTCTCTGGCCTCAGCTCTCTCATCTGTCCGGCGTGAGGGCGTTCACGCTGTGCACGGCAGGCCTGTCCCTCCCTTCTCGCCTTGTGTGTAGCTGCCCTCCAAGGCAGCTGCTGTCAGGGGCGCTGACTCTGGACTCCATTTCTGATGATTTAGTTTTCAGTCAGGCCCAACTTTGCCCAGCATAAGTCAGGCATCTTTGTGTTAACACAAGTCAGGCTAGCGGTTCCCAGAAGGGATGGCTGTGCACCCAGGTCTTTCCTGGGAGATGTGTTCCTCCAGTCTTGACAGAAGTACTTTGCTTTAACCAGGAGAGATGGTACAAATAGTCTTCTCTAATCTCTACTTCCACTGGTTAATAGCCAGGCTGTGCCTCTTCTAGGCCAGTCCCTCATTCTCCATACCCAGTCCCGTACCACACCCGGTACCCCCATGGTGGAACTTTTAGACAGATTTAACGTCCTTGGTACTGTGGATGTTTTGTGGTGGATTTTGGTTGTGGCAGAAAAGGATTGCCCTTGTCCCATAAGGATGTGCAGTAATATTTCTGACTCCTACCTGCCATCCAGTAGCAATTCTAGGCATTGTTAAATGTTCCCCTGACAAAGGGGAAACAGGTAAGTGACATGGTTCCAAAGTGATGCCAGGTCATCTGTCACATTCTTCCCTACTTAGCAGAGACTGCCAATGACAACATGCTTTCAGCAACAGACTTACAAAGTGCCCACCTGTCTGCCTCCTTCGCAGTGAGAGACCATTCTTATTTACAACAGGCAATGTACACACACACACACACACACACACACACTCTCTCTCTCTCTCTCTCACACACACACACACACACACTCACACTCACACACTCACACACTCACACACACTCTCCCCCTCTCTCTCTCTCTCACACACACACACACACACACACACACACACACTCACTCTCCGGGGATGTGCACCCTTTCCTCTAGTCCTCTGCTGGCGACAGCCTGTGCGCGGTGATAAAGCTGCCACACTCAGTTCTTCCCAGGCATCTGTGGGCCTCTGCTCCAGCTGCGCCTTTTCTTGTATAACAATGGAAGTGAGAAAGGAAGTGGATTTTCCTGGAAAGTTCAAAGGAGAGGTAGAGCAGAGGCATGTGCAGCGTGGTATGCGTTCTCTCCCACCTCCTTAGCACCAGAGAAGACCAGGGCAGGGCATTGCGGTCCCCAACCAGTTTGACACCTTCCAAACCAGGGCATGAAGTCTGAGCTAACGGAACCGTTTCTGCCATTTCACATTTCAAGAGTTGTTTGGCCACAGCAGATAAACAAGCTTAGTGTCCAGTAAACTTCTTGCTCTTGTGCTGACAGTTGATCTCCTTTTTCTAACCTTTTGGTTTTTATGACAGTTTCTATTTGTATGTAACCTTGGCTATCCTGGAACTCACAGAAATCAACCTGTCTCTGCCCCCAAGTACTGGGAATTCAGATGTGTGCCACTGTTCCCGGTTGGGGCATTGTTCTAGTTGCTGGGAGACACCAAAGCAGACAGACAGAGCTCCATGCGACCTGTTCTGGCAGATGACATCTGATTTGAACTAGTGCCCCAGAACAAGGTTGGAAGAGCTATGTGTGGTGGGTACTCCAGGAAACCAGGACCTAGGAGGCTGCAGCCAGAGGATTGCCACAAGTTGAAGGACAGCCTGGGCTACATAGCAAGACCCTGACCCTTACAATGACATTTGTGTAACCTTGGGTTTTATTTGGTCTTTTTTTTTTTTTTTTTTTAACTGATACGTTTTGGCTGAAGGGTATTTACTGCATCTGAAGCAGGATAACCACAGAAGTATAAGCTAGCATCTGAGTGAGGGCTGGGTTTGACTGTGTGTTGTCTCTGGTTGTCAGTGTGCCTGTGCCTTTTAAAATAATTTTTGTTTTGTGTTTCAAGACAGTATTTCTCTGTGTAACAAGCCCTGGCTGTCCTGGAGTTGATTAGTAGATCAGGCTGGCCTTGAACTCTCAGAGATCCATCCGTCTGCCTCTGTCTCCCAAGTGCTGGGATTAAAGCTGCGTGCTACCGTGCACTTGTGCCTTTTAAAATCTTTAATACCCAGAGGGTTTAATATCATGAGATCTGTTGTCTTTGCTAGTGTGTTGCCCTCTTTGGTTTTTCTGATTGGAGGTGGTGCTCTTGGGAGGTGACGCTGCCTTAAAGTAAAACAGAATCTTTAGCAAACTCAGTGGGTGTCACACAAGAAAAGGCCATGAGAGCTGGAGGGGACTTGGGGAGGGAGTAGGGAGGGAGCTGGGGTAAAATAAGAGATGTGTTATATACAAGTATGGAAGTGACACAGAACAGCAGAACAATAGTAATAAAATAACAAGGGTCTTAGAAGCCTTTGTGTTGCTACTATAATGGTTATAGGAATGTCCTTTCTGTCGTGTAACCAAACAGGAAAGTCTGAAGTCGGCATCCGTGTGGAGCAGCACGTGGAGCCCACCATCCCAGGCAGTGCAGGACATGTGCAGGGGAACCGAGGAGACCACAGCAGTGACCCCACCCTCAGAACACCACAGGAAGTACCTGGGGACACACCAGCTCTCCTAAGTCTTGTCTTTTATTCTCCGTTTCAGATATGGTTTTGGAGAAGCGGGGAAACCTAAATTTGGCATCGAACCCAATGCTGAGCTTATGTATGAAGTCACACTGAAGAGCTTCGAAAAGGTGAGAGCCCAGTGCGTCCGGAATCGTGGGCTTCCCATCCTCTCCTGAAGTGCCACTTAGCTGTTCAGCTAACTGGCGTTTGCTTCTGCGCTTTCCTTTGCCTGAGACTTGTCCCGCCCACACGTGTGCTCAGCGCACAGAAAGCTGACAGGACACAGTTGCTATGGAGAGGAGCTAGTGTTCTCTCTTTTTTCTGTTTGTTTGTTTGTTTTGTTTTGTTTTGTTTTGTTTTAACTTTTGGGTAGAGTCCAAGACTTGTTCCCTTACTTGTTCCTAGGCTTGTTCTTTTTGTACTTTTTCTCCTGAGTTGTGGACAAAAAAGTTCACGTTCTGCCAAGCAGTTCCTTCGGGGACTTGGGGTGCAGCTTTTCAGTGCTGAGCGGATTGGACACTCCATAGGAGTTACAAAGAGGCCTCCAGTGGGGCTCCAGGTTACGATCCCAACGTCTCTGCCTCAGGGCCAGCAGCTGCAACTCGGGACAAGAAACAAACCTGCTACCCAGGCTGTTTTTCATTCCCATCCAAAGTCAGGAGAGGGAATTTGCCATGGCCCCCAGACTGGTGTGCCTCCTTGGATGTTCTCCAGCCCAGGGCCATCGCTGGAGGCTCCCAGCTGTTCTTCACTGGCCAGAGAGTGTCCCATAAGCTAAGGAAGTGATCATCGTCAGCTGTGTCTCGAGTGACCAGCATCCCCCTTCCCCGAGCCCCTCAGGGACTGCCCTTTTTATTCCTACGAAATCACCCCATGTTCTGTACACTAAGTTTTCACTAGAAATGTGACCTTTTCTAGTATAGTAGATTTCCAAAAGAAATTATCTCTTTGTAAGTCTGGGAGAAAAAAAGTGGGATTGTCCCTTTCAGCGTCATGTTCCCCAACACATGCTCTTGTCATACGGTTGCGTGTTTGGAGGTGACTGCTTCTGAAGGACTCTAAACTCAGTCCTGATTTTGTCAAGGACAATTGCTAAGAGGGAGAAAAGACTGGCACGGGATTATGAAAGCCCGGAGCTTCCCTGCCCTTTCTGTAGAAGACCCTCTGCCCTCCCGTGTTTTCGAGGCAGTGCCTGCTGTCACATCGCCCCACACGAGCACAGCTGGAGTCTGGGCACACTCACCTGTGAGCCTCTGCTGTTTTCTCCAGTCCACCTGACTTAGTCCCCTGCCTTGTAGAATGGAAAAGAAGCCAGAGACAGCAGTGCGGCACTTATAACCCCAGTGCTCCACTGGCTGAAGCAGAGGGTGTCGCCTGACACGGAGGCATGTGCAGGGGCAGAGAGGAGGGACCCTGGGACTGGCTGGCCAGCCTATTCAGTTGGTTTGCTCCAAGTTCAGTGACAGACACTGTCTCAAAACATTCAGTGACACGAGTACACAATAATAATAAGTAAGAATAGTCTATAAAAATTAGTATATTGTATGAAATTTTTTTCAGTAAGGTTTTTTCAAGTCAGAAAAATATGAGAAAAAATAAACAAAGATGGTTATTCCTTTTTTTTAAGATTAATTTATTTTACATATGAATACAGTGTCATTGTCTTCAGATACACTAGAAGAGCGCATCGGATCCCATTACAGATGGTTGTGAGCCACCATGTGGTTGCTGGGAATTGAACTCAGGACCTCTGGAAGAGCAGTCAGTGCTCTTAACCACTGAGCCATCTCTCCACCCCCAAGATGGTTATTCTTTTTAAAAAAAAATGTTGGGGTTGGGGATTTAGCTCAGTGGTAGAGCGCTTGGCGCAAGGCCCTGGGTTCGGTCCCCAGCTCCGAAAAAAAGAACTAAAAAAAAAAATGTTGGAGAGGGAGAGAGGGAGACGTGCCCTTCACACAGGTGCACACAGTGTAATGTTTTTCAACACCGAAACCAGTTTGAAAATGTAGCTGGCCCTCGTTAACTAGGCTTTTGGATAACTAAGCCGGCAGAGAGGAAGGTGAGAGAATCTGCTGAGTGAGTGAGCAGAACAGAGACCCTGTTGGTTTTGTGATCTTAATCCAGCTGCTCATTTCTGTGTCAGTGCTGGGGCCTCGAGTGTGCAAGGCAAAGACTGTCTGACTGAGCGATAGCCCCAGAGCTGTGTGTGCCCCAAGGCCTGTATGTGCTGTTCTGGAGAGTGGAGTGTGCCTGAGACAAAGCAGCAGGGGATGGTGACGGTTTTGTATGAGCTGTCTTCACAGTCTTCCTTTGATACAGTGATGCCCTCCCATGATTCTAGCGCTTGGGCAGCGAAGGCAGGAGGATCCAGAGTTCAAGGTCAACCCCAGCTACAGAGTAAAGGAGGCTTGCCTAATACACATGCAGTGTTGTGGGGGGCGGGGAGGTGAAAAGAAATTCCCCAGGTCCACACCTGCAAACTGGTACTGCTAGAGGCCATGACACATCTGGCCGTGTGAGGAGGAGACAGCTGCCTGACCTGGCATTTTAGACATGCTCTGTGCATGTGCGGCTTGGTCCAAACCAGAAGCACTAATTTCACTTAGAGGTGGAAAACAAGCTGGGCAGAAACGACCTGTTCACACGACAGCAGCCCTATAGTGGGGAAGCTCAAGGGAAGGAGGGAGGGAAGGAGGGCTCCTTCCACCCCTCGAGGCTTTGCTCTGTCACCCTAAAAGTGCAGTCTTTGAGAGAGCTCAGTGCTTGTGCTCCTGGCTGTGCTTTACCTGTTCGTCCCCTTGGACCGTATGGGTCAGAGCACAGCTCAGGAGCCACACAGGAACGCTCAGTGGAGGGCCAAGCGCACTGGGCTGCTGGTGGCTGGGCAGTGGCACACAGTTGTACCTGCCAGTGTCTCTGAGTTTGAGATCTTGTAGAGATGGCTGCCGTTGGTCCTCCAGGCATCAGCTGGTATATTTGCTCTTCTGCTCATCTAACTGTTGCCACAAATCTGTACACAGGCCAAAGAATCCTGGGAGATGGACACCAAAGAAAAACTGGAGCAGGCTGCCATTGTCAAAGAAAAGGGAACGGTGTACTTCAAGGTGTGTGAGTCTCTGTAAGTCCTTTCCGTGTCGGATACTTACCCGGTATCCAGGAGCCATGCTGGGGCCCCCTCTGCATTCACCTTGTTGGTAAGACTTCCTCAGGTTTTCCAGGCCTGCTGTGTCCTGTCTGAGGATTAGGGAACAGTGAGTTCATGCAGGAGCTAACACAGGTGCCTCTTCTGTGTGCTGTGAGCAGACGGAGCATCCTTAGGAGCAGACGGAGCGAAGCAGACCAGACCTGGCTCGCTCCCCTGAGCCACTCAAGGCCTAGAGCAGCCTGGTTGTTGTTGTCTGTGAGCAGAGAAAGAATGGAGGTGTGTTACAGGTCAGAGGTCACAGGGGCAGGGTCCACACCACACTTCTCCCCTGACAATCAGTCCCTAAGACACGTGACTGAGAAGCACTTGCAGATTCTGCAGATCACTTTGAATGATTTCTCCCAGGTTACCATGCTGTGTTTGTTTTTATGTAACTATGGTGCAGACAAGTCTCCCGATTTTTTTTTTTTTCACTGTAATTTTTAATTGAAAAAAATCTTTTCAGGCTGGAGAGGTGGCTCAGCGGTTAGGAGCACTGACTGCTCTTCCAGAGGTCGTTCAGTTCCCAGCAACCACATGGTGGCTCATGACCATCTGTGATGGGATCCATGCCTCCTCTGGCGTGCAGGTGTGCATGTGCTGAGTACTCATAAAATAAACATAAAAATAAAAACATCCTAAAAAAATTTTAAAAAAACCTCTTTTTTGCTCTTTAAATTGAAACAGCGGTTTTCACAGCAAATTTCATCAGAATAAATCTTTGATGAGGTTTTATCGAGCAGTCCGTCAGTACTTACCTGTGCTGCCATTACTGAACAGCAAGGGGAGATGCCCTGCTTGGTCCTGGCTGGGTACAGGCAGGCCTGAGACTGGCGTGGGTAGCAGAGCATCCAGGGATGACCAGGCTTGGCCTTCCCAAGAACGTGATGAGGAGAAAGGCACGGAGCCCTGTGATGGCCATAGTGATGTGACGCCTCTTGCAGCTGCCCAGAGGACCACTGCTCCTCCAGAGCCCTGTCCTCAGGAACCAGGCCTTTGTCCCACAGGGCCGAGGCCCACATTCAAGAAATGAAATTTCAGGGTGCTGTGCCCGCTGCCGCCAGCCTTCGTGATGAGAATTCGGAGCGGGCAGTCTTCCGCTGGGCTGGGTGACGTTGCAGAAGCGGCTGACTCTGGTCTGTGAGGAAATCCAAGCCAGAGCAACTTTGTTGGCCCACCTTTACTCCCAGGGCTCTGGAGACAGAGGCAAGTAGATCTTTGTGAGTTTGAGGCCAGCCTGGACTACAGAGTGTGGAGGGAGCCCAAGTGTCCTTTGCTTTTCTTTCTTTAGCTGCAGTGTTTAACACAGTTCACTGGGGTTTTTGTTGGTTGGTTGGTTGGTTTTTTAACAGCACTATAAAGCAGAGGCCTGAAGCAGCTCTTCATGAGCCTTGTACTGAGAGATGCTGCCACATCTAAGGCCTTACCTGGGTGGTTTGGAGGGTAGACTCCATGTGGGACCTGCAGAACCGTGGGGCTGTAGCTACCTCAAAAGGAACACGGGCAGGGGCAGTGTGTATTTGTAACAAAATTATTAAGTAAGTCTGACTCGTCAGCAGCCACCCAGATGGTGCTATGAGCCCTGAATGGGCATCTGGAAATCGGCCTGTGGCGTTCTTGTCACTGAGATCACTCGCCTGGGTCGCTGGAAGTGTTACAGGGGCAATGTGTATGTTTCAGCATGCTTCCAATCTTCCTAAAATGACCAATCTGGGTAAAATCTGGATCATCCGTCATCACACATATGGAACGCATTATTTTTAACATGTAATTCGATAGACAAGCTCTTTCAAAACATCAGTCTGTTGGGGAAAAAAATTAATGAAAGGTTCAAAACCACTGACCTAAGGCTTAGCCCAGAACATTGTGTCCCACTGAGCACTTCCTGGAGGCACCTTCCTCATCCTAGGTGAGGAGCCTCATGCCAGCTTCAGAGGGGGAGGGCTGTCGTCGGTCCACGTTCCGTCTCCCTTCAAAGCTTGAGACGCCTTTCTTTTGTTGCACTGCTCTGTCCAGCGTCATCTTCCCAGGGTGTCTGATGTGACATTTGCCACATGCAGAGTGCGGGTGACTGCAGAGCCGCCTGGGCTCCAGCTCTGTATGTCTGCGCTCTTCATTCCCCTGCCTGTCTGGCTTCCAGCTGTGGGCAGAGGGACTGAGCGGGCAGAGGGACTGAGCGAGGTCCTTTCCACCTCTGAACGCTCTGCAGTGCAGGAGAGCACTGTCCCCATCCAGTTCTGAGAGTCAAGCACTGGTAGCGGTGTCACCACACACCACAAGGCTAGGGCCGCTCTGCTGTGTGCGGACATCTTGCGCCCCCTAGTGCTCCTTGGGAAGGAAGTGTGGCTGAGCTGGCTGGTTGGTTTTGAGGGCTGGAGAATTGTGGGGAGAGCTCTGCAGTGTCCTGGCCTCCCATCCTGAGTGCACTCAGGTCTGGCTGCCCTTATGCCATCCTGTCTGTCCTCAGGCTGGTAATCTGCTGCAGAGAAGAGCCCTCACCTCTACCCCGGTTTTCTCTGTGCTCACAAGTTGCCACCCACCATGCAGTGGTCACTGGAGCGGCAAGCACACTGTCTCCACACAGCTTGTTGTTCAGGGCGAGCGCCATGTGCACTATTCAGTTGTTCACCGCTGTCAGAACTCACTAATCAGCAGGAGCATGTGTGGAGTCTGGTTACTCTGAAACAGCAGTTCACAGGGGTCACGTATCCGATACCCTGCACATCAGGTATTTACACTATGATTCATAGCACTAGCAAGATTACAGTTATGAGGTGGCAACAAAAATAATTTAGGGGTCACCACAACATGAAAAACTGTATTAAAGGGTCGCAACATTTGGTGGGTTGGGAACCACTGCCCTGGATGCTGAGGAGACAGGAAGACGGACCATAAGTTTGGCACTAGACTTCACAGTGTAGCAAGGCCTTTTCTGCATGAAATAAAGGCCTGGAGAGAGCGATGGCAGGTATCGTGCTTGCTTAGTGTGCATGAGGGAGGCCTTGGTGCAGCAGAGGAGGCTGGTGGAACAGAGAAAGGTAGAACAGTTCCTCACACATCGAGTTTGCTCTCCAAGGTTGTGTGCACTGTGTGCTACCAACAGCCTATGTGTGTTCCCACTGCCATGGGTCAACACAGGGTGCTCTGGCCCCACCCACCTTTGATAACATGGTGCCAGGGGACAGCCCAGCTCTGAAGTCTGCCTATGCTGACTGCTGCTCTCCACGGCTCCTGGGAGCCGAGCACTTGCACAGCCTGCTTTAGACAGCCCAGGCCTGCGGTGTGGGGATGCCAGCTACCATAGTCCAGTGTTTACTGTCAGTGCTGCGATGGGGACGCCACCCATCGCACCAAGTCACCTCCTGTCTGATAAGCCAAACAGCTCACCATCCTTTGGAAGACTGAGGAATGTTGGCTCCCCGGCGCAACCTCCTGCTGTCAGGCTGAAAGAATGCCTGCTCTGCTGTTAACCTGGTCCAGGCCACCTCACAGGCCAGCAGGGCTTCCCCAGAACTAAGGAGAGGCAGGAGACAGAATGGGGCTGGTGTGCAGGCCTCTTCATGTGAGGACCCGGCTGAGGCAGGCCACACTCACATCAGTGGATCCTCTCCACAGTGATACAAGCCACTCTTTTTTTCTCCTAGGGAGGCAAGTACATGCAGGCCGTGATTCAGTACGGGAAGATAGTGTCCTGGCTGGAGATGGAGTACGGCTTGTCAGAAAAGGAGTCCAAAGCTTCGGAGTCCTTCCTGCTCGCAGCCTTCCTCAACCTGGCCATGTGCTACCTGAAGCTCAGAGAGTACACCAAAGCTGTCGAGTGCTGTGACAAGGTGGGTGGGCACCTCCGTCCATGTGCCACCTCTGCTCCCATCAGGTTCTTTATGGTCAGCATGAACCAGGACACCCTAGAGGATGGGGCTTTCTTTTTTTTTTTTTTTTTTTTTTCTTTTCTTTTCTTTTTTTCGGAGCTGGGGACCAAACCCAGGGCCTTGCGCTTGCTAGGATGGGGCTTTCTGTGGCTACCTTTGTCTTGCACTTTATACAAAACTGCTCACAGTGTTGATAACAGTCTTCATCGGTGGCCCTCTTTACCCAGGTTCTGGGTCTAAGAGTAGACAGGGAGAGAGCGCTGGGGATTGAACCCAGGGCATTGTGCATGCTAGGCAAACACTACCACTGGGCCACACAGCCTCCCCCCAGTGACACACTTCCTCCAACAAGCCACACTTCCTGATCCCTAGTCCTTCTAATTCTTTGAAACAGTTCCATTCCCTGGTGATGAAGTGTTCAGATATATAAGCCTGTTGGCCATCCTTATTCAAAGAACCACAGGGATCAATGCCATGGTCTTGGTATTTAGGAGGCAAAGACAGAAAAGTGAGAGTTCAAGGCTGCCCTGGGATAACAGGTTCTGTCTCAGAACAGTACTGTGAAGATAGCTCACTGGAAAGGCACGTGCTACCCAGCCTGATGACTTTGATTCCTAGGACCTACGTGGGAAAGAGAAGAACTCTGGCCTCTTCCACACTCCTACACAAGTGCATAACAAGTGGAATAACATTCGTACAGTACATGTGCAGACACCAACGTAATAATATGTATTTTTTTAAAGATTTATTGATTTATTTTATGTATATGAAAACACTGTAGCTGTCCACCAAAAGAGGGCATCAGATCCCATTACAGATGGTTGTGAGCCACCATGTGGGTGCTGGGAATTAAACTCAGGACCTGTGGCCAGTGTTCTTAACCACTGAGCCATCTCTCTAGCCCAGTAGTACATTTTTTAAGAACAACAAAAAATAAATGTGAAATGGCAAAAAAGACATTTTATATGTTGTAAGACCTCAAAAGAAAATAGAGAGTAAAAGAAAAAACACCTGTCCTCTGGTGTGTGTGTGTGTGTGTGTGTGTGTGTGTGTGTGTGTGTGTGTGTGTACACATACACAGATACATCAGATGCATGCACACACTTATATAATACACAACCCCAGAATGCAAAGTACTATAAGAACTAACTAGAGAAAGGTGGGACATAGTTACCATGTAGAACCAGGACTCTTTCCACATCAGTTGAGTATGTTCTGTGGCTCTCCCTCACTGTGCTTGGTGTAAAAAGACTCAACCCCTTAAGGACCATTCTGTGAATCGTGGGGATTTACTTCACTGACCCTCACAGGAAGAGTGTCCATGTCTGTTTTTATTATAAGGTTCATAATAATCCTAAGAGTCATAAGAGAAAGCTGTTGAGTGTCTCTCTCCACACGCGTTTAGGGCGCTCCCACAGGATAGATCACTAGAAGTACAAGTGCTAGAGATGAGCACATCTAAACTTTTAGGGGCGGAGAAAATGGCTCAGTGAGTGAAGCGCTTATGGCGCAAGCGTAAGAACCTGACTTCTGTCCCTGCACCCACGTAAAAGCTGCGCATGAGGAGCTAGAGAGGTGGCCCAGTGGGTAGGGGTGCTGCTTGCATTGCCAGCAATCACACAGTGGCTCATGGTTGTCTGTAACTCGAGTTCCAGGGGTCCAACACACACACACACATACACACACACACACACACACACACACACACACACACACACACACTCACTCACACTCTAATTCCAGGCTGCCTGAGACGGTAATATCAGTGTTGGCTAAAGCTGATTGGCAAATCTCCAGGGCTCACTGGCTGGCCAGCCTAACCTATTCAGTAAACCCCAGACTAGTTAGAGACCCTGTCTCAAAAAAAGGTGGACAGCTCTGAGGAATGACACCAAAGATGGGCATCCAGCTACATCCACACGGATACATCCACACATACACATTGTGAGAACAATTTGGCTTGTAGTTGGTTCAAAGGATTCTGTTTGTGTTTGGCTGACCCTGGTCCTATGGGCAGGAGGTGCAGAAGGGCAGGGCAGAGCAAAGCCACTCACTTCCTCGAACTCAGGACAGAGACCCAGAGACAAGATATTCCTTTTAAACACAGGTGACATCTCTAGGGCCAGGCACTCAGGTGGCAGGGACGAGTGGATCACTGCATTTGAGGCCAGCCTGGTCTATATAGTGAGACCCTGTTTGTAACTGTAACTTTGCTACTGTTGTGAATCAGAATGTACATATCTGATAGGCAGAATACCTCATAGGTGACCCCTAGTTCAGTAAGGACTCACTGGTGAGGTGCCTCCGGTTCCAATCAGAAGCTCTCAACACCATCTGGACGTCAAGGCTTTGACACTGAACTGGAGACATTTTATACTAAATACTGGAAACCAGTGAGTTTGGCCACTGTCTGATTGCTGGGTGTCCTTGCTTATCTGGTGTGAGTGCACTGCCTCAGCACTGAGGCGACAAGGGTCACGGCATCCCTTCTGAACTGTGACCGTCTGTCCCTAGGCCCTTGGACTGGACAGCGCCAACGAGAAAGGCTTGTACAGGAGGGGCGAAGCCCAGCTGCTCATGAACGAGTTCGAGTCGGCCAAAGGGGACTTTGAGAAAGTACTGGAGGTGAACCCTCAGAACAAGGCAGCGAGACTGCAGATCTCCGTGTGCCAGAGGAAGGCGAAGGAACACAACGAGCGGGACCGCAGGGTGTACGCCAACATGTTCAAGAAGTTCGCAGAGCAGGATGCCAAGGTGTGCCCGCTGCCTGGGCCGGGAGGGCACTAACCTGGGGCCAGGTCGGGAGAGACAAGACTTAGGAAGGGACTCCACTGTGGCCAGAGGCATGGACTGGGAGGCCCCGCGGCCCCTCTGTGAGAGCTGAGAGGCCGACTCCCTGAGGTGGAGCAGCGTCTTGTTCTGCTTTGTTTTTAAAGCAGGGTTTCTCTGTAGACCTGGCTAGCTTCATCTCAGAGGTCCTCCTGCCTCTGGCTCATGAGTTCTAGGGTTACAGGCATCTGAACCAAACCAAGTTCATTTGGTTTTGTTGTTGGTTTTGTTTTGTTTTTTTAAGATTTATTCATTTTATCTATGTGTGTACACTGTAGCTGTCTTCAGACACACCAGAAGAGGGCATCGGAGCCCATTACAAATGGTTGTGAGCCATCATGTGGTGGCTGGGATTTGAACTCAGGACCTCTGGAAGAGCCGCCAGTGCTCTAACCACTGAGCCGTCTCTCCAGCCCTGAGTTGTTATTTTTAAAAAGATAGATTCAGCCAGGCAGTGGTGGCACACACCTTGATCCCAGAGCTTGGGAGGTAGAGGCAGAGGTAGGAAGTTGTCTGAATTCGAGACGAGCCTGGTCTACAGAACAAGTTCCAGGACAGCCAGGAACACACAGAGAAACCCCTGTCTCAAAAAAACCCTAAGCCCGTCCATATTGTTTTTCTAGAAATACTTCCTAGCTGAATCCAGCTTGGATTGGAAACAGGTGTCCCTGTGGTGGCCTTTACTGCACACTCTGCTGTCCTCGGGAGCCTCGCTGGCAGTGGGTCTGTCTAAACACAGGCCAGCTTCTTGCCCCATAGCCTCCTTCTGGTCCCAGGTCTGGCCTCCATCTTCAGCTACCAGTAGCACAAGGGCTTAGTTATTCAACAGCTGCCTGAGGTACAAGCCCCTCCAGAGTGCGGCACCCCTCCTTCCTAGTGTGCACACCCGATGCACACATGCACACTTGCCATAAACCTGATCAAACCATCCCGAAAGGCAGGGGTTAATTCATTTCATCTCCTCCTTTCCCCTCAGGAAGAGGCCAGCAAAGCATTGAGCAAGAAGGCAGTAGAAGGAGCGGCCGGCAAGAAACACGAGAGTCAGACCATGGGAGAAGGGAAGGCCGAAGGCCACGTATGACGCCACGACAAGGAGGGAAGAGAGTCCTAATGAACTCGGCCCTCCTCACTGGGCTCGCCCCCAACTCAGGACTGAACAGTGTTTAGTGTAAGGTTTGTTACAGTCTCTGTGATTCTGGAAGCCAATGGCAAGCCAGTAGCTTCCCAACCAACCACAGCTGCTGCCGGGGGTGGGCGGGGACTGCCGGGGAAACAGCAGAGAAGGCCGCTGGTGTGGAGAGACCAAGCCAGCAGCTCAGTCCTGCTCATTTCAGTCTGTCACCTTTTGATGTCCAGCGCAGCATCCCTTGTGACCCTGGGGCCCAGCTGCTGTGGGTTCTTCACTATGGTCACTGCAGAAACCGTTGAGAAAATAAACTCAGTGGATCTCTGCTTTCCTATTGGTGGGCATGGCAGGGATCTCTGCTTTCCTATTAGTGGGCATGGCAGGGCAGGCGATGAGATCTCCTGTGGCACTGACTCGCCTGACACAAGCCCACACAAGGGGCGCCCAGGTCCACAGCTGAATCTCGGACTGCTTGCCTGCCCTCCAAGCTCCCCTCTCAGACTTGAGTGTGGCTTTCTGTCCTCTCCAGCATGTCCATGGGCTCTGTCGTTCCTCTACACCCTTCACTAGTGACAGCAGGTGGGGCTTTCCTGGTCAGTTTTCTGTTTCGGGTGAATTTCTGAGGTGTGGGGAGCAGTCGGAGTGAGTTATCTTCCCCGCTGCCCCTCTTCAGAATGTTAGCTCTGCTCGGCTCCTCCCCGTTCTCTGCCCTGCAGTGAAGAGCCTAAGGCTTGCTCTTGTCCTAGGCCTAGAGTGGACGACTTCCGTCTCCGTCTCCAGCTAAGACTGATGAGTTACTCTTTATTACTATGGTTACCTCCTTGTCAGCGTGTGTACCACTTTTGAGAAGGAACTTCACACTCCTCTATCGTGCAAACATATTTTTCAATTTTTACTTTGTAGCTTGGGTTTTGAAAGGCAAACTCTGGGAGGTTTAAAGCAGGCAACTAATTACTCTTCAGAGTGAGGTACCTGGAGGTGGACAGGCAGATACCTCGCTCATCCTGCGCCTCAGCTTCTTGTTCTGGTGGGAGCGGTGAGCCTGTATACTACATCAGCCAAAGTCTCCAGAACTTGGGCACTGAATTAGGGCAAATCTTAAGTAGTTTTGGAGTTGGATTTTAGTCCTACAGGTGAGTTATGGGTTTGAGCAGGGCTTGCTCCTCACCCCTGTGGGGAACACCCACCAGCCCAAGGATCCATGCACAGCCCTCTCCCCGCCCTAAGGACCACCGCACTCAAGACGTGTGGCTGTAGTAAGTCGGTCAGTCATCACGTCAGGACCTTACCACCAACGGGTCACTTGTTTCCCGGAGTTGAGTTTTAGTCTGCATGCAGCAGGTGGGATAGAGCTGTGCAGAGTCTGTGACGTGGCTGAGACCCTCGAGTTCACACTTTGCACTTCTGCCTCCTTGCGTTGTTTTAGAGCCCTGGCTCCCCCAGGAGGTACTGAGCCGGAGCCGACTTGGTGTGCAGTGCAGTGTCGGCAGTTGTATTGACCAGAATTGCAGGCCAGGGAGGCTGTGCTGGAATTTGAGCCTAACTAGTTAGGTTTTTACAGGAAAACTTGTTCTAACTTGGGCGACCCTCACCAGCTGTCTCCAAGTGTATACTGTGGGCCTAGGAGACTGGTGTGGGACGGGAGGGTGGTCAGGGTTCCGAGCCAGAAGTGGCAAAGTGCCCAGCCCACTGGATTGTGCATGCTCTTGACTCAGTCATTCAGACACTTAGTACGGAAATCAGAAGATGTCTTCACACCCTGAGCCTGGAGAGAGTGGTGGGTAAGCAGATGACATTGAAATTTTGGTTTTTAAAAAATCACTTAGACTCTGCGAGTAATGGCGACACACACCTTTGATCCCATGACTTGGGAGACCCTATCTCAAAACAAAACAAAAAAAAAAAAATTACTTAGATGCATTTTGTGTTCCTTAAATAAATTTTTTAAAAAGTAATTTTTTCCATTGTTCGTGGCTTGGGTTTTTGTTTTTTGTTTTTTTCTTTTGTTTGATTTTTAAAATTTGCTTTTATCTGTGTGCTTGAGAGTATTTGTGTCCAACTGCCCTTGGGGACCAGAAAAGGACTTTGAATCTCCTGGAAGTGAGGGTAGAGAGAGTTGTGGGCTAGATGTGGGTGTTGAGAACTGAACCAAGTCCTCTGTAAAGCAGTCAGTGCTCCTAACTGCTGGGCCACCCCCTCTCCCACTCCCTTGTTCGGGGTTTGACTTAAAAAACATAAACCCTTATGATTTTTACTTTATGTGTGTTAGGCATGCTTTTTGGCAATACGTTCTTGAGTTCCTACGTAGTCCTTCCAACCCCCTACCGTAGGTGGGAGAGAAAGGAGGTTAGAGGAGAAGGGAGCGTAGATGTTTTCCGAGTGCTTCTTGCTGGTTAGGGATGTCCATTTCCTTGGGTCACGTCCAAACCTCATTGTCAGAACATCCCATCTTCTCATCGCTTCCATCACACTCACGTGATAAACAGCAGCAGTGGACACAGAGGCCTCCTTGGCGGAGCCCACTCCCACCAACCCCTCTCAGAGCTCCGACATTTACACCCTGTGAGAAGTTCCCAGAATCCCAAATGTCACACACGTGCAGAAACTGTCTGCGGCTGGCAAAACCACACCTCTGTGAGAGCACGAGGCAAATCAGAGTTAGCTGCTATGAAGCAGTCTCATACCACACGCAGGAGTAAAAACAAAACCATTCACATAGTGTAACTGGGATTTTTAAGAAACCAAAACTCACCACACATGGATGTTGACCTGCATGTAGATACACACACCCTGTGCATGTGGTGCCCAAGGAACTGAACCCAGGTCCTCTGCAAGAGCAGCCACTGCTCCTAACCACTAAGCCATCTCTCCAGCCCCTGATTAAATATACATATAAAAAGAAAAATGTTTTGGTCAGTAGCCATCATGCCCTAACCCCAGTGTCTCTCCTCTGATCTCAGAAGCTAAACACAGTTTCATTGCTGTACTAAGGGACCATGACCAAGGTGAGATTATAGAAGGGAGAGATTATTCAGGCTTGCAATTTCAGAGTTAAAAATCCATGTTGGGGAGCTGGAGAGATGGCTCAGAGGTTAAGAGCACCGACTGCTCTTCCAGAGGTCCTGAGTTTAAATCCCAGCACCCACATGGTGGCTCACGACCATCTGTAATGGGGTCTGACGCCCTCTTCTGGTGTGCAGACGAGCATACAAACAGAGCACTCGTATAAATAAGTCAATCTTTCTTAGCAGTGGGTTATCCAGCTTTTTAACTGACTTAAGAAATAACACCTGTTCCCACTAATAAAACAAGTGGCCGTCTCAGGTGGTAGCCTGTGCTCGATGTGTTTTACCTGGAGGTCCAGAGTCCTGGCTACGCGTGCTCTGCGGGCCTAAGATGTTGAGACATTCGGGGCTGGCCTTGAACTCGGAGCTCCACCTTCTTCTGCCTCCGAAGTGCTGGAATTAAAAGCACGTGCGGCGCCTCAGCAGGCCGGTCCCACCTTGTGTAAGCAGCTTGGGGTGGGTGAGTCCTGCCTGAAACGCCGCCCCGGGCTGCCCTTCAGAAGCACCGTGTGCCTGCCTTCCAAGGCATGCTGACCAGTGAGCTGTGTCCACACACGGCCTTAGCAGTGCTCTCAAGTGCTCCCTCACTGTGGCACATCAGAACCCTGTGACTTTAGACACCTAACACTGACGATGAAGCCAATTGAATTTGAACCAGCTTCAACCCAGAAAATCCAAAGCCACCAGCTTGGCTGTGCAGGCCCCAGCTCTACATCTGGACAGAGAGAACAGCTCTGACAGAGCCTTTAAATCCAGCTTTCATGAGGCAGACACTAGCAGATCTACATGTGCCTGGCCAACCTGATCCACGTACTGAGTGCTCCATGGAGTCAGCTGCAGTGGACAGCAGTGGGAAAGCGGCCCCAAAGTCAGTCTGGAATGGGGACCGATGGCCGTTTCCTGAAGCCCCAAGGCAAGCACTCGGGCCTCTCTCTGGTGACCTTCCAGATGCAGGAAGATGTGGCTGCCTCAAGGTTCTCACGTGAGATCGCATTACTGCAGGCCAGCAGCACCAGCGTGTCTCAGACGACAGGGTACAAACTTACCTAGTCTCTGGACCTTTTTTTTTTTTTTTTTGGTCTTTTTTTCGGAGCTGGGGACCGAACCCAGGGCCTTGTGCTTCCTAGGCAAGCGCTCTACCACTGAGCTAGATCCCCAGCCCCCTCTGGACCTTTCTTACGGTAATTCAGTATTTTTAGCCCAAGTCTGCTTCGGAATATTATCTTCCTAGGATGACTCTTGCTTCAAGACATGATAACACAGCCTGGAGTTAATCTCTGTAAAGCTCCTGACCAAGAAAAGAGATAAAAAAAATTAATTATTAGTATTTACGGAGAGATGGGGATCCAATCATGAGTCCCCAGAAGGCTTTGTAGTCTGCTCGGGACCAGGTTGCCACACTGAGAAGTCTTTTTTTTTTTAAGATTTATTTATTATATATATTATACAGTGTGTATATATATATATACACTAGCTGTCTTCAGACACACCAGAAGAGGGCATCGGATCTCATTACAGATGGTCGTGAGCCACCATGTGGTTGCTGGGATTTGAACTCAGGACCTCTGGAAGAGCAGTCGGGGCTCTTAACCACTGAGCCGTCTCTCCAGCTCATACACTGAGAAGTCTTAATTGTTCTTTCGATCTAAAAAATCTAAATCTGGGCTGGCAGGATTGCTCAGTGGGTAAAGGTACCTGTTTCCAAACCTGAAGACCAGAGTTCAGTCCCCAAGGCCTGGGCATGGAAGGAAAGAACAGACTGGCCAATTGTCCTCTGGCCTCCAAAGACATTTACACTTAAACAAGATAAACCAAAAAATTATTTAAAACACAATCCATATACACTAATCCAAACAAAGAAAAACATAGTGCTGGGAAGGCCGCACTGCGGTTCAGGGCGTTTTCTGCTCTTGCAGGAAACCCCTGTTGGGTTCAGAGCCACAACCAGCTGAGCGACCACTTGCAGAGGCTACGTTGCTTCTGCTGGTGACCGCACACAGGTGAGCACAGGGACTCACGAAGGCATTCACACCCTCAGTTAAAAAACAACTGGAAAGAAAAATCTTAACCCCAAGCCAAGCACAGTGGCACACGACTTGAATCTCAGCACTCAGGAGGCAGAGGCAGGTGGATCTCTGAGTTCGAGGCCAGCCTGGTCTACGGAGTTTGAGAACAGCCAGAGCTATACAGAGAGAAAACCCTAAAATAGAGAAAATAGTTCAATGTGTTCTCAATGTTGTGCAACCAGTCTCCAAAACTCTCCTCTTGACTCTGCAACTATACCATTAAAACCATAGGTTCGGGGTTGAGGATTTAGCTCAGTGGTAGAGCTCTTGCCTAGCAAGCTCAAGGCCCTGGGTTCAGTCCTCAGCTCCAAAAAAAAAAAAAAAAAACCATAGGTTCTTGGGCTGGAGAGAAGGCTCAGTGGTTAAGAGCACAGACTGTTCTTCCAAAGGTCCTGAGTTCAAATCCCAGCAACCACACGGTGGTCACAACCATCTGTAATGGGATCTGATGACCTCTTCTGGTGTGTCTGAAGACAGCGACAGTTGTACTCATATACATAAAACAAATAACTAAATCTTAGAGAAAAAATAAAAACCGTAAGCCCTCACACAGTCCCTGCTGCCACAACTCCATGCCTCCAGAGCTGGCCACTCTGAGCAGCTCACGCAGCATTTATCTCTGTTCCCTTTTGCAGTCCTGAGTATCAAACTCACACCTGCCAGGGAGGGTTTCTTACTGAGCCACACCCCAGCCCAGTACCTGCTTGTCTCTCTGTGACTGGTTTATTCCGCATAAGCGTTAGGTTTCCGTGTTGAAGCAGGTGTCAGAATTTCCTGTTCCAAACCTGAATGGTCCATTGTACGGTTTTATCTGTGGGTGGAGGCTGCGTGTCTGCCTCGCCTACAGTCGAGAAAGGCTGCTATTGGAGAGTCAGGTGGGTGTGGCGGCACACCAGGCACCCCAGAACCTGGGATGCAGACACAGGGAAATCAGGAATTCAAAGCTGGTCTGGGACACTTGAGACCCTATCAAAGGAAAAACTGAGGGTCGTGTTTGGAAGTAAAAAAAAAAGAAAAGAAAAAGAACTCTGTGTAGGAAAACTCACTGACTCACTTTCAGTGGCTGTAATGGGCTTTGGCGTGTGTGGTGTATATTTCATGTTTGTATGGGTGTGTGTGTGCATGTGTGGTGTGGTATATGTGTGAGTGTGGTGTGTGTGTGCTGTGTGCGTGGTATGTATGTGTGTGCACACATGAGGCCACGTGTGTGTGTGAGACCAGATGCTGATGTCCGGTGTCTTTGATGGTTGAATGAGACCAGTCCTCCCACTGGACCAAAGCTCACCCATTCGGGTGGGCTGGCTGGCCAATGAGGTTCAAGGGTCTACCTGTCTACATAGCCCCAGTACTCCAGTTTCAGATGTGGGGCTCTCTACCCAGCAAGGGTGTGGCACTATGCTGGGGTCCCTAGTGTGAAGTAGGTGCTTCCCAACTGAGCCATCTCCCCTGTTCCTTAGTCTTTTTCACAGAGTCGCCCCGCTTGTCCACACTCCTGTTTTCCGAACCACACAGTCTCTTGGGACGCATATTGGAGGGCTTAGAATTTCCATAACGAGATGAAGCCTGTCTCCCCCAGCAAACACAGCAGCTAAGCATTGCTAAGCCACACAGCCCCAACCAGAGACGCTGCACACGGGTGTTGGGAATGCCTGGAAAGGGAGGGGCACTGAACCACAGATGCTCGTCTCCTCATGTGGCAGACAGGACACGTTTGACTTCAGAAAGTGACTTTGGTTTGGTCTGGTTTTGCAGTTGCATTTGCACCTGGTGTGGAGGCGCATTTGCATGGGTGTGCTAGTGAGTAGAGATCAGAAGTTGACGTCAAATGTCTGCCTCGTTCTTCGTTCCCAGCTAATCCATGGTGACAGAGCCTCTCGCCCTGAGTCACAAGCACTGGGGTCACAAGGTGGACACTTTAGCACTTACTTCAATATTTTAGTTTTTAGATTCAATCGGACGTGAGTAGCTTGCCTGTTTTCTTCATGCAAATACTGTTGCCAGGTGTGAATGACAATCATTGTGCCCTGGGGGCACAGTTGTTGCCTTTTCTGAAATCTTAGATACTGCCACACAGAGAGAGAGAGACAGAGGGACAGACAGTGAGGCAGAGAGAGAGCTCACACACACGATCACACACTCATACATGCACATGCGTGCAGCTGTCTCCAGGGGCCAACAGTAAGCATAAGATTCCTTAGACTTGCAGACAATTGTGAGCTGCCGTGCATGGATGCTGGGAAATAGATTTGGATCTTTTGAAAGAGCAGTACTGGGGCTGGAGAGATGGCTCAGAGGTTAAGAGCACTGTCTGCTCTTCCAGAGGTCCTGGGTTCAATTCCCAGCAACCACACGGTGGCTCACGACCATCTGTGATGGGATCCGATGCCCTCTTCTGGTGAATCTGAAGACAGCTACAGTGTAGTCATATATAATAAAATCTTAAAAAAAAAAAAAAAAAAAAAAAAGAAAGAAAGAAAAAGAAAAGAAAGAAAGAAAGAACAAAAGAGCAGTACCAGCTCTTAACTGCCCAATCATTTCCCTGTGGTGTGGGGGACCGTGAGAACAAAGCCCCTGCACATGTGAGCGAGGCATCCCTAACCGCGGACCAAGCCAATAGGAAACACCTGCTGCTCGACCCACCCCAGACCGCGCTTAAGATCCTATCCCGAAGAAATAAAGGCTTGTGTGAGATTTACTCCATTGTCTACGAGCAGCTGTCTTCTAAGAGCTGCAACACAGGCTGGAAAGAACAGTGCAACAGTAGCATCAGGGACACAGACCAGCATTTCCCTAGCCCCAAGATCTTGCTTCTTAGGAGCTCTAACTTCCCCTCTGGCTGTACATGTGGTGCAGTCTTTGCTTTAGATTTGTTATTTCGAGTTTTGCCTGCACGTATGTCTGTGCACCACGTGTGTACCCAGTATCATGGAGGGCAGAAGGGAGTCAGATCCCCTAGAGCTGGAGTTACAAACAGTTGTGGAATGCCACATGGGTGCCAGGAACCGAACCCAGGTCCTTTGCAAGAGCAGCCGGTGCTTGTAACGAATGAGCCATGTCTCCAGGCTGCGTTTTTGTCTTAATTCATCCCAAAGTATTTTCTAATTTCCTTCATAATTTTTCTTTGACCCTCAGCTTGCTTGACTTCCCACATATTCGATCCTTTTCTAACCGCCTGCCTCCCTTTTGTTACCAATCTGATTTCATTCCACTGTGGTTCGAGTGCGTGCCATATAGGTTTTCTTTGTTTGACTTACTTTATTTTAAATGTTTTGAGACTTTTCACAGCCACATATGGTTCCCTTCCTCCCCCCCCCCGCCCCACCGAGAATCCGCTTTTTTTTTTTTTTTTTTTTTTTTGGTTCTTTTTTTCGGAGCTGGGGACCGAACCCAGGGCCTTGCGCTTCCTAGGTAAGCGCTCTACCACTGAGCTAAATCCCCAGCCCCGAGAATCCGCTTTTAAGAAGATCGTGTGCACGCCTTTGCATGGCATTTTAAAAGCTTTTAGTTTTGCATTTTATATTGGCTGTGGGTATACATGTGTGGGTGTGCATCCCAGCGGACGTGTGGAGGTCAGAGGGCAACTTGGGGGATCCACCTCCCTGACCCAGGGTAGCATTTTTTTTTCTTTTCTTTTTTTTTTCGGAGCTGGGGACCGAACCCAGGGCCTTGCGCTTGCTAGGCAAGCGCTCTACCCCTGAGCTAAATCCCCAACCCCCTAAATATCTTAATTTCTTAAAAAGATTTATCTTACATATGTTCAGACACAACAGAAGAGGGCGTCAGATCCCATTACAGATGGTCGTGAGCCACCATGTGGGTGCTGGGGATTGAACTCAGGAGCAACCAGTGCTCTTAACCGCTGAGCCATCTCTCCAGCCCTTGACATTTTAATTTAATAGGATATAATTTGAGCCCATACGTATGTAATTTCAATAGCCAAGCATGGGGTGAGGGTGGGGACGGTGCACACCTTTAATCCCATTGCCGAGACAGAAGTAAGCAGATCTCTGAGTTCAAGGCCCCGTCTGCATAGTGAGTTCCAGGACAGCTGGGACCTCACAAAGAAACCCTGTCTGGAAGAAAACAAAACAAGACAAACAAACAAATTTTAGCCAAACATATTAGTAAGTTTCAGTCCTTCAGAGAGGGCAGGAGGGTTAGAACTCCAAGGCCACCCTGGACTGCATGAGATCCTATCGTAGAAAAAAATAAATCTCTTTCCCCATCATTCCTTTCTCCCCATCACCCCTCTGACACTGAACCAGCCAGAGCCTAGTTTTTTTCTTTTCTGTTTGTTTTGGGGCATATGCTGCTACAGCCATCCAGCCAGCTCCTAACTAGTGAGCCATCTCTCCGGTCCCCTCTTTTTTTTTTTTTTTTTTTGAAGATTTATTCATTTATTATATATAAGTACACTGTAGCTGTCTTCAGACACACCAGAAGAGGGCATCAGATCCCGTCACAGATGGTCGTGAGCCACCGTGTGGTTGCTGGGAATTGAACTCAGGACCTCTGGAAGAGCAGTCAGTGCTCTTAACCGCTGAGCCATCTCTCCAGCCCCTCCGGTCCCCTTTATTTGGACATCTGGATTTGAATTTCTGTCTTTGGTGTCCCTCCCGTCTTTGCCCCCCCATCTATGGAGTTTGGGGCTTTTTTAAATATTAAATCTCAGCAGACACCAAATCATTTGATCATTTGTATCGAGTTTAGATCCTAGCAAAAGATCTGGGGATAGGAGTGTTTATCGCTGGTCTTGCTAGGGGACTCCAGGAAAGGGCTTCGTTTTCTGGAAACTGCAGGGAGGGCCCAGGCAGCCATAGAGATGAGGTCAGCCTACCAAGTTAATGCTCGGACACAGATCTCAGAAGGGCGGTGGCTGCCCCACCCACAAGGTGATTTCAGCACCCCGCAGGGGGCCCCTAGGCAGCTAGCCGGAAGTCACCAAGTGAATGGAGCCTCGCCGCTGCCCACCTGGAAGGGAGGGAGAGAGGCCCCACCTCTCCCTGCCCTTCTCCTCCAACCTCTCACTCTACCCTCTGCTGCAGCGGCACACACAGTCC
Source organism: Rattus norvegicus (assembly GCF_021556685.1). Lineage (NCBI taxonomy): Eukaryota > Metazoa > Chordata > Mammalia > Rodentia > Muridae > Rattus > Rattus norvegicus. The sequence goes on along the minus strand of NC_141553.1, from coordinate 7,231,697 downwards.
CACCAGTGGCCACCACCTGATGCCCAGGCTCTGAGGTATTTTGCTGGACCCCCAGCTCAGTCCTCCCTGCCCTCCCCTGCCTGCTGGGCAACTTCTGTAATTCCAGGTAGGCAACCTCAAAGGAAGCCCTGCCGGGTAAGCCTGCTGTGTGACTGGCCAGGCGGTGGGTGGAAGTCTGGACCCTTCGGTTCAGCACAGCAAGGTGCCACTGAACAGTGTGCTAGGGATGGGGACATCAAAGGAGTGTCTGAGTCAACCCTGCCACCCTTTTCTATTCGGACTCCACTGCAGGCCTGTGCAAGAGGGGGAAGGGCAGAGGTGCACCACAACAAGGGTTTGGAAAGAAGAAAAACAACCCAGCTGATTGATATTCTAGCTCTCAAAGGCTCCACAAGCCATGTACTCACTACTGCAAGCACCTGAGATCACGCCTGCCTCGGTCCCTACAGATGGTCCCTTAGGATTTAATCAGCTGGGGGCTAGAGGGATGACTCAGTGGTTAGAGCACTGACTGCTCTTCCAGAGGTCCTGAGTTCAATCCCCAGCAACCACATGGTGGCTCACAACCATCTGTAATGGGATCCGATGCCCTCTTCTGGTGTGTCTGAAGACAGCTACAGTGTACTTATATATGATAAATAAATAAATCTTAAAAAAGATAGAAAGGGGGTTGGGGATTTAGCTCAGAGGTAGAGCGCTTGCCTAGTAAGCGCAAGGCCCTCATTCGGTCCCCAGCTCTGGAAAAAAGAAAAGAAAAAAAAAAAAAAGAAAGAAAGAAAAAGAAAACCCAAGCCAGACATGGGGAGGGGGGTGCATGGGTTTAATCCCAAGACTGGGAAGCAATGTCATTTGGGGGGTGAGAAAGGGACAAAGGTTGGGCAGAGAGTGAGAGGGAAAAGGAGGGGTGGGTGGGGCAGGCAGAGTCTGGAGCCCTCAGTGCTGAAGATTGATGGGGATTTTGGTGGATGGGTTTTGTGGCCTGAAGGGACTGGCTGTCCTGTCCTGGTGTGCCCTAGCCTCCCCTGCCCTGAAGGTGAGGAAAAGAAGGGAACAGTTGGGGTGGGAGAGCTGTCTGAAGGCTGCAAGCTGCCAAAACAGCCCTGGAGGCTGGATTTGCTGTGGATCCCTGACCCCTTCCCTTGCCCCAGTGACCTGGTTCCAGACCTCACCTGGCAGATGGTCCATCCGGTAGTGAGGGAGTCCCATGGGGACTCATGCCTGTGGGGTCAGGCACAGACATGCCAACCCCAGAGAACAGCAGTTCAAAGGGAAACTCCCAGAGAGCCACACAAAAGGGGTGACTGGCCCCAGGAAGTGTTCAGACTGAGGATGGAAATGAGGGGTTTGGCCCTGCATGGAAACGCCAAGATTTTTCCAGACAGCAGAAGGACACCTCAGGAGGCTGTCTCAGAGATAGTCACCCCTTAGAGGTGACAGGCCATCCACATGCCATCGTCAGTCCTTCAGGTCTTGATGACAAAAATAGCACCAGGTACTTGTGCCCCAGGTACCTACAGTCAGCAATGTCATAACTCACCAGGAGTAAGCTTCCTATTTCCCCTTTCCTCCCATGAAGAGAAGTTTTCAAACGCTCCAAATGCCAGTTACTAAGAGATGCCAGGGTGGCCAGATGGTTCAGTGGGTAAAGGAGCCTGCAGCCAAGACCAATGGCCTGCGATTGATCTCTGCTTCCACAATGGTAGAAGGAGAAAACTGGCTCCTGCGAGTTGTCTTCTGACCTTCACATGTGCGTACACACAGACACACAGAAACACACACACACACACACTCACACAGACTCACACACTCACACAGACACACTCACACACACTCACACAGACACACACACTCACAAAGACACACACAGACACACACTCATACACACACACAAACTCACACATACACACACAGACCCGCACACACGCACACACACAGACACACACACTCACACAAACTCACACACCACACACAGACACACACATAGGCACACACACTCACACACACTCACACAAACACACACACACAAACTCACACAAACTCATACACACACAGATACACACACACTCCCACAAACACACACACACAAACTCATACACACACAAACACACACACTCACACTTACACACTCACACACACTCACACAGACACACACTCCCACACACACAGACACACACACATTCACACAAACTCACACATACTCACACACACAGACACGCACACACTCACATATACACACTCGCACAAACTCACACACCACACACAGACACACACACACTCACACAAACTCATGCACACGCAGATACACACACACTCCCACAAACACACACAAACTCACACATACACTCACACAAACTCATACACACACAAGCTCACTCACACACACATAGACACACACACACAAAATAAGATGCAATGTTTTTAAAAAGCTTTTAAAAAAAGATACCACGGGTTGGGGATTCAGCTCAGCGGTAGAGCGCTTGCCTAGCGAGCACAAGGCCCTGGGTTCGGTCCCCAGCTCCGAAAAAAAAAGAAAGAAAAAAAAAAAGATACCACTGCATGAACAGCTGCATGGACAGCTTCGTGAACTATTCCACACTTTCTTCTAGCCTGGCATGGTGGCTCTCCCCTTAAATAAATCCCAGCGCTCAGGAGGCAGAGGCAGGTGGGTCTCTGAGCTCAAGGACAGCCTGCTTATGGTGCAAATTCCAAGACTACATATTGAGACCCTGTCTCTAAATAAATAATACTAAAACTATACTCAGCCAGGAGAAACCGAAGCATCCACCAGCAGGAAAATGGAGCCACACTGGCATAGCCAGCACTCCGTGCCTTCTGTGCAGAGTGCAACACCTAACACCTGAGATTTCACTGGCATAGGGTGAAAGAACACAGACTCGATAGTATATTCTGTAGAATGGGCCACATTCGATTGCAGTCCTCAAGAGCAGAGGAGCCAATCTGGGGTGACAGAATGGAAGAACCCTGAAGGGTGGGTGGCTCAAGTGGGTGGAGTATGTGGTTGTCCAATATTTGTGATGTAGTACATGATGGAGTATGTGGTTGTTTGGCATACATGAGGAACATTCTATTTTCATGTGTATTTATTGTGCATGGTTGATGATCAGTTAATAATAAAGAGTACTGGAGGAAAAGCAAAAGTGTGTGCGCCTGTGTGTGTGTGTGTGTGTGTGTGTGTCTGTGCGTGTTTGTGTGTGTGTCTGTGTGTGTCTGTGTGTGTCTGTGTATCTGTGTGTGTGTATGTGTGTGTGTCTATGTGTGTGTGTCTGTGTGTGTGTCTGTGTGGTGTGTGTGTGTGTGTGTCTGTATGTATGTCTGTGTCTGTGTGTCTGTGTGTGTGTCAGTGTGTGTCTGTGTGGTGTGTGTGTGTCTGTGTGTGGTGTGTGTGTGTGTGTGTGTGTGTGTACCCACAGCACCTGCTCCTGCCACATGAGCATAAACATTACAGAGGTCTGAGAAGGATGTTGGATCACCGGAAGGCTTGGTTGTGAGCCACGCCATGTGGGCGCTAGAAACTAAACTCTGGTTCTCTGCGAGAGAAACTGCCACTCACCTCTGAGCCATCTCTCCAGCCCCTGAGAGATCTTTTATTCATTTTTAATTTCATTTATTTTATCCTGATGAGTGTTGGGGGTTGGTTCTAATGCTCTGTCTTAATTCAGCTCCCAAAATCATATGGGAATCTGCATTTCTATTGCTGAGGGTCCTTGTCCCCAGTTGGTTTTTGATTAACCCATAAAGAGCCAACGGCCAATGGCCGATGGCTGGGGCAAGGTGAAAGAGACGAGACGTTTAGGATTCCCAGGCTAGAAATTCGGAGGAGAGAAGGAACGGAATCACCATGTCGCAGAAACAGAAAGATCAGATTTAAGAGCCGCAGGAGAGAAATTATCCAGCAATGTAGGTGCCCAGGGAAAGCGGTCCCATGGGAGGGCTGCCCAGACGGAAACAGGGCAGCAAAGATAAAACAGAGATTTAGAAAGTGTTAACTCAGGAATACTGGGGGGAAGTGTATGCTAGCCGCAGGAGGTTTTGGAAGTGCTAGTCAAGGTATATCAAAATATAAAGGCTGTGTGTGTGTCTGTCTGCCTGCCTGTCTGTCTGTCTGTCATTTGTGAATCCAAAGAACTCTGGCGGGTGTAATCACTCCAGGGAGCTCCGGGCAGGTTAACAATTCATTGCCCTGTGTATGTCTGTTTACCGCGCATGTGCCTGGTGCCCTTGGAGGCAAAAAGAAAGAAAGGATCTTCCTGAGACTGGAGTTACCGCGAGCTGCCATAGGGACCAAGACTGGGGCCACTGGGAGAGCAACCATGGCTCTTAACAGCCAAGCATCTCTCCAGAGCCAAGACCCTCCAGTGGAGTAATGGTGTGAGGGGCTGGACCAGCACACAAAGCACTGCCCAGTGTGGAAGTGGACACTGAGGAGACCCTGCAGCAGAGGACAGAGACCTATGCACCCAGGCGCACCAAGTCAGCTGAGAGAGGGCTGTGACTGGTGGAGTCCAGAAAGGGCGGAAGGGTTCAGATGCAGATGAGCAGAAGCTTCTGGGTCAGGGTGCTGAGGGAGGCTCTAACATGTCACCCCTGCCTGTAATTTTGTCGCTCTTGCCAGCTAGCGCTCTCCCGGGAGGAGCAGCCACTGCCAGCCTGGGAATTAAGTGACACATGAAGAACCAAAGAGGGACCCCAGAAAGACCGCAGAGGACTACTAAACCAGTATGTAAATGCTTTTCTGTGAAGGACCAATCAGTCTTTCAGGCACTCAGTGCTGCCCCCTTGTGGGAGTCACGCGGAATATCTTGGCCAGGCTGTCTAATGTGCGCAGCACAGCTTGCTACTTCGTAGTCGCCTCTCCCCACACTCAGTGGTCAGACTTTAAGGCTGTGCCTGTCCAGCCGCACAGGGGTCTGGAAGGGTAGCCTGTACCACGCTAGCCGTGTGTCTATCAGAAATATCCCTCGGGAGCTGGAGGTGGCTCAGCAGTTAGGAATTAGCTGCTCTTCTGGAAGGCCCAAGTTCAATTCCCAGCACTCACCCAGTACCACAATACACCACGAGGGGGCTGAAGAAATTCCTTGTAGTTAAGAGCAGAGCACGTCTTTTTTGCCGAAGACCCGAGTTCGATTCTCAGCACCTACGTGGCTGCTCATAACTGTCTATAACCCTTGTTCCAGAGGATCTGATAGTACATCAGGCACACGTGCTACACGTACATACATGCATACAGGCAGAGCGCAGAAGGAATATATATATATATATATATATATATATATATATATATATATATATATATATATATATATATATATTCCGGATATCCAGAGCCTATCAAAAAGCTCTGGGCTGGGCTGGAGCGATGGCTCAGTGGTTAAGAGCACTGATTGCTCTTCCAGAGGTCCTGAGTTCAATTCCCAGCAACCACATGGTGGCTCACAACCATCTGTAATGGGATCTGATGTCCTCTTCTGCTGTGTCAGCTACAGTGTACTCATATAAATAAAAATATTTCTTTAAAAAAAAAAGCGGGCTGGAGAGATGGCTCAGCGGTTAAGAGCACTGACTGCTCTTCCAGAGGTCCTGAGTTCAATTCCCAGCAACCACATGGTGGCTCACAGCTGTCTGTTATGGGATCTGATGCCCTTTTCTAGTGTGTCTGAAGACAGCAATAGTGTACTTACATAAAAAAATAAATAAATCTTAAAAAAAGAAAAAGAAAAAGAAAAAAAAAGCTCTGGGCTGTTCACAGTGGCACCTGCAATCCAATCCCAGCACCTGAGAGCGGAGGCAGAGGATCAGGGTTCTCTATGTGCTAGGAATGGACAATCCAGAATAAAAAAGCAATTAACAAAACCATTCCGGAGGGGCTGGAGAGGTGGTTCAGTGGTTAGAGCACTGACTGCTCTTCCAGAGGTCCTGAGTTCAAATCCCAGCCACTACATGGTGGCTCACAGCCATCTGTCATGGGATGTGATGCCCTCTTCTGGTGTGTCTGAAAACAGCGACAGTGTACTCACATACATAAAAGAAATAATAATAATAATAATAATAATAATAATAATAATAATAATAATAATAAACCATTCTGGAGCCAGGTATGGCATCACAACCCCACAGTCCCACCCGGGGAAATGTAGTCAGGGATTGGGAAGTTCAAGGTTGTGCCTAGCCACAGGGTGAGTCCAGCCTGGCTTCATGAGGCATAAATTACAATGGTGGCTATGAGCTAGGAAAAGGAGCTCAAGTTCATCGTATGACCCCACACCGTGGGGCACTAGCTGCATGCCCCCGTACTCTAGTGTTGGCAGCTGAAGGTGGCAGACAATAGAGGAAGACACCCAGATGTCCTCTGCATGGCGGGCAAACATATCCACCACACGCATGCTCAGTAAAACACAGAAAGGCAGAGCCGTGGGTAGCGCTCTGGGGCTGAGCACTCTGGCGTGTGAGCCCTTGGGTTCATCACGGCCCACAGGAAGGGAAACAGCATAAAATATTCAGGCTCAGAGTCAAAAACCCTGTGTGGAGATGTTCTCGAGGAGCTACAAAGCACAGTCTCAGGGACCACAGGCCAGAACTTTCGGGAGTTACCCTGTGTTTGTGGATTAGAAGACGCAGTTTGGGGCTGGAGAGATGGCTCAGCGGTTAAGAGCACTGACTGCTCTTCCAGAGGTCATGAGTTCAATTCCCAGCAACCACATGGTGGCTCACAACCATCTGTAATGGGATCCGATGCCCTCTTCTGGTGTGTCTGAAGACAGCTACAGTGTACTTATATATAATAAATGAATAAATAAAAAAAAAAAGATTCCTCTCTCTGCACATTTAAAAAAAAAAAAAAAAAAAAAAAAAAAAAAAGAAGACGCAGTTTGGGTAGGAGGCCAGTAATCAATCCTTCAGCCGGCTTAGTGCAATGGCTCCCAAATTTCAACTGTGTTGCTATTAGATTTCTTTCTTTGTGTTTGCCTGCATGTATGGGTGTATGTGTATGTGTGTGTATATGTGTATGTGTGTGTATATGTGTATGTGTGTGTATATGTGTATGTGTGTGTGTATATGTGTGTGTGTGTATTCCATGTGCAAACAAGTACCCAAGAAGGTGAGAAGAGGGTGCTGGATCCGTGGAACTGACGTTAGGGAGGGTTACGAGCCATCTTTCCTTAACCTGTTGTTGTTTTGAGGCAGGGTCTCATGTAGACCAGGATGACCTCAAACTCTGTGTAGCTGAGGATAACCCAGAACTCTTTTTCTGTAACACTGATTTTTATTTATGTGACATGTACATGCAGGCGTCCTCAGAGGTAGGTGTTGAATCTCCTAGAGCTAAAGTTACGGGCGCTGGGGACAGAGCGCAGGTCCTCTGGGAGAGCAGGCAGAGTTCACAACAACGTCTCTCAGTCTCTCAGCTTCAGTCTGGAACTCTCAATTCTCTGCCTCAGCCTCCCAGTTCTGGGAGCTGTTCCCACTGCTTTCAAAAGATGGTTGGGAAAATGGGCCGAACCTGTGTGTGCACACCTGAACACTCACACACATTCACAAACTCACACTCACTCATGCAAACACACACTGACACACACATACAACAATACATTCTCACACATTCACACTCACACAATATACTCACACACACTCACACAGTATACTCACACACACACTCACATACACTCACACACACATACAAACACAATACACTCATTCCCACCACACATACACACTTACATACATACACTTACACACTCATACACTCTCACACGCATACACACACCTACAAACTCACATACGCTCAAACCACACACACACATTCATACACATACACTCACATAGTACACACACAAGCACATACATACACTCACACCATATACACACTCATACACATGCGCACACACACCACAATACACACACACACTCACACCACACATACAGACACCCATACACAGATCCTCATCCACACATACACTCACACTCAGACACTCTCACACACACACACACACACACACACAAACTCTCTCTCTCTCTCTCTCTCTCTCTCTTTCTCACATACTCTCATACACCATCAAGTAACTAAATGAAATGAACCTGGAACCTTGCACTCAGATTGTTGGTGAGCCCTGCACCCTGGCCTCTGCTCCAACTCACACCCAGCTCTTTATGAGGTGCTAAGATCCTCCTGTCAGTACAGGAAGCACTTTGCCATCTGGGCCGTCTCCCCAGGCCTCCTTCACAAATCTGGAATGCTGGGTGCCTTCTGGGACGTTCCACGAGCAAGAGACGTACAAGTCACAAATCCACGCCCCACCTCTCTTCACACTAACTATGCTTTTCTCTTTATAACTTCCTTGGATCTTTTTATGGTTGTTGGTTTGGGGTTTGGTTTTTGTGTTTCGTTTTGAAGCAGAGTCTTTTGTTTTGTTTTGTTTTGTTTTGAAGACATGATCTCACTGTGTAGCCCTGGCTGTCCTGGAACTCACTCTGTAGACAAGGCTGACCTCACACTTGGAGATCTGCCTGCCCCTGCCTCGCGAGTGCTGGGTTATATTAAATCTCAGGCTGACTTAGAACTCACTACATAGCCCAAGCTGACCTTCAACTTACAGAAATCCTCCTGCCTCAGCCTCCCCAGTGCTAGGATTTCAAGTATGCATTCCAAATCTGGCTTTCTCTACAAAGTCTCAGGGACACAGTAGGTCCTCATCTCCCCTGACCAGAATTACTAGATCCTAGCTACACTCATCTGCAAAGCACACAGCCGATGCCTCCTCAGAGGGCACAGGCTGCTGTAGTATAAGGTGGCTGAAAAAAATGGCCACGGTCGCTCCTCAGCCTGCTGCACGCGCACCCCTCTATGTTGTGACTTAAATCGCAGAACCAGTCCGGGATAAGTCTGTTTCTCCACCCACTTAAACCCAGGTGGTCCCCGTGAGAAAAAGAGCATTGACTGTAGAATGAGGGGCCACCGGGCATTCCGGTCAGCTTGCTAGGACCTTGTAGCCCCAAGACCTCAGATGACGAACCATGCATGGGTCAGAGTTTCGATTTCCTAAAAGACCCACTTGTGCTATTGTGACTGTTTGCATAAGCTCCGCACAGGGAGTGGCACCGCTAGGAAGTGCGGCTTTGTTGGAGTGGGCGTGCCCTTGTTGGAGTGGGCGTGCCCTTGTTGGAGTGGGTGTGGCTTGCTAGAGTGGGTGTGTCACTGTGGGCGTGGGCTTTAAGACCCTCATCCTAGCTGCCTAGAATCCAGTCTTCTAGCAGCCTTCAGATGAAGATGTAGAACTCTCAGCTTCGCCTACACCATGCCTGCCTGGATGCTGCCAAGCTCCCATCTTAATGATAATGGATTGAACCTCTGAACCTGTAAGCCAGCCCCAATTAAATAAGAGTTGCCTTCCTCGGGTTGGGGATTTAGCTCAGGGGTAGAGCGCTTGCCTAGGAAGCGCAAGGCCCTGGGTTCGGTCCCCAGCTCCGGGGGGGGGGGGAGAGGGGGGGAAGAGTTGCCTTCCTCAAGGCGTCTGTTCACAGCAGGAAAACCCTAACGAAAACAGCTATGTAAACGTGTTTTGTTTGAAGCCCAGCTGTGGGATATAGAGGCGTGATTCTGTCAGCTGCAGGCAGTTTAAGTCCCGGGAATGTTCCGTTCCCTCTTCCCGACTTCTGTGTTCTGTGGTGGAGTTTGCGAGCGCCTTCCATTATCTTTTCCTGAGCACCATCACCTACTTGAAAGACTCATGCTCGCATGCTCTCATGCGCTCTCCAGGAAAGAATCCCCTTCTAGCATCGGGGGTTTTTACTAGAAGAAACACACAAAGGGCAGAGCTCTCTCGAATACAGTTTTCCTCGCCATTGGGAACTGACTTGTGAGGTCAGTGTTGGGGGTCATCACCCCGGCTCCGTAGGTGTTGACTGTACCTTGGACTACTTGCCACCTGACCCTACCTGCCCTTGGTGGGGTTGGAGGTGAGGTGGTGCAGAGTCAGGGACAGACTCTGGGAGCAGGTGAGAAACACTGCTGTAAGCGCCTTTAATACCCCATTGGTCCCCAGCAACCATCTCTTCTAAACAGCGGTTCCTGATTGGCTGGCATTGTCTGCGCCAGCAATCCTTGGTCACTCAGCCAGTCCTGAATTAGGTCCTCCTGCAGGAGATGCTTTTGTGGCTATAGAGCCCCCCACCCCACCCCTGGTGTTTCAATAAAGGTTGCCCCACCGTTCCTGCTACTCTTGGGTATCTGAAGAAAGATTTAGAGGGGTCTTTCTTCTTCTTCTTCTTCTTCTTCTTCTTCTTCTTCTTCTTCTTCTTCTTCTTCTTCTTCTTCTTTTTTTTTTTTTTTTTGTTGTTGTTGTTGTTGTTCTTTTTTTCGGAGCTGGGGACCGAACCCAGGGCCTTGCGCTTGCTAGGCAAGCGCTCTATCACTGAGCTAAATCCCCAACCCCGGGGGGGGGGGTCTTTCTTCTTAGATGTCAGTTTACTCTTTTGGCTGGGTGTCCGCTCCTCCTGCTAGTTCCCACAGGTTTTTTTGTCAAGTGGTTGTGGGAAAAGAAGAAACTGGAGCTCTCCTGAGGAGACAGAGATCAGACTTGCCCCAAGGAACTCAACACCACAACCAGCAGGGAGTAGATTCAAATGATCCCAACGCCCTCTCTCCCGCTGGCCTTCTGACCTGCTCTGGTGTCCGGATGTCGGAAGGGTTTGAGGTAGAGAAGCACAGTGGTAGGAGACAGTTGCTTGAGTTCGGCCATGTTTCCCGTTTGTCGGTTAACCAGTAAAGAATGCAGAGAGGGAAGCTACCAGTTATCTGAGGCCCTGGAGAGTGCCTGTCACGACTTAATCGGCTCTGTGCAGTTTGCCCATTCCTTTGTCCCCTTGTCATTCTGAATTCCAGCCCAGAAGTCCAGGAGGGGACCCGCCTGCAAAAGCTTAGTCAAGGATCCTGAAGCCAGGTGACCCGGATAAGGCCCAGTCACCGATGCTTACTTCTTGTTCAACCCCTCATTTCGAAGTGTGATTGGACAATGCTACAGCCTGCCCTGCTCCCCTAAGTTTTGGGGTTCCGGCCTTTAAAAACGCTGTACAGTTTCTCTTCCGGTCGCCTTTCAGTTCTGAGTCTGTTCTGCCGCCATGATTGATCGGCAGTGGCCTGGGTACGACAAAGTTTCGTCATCTGCTTGAATACTAAGATGAACTTCAAAGACAGACGGTGGCGCAAGGCCCTGAGTCCGGTCCCCAGCTCCGGAAAAAAAAAAAAAAAAAGAACCAAAGACAGACGGTGGTGTTGTCCCTGATTGGTCAGTCCTGCCTGATTCAAATACAGATCTTGCCTCGCTGGACTCTGGTGACTGCTTCGGTTGTTCTTTTGAACTCCAGCAGGGGGGGGCTGGGGATTTAGCTCAGTGGTAGAGCGCTTACCTAGGAAGCGCAAGGCCCTGGGTTCGGTCCCCAGCCCCGAAAAAAAAAAAAAGAACCAAAAAAAAAAAAAAAAAAAAAAAAAAACTCCAGCAGGCTAAACCCAAAATGGGCGAGGGCTCAAACCACTGGAAGCCAGGAGTGGGGATACGAGTCCAGTGGTTGCAGCTGAGGATGCCGGTGGAGTGGGCAGAGCCATCCAAAGGTGAGGTGCGGGCCCCACTGTGTCAGCCCCAAGTCTGACCTTGGGAGTGGAGTTAGCCAAAGGAGGAGCAAATGAAGCCACAGCAGAAAGAACAGGGACCTCTGAGGCAGGGAGTGGGACAAGAAGTGGCCATGGATCAGGGTTGGCGGTCACCCAGGGACCCAGATCACAGCTACAAGTAGGGGATGGGTGTTGTTCTCAAAGAAGGTGGAGGAGACACACACACACCCGGCATCCTACCCGCGACCCTGCCCCCCATCATCTGAGAGTACAGAGGCAGATGAGACTCAGGAAGGGGGCCAGATGGGGATTAGGGGCAGGAAGGGGGGCCAGCAGGTTGCTGGGATGGGCCTTGTAAACCTGGGATAAAGCTCTAATGAGATTAGTCCCGGAGAGCGCAGGGGCAGGGGCAGGGGCAGAGCTGTGAGGAGCAGGATCCCAGTGTCCCCCCCCCCAATCTGGATGTCCCACAGGCATTCGGGGGTCTCTCCAGGGACCCATGGAAACTAGAGGGCAGAGATTTTTCCAGAACTGTGACTCCCCCGACCCCTTTCCAATAGGCCAGCGCCCACAGCCAAGCATTCCCAATCCACCTACCTCGGGCAACTTCTTTCTCCTCCCCTAGAGGTCCCTGCCTGAGACCCCAAGCCTGGGACCCTCAGCCCCGCCTACCTCTCTTCTGACCAGCTATAGGCTGGAGGCATCTTCATTAGCCAATCAGGGACAACTTGGGGGAGGGCAGAGTTTACACAAGAAAAGCTGGTATACCTGAGAATAATCATCTTGGGGATACAGGGTTTTGGCGTTTGAATGCATAGCAGCACCAGACCAACCCCTACAGGCTACATAGGACCTTGCGTGGCTAGGTTTGGTTGTCAGCCTGAGACCTCTCGAGTCCCCTGGATTTGAGGAAACAGTTCCCTCAGCTTGGCCTGTGGACAAGCCTGTGCGTGCGCCATTTTCTTGATCAGTGATCAATGCGGAAGGGCCCAGCTCACTTCCGGCAGTGCCAGCCCAGGGCAGATGGTCCCGGATGGCATAATAAAACACGCCACGGAAAGCAATGACCTCTGCTTCAGACTCTGCATCCAGGCTCCTCCCTCAAGTTGCTGCCCCAACCTCCCTTCACGATGGACCCTGTCCTCCCTAAGTCGCTTTTGGTCATGGAGTTTATGACAGCAGGAGAGATCTACCTAGGACAGACCCTATCTCAAACGGTGAATAAATAAGAAATAGAAAGACAAAACAGCCAAGAATAGGTTTGAAGAGCTGGGGCACGTGGCCTAAGCTTGTGATGTCAATACCGAGGCCGCTGAGGCAGGGGACTGACTGTAAGTTGGAGTTAACTGGGCTACGCACTAAGACACCGTCCCCCCAAAAAAACAAATTCGAAAAGATCGAGCTGAGCCCCAGCAGTCTCGATGGTCAGAAAGAAAGATTGCCACAAGTTCGAGGCCAACCTGAGCTACGCCACGACTGTGTCCAGTATATAAATAAATCAATATAAAGGGGCTGGAGATAGCCCAGGAGGAAAGAGCACTTCCTACCTACGCATGAGGACCTAAGTTCAGATCCGCAGCAGCCGCGGGAGAGCTCAGGTGTGACTCTGTGTAACCCCAATGCCGGAGGGCAAGGAACGGTTACAGGGAATAGCCAAGGCTAGCCCGGAGACAGCAAACTCTAAGATCAGAGAGAGGCTCTGTCTCAAGACAATACGACAGTGGGGAGAGCTATATTAATTGTCATGACGGGCTTATAGTTTTTGTTAAGATATTTTTAACTTATGTGCCTGATTGCATGGATGTCTTTGCTCCGAGCGCCTGCAGTGCTCGAGAAGGCCGGCAGAGGGCGTCAGATCCCCTGGAATTACAGAATCCCGTGAGGCTCTTCCGGAAGGAAGAGCAGCCTGTGCTCTTAACTGCTGAGCCATCTCTCCAGACCCAAAAGGGTTTTAAGTTAAAGATGTCTGGGTCTCATGGTCACATTTATGTATAAAAACAGTGGCAGGGGTTGGGGATTTAGCTCAGTGGTAGAGCGCTTGCCTAGCAAGCGCAAGGCCCTGGGTTCGGTCCCCAGCTCCGAAAAAAAAAAAAACAAAGAAAGAAAGAAAGAAAAAAACAAAAACAAAAACAAAAACAAAAACCAAAAAGGGAAGAGGAGAGGAGGCCAGAGCTTGTGGAGAGAAAGAGGGAGGGGAACGGGGAGAGAAGAGACAAAGGGGAAAGAAGGGAAGAGGGGTTAGAGCCAGAAGGTGCAAGCAGCCCCTTTTATAGTGAGTCAGGCACACCTGGCTGTTGCCAGGTAACTGTGGGGTGTAGCTTAGACAGAATGCTAACGCATAGTTCTACTAATCTAATCATTCAAGACAGACGATTAGGACACCGTTTGAGGGAGCAGATGGAAGTCAGGTTGCTCCGTCCCTTTGAAGGGGAGAAGAGATACAAACACTTGTAATGTGACAAAGGGGTCCCTTGGGAGTTGGTTTAATGCCTGTGTGTGAACTTACTGGTCGGTTTTTGTGTGCCCTTTTGTTCGCACACTACACTTCACAAGAGTTTAAAGAAAAGAAAGTCTGGGGCCAGTGAGAAGGCTCCGCAGGTAAAGGAGCTTGCCACAAAGCCGGATGCCCTGAGTTCAAAACCCCCGTGTGGGGGAGGGAGAGAAGTTGTTGTACGGCACACATACATGGTGTACAGGCTCTCGAGGGTGTCCACACACAGCTAGGTAAGCAAATATAGTTATTCTTTTAAAGGTCCTCAACGTGATTCCTTCCAATAGAGTCTTCCACAGTAATGACCAGGTCTGCTCTCGGTGAATCATGAATCTCTTTTCTTTTTTCTTTTTTTTTCTTTTTTTCGGAGCTGGGGACCGAACCCAGGGCCTTGCGCTTGCTAGGCAAGCGCTCTACCACTGAGCTAAATCCCCAACCCCAATTCCAGGGTTTTGAAGGAGGAGCTGTGTACTTGTCTATTTTTTTTTAAAGATTTATTTATTTATTATATATAAGTACACTGTAGCTGTCTTCAGACACACCAGAAGAGGGCATCGGATCTCATTACAGATGGTTGTGAGCCACCATGTGGTTGCTGGGAATTGAACTCAGGACCTCTGGGAGAGCAGTCAGTGCTCTTAACCGCTGAGCCATCTCTCCAGCCCCCATTGTTTATTTTTATTGTAATTTTATAACAAATTGTCCAAAGCTGAGTGACTTGATAAAAAGGTTTTATTTGGCTCGATTTTTATAGACTGAAAACCTAGTAGGAAGCAGCCTGTCAGTTTAGTCTGTAGTGGGGGACTCCTGGTGGATCTGTCGTGAGAAATATAAGAGCATGCTTTCGCTTCAGTCTCAGGTGTGGGCATTTGGGGGGGGGGGGTTGCTTCAGATCATCCACAGCAGCTGACTATGATTTGCCTTGCGCCCTATCAGGGGCGTGGTTTTGCCAGCTGCTGATGGTTTCTGCAAGCGTGTGACATTTGGAATTCTGGGAACTCTCCGGAGGGTAGATAAATGCTAGGACTGCCCCCCCCCCCAGAATGAGCTGTTGGCTGGTTGCTGTTGGTCACGGTTTGTTAAGTACTTGTGAGCAGCGAGGAGGAAACAATGAGAAGAAATTAGATGTCCTGACCCGGAAGATCAAACTTGCCCCAAAGAACTTGAGGGCCCAAATCAGCAGGAAGCATCGATAAATGATAACCGCCTTTCCCCCGTCGGTTTTGTCCTCTCTTATCTAGTGTTAGGGGGCTTAAGGGGTGGAGAAGGAAGAACCCACAAAACAGCTACAAATGTCACCTGGTGGGAGAAAGAGACAGAGTCAGCAGACTTCCTGCAGGACAAGCTGGTCCCCATGCTCCCATCTCCTCAAAAAGGTCACACCGAGCACCACCCCCTCCAGCCTGTGAGCCATGCTCTCCCAGCGGACCCCAGAGCAGGAAACCCATGTCCCTTTCTCCAGAGCCTTGGGAATGGTCCTCAAGTACTTCCTGCCCGGTCAGAGTCCCTGCTTATCTCTGACCAAGGACTGAGTCCTAGTGAGTCAGCACCCATGGGTCCTGGTCCGGAGGCAGGTAGAGAAGCTTGGGCAGGAAGCGCCACTGGGCAGGATGTCTGAGCAGGTCAGAGAGGAGGCGTGGCTGGGGACAGGGCAAGGTGGATGGAAAGAGGTGCCATTCGGAAGGACGGAGGGTGGATTGTGATTTCAGGGGCTGGGCAGTTTCGGGTGATGACAGCACCAGGGTGTGGCTATGCCACAGGGTGGCGGAGGTGTGTGAGCCACGTGCCAGAACTTCAATAAGAAGGGAGAGGCCTGAGGATGCCAGGGCCAACCAACTGTCACGGCTCAGTAGCATCTGACTCAAGAAACCAATTCAGTGGCCCCGGGTCATTAAAGCCAGTTCAGGGCTAGGGGCTGACTCACCGGGTAAGAGGGCTTGCTGCTCAAGCATGAGGACCTGAGTTTAGATCCTAGCGCCTACCTAGAAGCTGGGTGTGGCTGCTTGCTCCTGTAACCCCAGCAGAGGGAAGCATTAATGTTGGTTTTAATGTCAAATTAGAATGAACTGTGTAGGGAGCCCCGTCTGACGAAGTGACCAGATTGCCTTGATTGATCTAGACCCACCCCTCCTGTGGGCAGCACCTTCCCGCGCACTGTCCGTCCAGGTGGCGGAGATGCAGCCTAAGGAAGAGCGCCTTGCCCTTGAGCATTTGGCTTTCCTCTTGCCACAGAGCTAATTTGCCTGCGACTGACGACAAACCGGCTTATCCCCGTCATTGCCCAGGGACCAGCCGCTCTCCAAGATCCTTGCTGGCATCTGTGCCAGGCTGGGACAAGGGAGCCACCACCCAGTAGACCAAGCAACTCCCAGGTTCCCAACTCTCAGGTGTGCCCCTGCCGGTCATTGTAACTGGCTTAAAGCTGACTTTAAAAGTGCACTGCACGCACGCGCACACACACGCATACATATTCACATACACTTCCACTCCCACATAATACACACATACACCCATGTAGGTATGTGTGTATATAACACAAGACACACATATACACTTACACTCCAGACACGCACACACTAGCCCAGACTTATGCTCACGCATACACTTGCATTCAGTACACACACACTCACAGGCATGCACACACCCTTGGTTCCCCTAGGAAACCCTGACTAACACAGAGAGGCAGAGACAGGATCCCGAGTCTGTGGGCCAGTCTAGCCAATCGGTGACTGAGTTTGGAGAGAGAACCCGGGTGAGAGCAGAAGGGTAAGCCACCGATGCTGACCCGATGCTGACCCGCGGCCCCGCGCCCTCCTCACAGGTCCATGTGGAGACTCCTTTCCCTCCGTATGCACACCAGGCTGTATTCGCCCATTCATCCCGACAGACAAGGACCCCTGACCCCCGTTTGCTGACCATGCATGTGCTGATGCCTTTCACAGCCTCAAGGCTGCCTCTGGCTCAGAGGGCTTAGTTAGGATGTCATATCCCCTCTCTGGGGGGGAAAAAAACCCGGGGACTCCATTTCCAGAGATATCAAAAGCCAGTGACTGACCCAGTTCTAGGAATGTGGATTTTTTTTTTTTAAAGAACCCTGTGTGCTTTTTTCTCACCTAGCGGGTTCAGGACCCATCCTGCCCAAGGTCCCCTCAACCGTCTGCGACCTTAGGGGTTAAGAATCCCACAAAGTGCCTGGGTCACTTCTTGGACCCGTGACTAACCATGTCTTCGTGTCTTCACTCCCAAAGGATGAATTTCTGGAAAGAAAGGATGGAGAGAGGGGAGGAGGGGGAGGAAGGAGGAGGGAAAAGAAGGGCTCAGGGAGGAGGAGGAGGAGGAGGGTGCAGGGAGAGGAGGAGGATAGACGTGGACCGTGGAGGAGGAGATGAAGTCCCGCACTACCTCTTGAGCAGTGGCTGCCCCTCCCCCGTGAGTAGCCTCTGCCGCCCCCTGGTGGTGAGGCTGAACCGGTGCACCCTCACTGCGCCATCCCCATACCCAGTCATGGTAGAAGCCACCTACCTGATGGTGAAGCCTGCAGTCCCCATCCCGCAAACCTGTTAGGTTCAGTGATTCACATCCTGTGGGTCGCGACCCCTTTGGGTTGAAGACCCTTTCCCAAGGGTCAGCCAAGAGCATCGGAGACCACAGATATTTATATTACAATCCACAACAGTAGCGACATTGCGAAATTAATTGTTTTGGGGTTTGGGGGTTGCTGTTTTTTGAGACAGGGTTTCTCTGTGTAGCCCTGGATGTCCTGGACCTCATTTTTGGAACTCAGAGATCTGCCTGCCTCTGCTTCCCAAGTGCTGGGCTTAAAGGTGTGCACCGCCACCTCGAAAATAATTTTATGGTTCGGGGGTCCCCGTGACATGAACTGTTGGGAACCACTGCTTTAGGCTCAGTGGTCTCCTGGGTCCCAGATGCTGGAGGTTAGCCCCGCTGGACTCCGCAGGAGACCTAGCCTGGCTGTTTCTACCTCTTTTTACGGGAACGGGGAGAGATTGAGACGATCCCATTCTGTATCCCAGGTTGACCTAAACTCACAGTAGTCCTCCTGCCTCAGCTGCCGGGATTATACATGTGGGCCTCTGCCCTCTTTAACAGGAGTGTTGGAATGTGTGCTAGCCTGTGTCTGGGATCTTACAGAGACCCCACTGTTAGGAGTTAAGGGTGAGAGCTTGGGCCCTGAGAGCCTTAAACCAGGCTACGGCACTTGCTCTCAAATCCTGTAGCCCAGTGAGTTTGAAGCCAGCCAGAGTTACATGGTGAGACTGTGTCAATAAATAAATAAATAAATAAATAAATAAATAAATAAATAAATAAATAAATAAATAAATAGACAGTAGTAATGGGAAGCAGAAAGGAAGATTTATTTGGCAAGGAAGAAACAAAGGGGCCCTCTCAAGTCCATCTTTGGGGTTTAGGTTTAATGGCGGCCATAAGGTGCGCATAGCTGCGTAGCTAAGCAGTCCAGGCCAGAGTAGGGCCTCACCCATCATTGACCCAGCGCTGTCTGGGTTCCAGTCTCTCCTACAAGGTGGTCTGGCTGTGGTCAGGACCCTGTGAAAATGTTTTCCTGGGATAAATTCCCCTCTAACTGGTACACAGGCTTTAGGCGGTTCCTTCTCCCAGCATTTCAATCCTGGGGAAAATTCCAATTCCTTGGGGACCATTGTTTCTATAGTCTGATGGTCAAAGGGAGTTCCTTTGGAGGGACATTATGTTATCAGTCCTCTCCACCACCGAGGTGAAGAAGCTGTGCCCTTCCCAGGAATGAGTAACTGGAGGCTCAGAGAAGTTAAGTGACTGACACAAAGTCACACAGCAAAGGGTAGGTAACATAGTCAAATTTGCAGCTGCTGTTCAGGATTAAGTCTCCATTAGGGTGGGGCTATCCCAGGGGGCATTGTCCAGGGCAGACACACAATGCCAGTTGGCCAGTCAGAGTAACGTGGCATCCCTCGAAGACTATGGTCCATGACGGGTGAGCCATCAGCTGCCCGTTGAGGGTCTCCCTGTGGTATAGGTTAGTTGGCCATGCTCTTCTGTCTCCCACTGCCATCAGGACAGTCCTCCTGGCCTTCCCTGGGCTCTTTGGTCTTAACTCAGGACCTCTGAGGTTCAATGGGAACAATGTCTCAGGAACAGCATCGCCCAAGTCCACCAACTCCTCAGGGGAACAATGTGACTCTGGTGGTTCTCAGAGGACGGAAACAGGACAGGTGATGAGAGACCAGGAGCTAAACAGACTCCCTGGTCCTTGCCTGGTCTGTGGAGGGGGGGGGGGGCTGGTGAGGCAGTAAAGGTGTTGAATTTCCAAGATGGCCAGCAGGCATCTTTCTTCCCCTCCTAACCTGGGCTGCCTGCTGATAGCCTGACTCAAGTTCAAGGCCTGCTTAGGACATGAATGACTACAATGACTCTGGGCCAACCAGCTGTCCTGGCTTTCCCCAAAGTGACCAACACTGAATTAGGGGAGGAAAACACTTAAGAGGCATTGAGACCCCAGCCCTCGCATAAAGGCTGGATTTGTGGGCTGTCTGAGTCTCCCCTGCTTTGCAGAGTCTTTTTCTCTGTGTGTGTGCTGAGAGAGAGAGAGAGAGAGAGCGCTTGCGAGAGAGAGAGAGAGAGAGAGAGAGAGAGAGAGAGAGAGAGAGAGCATTGTATATACATACATGGGCGTGGGCGAGTGTCTATGCGTCTTTCCTCCACTCAATAGCCCCCTTTCTCCATCTGCCATGCGTAAGGTCTCTGTAGCTACTTGTTATACCTTAGATCTTGCCCACATTTTTTTTTAAAGATTTATTTATAATATATAAGTACACTGTAGCTGTCTTCAGACACACCAGAAGAGGGCATCAGATCCCATTACAGATGGTTGTGAGCCACCATGTGGTTGCTGGGATTTGAACTCAGGACCTCTGGAAGAGCAGTCAGTGCTCTTAACTGCTGAGCCATCTCTCCAGCCCTCTCACCCACCTTTTAATTCTCTAACAGAGCCAGGCAATGGACGCAGAGGCAGGCAGATCTATGTGAGTCTGAAGCCAGCCTGGTCTACAGGACTAGTTCCAGGCCAGTTAAGGATACACAGAGAGACCCTGTCCCAAAATCATCTCTTTAACTGGTAGAGAAAAAAAAGTGAACCCGGGGCTGGGGATTTAGCTCAGTGGTAGAGCGCTTGCCTAGGAAGCGCAAGGCCCTGGGTTCGGTCCCCAGCTCCAAAAAAAAGAACCAAAAAAAAAAAAAAAAAAAAAAAAAAAAGTGAACCCAACTAAGACACCAAGACCATATCATTTGGGGCTCGTCTTGGATTTCTTCTGAAGCCTGACTCAGTTATAACCAGCCCAGCCTGGTTCACACTTAGCAGTGACCCAAAGGGCTCTTTGGCATGGATGTTCCCTGATTCTTTTGTTGGGAAGACAGGGATGGGGTGTTAAAACAGTCTCTTGGTTGGGGATTTAGCTCAGTGGTAGAGCGCTTGCCTAGCAAGCCCAAGACCCTGGGTTCGGTCCCCAGCTCCGAAAAAAAAAAAAAGAAAAGAAAAGAAAAAAAAGAAAAACAGTCTCGTGTATAACTTTGGCTGTCCTGGAACTCACTATGTTGACCAGGCTGGCCTGCCTCTGCCTCCTGAGTGCTGTGATTAAAGGCGTGCACCACAGGTTAAAACTTTTCAAGTAAAAGGCAAAAGCCAACAAAATCTTGTAAATTCCCCGGCCCGGTTCAGATGGCGGACCCATGGTCCACACCGAACAAAGACAAGGCCTGAGGTCACAGCGGGTATGGGATGAGCCCCTGACTTTGCCTGGTGCCATGTGAAGATACAAACTTGACTTGATATTTCAGTGTCAAGGTCCCAGGTAGCCCAGGCTAGCCTCAAACTCTATGTAGCCAAGGATCTCCCTAACCTGCCCTCCCCATCCTTCCACTAAGTCCTGGAATCACAGATGCACAAAACAGAGCCCATTTGTGTCAGAGGTACAAATGGAAACCCTGAAAATTGTGGACTTGGTTCTCTGTGGCCAGGCCAGAGGAAGAGAAAGCCAGGGGCTCCAGCATTCAACTTACTTCTAAGTCCCAATTAGGGCTGAGATGGTTCGAGTGGGAAACGTTCCCCAGAGGTTCGGCTCTTTGAACACTTTGTCGTCAGCTGGTGGAAATGTTTGGGGAGGAGGCACAGCCTAGCTGGAGGGAAAGCGTCACAGGAGGGGCTTCAGGGCTCTCTCAACTTTCTGGAGGCTCCTGGGGTCTGTATCACTCCTCACAGCCCTCACTTCCTGGGGCTAGGGCACAGATCCCTCTCTTTGCTCTGCCTCTCCGTGATCCCTAGAGCTGGCTGCGGAGGCAGCTCTGGGCCACAGTGGGGCTGGACCCGGCCCCTTCCTGCCTTCTAGGGGAAGACAGACAATAACCTAAGCCCTCTGAGCAGCAGGTCGCTTAGGCAACCCCGCTATTGGCAATCGCTGCAAAGACGCCTCTGTAGGGAGCACTGCTTTAGATGCTCCAGGCTCTCTCAGGGGTTTTTGTTTGTTTGCACCGATCAGAGGAGTGCTCCCTGACGCTGCTCCTTGTGGGGCGGGAGGGAGGGGGTGCGTCTGAGAGCCCACCAAGAGGAAGTAACCCTTCCAGTGAGCAAACGAATTTCCTAGACGGAGAAGCTGCAGCAAGGAGGAGAGTTGTCGGTGGTCACCAGGATGTGTGTTGCAGAACGCACGTGCACGTGCAGTTTCCGTGGTCCCTCTGGGCTTCCTCGTCTCTTCGCCGCTAGGGGGAGCCAGGGAGCCAAAGGTTAAGTGCTATTCCCGGTCTGGTCGTCCGTCGTCGGTCACCCCCACACTCACCCCCCACCCCGTTTCCTGATCCGTGGCAGAAGGTTATGGGATCTGCCAGACAGAGGGTACCGGGAACATAGCAGGCACTTCCCAGAGTATCAGTCAGTTGCTAGAATTCTCCTGTTAGGTGCACTTAGCCTCAGAGGGGGAAGGGCACGCGTCTGCTGGTTTTTTAAACCAGGGACTAAATTAACAAGAAAGTACCTGGAGGAGGCCTATAGCTCCGCAGCTTGAAGCACTCGCTTCTCCTGCAGAAGGCTGGGTTCGGTTCCCAGCAAGCATTTGGTAGCTCACGACCATCTCTAATCTCTCTAGTTCCAGGTTCTCGGATGACCTCTTTCACCTCTGAGGGTAAAACATCGACACAGAAAAAAATATTGTTTTCTAAAACGAGATTGTTAAAAAAAAAATTAAAAAAAAAAAAAACCTGGCCCGTAGTAGGTGTCTTTTCTGGATTCACCCAGAGCAAGCTACATAACTTTAGGCAAGTAACCTAAGTTATGAGTCACGGGAACGTGCGGCTAGGATGAACTTGCGGGGGAACCAGGCCATCTTTATCTTCTGAAAGTTGACTTTCAAAAGCAGCTAAATCTACGTGGAATTGAGTCTGGTGACTAAGACCAGGCAGGGATCTGGTTGAGAAATGTCCCTTTGAGTTCAAAACAAGATGTAATTATAGAGCCCACGCCTGTTTGTCCTACAGTCCAGGAGGCAGATCAAAGCCCCTGAAGCTTATCTGTGTCCCAGACCTGACTCCTCCCGCGCTGGACGCTCAGAATCCTAAAGTCACCTCTGACCCACCTGAGTTCCCTTCCCACGCCTCAAGCCATCCACCCTCAGAGGTCTGCTTTTCTCAGAGTCCCCCCTGGGGCCGCCCCTCCCCGAACCCAGGGAATTAAAACATTGCTGTCAAGGGGAGGGAATTCGAATACATTCTGCTCCAGATGACACAAAAAATTATTTATTTTTATTTTTTTTTTATTTTTATTTTTTGGTTCTTTTTTTCGGAGCTGGGGACCGAACCCAGGGCCTTGCGCTTCCTAGGCAAGCGCTCTACCACTGAGCTAAATCCCCAGCCCCGGGTGTTTTTTTTTTAAGGTTTATTTTTATTGAGATTTTTGGGGGGCTGGAGAGATGGCTCAGTGGTTAAGAGCACTGGCTACTCTTCCAGAGGTCCTGAGTTCAACTCCCAGCAACCACATGGTGGCTCACAACCATCTGTAATGGGATCTGATGCCCTCTTGTGGTGTGTCTGAAGACAGCTACAGTGAATTCACATACGTAAAGTCAATAAATCTTTAAAATGTGGCCCGGAGAAATGGCTCAGTGGTTAGGACAGAAACCCCTCCCACAGGGAACCCAAGTTCTGTTCCCAGCACCCACACTAGGCAGCCCTCATACGTCTGCCACTCCAGCTCTGTGGAATCCCCAGCCTTTAAGATCTGCGTTCATGTAGACACCCCATACACAGATACACACATATTACATAATTCAAAATAGTAGTCTGGTTGGGGATTTAGCTCAGTGGTAGAGCGCTTGCCTAGGAAGCGCAAGGCCCTGGGTTCAGTCCCCAGCTCCGAAAAAAAAAGAACCAATAAAAAAAAAAAAATAGTAGTCTGACAGGTGCTGGCTCACACGTTAAATTCCAGCCCTCAGGAGGCAGAGGCAGGTGGATCTCTGTGAGCTCAAGGCCTACAGCCTGGTCTACACAATGAGTTCCAGACTGGCCAGTAAGACCAGAGTATCAATCAATCAATCAATCAATCAATCAATAAATAAATAAATAAATTCACAATGGCACACACCTGTGGTCCCTGTACTTGGAAGACAGAGGCAGGAGGACCAGGAGTTCAGCTCCACAGTGAAATTGAGGCCATCCTGTGCTACATGATATCCTGTCTTAAAAAAGAAACTAAAATAATAATGAAAATGGAGACACAAGAGAAAGGTCTGGATTTGGGCCCAGTTCAGCAGCTTCTCTCTCTGGCTGACACCAAATACAGCAAGTTAATCTGTGTCCTCCCGACTCAGTTTCTCCACCTGTAAAGTGGTGATTGTCTCTGGCCCTGCTGTGAGCCCCAGGTGAAATTAAAAAAAAAAAAAATGTTCTGTGAAGTCAAACCCTGGTCAAGATGTGTGACATGTGCAGTGGGGAGGGGCGGTGGCCCTGAAGAAGGGCACACAAGGGGAGTGTCTGCCTTATGCAGCTCCTTCAGGATACTGACACCATGTGATACCTATCTTACACGTGAGCTTGAGTGACAGGCTTAGGGCTGCCTCCCAGGGACCCATGCCTTCTAGCACACTAGGTTATTGGTGACCCCTGGCCTGTATCTTACTGACTCCTTTCCTGATCTTGAAGCTCTGGGGACCCCTTAACCCAACTGCTCATGATACATCTCTCACACCAATATTCTAAAGGCCCCCAAACCTTTAAAAGTGTTTCTCAAGCCAAGCCGGCAAGGCCAACCTGTAATCCTACATTTGGGAGGCAGAGGCAGGCAGATCTCTGGGAATTAACTCAAGGCTAGCCTGGTCATCTGTATATTGTGTTCTAGAGGAGCCTGGGCTACATAGTGAAACTTTGTATCTCTGTCTGGGAATTAATTAGAGGCTAGCCTGGTCATTTATATAGCAAGTTCTAGATGAGCCAGGGCTACATAGTGGTGGAACTGGTGGGGCCCAGGCCAGCCTACACAGGAAGGCCCTGGCTACAGAGCGAGACCCTGCCTGGGGAGAGAGAGAAGGGAAGATAGTCTGGAGGGCCAGTCTGGCCTTTTACTCTCCAGCATCACTGATGTCTTACAGAGGGATGTTGCCCAAGTTGGGTGGAAGGTGGTGTCCTTTTCTTCCTGGCTGCTATACTGAGGACAGCTGGGGTCTTCCCTTCAAGGGTTGAATTCATGGGGCTGGAACATCTTGTCCTCAGAGGTGCGTCCTGGTGGCCTCTTGGCCCGGAAGGTGGGGAGAAGCTGAGCTGAGATTAGCTAGGGAGGGAGGCTGGGAGCTGCAAGTCACCAGAGAGAGGTGGCTGTGACCGGCACACAGGAACGCCATGCCACTGCAAGAGGAGACCCTTCGGGAAGTGTGGGCCTCAGACAGGTGGGAGCCCCCCACATCGCCCCACCTGAACCCCAAGTCCTAGTTTCTGGGCCGCAGTGGGGAGGGGGAGAATAGATCACAAGAGTGGGACAGTGGGTTCCTTTGTACCCTCAGTGGCCACGAAGAGGACTGGCTGAGCCCGGAGCCTCCACCGCGCCCCAAACAGGTGTGTCACCCGGTTTGGGGATTGGAAAGGAGGTGCAAAGATGTTCTGGTGTGCACAGGAAGGGGGACTGCCCGGGACAGGTCCTCTCCCCAACACCTGCAGCTCTTGAAGAGTTTAGAAGAAAAGGGGGGGGTAGGATATGGGGCGCCCAGAAGGACTTGGGGGGCTTTGAGTCTTGGAAGTGACCACCATGCATGGATAGGACATCCACCGGGAGCAGGGGTTGCAACACCCCTTGGGATAATCCGAGGCTATTTCTGGTGGCTCCAAGGGATTAGAGGGGGATGGGAGCCTTAGAATCCCCCTTCTCTCCCCATGACCCCTAATCTGCAGCGACCTGCCCAGGGACAGAAGTTGAGGAAAAAGAAACCCGAGACCCCCGAGTCCCCTGAATCCAAACCCCCTCGTAGAGCTGGGGGTAAGTCCTGGGGCGCCGGGGTTGAGGGCAGGAAAGTGTGGGCGCGGGAGGCTGAAGTGGGGACCTCCAGGCCAGGACCCTGCTGAGCCCGAGGTCCGTCCCCAGCTGGGCGCAGGAAGCACGGGGAGCCGCCTGCAGACCCCGCAGAGCCGCGCACGGAGCAGACAGTCTACGCCAAGTTCCTTCGGGATCCTGAGGCCAAGAAGCGGGACCCCCGGGAGACCTTCCTGGTTGCTCGCGCCCCAGATGTGGGAGGGGGTAAGTGACTGGGACAGACGTGGCCCGGAGAAGCAGGTATCACCCCCAGCACCCAGCTCAGGGCGGGGGGCGGGTTCCCCCTGCCCTTTCCCTGATACAAATATAGGGAAACTGAGGCAGCAGGAGTTCAACCTTGAGCTACTACAGCTAGTAGCCATAAGTACCCCAGATTGGTCAGAAGCAGCCTCGGGAGGACAGGTGGGGACGGATCAGGAGGGAGGGTGACAGAGAGCCTGAGCAGGGTATTTCCCTGCACAGCCCACTTCAAGAAGGTGCGGAGAACCCCGTAGCACCCTGCAGGGACTAAACCTCTGGAGGTTGTTTTATCGGAGAATTTCTCTCCACAGAGGAAGATTCGGAGGAGGATTCAGATGACGACGACGACGACGATGACGATGATGAAGAAAAGGAGAAGAAAGAGGGGAAAAAAGAGAAAAGCTCTCTGCCCCCCAAGAAAGCACCCAAGGAGAGAGAGAGGAAAACCAAGGCTCTGGGCCCAAAAGGTAGGTGCGAGGAGTACCCAGGAACCCATGAGCAGGTGGAGAGAAGAGTTCTCTGGAGGGGCGGGTGAGACCCCCAAGGCTCCCCATCATCTTAGACCTTGTAAAGAAGCTATACCTTGCCCCACTCCACACACTGGCAGTTCCTAAGGAGATCAGTTCTCAGGGCTGCAGAAAACTACTGAGGAGGACTCTTGTTTTCTTTGTGGGGTTTTTGCTTCATGTGGATTAGCGTTATGCTTTTCATAAAGTAGATAAAAGTAAAAAAGAAGTCTGTGGCTAAAGACACTGATGGCGCCAGGCCTGGGCTGCTGCCCAAGACAGTCGGGTCAGAAATGTGTGGGACGCTGGAACCGGGTCTCTGTTGAGGAGCAGAGGCTAAAGGGCTAGCTTGGGAGTGTCCCTGCAGGAGAGGCTGACAGAAGCCTCCAGGGAAGGCCTAGTATTGTTCACCCATTCATTCTGTCCCTGCCTCTTAAGCTGGTTCCTGGAGAGATCATTTTTCAGACTTAGGAAAAAAGTTAACACAAGACCAACAAATCCTGTCTGGCTTTGGCACCCTAGGGGGTTAGAAGGTGACTCTCAGCCTCAAAAGGTTCCTTCCTTCTCTGACCCCCATCCACGCCCCCCAAATCTCCTGTTCCCAGGGGACGTAGGAAGCCCTGATGCCCCTCAGAAACCGCTCAAAACCAAGAAGAAGGAGGTGGGGGAGGGAACCAAGCTGAGAAAGGTGAAGAAAAAAGGTAAGACTGGACACGGGACGGAGGTTGGGGGGCAGGGCAGGGGGCACTGGGCTTGGTACGGTGGTGACTCCTTGTATGCTGTCTGCAGGGGCTGGGGAGACTGACAAGAACCCCTCTGAGAGCCCAGCAACCGTGAGGAAGAAGATTCCAGCCTCCATGTTCCTGGTTGGGGAAGGTGGCACAGCTGAGAAGGGTGTGAAGAAGAAAGGTGGGTGACTGAAGGATTCTGGGACCCTGGATGTTGTGTGTGCAGTGCCCCAGGACGGGTGTGGGTGAGAGATAGAGCACGTGGCAGGCTTCTTGATACCCCTGACCACCAGGCTCTGACCAGAGAGGATTAAAGGAAACCATGGGTATTGGAAAACCTGGCCTGATGGGGTGAAGGGTCTACAGCCTTTCCCCCTCCCCCCTCCATGCTCAGGGCCCCCCAAAGGCTCGGAGGAAGAGAAGAAGGAAGAGGAGGAGGAGGAAGAGGAGGATGCATCCCCAGTGATGAGGAACAGCAACCAGAAGGGCAGAGCGAAAGGGAAAGGCAAAAAGGTTGTGACCCAAGGGGCGAGGGGGACTTCGGGGTGAGGACTTGGCTCCCCATCTATGACAGGGCACAAAGCCCAGGAAGAGCAGGTTCATGGGAGTGGAAGAAACAGGGAACCCTCGGGCTTTCTCCCCAAGCCTCCTCTCTGCAATACATCACCTAGCTCCCAGTCAGAGGACACGTGTACTAGGGAGGCTGAGGGAGCAGCAGCAAGGCACTGGGGTTTTTTGTTTCTGGAGATGGGGGGAGGGCACAGATAAGGTCTTGCTCTGTAGCCCAGGCTACCCTGGAACTCCCAGTACTAGGACTACAGATGTGAGTACTAAGACTACAGGGTTACAGGTGTGAGTACTAGGGTTACAGGTGTGAGTACTAGGGTTACAGGTGTGAGTACTAGGGTTACAGGCTTCCTCGAGGCACATCTTACACACCTTTGGGAACATTGAGGGGCTAAATACTTCTCTGAGGTCATGCTCAGGACTGGAGCCTCCTAGCCATGAAACAGCCCTGGTTCCATGTGCACAGAAACCTAGTGCATAGGAAACGCAGACAGCAGGATCAGGTGTTCAGAGCTAACCATAGCCACGCCCTGAGATTGAGGCAAGCCTGGCCTACATGAGACCCTGCCTCAAAAATAAAATAGATCCAAAAAAAAAAAAAAAAAGAAAAAGAAAAAGAAAGAAAAGAAAAAGGAAGCAGGTTGGGCAGTGGTGGTGCATGCCCTTTAATCCCAGCACTCCAAATGCAGAGCCAGTGGATCTCTGTGAGTTCTGGGATAGCTGTAGTTACACAGAGAAACCCTGCCTTAAAACCAACCAAACAAACAAACAAGACAAATAAACAAATACATAAATAAATGCGGGGGCTGGAGATAGCCCAGCTGTTAAGAGCACTGGGTGCGCTTACAAAGTAACCTGATTTGATTCCCAGCGCCACACTCCTGGTCCTTCACAACCCTTGAAACTCCTGTTCCAGGGGCCCTGACATCCTCTGCTGAACTCTGAAGGCACCAGGCACTCACGAGATACACAGTCATGCACACAGGCAGAACGGTCATACAAAATATAGATAGATAGATAGATAGATAGATAGATAGATAGATAGATAGATAGATAGATGTTTAAATAAAATAGTTAATCTCTGGCTGTCAAAGGCTCCAGAATGTTCCCCAAAGTACAGAGTCCATTCTGGTTGGACGTCTTCCATTGTCGAGACATGCTGCTAAGTACTTTGAAGGGCAACGTACACAGGCCTGAGTACACAGTCAACCCGGAGACCCGGCTGAGAGTTTTGTCTACAGCTCCTCTAAGAAGAGAAACAACACAAGAGCCAGCCCCGGTCCGAGCTTGTGGGGTTAATAGTTTGTGGAGCAATGTCAGGTCTTCAGGGATGAGTTGACAGACAGTAACCCTAATCCCTGTGGCCAGGGGCCACAGTATTTTTTTATCTGTGGTGGAAGCAGCCCTTCGAGCTGCAGCAGGCTTTTGAAATTCACAGGTGTAGAAATGTTTGAGTAAGTTTTCCCAGCTCACATTCCACACATAGTCTGGTGTTTCCCAAGTTTCTCCTGGAGCAGGCTGGAGACCAGTCAAGATGGTCATTTACCCCTTGGCAGTGGGCCCCAGGCTGTCCCTTACCTTGCACACAGTGTAGGACCGCCCTCAGCGAAGGGCTGTTACCGCAGATAACTCCAGAGCCTCCGGTGCTGAAACCCCCAGCCTGATAGGTCAGTCTCTCTGTCCCCTGAGGGACTTGAGTCCCAGTTCCCCTCCTGTGACAAACAGAGCAAGGGGTGAAAGGGCACCAGGGCTCACCCTGCCTCCTCCTGTAACCTGCGTTACTAGGGAAATTCTCCAAAAGCAAAGTGAACTGACAGGGTCATGAGTCAGCTATGTCTTGCCGAGTAACAAACAGCCCCCAAGCTTCTGTGTCTTCAGAGGGCTAGCTTTCTCCTACTTAGTTTCTGAGGATCATAAATCTAGGGACAGCTTCGCAGAACCGTGTGGGCTCAGGGTGTCATCACACACAGCTGTAGTCCCTCGAGAGACTGTCAAGGAATAGACAGTTTCTACAATGGTTAGAGACCTCTCTTTCTCTCTATATAGACTGATCTTGTACGCATGGCCCCAGTTTCTATACAATAGGGACAGCTAACACCCCCGCCCCCCAATGTGTTAAGGAGAATGAAGAGAGTTATTATTTAGAGAGCTAGGCATGGTGGTACAGACTTCTACTCCAAGCACTGGGAAGCTAAAGAGGATTTCAGTGAGGCCAGCCTGGGCTACAGACTTTTGAGGCTCTATAGTGAAACCGTATCTCAAATAAACTAAATAGGGACTGGAGAGGTGACCCAGTGGTTAGAGCACTGACTGCTCTTCCAGAGGTCCTGAGTTCAATTCCCAGCAACCACATGGTGGCTCACAGCCATCTGTAATGGGATCTGATGCCCTCTTCTGGTGTGCCCGAAGACAGCGACACTGTACTCACATACGTAAAATAAATGAATAAATCATTAAAAAAAAAAGAGTTTGAGGGCTAGCCTGGGCTACATGAGACTATTTTTAAGAATGAAAATGAAAACAAGGACGTTACATCACAGAATTCCAGAGCCTTCTATTGTGGGCCTGGGCTGCTGCGGCTGTAGCAGAATGAGGTGCCTCGGCTCCCAGGCCTAGATGTTAGACCTAGCTCTTTTCTCCCTCCAGAAAGTGGTAAGTGGTGGCCTGTCCTGCCCGGGAGCAGAGGGGGGACCTATGGAGCCGGGTGCCCTGACTGATGCACCGTCTGTCCACGCAGAAGGAGGAGAGAGCCCCATCTCCCCCCGTGGAAGTGGGTGAACCCCGGGAGTTTGTGCTGCAGCCAGCACCCCAGGGCCGGGCAGTACGCTGCCGGCTGACAAGGGACAAGAAGGGAATGGACCGTGGCATGTACCCATCCTACTTCCTGCACCTGGACACCGAGAAGAAGGTCCTGAGAAAGGGGGCGGGGCATGTGTAGAGCTGGGGGCGGTGTCTAAGGCTAGGGGTGGTGTCTAGGGCTAAGGGGTATCACAGCTTCTCTGGTCCCCCAGTTCCATCTGCCTCACTCTGTCACCTCTCTATCCCCTTCAGGTGTTCCTCTTGGCCGGCAGAAAACGCAAGCGGAGTAAGACGGCCAATTATCTCATCTCCAGCGACCCCACCAACCTGTCCAGGGGCGGGGAGAATTTCATCGGGAAGCTGAGGTGCAGCCGCGCTTCTGTCCCACTATGGCGGCGGAGTGCTGGGGTGCTCCAGAGGCGTCTCCCAGCCTAGGGCATTTCACACTCGGACACACGAAGATCTCTTGGGGACCTCATCTAGATGGCTTCGAGGGGTGGGGTGGGCATGTCAACACCTCCCCCCGCCCCGGGGGATGGGGAGCGTGCAGAACATGACTAAGGCCTTCGTAGAGGAGGACTTCAGCTCCATGCAGGAAAAGCCAGGCCTGTGACCCTTATCGCTGAGAAAGAACTAACACTTCCCAGCTAGAATCTTCTCTAGGGAACTTATACTGCAGGGTGTGGTGGCCAGCGCCTGTAATCTCAGCTGCTGGGAAGTAGAGGGAGAAGTATCAGGAGTTCAAGGTCATCTTTGCATGTGTAAGAAACTTGAGGCCAGGGTTGGGGATTTAGCTCAGTGGTAGAGCGCTTGCCTAGGAAGCGCAAGGCCCTGGGTTCGATCCCCAGCTCCAAAAAAAAAAAAAAAAAAGAAACTTGAGGCCAGCCTGGGCTACATTAGACCTGTCCAAGAGAGAAAAGGAGAGAGAGGGGAGGGAGGGAGGGAGGGAGGGAGAGAGAGAGAGAGAGAGAGAGAGAGAGGGAGGGAGGATGCAGCTCAGTTGCTAGAGTATTCTCTAAATCATGTCTGGTCCCAGAACCACATAAATCAGGAACAAATATGTAAAACTAGCACCTGGGAGGAGGTCGAGGAAGGAGGATCCACAGTTCAAGACCATCCTTGGCTCTACAACAAGTTCACAAAAGTTCACACTTAGCGTGAACTCCTAAGACCCTGCCCCACAATCTGAATCCCAGCACCAGCAGGCAGAGGCCTGTAGATCAAGATCAGCCTGGTCTACACTGTGTGACAGTCTCAAGAACGAGCAAAAGATGGGGTTGAGGATTTAGCTCAGTGGTAGAGCGCTTGCCTAGCAAGCACAAGGCCCTGGGTTCGGTCCCCAGCTCCAAAAAAAAAAAAAAAAAGCAAAAGCAATGTACTGGATGAATGAACAGGAGAGGGGGTACTCAGCGTCACCTGGATGACTTCCCATATGACCGTCCAGCTACTCTGGGGACGTTTTTATTTTGCTTCCATATTTAACAAAAGGCACGTAGGAGCTTCCCTGAGACTCCGACATAGTTCTAAACACTTTCCAAATATTGTATTTTCTTATGAACCAAACCAGAGGGAGACTGAAGCTATTCTGATTTACAGGTGGGAAAGCTGAGGGCCAGCAGGATGGCAAAGGGAGTGAGGGGCTTGCCACCAAGCCTGATGACAGGAGTTCAATCCCAGGGACCCACATGAGAGAAGGAGAGAACTGAGTCCTGAAATTTATCCTCTGACCTCTGCTGTGTGCACGAACATACACACCTACACACATGCGCGCGTGCGCACACACACGTCATTCAATAAGTCAACTTAAAGAATAATCAATGCCAAGTAGGACACCTGAGACTTTCCTGTTTCCTAGGACCACACGGACGGAGCCAAAATTTGACTGATTTGCTTTATTCTTTCTTAATCTCATTAGTCTGGGTGTGTCGTGTGCAGGCACAGGCAGGCCGGTATGTTCATGTAGAGGTCAGAGGACAACTTGTTAGGGTCAGCTCTCTATCTACCATTGTGTGGGATCGAACTTGGGTCCTCAGGCTTTTGCTATGGACACGACCACTTTGGCAGCCTAATTTTTTTTTTTTTTTCAGAGACAGGGTCTCATGTAGCCCAGGCTGGTTTGGACATCACTGCAACTGCACGCTAGGGGATGACCTTGGCTTCCTGATCTGCCTCCACCTGGCAAATGCAGCAGTTTCTGCCACATCTGCTTTTCCTGCTGCTGGGGACTGATTGCACTTAGGGCCACCCAAAGAAGGCTTAGCACGGTGCCACTGAGCCCCACAGCCAGACCGTCTCAAAACAGCAATAAATAATCATCATCTTAAAAGCTCTCCCTCCCCATAGGAGAAGCCCGGATCAGAGCACATGACCCGCTTAGTCCCAAGACACACACTGCCCCTTGCTCTTGAACTGGGAGGCTGTGGGAAGGCTCTTGGGGTGGGAGGTGGGAGGGACTCCTTGCCTTAGCCCAGTTCTTTTTCCATTCTCAGGTCTAACCTCCTGGGGAACCGCTTCACGGTCTTTGACAACGGGCAGAACCCACAGCGAGGGGGAGGTGGTGACGTGGAAAGCCTGCGCCAGGAGCTGGCAGCTGTGGTCTATGTGAGAAGCCACTGTCCCCACCATGCCAGGCCCTCTTCAGGTGGGATGTGGCCTGATGTCCCTCTCTTTGTTTCAGGAAACCAACGTTTTAGGCTTCCGAGGACCCCGCCGTATGACTGTCATCATCCCTGGAATGAACTCGGACAATGAGAGGGTCCCTATCCGGCCCCGGAATGTGAGCCTCTACCATCCTACCCCCCCCCCCCGTTCTCCAGAGTCTTACCCTCTAGTCACCCACTCAACATCAGGGCCAGGGATCTAGCTTGGCCAAGTGACTTTCCTGAGAACTCTTGACACAGATTCCTCTGGCCACTTGTAGAATGAGCTCAGGTTCCCTGTGATTGAATTCGTGCCAGGCAGGGTGGCACACTCCTGTAATCGCAGAACTTGGGAGGTGGAGGCAGGAGGATCAGTAATTAAGAGCCGTCTCTAGCTATATAGCGGGAGGTTTGCAGGCCAGCCTGAGCTACTTGTAACACTGTCTCAAAGAAATAACTAGTGCTGGAGAGGCTGCTGGGCAGTTAAGCTCTTTCAGAAGGCTTGAGGTTTGTTTGGGGAGGTGGCGAGGTTCACTGTGTAGACCAGGCCAGCCTTGAGCTCACAGAGATCTGCCTGCCTCTGCCTTCCAGCACACTGGGGTAAAAACATGTGCAGCACAGTGTAGCAACACCATCCCCCTTGAAGCCGGAGGAACAGTGGAGGAGGGTAGACTGCAGACAGGGATTGTGACCTATAAGCAAAATCTGGGAGATATTAAGTGTTAGGGAAGGGAGGAAGAACAGAGGGGGACAGCTGAGGCACATGCCTGTCGTGCAGGTTTCCTTCACAGACCTCACGGATGCGAGGGGAGAGGTCTTTAGTGTCTGGGATCTAGGTTTGGGGAAATGGCATTTAGAGAGGACAGCCTGTGCAAGGAGCCTGAGGCAGAAGGTGCCTGATGAGTTGAGGAGTCAGTAGGGGGACCATTATGGCTAAAGGTCACAAGGACCAAGGTGATTCCTAAGGATAGAAGGTGGCCAGGAAGCTGGGCCCTGCAGTTTCTCTGGGCTTCATGGTAGCTTCTTCTGAGCCCATTCAGTAAGAACCAACATCTAAACTGTCAAGGCAGTGAGCAAGA
Organism: Rattus norvegicus; assembly: GCF_021556685.1. Lineage (NCBI taxonomy): Eukaryota > Metazoa > Chordata > Mammalia > Rodentia > Muridae > Rattus > Rattus norvegicus. The sequence goes on along the minus strand of NC_141553.1, from coordinate 7,197,450 downwards.
GAGATGGGACGGGCTCACCTGACCCAGTGCTCACCCAGCAGGAGCAAAACCCAGGCTTCATGCTCCAGCACTCGGGAGGTAGAGGTAGGAAGATCAGAAATTTAAGGTCATCCTCTCCTACACGGGGAGTTTGAGGACAGCCCTGAGAACACACACACAAGCACGCACGCACAAGCACGTGTGCACATGCAACCCAGCACTGGGCAGGACGAGATGGGTGAATTTCTAAAAGTATTGATTACCCAGCCTTGCTGAATCAATGAGTTCCAGGTTCAGTGGAAGACTGGAACTCGATGGTTCTAGACTATCAGGGGCACAAAACTCCTGTTGGGTTCCAGCTGCGCCTTTCCACTCTCTTCCAGAATGTCCCCTGGGCATCTGCCAATGCCTTCTGTGGGCTTGGCAGTCCAGTCTGAACAACACCACACACACATGAATCCTGGCCACCTCTAACCACCCTTTCTTTGTTCCCTCTCCTTGGCACCCCAGTCCAGCGATGGACTGTTAGTGCGCTGGCAGAACAAGACCCTGGAGAGCCTGATCGAGCTACACAACAAGCCACCCATCTGGAACGAAGACAGCGGCTCATACACCCTCAACTTCCAGGGCCGGGTCACTCAGGCCTCGGTCAAGAACTTCCAGATTGTGCACGCTGATGACCGTGAGTATCTGAGGGCCACCCAGACCTTTCCCCTACCAACTTCTAATCCGCCCCTCCTCTCTCCCTCCCTCCCTTCCAGGACCCTTAGGTAGGTGCTGGGACACTCCCAATGCTACCTTGATGAAATGAGGGATGTGTTGCTGGAGACTGGAAACCACCCTGAGATCAACCCCTTTGTACGACGGAGGAGGTGGAGGGACCCAAGCCCACACAGGGGAAAAGAGAGAGTTAGAACTTACTGTTATCAAAATAATTGTCGTAAGACAAGGTCTCCCTATATTGACTTGGTTGTTCTGAAACTCTATGAGGACCAGGCTGGCCTCGAACTCACAGAGATCCCCCTCCCTCTGCTCGGCCAGAACAGCGATTAAAGCATGACCACTATACCCTGATAAAACAGAGGGTTGTCTTTTAAGAGCCGGGTTAGGGTTCAGGCAGAAGCATACACCACCTTGGGTGTCTATGTGTGTGGAGTCACGGACAACCTGTAGGAGTTAGCTCTCTTTCCATCAGTTGAGCCCTGAGAATCAAGTTCAGGCCATTAGGCTTAGCGGCAAGCACCATGAAACCGAGGTAGTGCGGGTGCCCACAGAGGTGTCAGATCCCCTGGAACTGGAGTTGCAGGCAGTTGTATGGGTGCTGGGAACCAAACCCAAGGGAAATGAGTGTCCCTCTCAAAAGCTTGGGTCTTACCAGGACTACCACACAAAGGACTCTGGGTCAGAGGGTTTGGTCAGTACTGGTACTGTGTGTCCAGTACCGCCTGTCTCGTGGCCGTGGGACTGCTCTCCAAGCTAGTTCCTGTAGGAGCTTGGTCTGCCACCAGACCAGAGCTGGGGTAGAGGGTTGTTTTGTTTTAAGGCAGCCAGCTTTATCCTCAGAGAGTTTCAGGTCAGGTCATTTGGGAGGGAGGTAGTAGCTCAAGGATTAGGAGGAGTTCAAGGCTAGCCTTGGCTACATGAAACCTGGTCTCAGAAGAGATAGAGAAGGGAGGAAGGGGAAGGCTGATTGGTTGGAATTGGTAACCCTGATCAGAACCGGGGAGGCCTGAGTCAGCACAATTGGTTAAGGGAGGGAACACTTGGGGTTAGAGAAGGGTCTGAACTAGGGTCAAAGGTTAAAGCCTTCAGGACTGGGGGCAGGCCAGAGGAATGAGGCCAAAAGACCACAGAAAAGTATGTGAGGGAAGGATTCTGGTTCCAGCAAGTTTGACAGGGTCGGGTACTGCTAGATTACTGGTTTACTGTAGCCCTAGGCAGCAGCTGATAAGGTAGGGCCCCTGCCCTGAGGACTTGGTGTGACAGACCCTGTACAGGCTGGGCTGGTTGGATGACCCAGAACTGGGAAAGTGGCCAGAGGCTTCATGGGGACTATGACTCCAAATCAAGAAACAAGACCTTTGTTGAGGGGTTGCCTGCCAAGATGGGGTCCAGGGTCACCCCCACGGTCTGTGTTCACAGCCGACTATATAGTGCTACAATTCGGCCGCGTGGCTGAGGACGCCTTCACCCTGGATTACCGGTACCCGCTGTGCGCCCTGCAGGCCTTCGCCATCGCCCTCTCCAGTTTCGACGGGAAGCTGGCCTGCGAGTGACCCCACAGTCTCTCAGCGCTGAGAAAGCATTCGGTTGGCGGCGGCTCGGTCCCTCCCCCATAGCTCCCAGGGAAGGGCTCACCCCTCTGCCTCTCGGCGACCTCCGTGCACCCTCCCAGCCTGGCACCCGGACGGACTGGTGGTGGGGATGGAGATGAACATCTGGTCGCCCAAAAATACTTGCCTCGCCCCCTCCTCCCCAGTCACTTCCTGTCCAGGAGACCGAGTCAGATGTTCGAGGCCCCTCTGGGCCCGCGCTGTGGGGGAGGGAACGACGGTGAAGCGGAGTCAGGGACCCATATCCCCAATAAAGTCACGTCCTGGGCTGAACGCAGCGGTAGTTCCTGGATTCGTGTGTGTAGACTCAGGTGCCTGCGCGGGTGCCGCGCTCCCGTGTCCCCTTCTCCTGTCCTATGGAACCTCGTCCAGAGCGCAGGGTCCGGGCACCCGACTCTCCGGCATTAGGGAGGAGAGGGAGGGCCCCAGAGGTAGAGGAAGAGGGAGAAAGGGAGAAATTCGAGAAACAAGCCACTCGGGGAGAACCAGACAAACCGGGTCCGAGCAGGGCGGAGCCGGGTCTGGGGCCCCCGGAGTGGAGGGCGGGCTCTCGGCGGGAGGGGAGCTGCAGAGGCCTCGGCTGCCGGGCACCCGAGTAGAAGAGTGGGGAGCTCGAGACCCCGTGCGCGCTCGGGCGTCACTTGGATGCGCGGGACCCGGCTCCCCAGGACCCTAAACACCTCGGGGAGTCCAGCCCAGAGGGCAGAGCTCCGCTCTTGGCTCCGCCCCAGGCCTGATCACTCAAGATTCAGAGGCGTACCTACGAGGGGGTTGTGTAGGGGGAGGTGGGGACTCTGAGATGACGAGCGAGAAGTGGGGTGCGCGGGAGGGTGAATCCACCGCGACGGGCGTTCTTGGGGCTGGGTGGTTAGAGAGACAGCAGGCCCCGGCCCGCCTTAGACCACTCCCCCCAAATAACACCGCCCACCCGTGGGCCCGCCCGCCACTGGCTCCGCCCACCGGGCCCGCCCCTCCCGTCCGCAGCCCCCACCCCCCGCCCGGCTCCCTCAACACAAACTTTCCGTCCCGCTCGCTCCCTCCTCCGCGCCCAGCACCTCCCGCTCCGGCCCGGCTCATTCCGTACATTCCGGCCATCCCCCTGCCCACGACCCCCCTTCCCGGCCCCCCTTACTACTCCCTCGGGCCCGGCGGAGCGGCCCGGCGGAGCGCCCCCCGGAGCTCGGAGCAGGTAAGCCCGGGGAATGCAACTCGGAGGCCTCGCGCGCAGAGGTGACTGCTCGGGTGGCTTCTGGATGGCGGGGACCCGGGACACTCTGGGGTCTCTGAGCTATTGTCCAGCCTGCGCCCGAGCCCAGGACCTGGGTGCCGGGAACTTTGGAGGGAAGGGGGGAGACGCTCTCCGGGAAGCCCCGCCCACCCCACCCCACCGACCCCCCCCTCCGCGACCCGGAGGCTGGGAAGCCCGGAGTGTCCCCGGTGCCCGGGCCTGGCCCCGCCGTGTGCCGGGGTGTACTCCTGGAGCCGCGGGTTTGGAGGGCCTGCCGCCGGGACTCGTATCCGGGGTGCCCTTTGGACTCCGAGAGCCCGCGGGCCGCGGCTCCACTCAGGCCTTGGCCAGGGCGCGCCGGTGTGCGCGCTGCTCGCGGCTACGCTGGGACCCGGCCCGGGTGTCTGGAAGCCACGGTGTGAGCCCAGAGCGTGTGCGCACCCAAGGGCGGGGGGGGGGGGGGGACGCCTGTCCCCACCAGTTCGGCCGACCGCGTCAGGGCGAGTCCCAGCTCCTTGCTCTAGGAGCCTTGCTCTGGACGCGGCTGGATTTGGGGCCTTCCCCGCACTTCTCCGGAGAACTTGTTATGGCAATTGTGGGCGGCTGGTCTTCCCTTCCCACTCGGGTCCTCTCCATTGTCTGTCACGTCTTTATTCTTGCCTGGGAAGGGAGGCCGGAGCGCTAGTGTAGGGCTGTTTTCTAGCTCCCACAGGCCCTCGGGCAGTGTCACTGAAGCCCCTGCTCTACCCGCCCCCCCTCAACAGGGGCCCTGATTGAGGGCTTAGATTCTTAAAGAGCACGGGGAACGAAGGAAGCCTGGGGCCGGGCTTCTCAGGGCCTGTGTCCCCTTGTATCTCGAGCTCTCCAGGTAGGGGCAGAACCAAGTCAGGCCTGGACTTGTAGCCCAGCCCGGAGGATGGCGGTGGGGGCTGAACACAACTTTGAGGGGCTGATGTCCATGGTGGCTCCGTGTTTTCGAACTCTCGTAGCCTGGATCTGTACACACAGGGTTCCGCCTCAGTGCTGGGGTCTGGTACACCCCTACACACACAACCAGCTACGGGATGCTGCCGCCTGGAGTCAGGAGGGAAAGCACATAGAAGTTGAAGGCAAGAGGAGACTGTGCCTCTGCCCTTCCTAGTCCCCCGACCTCCTTCTCCACACCTGACACTTGTTAAAGCAATTGAGGGCGTCTGGTCTTCCCCTCCCACTCTGGTCTTCCCCTCCCACTCTGGTCTTCCCTGTTGTCTGACAATGCTTTTTAGTCCTTCGGGGAAAGGGTGAGGGTCTACTCACCCCTTGGGCAAAGAGTGGACACGAGACTGAATACCCCCTCCTCAGGGAGGGGCTGGAAGCCAGGCCTACCCCACCTCCAGGGAGGGAACTGTAATTAATGCTAATTAGCACTTTGGGGAACAGAATGGTCAGTGGTTGGCAGGAAATCTTTGCGTGTGCGCGCACACACGCAGGTGTGTGTCTACCTAGCCTTTCATCCACCATCACTGAATTCTTTTACGCCCTAACTCGTTCTGCTGTTGGGAGAAAGAAAGGCACTTAAAAGCCAATAGCTCAGCAGAGGGCAGGAGACAGGTCTCTGGCTTGCCAGCTGTGTTGATGGTTCCTAGGGTTCCTGATCCCTCATCTCCTCAGAGGCTTGTCCCCCTGTCTGCCTTCGGTCTCTGCCCATCATAGAAGCTGAACCTGGAGGGGTCTGGAGAGATGGGTGGGTAGCCCCGGGTATTGCAAGGAGGGGGGAGCAGGGTCTGAGGAAGGGCACATAGCTCAGTATGGTGGCCTGAAACAGATCTGAAGGAGCAGGGGAGGCTGTATGGAGTGGGGGATACTTGCCCTTGTAAGTGGGGTTCAGAGGTCATTGATTGGTTACCTTCAGACTTAGCCCTAGAGCCCTTCAGGGCCTCCTAGGGCCCCCTAGAAGCTTGTGCTGAAACAGAAGTCACCAGTCCTGTCCTGAGTGGATGCAGAGGGAGCTGACAAGCCAAGGACTGTGAAGGGCTGGCTGTCACAGTGTTCTGGGGTCCCCAGGAGGTTCCAGCCTTTCCCCACGGATCTCAGGAGCTGTGGCAGCCTCAGGACCCCAGCCTGAGCCTGTCTGGTTAGAGCTGGGGGGATCAGCAGGCCACTGGTGTCCTGTGTTCCCTGTCGCTGGGAGCAGGCACTGCCTGCTCCAGATCCTCTGAAGGCTAGGGCCAGAGAATCCAGACCCAGGTCCCCAGAGTCTCAGCCCTTGGGGTTTCCTAGAGTGCCGATTGTTTCCTGGACTCCCTGCCAGGCCTGAAAAGACAGGAAGTGATAGAGGAAGGAAATGGGAAAGCAGCTGTGTGTGACTGGATTTGAGGATATTTGAGGACCGTGAGGGGTCATCTGTGTGGGACACACTGTGGGACACTCTGTGACCATGAGAGAGAAAAGCCACTTATGGCGGGTGATGTGTGTGAGAGCCACGTCCCCCATCATTAGGTGTGAGAGCCACGTCCCCCATCACTAGGTCATGAGGGAAACTGAGACCTTGGGCTGTCTTTTTTTTTTTTTTTTTTTTTTTTTGGTTCTTTTTTTTCCGGAGCTGGGGACCAAACCCAGGGCCTTGCGCTTCCTAGGTAAGCGCTCTACCACTGAGCTAAATCCCCAGCCCCTTGGGCTGTCTTTAGAGATGGCTCTGAGGGTGAGAGTGCTTGTAGACAAGCCAAGAGTCGAATGTCCAAAGCCCACATGGAAAGAGAGCCTGGTAAGAATCCAGTGTGTAAGTTGGGTGGGGGATGGAAATGCCTACGTCTGTGTGTGTGTGTGTGTGTGTGTGTGTGTGTGTGTGTGTGTGTGTGTGTGTGAGAGAGAGAGAGAGAGAGAGAGAGAGAGAGAAGCCGCTGGGATGGCATTCGGAGTCAGGTAGTTGTGGAGAGAATTTGTGTGTCTGTGGGCACACCAGCTGTGTGAGGGACTGTGGTGCTAAGATTCCACCTGAGGGGCCTTTCCATGTGATCTGTCATGCCATGGTGTGGCCACTTCTGTTGTCGGTTGTGAAATGATGTGTGAGGTGGCTTTGGGTTTGTCTGTGTGACTGTTCATGACACTGCACGTGAGTACGACAGGACCCGCCACTGCCACGGATGCGTTTGAGGGCGCAGCGTGTGCCAAGGAGCTGAATGCAATGTACTCACAGTCTATATCCTGGGAGAGCCAGACCAGTGTGTGGCTCCCTGTGCCGGAAACTTGGGTGTGACTGAGACCAACTCCGTGGGTGGTCACTGTCTCAGCTTGTGTGGGTGACATCCTCAGGGCTCTGCCACACAGGGTGTGGGGGCCTGTGACCCCAATGCATGTGCCATCTACCTGGAAAAGATACTGTCAAACCGGGTGTGGTGTCCAGTACCTTCGGAAGCAGAGGCAGGCCGGATTTCTGTGTTCAAGAGGCCAGCCTGGTCTACAGAGGGAGTTCTAGGGCAGCCAAGGCTACACAGAGAGAGACTGAAAAAATACAAAAAAGGATACTGTGAAAGAGAAGGCATGTGCCCAGTTTCACTCAACTCTAAAATGAGCCTGGCTCTCAGGAGACTGAGACACAGGTTCAAGGCTACAAGGCTAGCCAGGGCCATACAATGAGACTCAACCTCTGAGAGAGAGAGAGAGAGAGAGAGAGAGAGAGAGAGAGAGAGAGAGAGAGAGAGGAGAAGGAGACTGACTAGCATGGTAGATGTTGCAATATGCATGCATTTCTGTTTTTACCACTCTATGATTTTATTTTTTGCTCACATCTGCAATTCCTAACACACGGGAGGCTGAGGTGTGGGGACGGTGAGTTCAAGGCCAGTGAGAGCTACAAAGTGAGACTTTATATCAAAGCACAATAAGAAAAAAACGGTAGCCAAAATGACAAACTTATGTTACAACACACATAACCCTAGTTCGACTTTTTCTTTCACGTTGTGAACCCCAACACTTGGGAATACCACAAGCTCCAGGGTAGCCTGGGTTTCGGGAGTGAAGACCCTCTTTCTAAAAAGGGTGTGATGGGGTCAGCGAGAGGGCTCAGCGGGACAACCTGAGTTTGCCCTCCAGGACCTATGTGGTGGAAGGAGAGGACGTCTACCAGTTGCCCTCTGACCTCCACACGTGCACAGAGGCTGTAATATATACACAGATTTAAAAAAAACAGGAGGCTACACGCCCTACTATGGCTGCTGCCTCCTGTGGGAGAGGAAGGGGAAGGTAAGGTGCTTATACAGGACACTGCTGGCAGCCCAGTGGATGATCTGGGGCAGGTAGCCAGACATATGTACTGAACTTTGTGGGACCCCAGTTCCCAGGCTGTCGGTCAGCCTGTCCCTGCTGGATCTCAGGTTCCCTCTACCCGGAGACCCTGGAGAGGGTTTGGGAGGCATTTTGGGACCGGTCAGCTCTGTCTGTAGGAGGCCTGGGGGCTCTGAGGAGGGGGCCGTTCCTGGCTGGGACTCCTAGAAGTGGGGGAGAGGGATGGGAACCAGGGCTCTCAAAATTGGAAGCACATTAGTAAGCTGGAGCAGGGAGGCCCCGCCTTCTCCAGTGGGTCTGGAAATTACTCCCTCCTGTGGAGAAAGGGAGAGGGTCCTCCCACCCCAGCACGGCAGGGTGTGGCTACTTGGCAGGTCCCTTCTGGGTCCTTAGACTGGAGGCATAAAACATCTCTACCCCCTCCCCTAGCCCATTCTGGTCCTAACCAGAGCTTGGCCACTTGTAGGGTGGGAGCCTCTGGCAGCTGGAGAACAGCTGGCTGCTGTGGGGGTGGGGTGGAGGGAAGAAAGGCTAGGGGGTGGGGAGGCCCATCGCGCCCTTCCCAGCATTAACGTCCTCTCCGCGCAGCCTGCGGCGGTGTAGCGCTTCGGGACCCACTGATTAGCCCACTTTGGGTTATGGCTCCAGTAAGCGGAGCATTTCGGACCGGGATCTCTGGAGGGCAGGTAGCTGTGGCCGCAGGGCCCGACTCTGCCTCTGTACCCCTGGGAAACAGCGAAGTGCCACCTGACAGCGTGCCTCATCTCTGCTGTGCTCCCACCAGGACACAAGCTCTCGGGGAGCCTTCACCTAAATTTGGCTTTCCGTCTTCGGAGGGAGCCACTGGACTGGTGGTCTGGAGGAACAGGGCCTGACAGCCGCCCAACTCTGGCCTTCACGCAGAGCTGTCGGGCCAGTTCTGCCCGCAGATCTGGCCCCGGGGCTGGGAGTGGGCAGCCAGGGCCCCTTATCTCCCTGGGCCTCCTGGCCCCCTTCCTCGTCACTGACCCCCAGGCTGAGGGTCTGGGACAAGGGAGGAGGCAGGTGTGGCTTGTCTGCAGGCTAAGGATGAGGAGAAAAACTAAAGCCACGCAGAAAACTCCAGCTGGGGGGTGGGGGAAGAAGAGGGTCTGTAGGAGGAGCTGAGCTAGGCCCCACCCACCCCTGCCGCCTTTCTCCTCCGTCTCCTGGGTCAGTCTTTGCTCCACTGTACTTTCCAGCCCCCGACTTCCTCCTGCGGTGTCCCTACGGGTCTCACCTCTTTGCCTCTTCACCTGGGTGCCCTGGGCCCATCCCTGGGTCTTACTTAGCTCAGTGTGGACGGGTTACTCCCCTCCCTCCTCCCGCCCCAGATGGGAGTCCCTTAGTCCGTCTGCCTGTCTGTGAGAGCAGGCTGTCTGGCACTTGCTGGTTTCTGTCTACTCTCTGTACAGTTAGTTCACTCTTCTTGATTGGCTCGTGCTAGGTGACACTTCTGGGACCCTCCACTCTTTTCCACCTACCTGAACCCACCTGTCCCTCCATTCCTTGGCCCTCTGTTCCTCGAAGAACACACCTCCAGGTAGAGGTTGTCTCTGGGGACTGGCTCGCCCAAGTGTCAGCCACTTGAGGCTCAGCCTCCGGTCTCCCATGTGATCCCAGGGTTTGGGGGTGAGCACCCACACTTCGCCACTGACTTCACCCACGATAGCAACCCAGGGAGGGCAGCTACGATCACCCCTGTAGTCTCTCTCCTACGCTTCCAGAAGGATGACTACTTGGAGTAATGTTGGCAGAGGAGACCCCTGACCACAGCGTTTTCTGAGTAGCCAAGAGCCTTGCAGGCATGTATGTGCTGCTGTGTAAGGCTGGAGGGGGTTACGATTTAGGTCATTTGTGTGGACACTCTGCCCTCCAGAGTCATGTCAGACCTGTCTGGATGGCAGGTACCCAGGAGCCATGTAGGGTGTGTATATTAGGGTCCTTACTCCTTGACATCTCCCACACCCCCCAACCCCCGCCTTTTCCCCTCTTCAGCTATCCAAGATCCCAGCCAGGGGCTGCCCCATCCCCCAGTCTGTCCCAGCTCCCAGGCTGTCTGTTCGCCATATTTGGCCACATGCTCCCTCGGGGGCGGGGCGGGACTGACATCACCCAGGAGGGGGGCATGGCCTGGATGAGGGGAAGCAGCCAGAGTCTTGAGGAGGCCAGAAAGTTTCTTCAGGTTACTAGGGCTCCCCATGCACCAAGTCCAGCTGTTCCATTGGAGGCTAAAGCCCTGGGCCAAAGGTTCCTATCTCTGGGTGGGTCCTCTGACCCTTCTAGCTGGTCCGACAGCTCCATCAGCATCAGACTGACCTCTGAGGAGGTTAAGGACTTCAACTGCTCCTCCAGTGTCCCCTTTCCCCAACTAGCACAGCACCTTTTGCAAGCGGAGGAGAGGGGTTACAGACTTAGACAGTTCATGTGGTGGTGAGGGACAGACACCGGGTAGGGGAGTCAAACCCTTGCTGGCCACTGGCCACTGACAGAGACTTCTGTGTATCTTGGAAGCCTCCAGAAAGGCGGGTCTTGTGCGGTGGCGTAGGGCCTTAGAAGGTGTTACAGCCACTTGAGCTGAGGGGGCATCGTGGCCTGGACCTCCTTTTCCTATTTAGGTGGTGGGTTTCGATGCCTCTTTTTCTTGTCTACAGGGTCAGGGAGTGAGTAGCAAGGGCCTCTCTTCTCCCCACAAACACTGGCCCCCATCTTTGCTAACAGCCAGTAACTCTGCTCAAACAGTAGCTCTATCAATTTGCTGCATCCCCTTGGGGACATTGTTTAACTTCTCTGTTCCTTGGTTTTTCTCATGTACAAAGTAGCATTGATACTAAATAGCACTTATGAGTCACTGTATAAAATCCCCAAAGCCTGCCTGGTGTATGGAGGTGCCCCTGTTGGAAACATTAAGTCTAAACCTGATGTCTAGTGCTCTCTGTAATTTCATTCATTCATATGAACATCCTGATATGCTACCACCTGGGAGGCTGAGGCAGGTGGATGACAAGCTTGAGTAATATAGCAAGACTGTGTCCAGCACTCGCTCTGTAGACCTCAAATCCAGAGATCTGCCTGCCTCTGCCTCCTGAATGCGGGATTAGTGTCTGCTGTGGCAGACACTGCATTCTCGCTGCCCCAGAGCAAAGCTCTTTAAGGTCTAGAGGCCCCAAGAACTCCGACTTCAGGTTCTGGGGTTGCTGGAGTTCCAGACTGTGTTCATGGGGGGATAGAGAGGGTGCCCCCCAATTCCCAGAGCCTTGACCCATCTGCCATGTGGGCCAGGAAAGAGCTGTGTGTGGGTGGTTTATGGGCTGCTGTGGGGCTGAGGAGGCATGGGAACAGGAAGTGAATGGAGGCCGGACAGGTGAAGCCAGGTTGCTGACTGCACCTCCTACTTATCCTGTGCTGTCTGGGTCCTGGCTACTCCCAGGCCATCGCCTGGCCCATGCTAAGGTCCTCTGTGGGGGCAGGTGAGAATGGTCTCATCTCACAGCAGGACAGCACTAATGCTGGTAGGAGCAGGTAGTGAGGGCCCTGGCTGGAGCCCCCACCCCCCTACAGACATACCAGTCCTTGCCTGGTACTCCTCTTCTGAGACTGCCTGGGGAGCCTCAACTTTCTGGCTATGAGTAAGCATCCTCCATGTCTGCCTGTGTAGAAACTGGCCTGGGGGTGGGGGTGGGGACAGGCCTTACATAGCCCAGGCTGGACCCTCACATAGCCCAGGCTAGACTCAGCTGAGAGTGACCTTGAACTCCTGCCACAGCCTTCCAAGAGTGCTGAAGTTACAAGCTTCTGCCTCCCTGCCCAGTGTTTCAGAAGGTTTTTGTTTTTGAGTGAGTCTAGACTGAACTTAGAACTTTGCCGTCAGTCAGCCTCCCAAAGCTGGGTTACAGGCAAAGACCATGCCTGGCTCAAACTAGCAATCCTCCTGCCTCGGGCTCCCACTTGTGCAGCACTGTTGTGTACTGTGGTGGTTGGTGATCAAGAGGACCTCTTCCCTTTAACCCTTTTTATTTTGATTTCATGTGAATGTGTTCTTTGCCTGCATGTATGTCCGTGAGAGGGCGTCAGGGGCCCTGGAACTGGAGTCACAGTTGTGAGCCACCACATCGGTGCTGAGAATTGAACCTGGGTCCTCTGGAAGAGCAGCCACGGTTCTTAACCTCTGAGGTTTCTCCCCAGCCTTTTACGGTTTTATTCCAATTATTTAGTCCTGTGTGCGTGTCTGTGCCTGCTTGTGGAGGTCAGAGGACACCTTCCAGCAGTTGTTCTTGCCTGCCACGGTGTGGCTCCTGGGTGGGAGAGGGGCAAGAATGGCACAGACATCATGGAGCCCAGGCTGGCCCCAGATGAGCTGTGTAGTGGAGGAGGCTGGATTCCTACCTTAGCCTTCCAAGTGCTGGGCTTACAGGGGTACACCACCACACCCCGCTATTATTACTGTTTCAGTGTTCCCAGCCTAGCTTTTTAAAACCTCACGACTCAACAAGACCCTTTTTAAGTTTTAAAATAGATTTTGCGTTTTTAATTTTGTGTATGTGTGGCACGTAGGGCCAGAGATGTCAGAGTCCCTGGAATTGGAGGGACAGGCGGGTGTTAGCTGAACAGGAGTGCTGGGAACAGGGCGGGGTGTGTGTGTGGAGGGGAGATCTTCCACTCTTCCCCTTCTCTCCCGCCCTCGCCTTCGATAGACCATTCTGACTTTTTATAGGATCCGTGCACAGAGAGGTAAACTAACTCCTGCAAGGTCACACAAATCTGAAGAGGCTTAACTTCAGCCTCCAACCTGGAGCACCTACCCATAGTGTGGGGAGCACTGAGTGTGGCCACTGGGGTGGGTGGGGAAAGCCTGCCCCTAACCCTTGGCCTCTGTTTGTCTAGGCTCAGGCCATCCAGGGGGCTCAGGCCCAGAGCCCAGAGCAACCAGCACAATAGCGTCCAACAGCTGGACCGCCAACAACAGCCCCGGGGAGGCCCGGGAAGATGGGTCCGAGGGCCTGGATAAAGGGCTGGACAACGATGCCGAGGGAGTGTGGAGCCCAGACATCGAGCAGAGCTTTCAGGAGGCCCTGGCCATCTACCCGCCTTGTGGCCGGCGCAAGATCATCCTGTCGGATGAGGGCAAGATGTACGGTAAGTGCGATTGGCAGAGGTGGGCGGGGCCCCGCCCGCTGGCTCCACCCCTGGCTCCACCCCCTGCTTTCTGTCCCTTGCCAGACCGGTTGGTTGGGGGAGCCCTGGCGGCTTGCCCGGCGGGCGAGTCCGGGCCGGCAGGCTTGGGCTGCGTGTGTCTGGGGCCTCCTCCAACTGCACCTCGCAAACAGGCCTGCCACAGCCCACACGCGCCCCGCCTCTCCCTAGCCCTGCCGGCTGAAGGTTTCGGGGTGACTCAGGGGGGGCAGGAAAACTGGGTCAGTCCAGTGAGCCTCCTCCGTCAGGAGCCTGTGGCCTAGTGAGGCAGCCCCAGACTCCAGCTCCCAAAACCCAGGACTGAGGGTTCTACAGGGAGATGGGAGGCCCACTGTCAGGACAGGCTAGTCCTTGATGCTTGAAAAACTCCACTCTTGGGACATGAAGATATTCCGGGGTGCTCCACCGGGTGGGGCCTCCTGCCCACACTGCACTCTCACCAACGGCAGGGCAGCCCCACGGGGTATTTTTAGACCAAGGGGTTGGCGGGCAGGGCAGGGAGGAGTGGTGGGGCCTGTTCTGTCATCGCAGAGGAATTTGGGGAATGTGGCAGTTCTGGGGAGGCCAAGAGGTTGGGGGGCTGAGCGCACACCCTGGATGCTGACATACACCCTGTGGTATGTCTAGGCGGCCCCCACATTGCATAGCCTACTCCCCAGGATGGTCTCTGGTGCTATGCAGAGTCCCTAACCCCAGACTCAGAGTCTATTTGGGCAACACTGAATGGGGTCCCTGGCACATGGACTGAGTGTTACACCTTGACCCAAGCTGTCAGTATAAGAGACATCTCAGAGGTTTCCTGTCTTCCTTCACCAGAGAAGAGACAGAGCATATTCCGGGTTCCCCCATGACCGGGATGAAACCAGACAGAAGAGCTCACAGCTAGGGAATATGGGCTGAGACCTACCCAAACCGTTCCCAGCATCCGACCCTTGCTGGGAGGAGTGCCTTGCTGCCCAGGAAGCCTGTCAAGGCTTCTACTGTAGGCCGTGCCCTCCCCTAAGTCCTGGAGACCTTGTTAGGGGAGCCCTGAGTGAAAAGTAGGCGTGCCTAGCCCCTGGTTCTAAGCACTACCTCAGTTCTCACTGGCTCTGTCTCCCTGACTAGGTCGAAATGAGCTGATTGCCCGATACATCAAGCTGAGGACTGGAAAAACCAGGACGAGAAAACAGGTAGAGAGATGGCCCTGGTCCCCTGTCATATCACCAATGGGTGTCTTGGGTATTGGAAGCACAGTTTAGCCCCCAGGGCCTGCTCACCAGATGGGGTTCGCATAGTTGGGTGGGATAGGAAAACAGCTCTGGTCCTGCTTGGGGTTGGCCAGGAGAAATGGCAGAACCTCCTTCGGAAGGTGCGAGAGTTAACCAGGGAGGGACCACGCCAAGGTGGGGGTTCGGCAGGTCATGCAGGGTAGCAACAGTACCCCACTTGTGTCAGCCCACACCCACCAGAGAGCTGCCAAGTGACCACAGGGACGCTCAGGGCCAGCTCTTAGTGTCCATCCTATGGACTTAGGGTTTCCATTGCTGTGGTCAAGACCCGTGACCAAAAAAACACCTTGGGAAGGACAGGGTCTGTCTCGCCTTTTATGCCCAGATAACAGTCCACCACTGAGGGTAGCTTCCTGCTCCTTCATACAGTACCCCAGACTTTCCCAGGGATGGCACTGTCAGAGAAGGCTGGGCTCTGCTCTTCTGCAATCATTAAGGCAATGCACCCATAGGCCTCTCCATAGTCCAGACTGCTGGGGGCCATTTTCTCAAACCAGGTTCCGTCTTCCCAAATAACTGGCTTGTGTCAAGTTGACAGAACTAAGAAACTGGGAAAGGGGAGTTCAGTGACCCCCCACCCACCCACCCAAAATTGCGTCACTGAGCTAGGCTGGGGTCGGGGGAGTCAAGATTGGCCCCTACACCTAACAGAATGAGCTAGGAGAAAGAGAGGGAGACCAAGGAGTGGAGGTAGTTGGGGGTGGGGGCGGGGCCCTGCAGCTGTCAGGGCAGTGAATCTGGGAGGCCAGCCAGGAGGCAGAGGCAACCTTCACAGTGGGGGGATAGAGGGCAGCTCTTGGGAAGTCCGGCAGTTATGGGTGACCAGGTTGGGGGCCGTTAGATGAATTAGATCTGGGATACCTAGGAGGATGTGAAGTCAAGCCCTAGCCCTTCAAACTCCTACTCCCCCAGAGTGCTGGGTATACATAGACAATCCCCACCTGTCCCTAACCTAATCCTTAAGTGGGTTCTTGGCTCCCTGCCTCGAGTGGACATTTAGCGATGCCTGCCCTGGGCCTCGAATGAGGTCCTATGGCAAACTCAGAGATTCTTCTTGGGTCTTCAGAGCAGCAGGGGTGGCCTGAGTGGCCTGACCGCAAGCTCCAGCCGGTCTCCTGCACACATGCCTGTAATCCCAACACTCGGGAGGCTAAGAAGAAGCATCCCTCAAGTCTGAGGTTCCAGAGTAAGGCTCCATCTCAGTCCCGCCAGCCCCCAGACAACACAGACCCTGAGGTTCCCATAGCCTGTGCTACCGGGGGCGAAGTTTGCTTCCTAGCCTTGGCTCTTTGCAGCTGTGAATTAAGAGATACATGGACAGGGCTGGAGAGATGGCTCAGAGGTTAAGAGCCCCGACTGCTCTTCCAGAGGTCCTGAGTTCAAATCCCAGCAACCACATGGTGGCTCAGGACCGTCTGTAATCGGTCCGTTACCCTATTCTGCTGTGTCTGAAAACAGCTACAGTGTACTCATATAAGAGATACTTGGGGGGGCTGGAGAGATGGCTCAGCAATTAAGAGCACCCGACTGCTCTTTCAGAGGTCATGAGTTCAATTCCCAGCAACCACATGGTGGCTCACAACCATCTGTAAAGAGATCCGATGCCCTCTTCTGGTGTATCTGAAGACAGCTACAGTGTACTTATATATATAATAAATAAATCTTTAAAAAAAAATAAGAGATACTTGGACACCTAAACCAAGCTAGACACAAGCTAGAGTGTATCTGCTGCCCTTTCTACCACACCCATATTCTTGGGAACCCAGCTAGCCCTGGGAACAGCTGACCTTCTGTAAGTTCAGACTCTGAATCAAACCAAGCTGACCAAAGGTTGGGCATGTGTCTCTTTCTGACCCCACTTGCATCTACCCCTGGTTCGGTTCTCCACACAGGGCAGCCCAGCCATCTGGGGACTGGTGCCCATATCTCTGTCACATGTAGCAGTGGGACTCCCTGATTGAACTATGTAGCCCAGGCTAGCCTGCCTCTGCCTCCCAAGTGTTGGGGTCTAAGGTGTTACCATACCTGGCACAATGACTTCCTATTAGCCAGATGGGCAAAAAGTTGGGAGTAAGCCCCTGCCTATGACTTCTAGCTGTTAGAGCTGGCCCTGAGGAGGTGGTCCCAAGCGCTAAGAGCCAGAAGGAATCCTGGGAGAATAGCTTGGTGATGAAGCCAATGGTGCCCAGGGTCACACGGCCTGGGTTTGAATGGCAGCTCTGACCTGGCTGTGTGACCCCCAGATACACAGCTGAACCTCTCCCGGCTTTGATTAGGTCATCTGTAAGTTAGAGGTTGCTGCAGAGACAAATGAGTTGGGCGTATAGAGCCTGGGGAACGCCAGCACCTGTGTTTGGCGGCCGTCAGGTTTGTCCTGGCAAGCATAAGCATCTGCTGGGATTCTAGGGACCTGCAAGAGGAGCACCCAGTTAGGGGGACCTGACTGGGGTTCCAAAGAACAGTTTAAGGGAATAAACTATCGAAGAAAGCCCACAGCCGCTGCTGCTATTGACCACGCACGGCACAGCCATGATGGCTTGTGGTTTGCCCCTGAATCTTGCCAATGGCTGTCTTACTGCCTAGGATTAGCTCAGCTTTGGTCTTTTGAGAAGTAGGTTTCTGGGAAAGAAGATCTCCAAATGAAAGTACCTACTGTGTGCATAACTCTGTCTGTGGAAAGGCTTGGAGAAGCTGAAGGAGAAACAGGGGAGGGACACATAGGACAGTGCAAAAGATCTTTGCTAGAAGCTGTGGCAAGCCTTTAATCCCAGCGCTGGGGAGTCAGAGGCAGGAGGATCTCTGAGTTCAAGGGCAGCCAGGACTACAGAGTGAGACCCTGTCACAAACTAAATAACAAAACAAAACAAAAAAGCAAGCACTGTGGCTTCAGGAAACATCTAATGCCAGGAGGAATGACAGAGCCACGTCTAGCCTGTGTGGTGGCCACAGGGGTGAGGACTCCCGTGAGGGGGTGACCCACTTCCTCTGGGTCAGGTAGAACCCTTGCTGAGCATAGAGCTTGACCTATGGTGGGCCGAGGTTCTGTTCCGTGAACAACCTACACCATAGTGCATGGCGGCCCTTGAGACCACTGTGGGCTAACAACTAAAGACCAAGAAAGAAGAGAATTGACAATACCAAGAGGCATGTGCCCACGGAGACACTGAGTTCTCCCATCAGACTGTGGTCCGCCAGAGATGAGGGCTGGGGTCCCCCTTCCACCCTGGCCGTCCGGCTGTGCCTCCTCACCCTCTGTGTTTTCCTTTGTGGCGGGGTTTGGGGCACCTCCTAGGTGTCCAGCCACATACAGGTTCTAGCTCGGAAGAAGGTTCGGGAATACCAGGTTGGCATTAAGGTATGTTGGGTGCCTAGCAGGGCCTCTGGCCCCTTCCTGGACCTCGCCTGTTCTGCACGCTGTAGGCCTCTGCCTCCGTGGGCTCTCCAGCCTGCCATAGCTTTATCTGGCTTGAGCTCTGTTCTTCCTCTCTCTCCTGTCCTTTGCTCCTTTTTGCTCCTTTCTCTCTTTTCCCACAGGTCTGTAGTCACTTGCAGGTTCTAGCCAGAAGGAAATCTCGGGAGATTCAGTCCAAACTGAAGGTATGGGCCCCTGGCTCTTGGCCTAGCCCTGCCCAGCATCCTTCTGGGTCCAGACCAGGGCTGAGGAACTGAGAGGGTCTGAGACACACAAGTGCCAGCAGTAAGTTCAAAAGCTCCCAGGTGCCCGGTATGGTGGCACCTTAACCCCAGCATTCAGGCAGAAGCAGGCAGATCTGAGTTTTAGGACAGTCAGGGTTACACAGTGATACTTGTCTCAAAAAAACAAACAAACCCCAAAGTAGTCAAGCATTTGAGGCCACAGCCACTGGGGACTGGACAAGCTGGTGGCCAGTGTCTGAGGACTGCAAAAGCCTGCCTCTCTCCTGTGTTCCCCTGTTCTTTTCTCCTGACTGTTGCTTGCTAACTGCCTTGGGGACTTGAGGGAGGTAATGAAGGGTGTTGGCTGGCAGCTCAGTGGGGAGGTAGGGATGGGGGGGGGTGACAGTTACCAGGCTGAGAACTTCAGTCTGGGGTTCACGATCTGCCCCCTGTTTTCCCAGCCTCTGAGTCTCCCAAGCCTGTGGGGCTCACTTCTAGGACGGGACACACACACCCATGGCCCTTTTTCTTCATCTTGCCAGGGAGCCCCCTGACTAGCAGGCACTCCCTCTCTGGGTGGGGAGAGCCCCCAGCCCTCAGCAGCCTCTTGGCTTCCTTAGGAACTGATGGCCAGAGCACAAGGTGGGGGTGGGTTACCACAAAAGCATATCCCCTCCCCGCACAGAGCCCTCACGCGCGCGCGTGTGTGTGTGTGTGTGTGTGTGTGTGTGTGTGTGTCTATCTTCTAATTCCCTGTCCTTTTCTCTTTCACAGGCTATGAACCTGGTAAGTAACCCAGCACCTCTGGGAGGGGCCTGAGAGCACCGGGTGACAGGGGCAGTGTGGGGTAGCACAGGGGTGAAGTGCACAGCAGACAAGCTTCTCACAGTGCAGCTTAGCATAGCAACCAAACCGAAGCCACTAAACTGTGACCTGTGAGAGAAGTCTGCTTTCACAGAAGAAGCTACAGGTAATTGTGAGCGGTCCGGGAGCAGCTCGCAGTGTCCGTGGGGGGGGGGGGGGAGGTGTCCTCTGCTGTTGTATTCGAAGGACTCAGGCACCCAGCCTTTCAGTATAGGAGGGGGATCCCAGAACCAGTTTGTAAGGGACTACCAGGCCGGGACATAGAATAAACTGGTCAAACGGTTATTTCATACTGTGGGCTGTGCCCAGAGGAGACAAGACACCAGGAGACAGGGGGCCAAAGAGGGTGGACACACAAAAGCTAGAATTCCTACCTGATGTGACCACTGTCCCCAGGACCAGGTCTCCAAGGACAAAGCTCTTCAGAGCATGGCATCTATGTCGTCTGCCCAAATCGTCTCTGCCAGCGTCCTACAGAACAAGTTCAGCCCACCCTCCCCTCTGCCCCAGGCTGTCTTCTCCACCTCAAGGGTATGGCTGGGCTGGGCTAGGCTGGGCTGGGCTGGGCTGGGCTGGACCTGGCTAAGCATTTCTGGGTACTGAGGCCCTAGCTTTGTCCACAGTTCTGGAGCAGCCCCCCTCTGCTAGGACAACAGCCTGGACCGTCTCAGGAGTGAGTATTGCCTACTTGAGCAACTGCAGTCAGTCTCTGGTCGCCACCAGGTAGTGAACCAAACTCAAGGTTCTCGGTTCTGAGACCACACGACTCCCACACCGTGAATAGCTTTTCTGGGGATGGAAGGGGGCAGTGTAGCCCCAGGGCTGTGGGATGCTGCCAGGGAATGATCAGACTTAACACACAATGGTGGTGGGCTAGTTTGTGAGCTCAGGGGAAGTGGTGGGGGTGACTGGGGCAGGTGGGGTCCTGAGGATGTATAACCTGCTTTTTACTGTTTACAGCATCAAGCCCTTTGCACAGCCTGCCTACCCCATCCAGCCTCCCCTGCCGCCAACACTCAATAGTAAGTTAGTGCCACCATTGCCATGTAGCCCCTGACACCTCCGGTGTCTGCCCTTCTGTTTGGGGACCTGTGTATTTGTGCCAGGGTGGGTGGCAGCTAGAGGGGTCTGAGAGGTTTCTATTCCGGGTAGAAAAAGCGATGCCAAAATCTTGCCAGAATTCTCATCTAGGGGACACCAGTTTTGTTTTCTGTGTAAACACATATAATGGAGGCACACAGAAAAACATCCCACGGCTACTACCGAGATTACCTCCTTGGTGTACTGGACATCCTCAAGGATGCAGGAAGGCATCTTTCACACACATGTCCGCCCGGTGTCCCTGGGTGTGGCTTGGGGAGAGTCATCTACCTAAGGGTTTCAGACTGAGACCCAGGCTGCCTCCTTGGCTCCCTAGCACACACGTTCTGGGTTTTTCAGACCAACCCTGCTGTCCACACGCACACGTGGGCAGATGAGTTAGCGCTTACCCTTTTAGGTTATGAGTCCCTGGCCCCGCTGCCCCCAGCCGCTGCCACTGCTGCCTCCGTGCCTGCCTGGCAGGACCGCACCATCGCCTCCTCCCGGCTACGCCTCCTGGAGTATTCTGCCTTCATGGAGGTGCAAAGGGACCCCGACACGGTAATGTGGGGATGGTGGGGAGACTGGCCCGTGACCCAGCATCCAGCTCAGGGTCCTAGCGGCGGGGTCCTCGGGCCTGCAGGCTGATCGCTGCAGGCTGACCCCAGTTCGGCCCTCCCCACAGTACAGCAAACACCTGTTTGTACACATCGGCCAGACAAACCCTGCCTTCTCAGACCCACCCCTGGAGGCAGTGGATGTTCGCCAGATCTACGACAAGTTCCCCGAGAAGAAAGGGGGGCTGAAGGAGCTCTACGAGAAAGGGCCCCCCAATGCCTTCTTCCTTGTCAAGTTCTGGGTGAGGCCCCTTCTTCCTTATTTTTTAAAGATTTATTATATATATAAAGATTTATTATATATAAGTACACTCTAGCTGTCTTCAGACACACCACAAGAGGGCATCAGATCCCATTACTGATGGTCGTGAGTCACCATGTGGTTGCTGGGATTTGAACTCAGGACCTCTGGAAGAGCAGTCAATGCTCTTAACCACTAAGCATTCTCCAGCCAGAGGCCTCTAACCCAAGCTTACCCAGTTCCCTGCCCATTCCTCACCACTAGTGGGCCCCTGGGCAGGAGGAACCTGCAGGCCTCTGGGTAGGTGGGATGGAGGTGTGGAGGTGAGGGAAGCAGGTGACAGTCAGGCCTCTGCCACACGTGATTCTTTTCTCCCCTAGGCTGACCTCAACAGCACAATCCAGGAAGGCCCTGGGGCCTTCTACGGGGTCAGCTCACAGTACAGCTCGGCGGACAGCATGACCATCAGTGTCTCCACCAAGGTGTGTTCCTTCGGCAAGCAGGTGGTAGAGAAAGTAGAGGTGAGTAGAGGCCTGAGGGGATGAACGGCAGTCAGTCAGGTCCACAAACGCCCGGTCACACTCCTTCCTGGCCCCACTCTGCAGACAGAGTATGCCCGCCTGGAGAACGGCCGCTTTGTGTACCGCATCCACCGCTCACCCATGTGCGAGTACATGATCAACTTCATCCACAAGCTGAAGCACCTGCCCGAGAAGTACATGATGAACAGCGTGCTGGAGAACTTCACCATCCTGCAGGTGCGAGGCTGGCGGGTGGCTCTGTGGGGACCGGGCTAGCCTGGAGTCGTCCAGTCTGTCCAGCCAGCGCAGTTACTAAATCCTGTTCCCTTCTTCCCTGCCCCCGTAGGTGGTCACGAGTCGGGACTCGCAGGAGACCCTGCTGGTCATTGCTTTTGTCTTTGAAGTGTCCACCAGTGAGCATGGGGCACAGCATCACGTCTACAAGCTTGTGAAAGACTAGCATGCCCACAGGATGCAAGTCGGACCTCCTCCGAACACCTGCCTGCCTGGTCTCCCTGGGTGTGGGTTGGGGGGACCTACCCACCCATGGGTTTCTTCAGGCTGGGACCTGGGCTGCCTCCCTGGCCCCAGCACACACACTCCCTGCCACTGTTCTGCGCTTTACTGGAGAGAAGAGGGCTCCACGGTGGGGTGGCTTGCCTGGGCACTGAGCCATAGATGACCTGGCCTCAGGTGATATCAGAATTGTACTATGGAGGACACCTTGGGGGCTTAGTGTGTTGTCCCTGGCCACTAGAGGAGTGTGATGGGCAGGAGAGAGGGTAGCATTAAGACTAGGAAGAGACAGCTTGCAAGGAGGCCCTGGTACAAGGTGTCAAATTGGGGGATAGGTTGAGAAGGGCCTACACTTCTTCGGACCTTCTGGGTACCAGCCCCTTAACACAGCAAGTCTGGGTCTCCTGAAAGTGCCAAGATGGAGGCCCCCAGAAGCAGACAGAGCTGGAGGCTGGGTTCAGCTACCTCCCCAGCAGAGCTGGGTGCTGGCAGGGAAGGGGCGTGCTGTGGAATGGTACAGCTGGGCTGGAGCCTAGACAGGGTTCTACTTCCTGTTCTCCCAGTGTGCTAGCCACTAGGCACCCCTCCCTCCATGTCCTGCAGACAGGTGGCAGGGAACAGGAGGCTGCCTCTGCCTTCTCTACATCCAGGTCCCAAGGTCGCCTGGGTATTTATGAGTTTCAAATGAAGTACTGTGCCCCTCCTCATCCAGCCCGAGCTCCCTGAAGGTCTTCACCATTGCATACTGCTCAGGCCACCCCTAAACCCCACCTAGGTTTTATATCATGTATTATATATATTTTTGTGTATTTTTAAAATCCAGCTGTGACGGGCTATATCGTAAATGGCTCTAAGGCAGGGGCCACTCAAGGCCTGGCTCCTGCTTAAAAAAAAAAAAAAAATTAAAAAAAAAAAAAGCTGTTTCTGGGTCAGGACAGTTGTGCCACATGCAACCTTGTACTCTGTCTAGTAAAAAATAGGTATGACATCGGACACTAGTACCCGTCACCAGACATGCGTGCCCAGCACCTGTGGCCCAGGCTCACCTTAATGCTTTCCTAAGAGATAGCAAAGTCGGGAGGGAACCCCTGGAGGCAGTGGCTACCTAGTGGTGGGCAGATGACCGGGCTGGGCCACCTATAGAAAGAAGGTCCTTAGACAGTTGGCCTCTAACACCCATGCCTCCTGCCTTTACAAGGCGATTTGAATGAACCTTACATGTTAAACTGTCCCACCTGCTAAAACCACAGGATTCAGGTCCTGCTTTTAGAGCTACAGGTTTATGGCCCATCTCAAGTCCCTTTAGCTTTGAGGGGGACTGCCCAAGATGGGTGTTACCTGGAGTCTGCAGTAACAGAACTCTTATGCCCACTGCACAAATGGCTAAGTGCTTGAGGGCATTAATTAATGAGCAGTCCCAAGACCCGGGAACAGCTCAGAGAGAAAAACCACACTGGAATTAGCTTGGGAACCTCACCTTCTAGAAAAGGTTCTAAATCCTACCACAGCTTTGTTCATTGGGTTGCATTTACGGGTAGAGTCCAGATGAACTGTCACACCACTTAAACAGACCCCCCCCCCATCGGTCTGTGCGCCTCCTTGGCACACCAAACCCAGCCCTAATCACAGCAGACCACAGGGAGAAGGCAGCAACAAGGTTTATTGGAGCGTCCTAATACAGACGCTGGGGCTTGCCCATGGTGCTCTTGATGTACAGAGCCCGGACGTTCTGCCAGTTTTTCTTGAGTAAGGACACCAAGAAGTTGACAGCCAGGTGGATGTTGTAGACTAGCTCGTCATCGGTCATCTTCACGTGGCCGACGGCAACGGCCAGACACAGCACCTACACAGAGAGAAAAGGCCACCAGGCTGAGCATGTGTGTACGTGCAGGCCTGTCCCTCTTCCCCCAGTGACCAGGCTTAAAATCCAGGTGAAGCCCAGGGCCACCCTGAGACACCATGCCAGAGGAACCTGGACCCACTACTCCCAGGACCCCGCTGTGGATGCCCCCAGCCCAGACTGACCTTCTTCATCTGGAACTTGATTGTGGATTTCACCTCATCCACTTTGGCCACCATGTTTTCATTGTGTGTCAGCAGGGAGGGGAACTTGCCCGCCTTGTTTAGGCCTGGGCCCAGGATACGTGGGATTTGCTTGATCAGAGACTCGGAGGCCAAAAAGGCATCATACTTCTTGGCTAGGAGAGGTCATGGGAATACTTAGGACCAGGCCAGAAAAGTGTCCTAAACAACGCTCAGACTCATGACCACTGAATAACTCAAGTCCTTACATAACTCTTAGACCAGGATGACCCACAATCCCTGGTCTACGGCGTACACTGAAGGGCTGTGATGGCCCCCACCCCTTGGTTTCCCAGCAGTCATGTTAGATTTACTGTAAGTCAGCATTTAACGTGTCTCAATATATGTGCCAGAGACAAGGCTCAGCAGTCAGAGCCCTGCTCTTCCAGACCTCTCAAGTTCAATTAATTCCCAGCACCCACATGGTGGCTCTCAACCATCTGTAATGGGATCTGGTGCCCTCTTCTGGTGTGTCTGAGGACAGATGACAGCCTGCTCATATACATAAATAAAATCTTAAGGGTAAAAAAGCACCTCAAAATCTGTCAAAGATGGGCCAAGCCCAGCTATTTGAGAAGCCCCCAACAGGCCTGGGAAAACTTAAGGACACACCTGAGGATACAGAGAGGGGGTTACCTTCAACCCCTGTCAGTTGGAGCCAAGCTGACTCCCCGAATACTTTTTTTCGGAGCTGGGGACCAAACCCAGTGCCTTGCGCCCGAATACTTTTAAAGAAACAGATGGAGCTATTTCCTTCTGTGTGTAAAAGCAGGTACGACTACTGCCCAGCTCACCACAGGTAAAAGAAGCCTTCCAGTGCCTGACTACTAAATATCCCACCTATCATGGTCGATAGGGGCTACCACCCAGGGTCACAGGCCCTTGTGAGCCCTCTGTGGGTTAAAACACCAAACACCTCAGCTGCACACACCTGAGGCTTCCATCACACTGGCCTGAGGGGGCATTTTCTTTATTGCAAACTGATGTGAAGCACACTGATTGGTGCCACTCCTGGGCAGGTGGTCTCGGGTCAGGTAAGGCAAGCCAGCCAGCAAGTGGAGAACCGCCCTCGAGTCAGCCCCTGTGAGCCCCAGCTCATTTCAAGCTCCCCCAACACATCAGTCCAGCTACACCTACCCAGCTTTTTGACCAACTTCTTGTTCTTGTTAAGCTTCTTGAGCGCCTCGATGTCCATGTGGGGGATATCCACGGCCTTGGCTTCATCACAGTGCTGCTGGTCCCCCAGGACGCACACGGAGAACTTGGGGCGAGGGGTGGACTTAAGCCTGCGTTCAGGGGGTGGGGAAGAGACACAACAGGTCATGCCTGATGCTGGAGTCGCCCAACAGGCTGAAGGCATCTGAGGTAGCAGCAAGCCCCGAGCCTTACCCGGAGGTCTGTGCGACACTAGCCTGGCTTCTCAGGCTAGCCGGCGGGCTCGGCCGAGGCCTCCCCACGCCTCCCCTCTTGTTTTAAGACCCAGGGTGGGGGTCCGTCCAGAGAGCCTGCCCGTAGCAGGACTCCTGAACTACCCTGGCACGTCAGTGTCCCCGTGCCCGCCTCGGGCTCGGCCAGAGCGACAACGGGGAGGCCACACCGGGACACTGAGGGCTGGGTGGGGTCAGAGCGGTGCCAACCTGACGGTGCCCGAGAAGCGTTTGTCCTTCTGAGGGTCGTAGTTCTTCAGGCTGATCTGCAGCTCCACCGTCTCCAGAAACCTAAGCGAAAGGGGAGCTGTGAACCGGGGGATGCTCGCCGTGCCCGGGGTTGCTCGCCCTGGCCCAGGATTGCTCGTCCCGCCCGGGGAGGCCCGCGCTTACTTGCGGCGCTTACGCTGGTTCCCGTGCAGGACTTCCCGCACCGCCTCGTAGAGGGTGTCGCGTGAAACTTTGCTGCTGTTGGGGAGAAGCAAGGGTGCTCAGGGTCGGCCCTACTGGACCCCGGGCCGGATGACAGGCCCACAGCATGCCGGGAAAAGGCTCGCGACACGGGTAGCCGCCGGGAGAGCCTCCGAAGCGGGCCGCAGGGAGTCCGCGGGACAGCCGGGTGCACGGATGGCGGCGGATAGTACCCCGAATAACTACCTACCTCATGGCTGCGGCTGCGGGAACCGGAAAAGAAGGCAGAAGGTTTCGCGCAGGCGCTCAAATAGAGCTCGTGCTCTCGCGAGAATGGCTCGTTCCGCCGGCTCCGCGCTTAGCCAAAGCGGAGAAGCGCTGCTGTGTGAGGCCGCTAGGGGGCGCCACCACGTGGCTGCACCGTGAGACCTGCTTTAGGAGCAGCTGGCAGTTCTGCACTGGGACTGGGGCCGAAGCTGGGGCATTGGGATCGGATTTCTGCCCGCTGTCTATCTTCTGCCTGTCCCATGTCTTCCACAGTCACCAGTGGAAGCGTTCTCTTTCATCGCCTAGTTTGGTGATGAGCCCCGGAGAGCCACTGGGCGGCTGCTCCCTGTAGCCGTGCATTATGCAATGGACCAACTTGTGGACTGAGGCACGGATGACAGGAATAGCTCGAGGAAACGATCCTTGCTGAGATCTGCAGAACTGGAAAGCATCTTGTGACTGGATTAGGATCAGATACGCCTCGTTTAAGCGTAACCTGGGAGAAGGCGCCCACCAGTCTCGCCCTAGCCATCTTGTATAAACTGCTCCGGATTCAGCCTCCAGGCATGATGGACTTTGAACAAACGCCCCCTCCCACACTGTCTTTTCTCAATTAGTTGGCATTTCAAACAAAGTCGTTCTTGGTGCCTGACCCCCGTCTTTGCAGTGAATAGAGAGGCGCGGGGTCAAGGATCATTGCAGGAAGCCTTCAAATCTGGAGTGACTCATTCCAGGCCACCCTCTCTGGAAACACGTCATAGATGTGGCCAGCACCCACCATTAGCAGGGGGCAGATCTGAGAAGGGTTCATTCCACCCAAGCACATACACAGCACGCATCACGTAGAGTAAAGCAGGTTCGCGCCAGGGTCAGAGTGGAGTTAAGTGGCAGGCAGGTTGGAGCTTCGAGTGCCACTCACACTGGAAAGAGACGTTTGTCCCTTACGCATCGTTCCCCTTGCCTCTGTACCCTGCATCGTCTCCTTCTCAGAAACCAGACTTTCTCACTGGACTGGCCTCCCTCCCTCCTCCCCTCCCTGCGTCAGGGGATTCAGGACTTCAGAGGAAGCTGTGGTCTGAGAAGTACCCAGAGACCTCTGTTCCCCACCCACTGCAGGGCTAAGGTAGGAGGATGTTGTCCCTGAACTTTCTTGGGCTAATTCAGTCACGTCAGTGTGGTGAACTTTTGTTTCTTTGTGTACCCCCGACTCTCTTAGAATTTGCTGCCCTTGAATTAGAGATCCACTGGCCTCTATCTCCTGAGTTCCGGGCTTAAAGTGTGCGCCACCATGCCCAGCTGTGTGCTAAATCTTTTTTTTTTTGAGTGAGGTACTTGCTCAGGTCTGTGGAAAGACAGATGTCAGACAGGTCTGCAGCAGGCACCCCTGCTCCCCTTTCAGCCCACGGTAGGCTAGACAATCCTCAGATCCCAGCTCAAATGTTAGCTGCAGCTGAAGACGGAGCTCAGTGGTACAGCATCAGCCTAACAGGCGTAAGACTCCGGTGTCTGGCTGGAGAGATGGGTCACTGGTTAGAGCACTGACTGCTCTTCCAGAGGTCCTGAGTTCAAATCCCAGCAACCACATGGCAGTTCACAACCACCCGTAATGGGATCCGATGCCCTCTTCTGGTGTGTTTGAGGACAGCCACAATGTAGTCATATATAATAAATAAATCTGTAAAAAAAAAAAAAAAAAAGACTCTGGTGTCCAGGACCAGCTTTAAAACAAAGTCATGGGTCCCGAGGCCTTGATGTGACGGGAGGGGTGAGGGAGTGAAGGGGGTTCAGGTGCCTATACCTAATGGGAAAGTGCGCCCGTCTAAGAACACAGGTGCTGGTTTTGAAGTTCATCTATCTGACATGTGTACCCTCTGGGACACAAACATGCCCCCGCACACAGGTGGAGGTCAGAGGACAACCTGGGGTGCCAGTCCTTGCCTTCCATTTTGTCTCATAGTAAGCTGTTAACGCAGTTTTGGGGGAGTCTCCTGCCCCCACCTCCAGCCACCTCTCAGCTGCACCCACAAACGTTTTTGAGACAGGATCTCTCTCACATAGCTTAGGCTGGCCTCAAACGCTGTGCAGTTGAAGATGACCTTGAACTCCTGGTCCTCCTGCCTCCCTCTACCTGATGGCTGGGATGACAGGGGTGAGCCACCCGGTGTGGATGAATTGTCTTCTCTTTATTAAGAACCATTACAGAATTACTCAGTTCAGAAGGGGGTCACAACACACACATGAGCACGAAAGATTCCCGCTCATCCTCCACCGGCCCTGGATCGAGATGTTGTCAGGAGTGGAGGAGCAGCCAGGGCCTCCTCTCTGCTCTCTGTGGAGACAAGATGGCCCCTGCACAGCCTGGGGTGTGGGTGGTCAGCGGGCCAGATGTCTCAGGGCTGCCTGCAGGGACTTCTTCAGGAAGGTGGCGTTGGGCTCTAGGGCCACAGCCAGGTCCAGACTCTGCTGCTGTGAGATCTGGAGAGAAGGAATCAGGTCAGGACTGCAGCAGCCGGGTCTCCCCATCTCCTCAGCACTCCACTGTTAGGGAGGAGAACGGAAGGAGGCGGACAGGCGCCTGAGTCACCGAAACTTTCTGCCTCTGGAGGTGAAGCCAGCGCCAGGAGGGCCTGGAGCCATCAGCTGTGGAGCTCGAAGCAGACCCGGCCGCTAGATGGGTTTCAGGTGTGATTCACCCACACTCACGACCCTCCCGGGCTACAGATAAGGAGAGATGTTGGGGCCCTCCTCAGACCCTGCTCGCTCTCTCTCTCTCTCTCTCTCTCTCTCACTCTGTCTCTCTCTCTGTCTCTCTCTGTCTCTCTCTCTCTCTGTCTCTCTCTCTCTGGCCTGTTCCTATGTCCTCTACGGGGCTCGGAATCCGCACCTCCATTCTCCAACCCCCACTCCTCAAAGAAGACGGGCGGAGTCCTGATGCCTCTGGCGGATAGCCCTTCTTCCGGGATCCAGAGAGGTCTGTGGAGGACCCAGAGGCCCCACAGCACACACACAGCGGTTCAGACTCCACTTCAACAGGTGACCTGCATGACGGCCCATCTTGGCTGTCAAGCTCACACAGCTGGGTGAAGAGGGAGCCTCCGCTGAGGCACTGCCTCTGTCACGCCGCCTGTGGGGCATTTTTGTGTTGCCGGGTAACTTATGAGGGCTCAGCCTACCATGGGCAGTGCTACCCCTGACCAGGGGGTCCTGGATTGTATAAAAAAGAGCAGGCTGAACCCAGTATAGTGGCTCAGCCTTTAACCCCACCTCAGGAGGCAAAGGCAGTCGAGTTTGAGGCCAACCAGGTCAGCACAGAGGATTCAGGGCAGCCTGGTCTACACAGAGGTCAGGCTAGCCAAAGGTACAGAATCTAACAAGCAGGAAGCCCTGGGTTCCATCCCCAGCACTGCAGAAACCAGGCCATCCTAGTGTACCCATGTGACCTAGCACTCAGGAGCTGCAGACAGGAGGATCAGATGTTCAAGGCCATTTGGGCTGCATAGCAAATCGAAGGCCACCCTGAGCTACCTGAGATCTTGTCTACATGAAGAGCTCCCTAGCCCATGACCCACACAGGGCCTTCAGGACAGGCCGAGAAGCCTGGGCCAGTGAGCTGGCTCAGAGGTGAGGGAAGCTTGCTGACGAGCTTGGCCACCTGGGTTTGACCTCAGGACCCACGTAGTGGAAAGAGAAAACAAACTTCTGAAATTTGTCCTCTGGCCCCCTACAAGTGCACACACAAACTACATAGATTAAAGCGCAATTTTAAAAATTAGAACCAGGGGCTGGAGAGACCATCCCACATTTAAAATCACTTGCTGCTCCTCTAGAGAAACCAGATTTGGTTCCCAGCACCCACACTCCCACACTCTTAACTCCAGTTTCAGGTAATCTGATGCCCTCTTCTGGCCTCCATGGGCACTGCATGCACGTGGTACACAGATACATGGAGGGAGGGAGGGAGGGGGAGAGAGAGAGAGAGAGAGAGAGAGAGAGAGAGAGAGAGAGAGAGAGAGAGAGAGAGCGCACCCATACAGGGATATCTAAAAAATAAATAAATACATTGGGGTTAAACATAAATCTGGGCACATGTGTCTGACTTGCGACCCGGGTTTAGGAGACGGGGGTTCCCTAAGCTCACTGGTCCGTCAGCCTGGCCAGGCAGAGAGCTCCAGGTCTGCTGGAAACAGGCTCTCACACTGTTGGCTCCTGGCTACCTGCAGATCCCCAGGAAGGTCGGTTCTGGCTTACACTGCATCCCTTGCAAGGAACAGCGTTCTACCGGCTCCAGCCAGTGGCCATTTTGGGCGTTTTGGGATGGGAGCGAACCTCTCCTATAACATGGACTGGCCTTGAATTTGCTATGTACAGAGCTTGGCTTTGAACACATCCTTTTTTAAAAAAGAGAGAGAAAAGAGAGAGCCTCATATATTCAAGGCTGGCCTTGAACGTCTGATCTTCCTGCCACCTCAGTGCTAGGATTTTATGCCCCTGCCCCAATATCCAATTTACAAAGATTGAGCCCAGGACTTTGTCTAAGCTAGACCAGCACCAGTAGAGCTATATCCCTAGCCCTCCCCACTTTTTTTTTTGGAGCTGGGGACCGAACCCAGGGCCTTGCGCTTCCTAGGTAAGCGCTCTACCACTGAGCTAAATCCCCAGCCCCCCCACTTTTTATTATTATTACTATTTTCTTTTGGGGGGGGGAGTTCCTACATAGCCCCGGCTATCCTGGAACCCACTATGTAAACCAGGCCGGCCTCAAACTCAAGAGATCCTCCTGCCCCTGCCTCCCGAGTGCTTAGACTAAAGGTGTTCACTACCATGTCTAGCTTCCTTTATTTATTTTTGCATATCCCAGACTGGCCTTGAACTTAGAGCAAGTCCCCTGCCTCAGCCTGCTCCATGCATTCACCACCCCCAGTCATAATCCCCAACAAGGCTTGGCTGCCCCCCTCCATTGTCACCAAATGCCTGTGCGAGGCTCCTCCCGGGCATGAGCTGGAGACAGGGACAGCTCAAGGGGAAGGCCAGCAAGCTGGGCTCTTGTAACTTCCCCATGCCCCACATACTAGTGGGGAGCTCCCAGCTGGACGAGCCCCTGTCGACACTCACGCTGGCCTGGTACTTGGTCATCACCGTCAGCATCAGCTTGGCATAGGCCATGGAGGTGGTGGCTGCCGGCCCCTCTTTGCAGAGCCTCTGCATCAAGACACTGAAGAGCTCCGAGGTCATCTCCACCTGCATGCAATGGGACGTGGGACAGCGTCACAGGACGGCGTCAACCCCAAGCTCTCTGTCTCCTAGCAGGTGTCTCCTAACAGAGTGCTCTAGAATGTTCCTCCATAAACCCAAGTGTTATAAGTCTTGGTCCCAGGGCAAGGTGTTGGGAGGTGGGGTTTGTCTAAAGGTGGTAACCTGGCCCGTTCTCTCTCTGCTTCTCGGCTGCCATTACCAGAGCAGCCTATCTGTCACACATTCTTTCTACCATGATGGGCCTCACAGAAGTCTAGGAGCAATGGAGCCAACAACAGATAGAAGCCTCTGAACTGTGGACACAAGCCAGCTTTTCTTCCTGTTTACCTTAGGTATTTGTCATGGTAAGAGAAAGCTAACACACCAAGCTGTCTCCACAACTGGACACCACAGCTCAACCAAACACTGAGGAGGAGATAAGGAGCTAGCACGAGCTAGCATGAGCTAGCAGGTGCAGGTCTTACAGAACAGCAACCGCCCTCGCAGAGGCTCAATCAGGGCCACCGGGAGCCGGCGACTCTAGTGTGCCTCAGTAGTTGAAGTCTGATGGAAGCCAGGCTGCGGTGAGGTTCTGAGGAAGCACCGCCAGTCTTCAGGCTAACGGAAGACCGCCAGCATCAGGCAGCGGTCAGATAACGGAGGACCACTAACAGTCAGCACTTCACGCTCCACATCTTGAAATCTCCCCACACCGTCTCTACTCTCAGAGAAGGAGGCTCGGGCATAAGTGGCCGCGGTCAGCCACTGTGACGCTGCTCCATCTTTTATCTGCCAACTTGATGGACTGAGAATCGCCGTAGGAACACACCTCTGGGTGTGTCTGAGGGCATCCCCGGCAGGGTTCCATTAAAGGAAGGTCCTCCTTGAATCTAGGAGCCGCCATCCCACGGGCTGGGGACCCTAGCGGAATGAGCCCGGGGTCCACCTCTTTGCTTTCTGAGTGTGGACGCAGTGTAACCGGCAGCCTCAGCCTCCTGCCCCAAGCCCCTCTCAACATGACAGGCTGTACCCTTAAACTGGGAGCCAAAACCAAGCCTTCCATCTTCAACTTGACTCTGGGAAGTATTTTATCACAGCAAGAAGGATAGCTGACGGGGCTGGGGATTTAGCTCAGTGGTAGAGCGCTTACCTAGGAAGCGCAAGGCCCTGGGTTCGGTCCCCAGCTCCAAAAAAAAGAACCATGGGAGAGGCCAGGAATGGTGCTGTAACCAATAATCCGAGGACTCGGGGCAGGAGCCCAAGGTCGTGTCTATATGGTAAGTTCAAGGGCCGTCTGGACTACATGAGAACCTGTCACAAATGACGATGACGACGATGATGACGATGACATAATGACTGAGAATTTTTGGTGGCAATTAGAAAAATGCCAAAATATACCACTAAAAGACAATAGGGCTGAGGACGTGGCTATGTTGATGGAGCCTATGGCCGGCATACATGGAGCCCCGGGTTCAGGATCTGGTATCACATAAACTATGGCATGGTATGGAGAGATGGCTCAGCGGTTAGAGCACTGGTTGCTCTTCCAGAGGTCCTGAGTTCAATTCCGAGCAACCACATGGTGGCTCACAACCATCTGTAACGGGATCTGATGCCCTCTGCTGGCACACAGGCATACATGCCGGCGGAATGCTGTATAGATAATAAGTAAATCTCAAAAGACAAAATAAAACATAACTCTAAAAAAAAAAAAAAAATACGGCACGGTAATGTATAGCATGGAGTTAAACTCCAGGCAGACACACAAAAAGCAGGTACACAGGGCCAGTTTAAAGCCTGCTGTCTAAGCAGCAAAATGTGAGCGCTGACCTAACTGGGTGCTGTTTCTCTGAACCAGGGAGCCTGAGTCTGATGCCTGGGACAGAGTCAGAGAGTTTTTAAAGTTGTGACTCTAACCTGTGATCTTCTGTGGTGTGGCACCTGTAGTCCCGGCATGAGGAAGAATGACCAGGAGTTCAAGGTCACCCTCCACCACACGGGGGTTCTAGGCCAACCTGGGCTGCATGAGAAAGGAGACGCCAGCCCTAAAGCAGGTACTACTACAAGACAGGGCTAGCTGACCACGAGTCAGCTGTCTGTCCCTGCCTGCATCTGCAGGGCCTTCTGTCACTATCAGCGACACAGGTATAAGGCAGCGGCCTGCTTGCCTAACCCTGAAACCCAGAGCCTACCCACCTGCCGCTCCAGGAGCGCCTGCAACACCAGGAACGTCTCTTCCCTCCAGGCCAGCTCCAGGACCTGCCTGCACAGAAGACACCATTAAGGTCACCATGTGGTTGCTGGGATTTGAACTCAGGACCTCTGGAAGAGCAGTCAGTACTCTTAACCCCTAAGCCATCTTTCTAGCTCCCTGGCTTTTGATTTTCTTTGTTTGTATGTTTTCCCCCTTTGATAAAAAGACTCAACAACAATGCTAGGTGCTCTAACACTCAGGAGGCAGAGGCAGATGGATCTCAGAGGCCAGCCTGGTCTACAGAGTGAGTTTCAGGACAGCCAAGGCTACACAGAGAAACCCTGTTTTAGATAACCAAAATGGCTGGCTTGGAACTCAAAGCAATCCTCCTGCCTCACTTCCTCCTGAGTGCTGAAATTTGACACAGGAGCCAGCACCATTTGTGGTTTACGTCTGCTGTGGGACCTGGTTTCCTATTTATTTCGGCTGCGCTCATCCGGGGTCCACCACGTGGGTTCTAAGAGTCAGACCCACAGGGTGGGTCTTGGTGGCGAGCACTGTTATCTGCTGAGTCCTCGGTCCAGCCTGACTTGGTGCTTAGCTTGCTTCTAAGAATTTTATTCTTTTTAATTGCGTGTGGCTGCGTGAGTTCAGGAGACCAGGAAGGTGACTGGTGTCAGAGGCCCTGGAGCTAAAGTCACAGGCAGCTGTGAGCCACCTGCTGTGGATGCTGGGCGGCAAACAGCTCTTCTGCAAGAACAGCAAACTCTCAGGTGCTTGACTGTCCACCCCCCCCTCGCCCCTAGATCTGTGTACCCCAGGCTGGCCCCATGCTTGCCATGTAGTCAAGACTAGTCTCAAACTCCTCATCCTCCTGCCTCTACTTCCCAAGGGAGAGATTACACGCCTATACCACTAACGCCCAGCCATTCTTTGAGTCTACTGCCTAAATTTAATCCTGACTTTGAGCACTTAAACACTAGAGATGTTTTATGTATTTCTGTGTTGGGACTCACACGTGCTCTCCCACTGAGCAACACCATGTACGTTGGATGTCCGACTTTCTGTGAACTCACGGTAGCTACTATCTGTCACACAGACTACCTGGAAAAACCCCACAGAGCGACTACCAGACTCAGAGTCAAGGAGCGAGGAGGTCAGGCCTGTGTGCCTTGCAATCCCAGCACGTGGGAGATCATAGATAGTGGGAGTTCAAGGCTAGCCTCAGCTACAAAGTTATGCTCAAGGCCAGTCTGGGCTACGTGAAACCCTGCTTCAAAAAATAAATAATATAAATAAACCAATAAGCGTGAGCGTTATTTAGTTAATAAACAAGGTCAAGACTGAGCTCACGCCTGACTCTGGCAGCAGGGTTTTTTCTAACATTATTTATATGAGCACACCGTCACTGTCCTCAGACACACCAGAAGAGGGCATCGGATCCCATGACAGATGGTTGTGAGCCACCATGTGGTTGCTGGGAATTGAACTCAGGACCTCTGGGAGAGCAGTCAGTGCTCTTAACTGCTGAGACATCTTTCTGGCTCTCTGGCAGCGTTCTTTTTTTTTTTTTTCTTTTCTTTTTTTTTCGGAGCTGGGGACCGAACCCAGGACCTTGCACTTCCTAGGCAAGCGCTCTACCACTGAGCCAAATCCCCAACCCCTCTGGCAGCGTTCTTAACCACTGCAGCCAATCCTAGCTAAGCTGAGCTACTTCTCAGAGGGACCACCCAATATGGGCCCAGAGAAAAGGGCACCAGGCAGGTTTAGAGCCCAGTGCCATGGTGGGCGTGCATCCCTGTGTGCATGCAGGGTATCAAAGTCTGTACACTTACCCCAGAATCTGGACCTGCATGTCTGGCTCCAAGGACTCATCCTTTAAGAGGGAACACAGTAACTCCATCTGCACAGGACCTGGGCCAGAGACAGGAGGGGAGAGGGCTGGGGAGGGCGGGAGAAGGCTGCGAGGGCCAGGATGCCCGATGTCGGGGAGGGAACTGGTTACCGCACTGAACCCCCAACTCCCAGAAGGTCCCTTGGGGTGAAGTGTGCTGGGCACGGAGTGTGGGCCTGGGGCTGGCTCTGCACGCACCTATGCCTGGGTCCTGGAACAAGGGACAGAGGACAGCCCTGCAGACAGCGTAGGTGTACTTGGCACAGAAGGAGGTGAGGGCAGCTCTGAGAAGCCTGGAGGCGGAGGATGGCAGGGAGAGGATCTAGTCACAAGGGAGGGGACAAAGTCACATCTTCCCTTCAGGACCGTTTTATCCCGCTATCCGTGTTTTGGAGGAGAAGCCACGTGTCTGTATCTAGGATCACACTGGCTCCCATCCGGGGCCCAGGCTGTAAGAAACTACAGGTATGGGGTTGGGGATTTAGCTCAGTGGTAGAACGCGGCCCTGGGTTCAGTCCCCAGCTCCGAAAAAAAAAAAAAAAAGAAAGAAACTACAGGTACAAGGGCCTAGAGACAGAAGCCCACCTCTCTGCCCCTCTCCCAACCCCATTCCCGAGGACTCAGAGGATCCCCACTGCCCCTGGCCTTCTGGTGCCCCCTGTGCCCACCCGGTCAAGAAAGAGGCTCCTGGCCAGCACAGAGGCATTGCTGATGCTGAGGGCTGGGGTGAGACCCAGCAGGCGGCTGCAGAGCTGCAGGAGGCCTCCGTCCGGGAGCTGGGGCAGTTGTAGCTGGCTGCATAGCGACTCCATCTGGGTGGGGAACACCAAGGACTCTCAGCTGCCTCGGCTAGGCTGCAAGCCCAATGGGCAACGGAAAGGGGCAGGCAAGGACGTGAGGGAGGCTATGCAGCACAGAGCAGGGGAGACGCTACAGTGGGGGGAGCCGGCTCATGGTAACCCTCCCAGCGAGGCAGAGAATGTTCCCAGAGAGGGGAGAATGCTCGAGGCTGAGGTGACCTCAGGGCAGGGCCTGTCTCACCTGGCTGGGACTACATTCGTGAAGAAACTGCAGGTCCACTGGGGGCTCCTCCAGCCCCTCCAGCCCCTGGGAAGGCAAATCCTCCATGAGGACCGGCAGAGCGCTTGCTCACAGAGGCTACTCTTGGAAGGCAGTCCCAGAGGACCTCATCGAGGCATGACAGCCTATCCAAACTCGGCCCTGGACTGTCTGTCGGATCTCCCTCCTATCCAGCCCCATGCCAGGCTCCATGATCCAGGGCTTCCCTGGGCATGGCTACGGTACAGAGAGAAGCCAGAAGAAGGGCCGTGGTGGATGGGGAGGGCCGGTCACCTCCTGCAAGGCCTTCAGCAGCTGCCGCAGCCTGGGCACCTGGTCCTGCGGAAGAGAGCACAGTCATGGAAGGCTGACCGGTACTGCAGCAGGGCCCCTCCGCTCCCCACTCTGGGCTGCTGACAATCGCCAATCCCCACGCAGACTCTAGCTCTGCGAGACCCAGCGCCCTCTCCTGGCCTCCACAGGCACCGCATGCATGTGGTACGCACAAGGACAAGCAGGCACTCACTTAAAACCTCTCAAGGGAGCATGAGCACAGACCAACGGGAGCCGCCCAGAGGCAATTCAGAAGAAGCAGTTAGGTGCCTGACACCTTGAAGGCCTGTGTGACGCCCCGCCCACTGCTGTCTTGGCACCTAACCTCAATGGGGTCGGTAGACCGGGTATGGGCTGGCTGGCTTTTGGCGTGACTCACACCACCAGGCAGAGCAGCAGGAGCTGAACCCTTCCACCCCACATCCTAGATCCTCAGGACAGGTGCTTCCTGCTCCTAGTAACTCCCTCCCCAACCCCATCAGTTTGGGGAGGGGAAGCCACACTCCCCCCACAACCCACCCCTCATCCCCGGATCACGTACTACAGAGAGGACCCTGCTGGAAAATGCATCTCAGTCAGCTTCCCAACCAATACCTGGACAACTTTGGGGAGCTCCACACTCTTAGCTGGACTCTCGGCCTCTGCTACGCCCGGGCGAGCCTCCGGAGCCTCGACTTCAGTATCAGGCAACACGCCTCCTGCATCTGACTCTGATTCCGAAGACTCTGGCTTGGGTCTCTCTTCCTTTCTTTCCACCACCTCTTCCTGTTCCTCCTCACAACCCCGGAACCTTTTAGGGGATCTCTCTAACTCAGGGCCGGCAGTCTCTCCCTCGGTCCTTTTCCTCCGTTTCCCAGAAAGCTGTGAGAGTCTGCCCTCTGGTTCAGGATCAGAACCCAGGGCCGGTTTCAGCCCCCTCCCACCTTGGCCCAGCCGCCCACACAGGTCCCGGAGATGTGACTGACAGCTTCCGGTCAATGGGGAGGATCCCTCCACAGAGACTCCAAGCCCCACATCCCTTTGCAGCAGCTCCCTGAGGGCGTGGAGCCAGGCATCAGAGGTAGATGCTGTGCCCTGCTGATCAAGCTGCAGCACAGAGCGGAGGCCGCTTTCGGGTAAAGAGGATCGAACAGCCAGCAGCAAGGACATCAGGTTCTTCCGGCATACTCCAGGCAACCGTAGCAACAGTGGCGTCCTAAGAACAATCAAAGGTTTGTTTTCTGAGGTGAGGGGTTCTCACTATGTAATCCAGGCTGGCCTTGACCCCTCAAACCCCGTGTCAGGGTTCTTATCACACAGAGGTGCCTGGCATATGAGGATAATAGAGGAAAAAATTATATATGCACATTATATATATATATACATTATATACATATATACTATATATGTGTGTGTATATATTATATATATATATATATATATTATATATTATATATATAGTGACAGGGTTTCTCTGTATAGCCTGGCTGCCCTGGAACTCCCTCTACAGGCCAGGCTGACCTCAAACTCACAAGAGCTCTGTAAGCCTCTAGTTTTGCTGGCCTGTGCAGCCTAGGCTTCCAACCTGAAACAATCTTCCTGTCTCAGCTTCCTGAAATTAGACGTAGGGCCTGTATTTTTTTTTTTTTTTTTGGTTCTTTTTTTCGGAGCTGGGGACCGAACCCAGGGCCTTGCGCTTCCTAGGCAAGCGCTCTACCACTGAGCTAAATCCCCAACCCCAGGGCCTGTATTTTTAACACAGGTGTCCACTTGACATAAGTACACCTGTATTGGAGAGACACATTATTATTATTATTATTATTATTATTAATTTTTTTTACTGTTTTTTGACAGGATCTTTCTATGTCACCCTGGCTGGTCTTGAACTCATGCCTCTGCCTACCGAGTAGCGTTATTACCAGCGTGCAACACTACAACACGCCTTTTATTCTTCTTATGAGATAGAGTCTCATTCTGCTGCCCTAGAACTCGAGAGGTGCGCTCGCCTATGCCTCCTGAATGCTGGAGTTAGAGCCATGCACTCGGCAACTGGAGAGGGAAGCAAGCAAACAAAATCAGTCTGCACTTAGAATTCTGCCTGACAAAATGGGTGTCCAGGGTTGGCGCGCACACTTGTAATCCCTATCACCGAGGGAATGGCTGCAGCAGTTCGAGTCTAACCTGGGCTACGTGGAACCCTGATTTAATTACTCAATTAAGCAGGAGGGAAGCGGCGGGGACCACGGGCGGGGACTCACAGTTCCAGGCGGCCATCTGGGCCCCGCACTTCGGGCTCTGCGCGGCCCAGCGCCTCCAGGAAGCTATCCCAAGGGAAGTGCTCAGCGCGGCGGCCCAAGGTGCGCAGAACCCCTAGCCCGCGCCGCGCACCCTCGGGTCCGGCCTGCAGCGCCTGCAGGAGGAGACGGGCGGGGGCCTCCAGGGTCGCCCATGGCGTCGCCCTGGCCGAGGCCACGGCGTCCGACACTGGCCTCGCCAGCGGAGAGCCGAGGCGGGGCGGCGGACAGGACACTCGGGGTCGGAGCGCCCCTCAGCCCGCGAAAAGAAACCTGGCAACGAGGTAACCCGCAAACCTAGAGTAGAGTCCGAAGGGGCGGGGCCTGGACATCCGGGCGGGACCGGAAGGGGCGTGATCATCGGGAAGGGACCCGAGCAACTAACCAGACCTGTAAGAGAGCGTTCAGGAATGGGGCGGGGCGTTGGGCGGGACGAAGGCCTCCGGAAGTAGCTTAACCCTCTGCAAAGGAAGAGAAACCCGAGAAGGGGCGGGGCCAACGACTGGAGCCAATCTGGTCGGTGCTTGATGGAGGGGCTGTACTGCTGTCAAATCTTATTCCTCCTCCACGTCTTTTTTAAAAAAGATTATACTGTCGCTGTCTTCAGGCACACCAGAAGAGGGCACTAGATCCCACTGCAGATGACTGTGAGCCACCATGTGGTTGCTGGGAATTGAACTCAGACCTCTGGAAGAGCAGTCAGTGCTTTTAACCTCTGAGCCACCTCTTCAGCTCAGCTCTCCACGTCTTTTTTTAATGTTTGTTTTTTAAACTTATTTTACGTGTGTGGGTGATTTGCTTGTATGTATGCAAACGTACCATGTCTGGTGCCCGCGGAGGCCAGAAGAGGGCGTGGGATGCCCTGGGAACGGAGTTAGAGATTGTGGGATCCTCTGCAAGAGCAGCTAATACTTTTTTTTTTTTTTTTTTTTTGCAGCTAATACTCTTAACTGCCGAGCCATCCCTCCTGCTTCGTTTCCATTTTTATTTTTTCTGTGTATGTGTGTGCCTGGATATATCTATGTGGACCACATGTTTGCAGGAGCCCGGGAGGTCAGAAGAGAAAATAAAATTCTTTGAAACTTGAGTTACAGGCAGTTGAGACAGCACGCACATGCTGGGAAACCTCAGTACAGTTAGCACCCTTAACCACTAAGCCATCTCTAGTTCCTATTCCTTTACATTTTTATCTTTAATCATGTATACGGGGTGTACGTGTATGTGTGGTTGGGGGACATCTGTATATGTATATGGTTGTGTATGTGTCCGAACCCTGGTCCTCTGTGAGACAGCAATGTGGCCTCTTAACTGATGCGGCATCTCCCCAGCCACAAATTATCAAATATTTTGACTGTGACAGTTACTTTCAGGAAAAATAAAAAAGGTAGATAAATGCCTTATAATGGGATGACCAGGCAAGATGAATCCCATAAAGTCCAGGTCAGCAAGCCTGTAGGGAGGTCACTGGTCACTGCAGGCAGAGAAGAAACAGGGCAATGGCCCTAGGGCTGCAGTATGGCTGGAGAGGGGATCAGAGAGGTCACCAGGCTTGGGGTCACACAGAGGACATTGGCTTTCTGCTCTGAATAGCATGGGAAGCCACGGCAGTTTTTTTTTTTTTTTAACTGATTTTGATTTGAGCCAAACTATTTATTTATTTCCAAGGAATGAGTTGGGAAAGATAAGGTCTTTACTGATTCAGAAATGGGGAGAAAAGGCAAAAAGACAAAACAAACAAAAAACAAAACAAAACAAAAAAACCACCAACAACAAAAAACCTAACAACTTTCTTCTAGTTACCTTTTCTGCAGTAAGTAGACTGGAGCAGATTTCTGGTGTTCCAGGGAAGAGCTGTGGAGGATGTGGACCCTAAGAAGTACAGTGGGGACCAGACAACCTACCACGTCCCTCCCTCAAGCCGCTACTTTGACCTCGCTCCCTGAGGTTTCGCATTTGAGTCATCTGGGTAGAAGTGGGGCAGAGTTCTAAACCTGGTTCAGGTTTCCAGGTTCAGAGAGGTCCAGGATGGTATCCCCACCCTCTGAGGAAGGTACAGGGCAGTCTCTCAGAGGCTGAGGAAAGCAGATGGCCCCTGAGGACTGGGGCTAAAAATGTAGTCTTCAGACAGCGTGGGACAGACAGCTCAGTTGTATCTTACTG
The DNA here is from genome assembly GCF_021556685.1 of Rattus norvegicus. NCBI lineage: Eukaryota > Metazoa > Chordata > Mammalia > Rodentia > Muridae > Rattus > Rattus norvegicus. The sequence goes on along the minus strand of NC_141553.1, from coordinate 7,156,358 downwards.
GTTTTCTTCCAAAATCCTTCTACAAAAATGGTAAAGTTTAAAAATTCAGAAACTTGGGGTTGGGGATTTAGCTCAGTGGTAGAGCGCTTGCCTAGTAAGCGCAAGGCCCTGGGTTCGGTCCCCAGCTCAAAAAAAAAAAAATATTGAAAAAAAAAATTCAGAAACTTGTAAAGCAGATAAGGACCGTTCCTCACCTTGGGACTCTCCCCATCCCAACACCCATGCCTCCCTCCCTGATCCCACCACAAGGTGGGAAACTTCAGCTCACAGGGGTGGAGGGTTTACAGCAAATCCCCGAAGGGATACCAGTCACCACTAAGATTTCCCACCCAGCAGGTCCCTCCCCTCCCCTGTTCTTTCTTTCTTCTAAAGATTCATTTGTTTTATGTATGTGAGTACACTGTAGCTGTCTGCAGACACACCAGAAGAGGGCATCAGACCCCATCACAGATGGCTGTGAGCCACCATGTGGTTGCTGGGATTTCAACTCAAGACCTCTGGAAGAGCAGTCAGCGCTCTTAACCGCTGAGCCATCTAGCCCCCTCCCCTGTTCTTTTTTAATTAATTAATTAATTAGTTAGTTAATTTTTACACTCCAGATTTTATTCCCCTCCCAGTCCATCCCCCGCCCTCCCCTGTTCTTTCAAGCAGCTCTGTTCAACTGAAAGATAAGGTAAGAACACATCCCCCTTCCCCCACACCCTTCCCCCAAGTACAGGATCAAGGCCGGGGCACAGTCTGGGAAGAGCACGTCTTTCTCCAGCTTGCTGGTCTCTGGGAACCATGTTTGGCCCCAACACCATAAAATAGAAAGAAAACCCCAGGAGCCTTTGGCTTTAACCACAGCTGATTGGGAACAGACTCACAGTGAGAGGTCGGGCAGGCTGGACACAGCACAATATTGTCACATCGGGGCAGATAGACATCGTCTACACTGCTCACGTAATTACACGCATTACATTTATGGTGGGTATTTTAAAAATACTGGTTCTCATGTGAACTAGGCTGCCTGCCAACTTGATGTGTCTCTGAGGATGACCTGGAACTTCTGAGCTTCCTGCCTTCACCTCCCAAGTACTGGGATTACAGGTGTGTGCCCACACTCCCAGCAAGGAGCAAACGGAGGGCTTGTGCCTGCCGGGCTAGCATACTGACTGAAGCCCCAGCCTCATGGATATTGTATTACTTTTCTATTGCTGTGATAAAACACCATGACTGGGGGCTGGGGATGGCTCAGTGTTTATGAGCATCAGCTGTTCTTCCAGAGGACCGCAGTTCAATTCCCACCAACCTCATGACAGGCAGCTCACAACTGTCTGTGACCCCTGTTCCAGAGGATCTAGCAGCTCCTCCCAGGCAGGCAGGCAGGCAGGCAGAAGGCCGATGCACAGAAAAATAAAGAACTCTTTAAACCACAACACCAGGACCAAAACAACTCAAAACAAGAAAGAGCTTAAACTACAAGAGCAAGCAGATAGCATGGGAGCTGCAACTTGGCTTTGAACCCTCAAAGCTGGTCCCCGCTGACATACTCCCTCCATCAAGGCCACGCTTCCTACACCTATTTAAATAGTGACACTAACTGGGGACCAGTGGCCATGAACTCAGGGGGCAACTGGTGTAGGTAAACTCAGTCAGATTTGAAAAAGTCGTGGCGGTGGTTTTATCCCCCTGAAAACCAGATTTGGCTGAAAAGCGGCAAAAGGAGAGGTGGACAATCCGCTTCAAGCCGTGTTCTTCCAGGAGAAAAAGGGGTCTCAAGTCTGGCGGGTGATGCTCTCCAGATCATAGACGGTACCAAAGCACATGCTGTTCGTGGGAAGAGGCGAGGATCCACCCCATCCGCCTTGTAGGGTTGGCGTTTATTACCACCGTCTTCCAGCAGGCGGCAGTGGAGCGCCTTAATGGATACCCTACTAGAATGCTGTCTGAGGCAGCGGAGCGGGAACCTTTTTCAACGAATTTTTACTAGTAACATACAAGGACAGGACCCTCAGCTGTGCCTCTGGAGCCAACTGAGGACAGTGTATTGGGCTTCGGGTGGCCTTAGCAAGGTACAGCTGCCGGCTGATGGATGTTGAGTGATCAGGCCAGAGTAGGCTGAGGACACTTGTGGTCAGCCTTAGGGAGGCCAGCCAGGGTCACTAGCGCACGGAGAGGTTTGTCACAGAAGCCTTCTTTCCTTAAACCCACGGCAATCTGGGCCCTTCTCACTCCCCACATACCCCTTACAGACACGGGGTCCTCGGAGTACCCAGGTGGCGGCCAAAATTCCTCAAAACAACTGTGCTTTTCCTCTTTCAAAAACTACCGGCAGGATGGCTCCATCGGGCGGCCCCTTGGGAGCCCTCGGGTTTCCCTTTCCTGGCCCCTACGTGACACCAGCCACGTCAACACCTGTGCTGGAAGCTTCGAGTGACTTCTGTTTTTGTTATGTTTTGAGACAGGCTGTCATTATGTAGCTGGAACTTGCTGTGTAGATCAAACTGTCCTCGAGCTCTGCCTGCTTCTCTGTGCCTTCTAAGACCTGGGATTAAAGGTGCACACCCACACATCTGTCTTTCTCTTTTTAATGTTTTGGTTTAATCGTTTGAGACACGGTGTCCTGTTGCTCAGGCTGACCTCAAACTTGCCATGTCGCCAAGGATGTCATTGAATTTCTACCCTTCCTGCCTCCTCCATTTGGATATTGGGATTGGGGCTGTGCATCATGCCTCCCTGGTATGTGTGTGTGGTCATGGAATCCAGAGCCTCATGGGAACTATGCCAGCATTCTACCGACCGAGCCCCACCCCCAGCACTGAAGATTTTTGTTTTCTCTCTCTCTCTCTCTCTCTCTCTCTCTCTCTCTCTCTCTCTCTCTCTCTCTCCCTTTCCTCCCTCCCTCCATTCTTTTGAAGATTTACTCTTTTTTTTTTTTTGGTTCTTTTTTTCGGAGCTGGGGATCGAACCCAGGGCCTTGCGCTTCCTAGGCAAGCGCTCTACCACTGAGCTAAATCCCCAGCCCCGAAGATTTACTCTTTATGTGTGTTTTGCCTGTATGTATATCCAGGTACCACTTGTGTGCCTAGCGTCTGCTGAGGCCGGAAGAAGGTGTTGGAATCCCCAGTACAGACAGTTGTGAGCCACCATGTGGGTTTGTGGAATCGAACCTGGGTCTTCTAGAAGGGTACTAAGTGGTTTCCTTTTAAAGCATCTTTTTAAAAAAATTTATTTATTATATGTAAGTACAACATAGCTTTCTTAAGACATACCCGAAGAGAGCATCAGATCCCATTACAGATGGTTGTGAGCCACCATGTGGTTGTTGGGATTTGGACTTCCTCTGGAAGAGCAGTCAGTGCTCTAACCACTGATCCATCCCTCCAGCCCAAGCGTTCTTAAACACGGAGCCATATAGAGAAGCCATCTAGATTTAGATTTTTTTCTTTTTCTCCCCTCCCCCCTATAAAGGAGCTATTCCTCCCCTGCCTCCCTCCTCCCTCCTTTTTTTTTTTTTTTTTTTTTAATTAGACAGGGTTTCTCTTTGCAGCCCTAGTGTCCTGGAACTCACTCTGTAGACCAGGCTGGCCTCGAACTCACAGAGATCCGCTTGCCTCTGCCTCCATTCCGAGCACTGGAATCAGTGGTGTGCACGCCACCACTGCCAGGTTCGAGCCCCACGGGTCTCTTAAGTGTTCCTCCACCTCACCTTTTGGTCTTTCAGGTCTCCTCTTCCCTCTGAGTTCCTTTCCTCTTTGTCCCTCCTTGTGCCAGCTTGGACCTGAACACTGGGGTTTATGTCCCATTTGCTTCCTCAAGTTACTTAGATTGTGCCTCAGTTTCTTCTTCCATAGTTTGAGGAGACGAAGGCTCCTCACCTCACCCGACAATGATAGGTGAACCCCTCCCTTTGCCCCCCACCCCACAGGCTCTCATCCCAGTCCTCCGGTGCTGGGCTTGACAGACCTTCCAGAACCTTCCAACTGGGATACAAGTAACCGGTGACACTCACCTTAACCCCGGTCTGCCTGTGGCACCCTTATCTTCTTCTCCTCCCAGAAGGCCCTGCTTTCCCTCCGGCATTCCCTGGGGAGTTCCTCCTTCCCATCTACACTTGCTTTTCCTCAGTCACTGACCAGGTGCCATGGTGGTTCATAGGCAGTCCAGGGAGCAATGAGGTATCTGTGTGCGGGTACCTCAGGCAGTGGGTGTGGTTGGGCAAGATGCCAAAGGTCCACCTTTTGTCTGCACCGATGCCAAACACTGAATTCTGGCTGTTGTTCCACTGTGGCCACAGGGTGGCTCAGAAGCTCTCCCAAATACAGTCCTGATACAGCCTCCGGTGGCACAAAATGGTCTTAGCATCCTAGAGGGCCAGCGTGCCCCGCCATGTCACCTGACCTCAGGGTGTCCTGCTTCTCAGAGTTGAGGCTTCGCTATGGGGTATTGAGCTCCTGTGTGAGGTCTGACTGGGCTTGATGCTCCTGGGAGGGGCTGCGGTCCCTGTCAGCTTTTTGCTCACTCAGGTGACATCTACAGAGAGCCAACTGCATGTAGGATTTTGCAGTAACCTTAGCTGTAGCCCAGGCCCTGCCCTGGGGGGGGTGGGGTCTTGGGAATCTCTCAAATACCCACCATGCACCCTCCAGTTCCGTGCCCGTTACCTATGAGTAATCACAGTGTTCTGTATCCATAGGTGTTCAGAGCCTAAAATACACTTACTTAGCCTAAAGGAAGACCAAAACATTTTATGTTGTTTGAATTAGTTGATAACACTGCACATATAATTTTGATCCATGAGACTATGTAAAATACTTTTGTGAGTGGTTGAGATGGGGTCTTGTGCAGCCCAATATGGCCCAAAGTCAAAGCAACCTTCATATCTTAGCTCTCTTGAGTCCTCAGGTTACAGGCGTGAGGCACCACGCCCAACTACAGGGAAATTATTTTTAACCATTTTAAAGGTATCTTTCAAATGTGCTGGGCACTGGTAGTGTATGCCTTTAATCCCAGCACTAGGGAGGCAGAGGCAGGAGGATCCCAGAGTTCAGGGCCAGCCTGGTCTACAGAGTGAGCTCCAGGACAGCCAGGGCTACAGAGAGAAACCCTGTCTCAAAAGGACAAACAAAAAAAGGTACCATGTGGGACTGGAGGGATGTCTCAGTGGTTAGGAGCACATCCTGCTTCACGGAGGATCTGGGCTTAGTTCCAGCACTCAGGTCTACAACTGTTTGTCACTCTTGACTCCCACACCGTAAGATCCAAAGCCCTTTCCGAGATCACAAATAAATAGCTATTCATTAAGACTCTTCCCCACAAAAGTACTTTTTGCAGGGACTGGTGGTACATGCCTATAAATGCGGCACTCAGGAGGCTGAGGCAGAAGGCCTGAGTTTGAGGCCAGCCTGGGCTACAATAGCAAGGTCCAGGCTAGACCATGTCTCAGAAATCTACAACAAGGGTTAGAGCACTGGCTGCTCTTGCAGAGGACTTGGGTTTTAGGTCCCAGCCCGCCCCTCATGGTGGCTCACAATAATCTGTGACTCCAGTTCCAGTGAATCCGACCACTTCTTTTGGCTTTCAAAGGCACCAGGCATACAAATGGTGCACAGGCATTCGTGCAGCAAGCAGCCATACACATAAACAAGAAAGCAAACAAACAAACAAGTGATGGTTTCTGCCAGCATGGCCCCCATAGGCTCATAGGTCTGTGTGCTTGGTCACTGGGGGTGGGCTTTGAGGTTTCAAAAGCCCATACCACTCCCAGTTAGCACACTCTCTCTCCCTCCCCCTCCCTCCCCTCCCCCTCTCCCCATCTCTCCCTCCCCTATCCCCTCTGTCCCCCTTCTCTTACCCTCCCCTCTCTCCCCCTCTTTCTTCCCCTCCCTCCTTCTCTCCCCCCTCCCCCTCCTTCTCCCCCTCCCTCCTCTCCCCCTCCCCCTTCTTCTCCCCCTCCTTCCTCCTCTCCCCCTCCCCTTTCCCCCCTCCCCCCTCTCCCTTCCCCCTTCTTTGCCTCTTGCATGTGGCTAAGATGTGAACTTTCAGCCACTGCCCCAGCGCCACCCCTGCCTGCTGTACCCCAAGTGCCCCCCCCCAGTCAGCTCTTATTGATCAGGCTGGCTGGCGTGGGGGATGGGGCGCTGCTGGGAAAGATTTGTAAGTCAGTCTCTGTCAGTCCATCCCATCTCCTCCCCCATCCTGTGCCCCACCCTGCCCCCTAGCTAGACACTAAACCCAGGACCTCGCTGCTAGGTGAACACTCTGCTTCACTACTAAGCTCAACTTCAGATAATAAAGCTAGAGGCAGAGGCTGAGTAGTCAGAGGTGGCAGGTGACCTGGGCCTGGGAAGGCAGCAGCAGCAGCAGCAGCAGCAGCAGCAGCAGCAGCAGCAGCAGCAAGGGAAGCAGAGAGGCTGGAACAGAGTCAGTCAGAAGCCATCAGGGCTGGGCGTGCCATCAGTCGGGAGGGCACTGAGAGATGTGGTTGGTGAGAGGAGGGCCAGAGAGAGTACCAGGCCAGCCCCTAGTTGTTACAATCAAAAGCCCAAACTTAGTCTGGACCACGTTCTCCTGACCTTTCCTGACCCTGGGCAGGAAGGGAGCACCCGGATCTCTCGTAGTAAACATCCTTTTGAGTTTTTGGCCTCTTACCCACCCGGTCTGCTTTTCCTCCAGCTTAGAAACCCACAGATCTCAACCTGTACTCGCAGCTCTCCTTCTGCCCAAACCTCAGCTCTTCTGGGAGAACTGATGGCTTCCGGGTGTTATTGGCAAATGAATTTGTACTGAAGTGTGAATGTCTGATAGAAAGCCCTAGTGGTCTGGTGAAGCCCAGACGACAAAAGAACGGGGAGAGAAGGAAGGTAAGTGGAGCAGACCTGAGCTAGCCCACAATTGGCTGGGTAACCTTGGCATGTTCCTTCCCACTCTGGGCTCTTTCTTTTCCTCTGCAGCAAGGAAGTTGTTCTTCCCAGATGGACTCAAAGTTCCTAAGGGGTCCAGCTCGCAACAGCCAGATTGGACCCCAAGTAATTTTACAGCCCTCCAGAGCTTCTCTGAGATCCAGACCCACCCTCTATGGTTGCTGGGAACAGGGGCTACTGTTCCTGATACAGCTGCTGCCCCTGGACCATGGCGTCTATCCCAGTTGCTGCCCTGGTGGGAAGCCGGCAGGGACATTCAGGTAGAACCGTCATCCCACAAAACCTGAGGAGGGAAGGAACCTCAGACAGCCACTCCCACCCTTCCCAACACCCCTGCCCCCAGTCTCAGGCCTAAAGGAAGAGTTTGGGGTCTCTAGGTAAATCCCGGAAGACTCCAAGGATCTTGAGAAGTGGGGTGACCTAAGGTTGGTTATGAAGCCTTGGGACCCAGGATTGAGGGCACGTACTGCTGAGGCCTGCTGGGAAGCTATACTGCATGAGGTGTGTCAAGTACAGTGGAGTTAAGTATAGAATTCATGCTGAGGGGGTTGGGGATTTAGCTCAGTGGTAGAGCACTTGGCTAGGAAGCACAAGGCCCTGGGTTCGGTCCCCAGCTCCGGAAAAAAAGAACAAAAAAAAAAAAAAAAAAAAAAAGAATTCATGCTGAGCTGCTCCAGGAAGCCCTGGGGACCTGGCCTCTCATCCAGGTGACTGGCCTGGTGTCTCCTTATCAATGAAATCGGTTTGCTATTCGGACCACAAGTAATTAGAATATTACCAGTGCCCCAGGCTCTGATCAATCCAGACACTCGAGGTTGGATAGCCAGTCTGCCAGTTAGAGTCTCTCTGGAGTGATCGAGGTTAAACCAGGAGGTATAAATAGTCTTGGTTCCCACACCGCGCCTGTGGAAACACCTATGGCATGGGAGTTACTGGGAGCCAGTGTCTCTGTGGCCCTTGGGAAGGATCTCAGGTAGATGCTGTGCCTCCCACATGGGGCTGGCCAGCATCCCTTGAGCCCCATTAAGAAGTAACAGAAAAGGACAAAGGAGGGGGTGACTTTCCTCACCAGAATTCCCGACAGGTTCCCATCTTGGTGAGTCCCTCCTCACTGAGGATCCCAGTTCCCTGAGTGGGGTTCTGCTTGGTTCCATGCTGCTTACGGTGGCCACTCCTTCCCTGGGGGAGATGCCAGGCAGCCTAGCTGGGTACAGAGACTCTGGTCCCTGATGAGCTTTCTCCATGGGGAACCCGGGCTGCCCAGAGATTCTGGAAGGTGGTCAGGGACTTTCCTCCCTGAGGTAAACAATCTGTTGTGTAAGTTCTTCTCAGCTGGGAACCTGTGGTCCTCTGGGGTGGTGGAGAGGGCGGCGCAGTGAAGTCATGGCTGAACAACGCTTAGCACTCCCAGCTGAACATGAGCTCCCAGCAGGGGAAGAACCAAGGCCCGGGGCAAAGAGACCCGATGTGAGCTAGGTCAAGGTGCTTCTGGACCCTTGGTTCCCCACATCCTCTCTGCGCTATGTGCCATTACGGATGCTGAAGGGAAGGACCGTGACCTCTACTCTGACTTAGTCTAAGGTTCGACTCCCACTGGGCTTCTGGAAGCCAGCAATGATGGGCAGGGCTGGACCACCCTGGTTAGTGTAGAAGACAAGGCAAAAGTGAGCAGATCCAATGAGGACTCGGTCAGGTAAAAACTGCACGTTTTAGAAACTATTAGGATTGAAAGGATCTCACTATATAGCCCTGGTTGGCCTAGAACTCTATGTAGACCAGGTTGGCCTGATCTGCCTGCCTCTGCCTTCTGAGTGCTGGGATTAAAGGCCTGTGTCACAGTACCCAACTCTGGCTGCTCCTGCAAAGGACTCTGGCTCACAACTGTCAACTCCAGGTCCAGGGGATCCGACACCCCCTTCGGGCCTCCAAGGGCACCAGAGATCCAAATGGTGAGCAGGAATACTGCCGAATGTGTAAAGATTAAAATTACATACTTCTTGGAGGCTGGAGAGATGGCTCAGTGGTTAAGAGCACTGACTGCTCTTCCAGAGGACCTGAGTTCAATTCCCAGCAACCACATGGTGACTCACAACCATCTGTAATGAGATCTTCTGTAAAGTCTTCTTCTGGTATGTAAGGGGGCCACAAGCAAGATGGCTCCGTGGGTAAAGGCATTTGCCACTAAGTCTGATGACTTTAATTAATTCAAGCCCTAGGGCCCACATGGTGGGAGCAGAGAACAGAACTCCAGGAAGTGGTCCTAGGACTCACACACCCTGACCACACTTCAGACTGAGGAGCTCGATGGCCACCTTCCCCTAGCTCCACAGAAAATGAGGGAGAGGGAAGTCCCGGTCTTTTGGCACATGGCCACTTGAGGCCCCGGCCTCAGAGCCTCTAAGGGTCCTTCCTCCCCCAGGAGCCTTCAGAACAGAACCCAGGCCAGCACTAGGAGCTCTGGCTACGAAAGAGGTGTCCCCTTTGCCCTCAGAATGGCATGAAGAACTCAGGTGGCTTCGAGTCAACTCTTAAATACTTACTTCCCATTTATTTAAAGTTCCATCAGTCTGTATACACTATTTATATTAAAAACACAGGAAGCTGGGGCTCCTAGCAAAAATATACATTTCAGTTTGGAGACTTCGGACCCTGAGAGGAGCTGCGTCCTCAGCACCAGACCTGGGGGAGGGGGCAGGGCAGGGCACGCAGCTCCAGCACAGCCTGGGCCTCACAGGGAAGACCCCAAGGCCTGATCAGCAGAGGTGAGGGACAGGGAGTGTGCTAGCATGGAGTAATCTGGCAGGAGCCTACACTGGGCTTGTCCCCTCTCCAAGCCACAGAGGACCAGACGGAGACCCAGGATGTCAGGCCTGGAAGCCAAGGCGTCCAATGCTTTCCGGGTGGGCCTCGGCAGGATCTGCTGGGCTGGGCCCAGCCCTCGGACTCAGGGGAGCCTGGAGGGGGCCTGGGCAGAGTATGGGAGCACCCAGCAAGCTTCACTGGAAGCAGCAGCTGGGAGCTGGTGACCAGTCAGGCAGAAAAGAGATGGCTGGGGGCTGGGGATTTAGCTCAGTGGTAGAGCGCTTACCTAGGAAGCGCAAGGCCCTGGGTTCGGTCCCCAGCTCCGGAAAAAAAAGAACCAAAAAAAAGAAAAGAGATGGCTGTGGAGCTGCTGGTATGTGGGAGCAGGAAAGGGGAAGCGGGAGGGGGGAGGGGAGAGGGGACAGTGTCGGGGGAGCCCTGGCAAACTCTGCCTGTGAGCTGGCAGGGGTGACCTGGCAGGCCATCCCTACCTGCTCACAGACCATCAATTCTAGGAACAGGGCCATAGCTGTACCCCAGAGGCCTTGGGGAGGGCACAGTAGGGGCTCTGTGGTGACAGAGGTGAGCCGGTGTCATGGTTACACCAAGGCAGCTGCAGTGGGCAGGTGTGTCAGCGTCTCCCGGGAGAAGAAAGAACAGCTATGGCCAGTTCCTGGTACTGGGTTCTGCCAGCCTGGATGCTGCTACAGAGGAGGGGAGGGGCACTGATGGGGGCCGCCCCCTCGCTGTGTAGCTTCTAACCCTGACCCAACCCTGAGTCCCAGCATCAGAACTAAGTGTGCTGCTGCTCCTTCTGGCCAATCTCTACACCCCTTCCCTTCAGTGGGGCTGTTGGACCCCTGCGGAGGGGACAACTCCAGGGCAGCACAAGGGCCATCAGTGACAATGGCCTAGAACACAGGCAGGAAGAAAGGAGAGTGTCAGAGTGAGAGTGGGGTGCCTAGGGTTCAGACAGCCTGGGATGGCAGTCAGTCCAGGCAAGTTTCTTGGAAAGTCGGACTCAGAGAGAACATAGTGTTTCTTTGGATGGCTCATGTCCTTGAAGAGGGGACAGAGACAGGCAGGGCCGGGCCAGTGCAGGCCTCACTGCTTCTAGGCTGCTGGTGAGCGGACTAATGGGCTCACTGGCGTGAATCAGACAGATGTGGGGACAGGCGGGGAGGCGCAGGATGCTAGAGAAGGCCAGGTGGAGGAGCAAGGGTGCTGGGGAGACAGCATGAACAGGAAGTGCTGGGGAGAACCGGGTGCCGAGGGCGGGCGGAGAGGGTGAGAGTCTGGGCCGTGTCTGGAGTGTTGTGAGTGGGCTCTAGCTGCGTGGGCTGTGGCCAGTGCCTGTGGGCGGGTCCTCTGAACAGTCCGTGGCTGGGCCCAGCGGAGCCTGCGGGAGGCTGGGCTGCGTGCAGCCTTAGTACATGTCCTTGTAGATCTCCTGGAGCAGGGGGTGCAGCAAGGTCTCACTCTCCGTCTTCTTCAGCCACTGCATCATCTGCGCGTGTTCAGTGACCAGCTGCCGCAGGTCGGCCATTTTCTGCAGCAGCTTGGGGAAGAGGTACTGGCTGTCGGGGTGGTTGACCTGCAGATGGAATTCTAGAGCCTGCAGGATGGTGTCCTGGATGGCTTCCACCTGTGGCACGTTCATGAGGCCTGGCCGGTCTGTGGGGACAAAGGGTATGAGTAGCATCGCTCTGTCCCTAGCCCCACCCCTGGGTACCATCCATCCATGGTGTTCTGACCAGTTGTTTTTCCTGATCTAGCAGGACTGTGTGATTCCTGGCTATGACACCTGGTACCCGGATTCAGATCCTGCCTCTGTGGGAGAGCATCCTGGTGGCTCTGGCCTGAGGTGAGCTCTATGCCCTATGGATGAACAGGCTTACCTGTGTATTATATCGGACTAGAAACATGTGAAAGCAATACAGACATTTCTCCACTACCCACAAATGGTGCATCTCTTCTCCCCACACCCCAGGACTGGGGACTGGACTCAGGGCCTCCCGCTTGCTAGCCTAGCATTCAGCCACTGATAGACAACCCCAGCAAGGTCAACATCTCTGTGCGGCTGTCTGTCCCACAGGACACAGCTGGTTCTGCACATGTGCCCTGTGCTACACTGTCTGCGGTCAGGCCTGGTCCCCTGCAGCGAGGCCTTCCCCCTCACCTCCGCACAGAATGATGGCGGCAATGAAAAGGGCCAGATCACTGTCGTCCAGCTCCAGAGCATTGAACTTGACAGCAAACTCGAACTTGGGCTCAATGATGTCACTGAAGGGCTTGCGGATACTGCGCAAGAACTCATGGGTGACGAAGCCACTGCCGTTGGCCACCAGCAGTCCGTCTTTGTTGACAATGGAGGCCAGCATGGCAAAGATGGCCTCATGCACGCCGTACTTGAGGAGGGTCACCTGGTCGTTGAGGAAGAGGCTGCTGAAGTTGGGGATGTTCTTGGCGAACTCGGTGAGCTCCCGCACTGTCTCCACGGTGGTGGACTGGCAGCGGTAGAACACATGCACGCTGATCTCGTTGTAGGGCGGCGGCCCGTTCACCAGCTGCTTCCACACCAGGCCCTTCTCTGCCTGCCACAGCGTCTCAATGTCGTGGATGATGAAGGGCTGAAAACCAGGCCCATCAGAGGCCAGGCCTGGGGAAGGGCAGGGGCCCCGCCCTCGTGTCCCCTGAACCCCACCTCATGGCCGGGCTGGCCAGCGACACTCACTGCGTTATGGCTGGACTTGCCAGTGAGGATGCTCCGGGCCTTCTTTTTGGTCATGTTGAAGTTTTTCAGGTAGGCATTGTAGATGTGCTTGGAGAAGGCCTTCAGGTCGGCCAGCTGGGGGTTTTGCTGGCATCCCTCGCTGGCCGTCAGCCCCGCCACCAGCTTCCTCTTCTCGGCCTCCGGCATCCTTCCAAAGCGGATAGCTGCATAGGGGGTGGGGGCCAGTCATGGGGGAGCTGCCAGGGGCCAGCACCTCTTCTTCCCCGCTCCTCTCAGGTGTGGGGTGAAGGGGAATCACTCTTTAGGAGCCTGGCGTCCTCAGAGGCCCCACCTCCCTGAGAGCCTTTGCTGACTGGACTGGGGGCTGGCCAGGCATGGCAACTAGAAAGGGCCTGTGGTGACCAGGGCCACACCTGAGTCCTGGCTCTTCACCTGTCTGCTATGTGGCTTTGTTCCTTCACCTTCTCTATGGGTGCAAGCACTTTCTAGAACAGTCAGGGGCTTTCACCAGAAGCGGTGAGAAGCCAGAGGCATGGCTGGAGGGCTAATGTGAGCACCTGAGGCCACAGAACTCATGTGAAACAGCTGGGGGTGGGGGGAGGCCAACAGAGGTGAACCCCAGGACACACACACACACACACACACACACACACACACACACACACACACACTTACAATCCAAGTTGTGGAAGTAGGCCGTGGCTTCTGTCAGAGAAAGCATGAGGAAGGCTCAGTTTGCTTTGAGGCTTCCTAAGGCCCCAGTGACCCCCTGCCTTGGTACAGTGCCAGCAGGTACAGATGGGCAAACTCACTGGAACCCACACTTATGGGGAGCCATAGACGGCCTGAAGATGCCCAGTGTGTGAGGTCTAGTGGTTAGCCACCATAGTTTAAGCAGGAGGCTCCCTGTTCTCTGGAAGCCTAAGACAAGGATGGCGACTGGGAGTCTCTGACTTAGAAAGTTCTACCTGGGTCCTGGCAGCTGCCACATAGCTACACACTGGCTCCTGCCCACCTCCAACAATTCAGGACGGGGGAAACCCTGGCCTCAGCTTTGTCTGTTCTGTCAGGCTCAAGTGTGGGGCGCAGCGTTGGCAACCCCACCCTTGACACTCGAAGTACAAGGGGGCGAGCCACAGGCACAGACAGCTAGGACCTGTGAGGTCTGAGGTTATGTGACCTGGCGTCCGAAGCGATCATCGACAGCAAGTGCACACACTCATCTGTGCCAGGCGCAGGTGCTGGGTGCCCTCCCTCTGATAGCGGGGCCTGGGTCAGCTGCGCCACGCCATGCGCCTGCGCCCTCGCCGCAGGCGCCCTCACCGTTGTGGGACATGCCGAGCGCCAGGCACTTCTGGAAGCGGCAGTACTGACACTTGTTGCGGTTCTTCTTCTGGATCTTGCAGATCCGATCGCACTTCTCGTACTTGAGCTTCATGCGGATTGTCCGGCGGAAGAAGCCCTGCGGAATCAAGGACGTTATAGGGGCCCATGCTCCCCTGAGGCCCAGTGGCACGTAAGGACACAAAAGGACCGAAATCGGGGAGTAATGGGGAACATTTTTTTTAAATACATGGCTAATTTTTTACTGATGCTTTGCCTGCATTTATGTCTGCGTGAGTGGTGTCAGGAGCCCTGATATGGAGTTACAGATGGCTGTGAGCCACCACGAAGGTGCTGGGAATTGAACCTGGGTCCTCTGGAAAAGCAGCCAGTGCTCTTAACCAATGAGATTGCTCTTCAGCCCCAGGGGGAGTCAGTCTTTCTCTCTCTCTCTCTCTGGATAGGAAAGACGAAAAAGTATCCTTAATTTTTTTAAAAAGCGATCAATTTGTATGTGAGTACACTGTCGCTGACTTCAGACACACTAGAAGAGAGCCCTGGACCCCACACCAGATGGCTGTGAGCCACCATGTGGTTGCTGGGAATTGAACTCAGGACCTCTGGGAGAGCAGTCAGTGCTCTTAACCGCTGAGCCTTCTCTCCAGCACCCAAAAGAATTTTAAGGGCTAGGTATGCCAACCAGTACATGGCCTTGATCCCAGCTCCTGGGAGGCAGAGGATCTTTACGAGTTTGAGGCCAGCCTGGTTTACATAGTGAGTTCCAGGACAGCAGGGCTACACAGAGAAAGCCCATATCAATGAAACAAACAAAATTAGTAATAATTTATAATTGTAACCCTTTTGTTTTCATAAGAGTTTTTATAATTTATTCATTTATTTATGTTGGGTATGCACGCGAAGGTCAGTAGACAAGGAGGGAAGAACTGGTTCCCTCCTTCCGTGTCGGTTCTTGAAAACTGAACTCAGGTCACCAGGCTTGGCAGCAAGCATCTGGACACTGAGCCATCTTTCTAGCCCAGCTTTGAGCGGATCTTCTCATTTTACGCCCCAGTCACGAGGATTACGGTGTAGTGGTGTGGCTCAAACCAAGGGCTTCACGCAGGCAGGCAAGCACTGTCACGTGAGCTACACTCCCAACCCCACATGGTGATTTGAAAGATAGACTTTAATGTATGTGTGCCTGGATGTGGGTGCATGTGTACCTGTATGTGGGTACATGCATGTTGAGTATGGGTGACTGTAGAGTCCTCTGGGCCCCTCAGTCCGTACCTTGCACCCCTCACACGCGTGGACCCCGTAGTGGAAGCCTGAGGCCTTGTCTCCGCACACCCGGCACTCCATGTTGAGGCTGCCACCTGAGGCCCCATCACAGCCCATCTGCAGCTGGTCCAGCAGGGAGGAAGGGGAGGAATTCTGGGAGAGGTCTGTGGATACAGGACAGAGGGGCGGTTGAACAATCAGGTACCAGGCCGATGGGCCAGGCGGAATTGCAGCCCAGAGCTCAGTCAGAAGAGCTGTGTGACCTGGGGAAAAGCTTCAAGGGGTCAGCCTCTTCTCTAGGAGCATGGGGTCAAGGGTAGCTCTGCTAGGACAAGTCTGCCGGTGAGTGTGAGCCATGGTAGGCAGGGGTGCAGCTGCTGGTACAGCCTCCCTGACTGGGAGAGGAGGGGCCGGGTGGGCTTTGGGCAAACAGCCTCTTCAGTGGGCCCTGGATGATAGCGGGGTGGCGTGTGTCTGTTGGGAACTGTGGGTGCAGAGCTCCGCCCAGCTGGCCCCCATCCCCAGAGTTCTGTGGACCACAGGGACGCTGTCCGAGAATCTCAGCTCTAAGCCACGCCCACAAGTCCTGCTGGAGCGAGAGCGCAGGCGCAGCACCAACCTGCACTGTTCTCTTGAGTGCACAGAGCTCTGCGATGAGATTTCAGAGCTGGCAAGGACAGGGAGGCTGCGGCTGCACTGCCACAGGGATGGACAGGCTGTCACACAGCTGTCAAGATGCCAGCGAGCCCCTTCTGAGCCTACTCTGAGATTTAGGGAGGAGGCTGCCTTGTGCTTCAGTCACCTGGCTCCGCCCATCCATCTCTGTGAGCCTTACCGCCTGGGCTCTCTCCTGGGACTGCAGGTTCACTTCCTCAGAGAACAGCACCACCTCCCCAGATTAGTGACAGACACTCGAGCAGGAGAAACCCCCAGCCATGTGACCAATGAGACCAGAGCTCCCATCCTGCACCTCTGGCCACAGCAGGGAAGCCCAGGCAGCAGGGGACCTCGGGGACTGTGGCCATCCGGATGCTAAAGTTTGGACGCGTTACATAAAGTCATGAGTGCCTTAGTTACTGCAAAGTTATAAGTGCCCTCCGGCCCCAGCTGAGGAGAGCTGAGCCCTCATCTTCTCTGGCAGGCGTTCTGGAAGGTAGAGCACCTTTGCATTTTTTTGTAGTTCACCGGCTGAAAGGGGTGGGGTGGGGTCCGTGTGTTCCCATGTGGGCACCATGCACTAGGCGTGAGGGCTGGGAGGGAATGGCAGCCACTGAAGCCCAAGGCTAAGAAGCCGTGGGTACCAAGGTCCACAGCTCCTAGGGGCTCTGCGTCTTCTACAGCAAGCTCCTGTTGTGTATGTAGAGCCGGGAGGAGCCTGGCACAGCATCTCCCCTCACCCGTGTCTGTCCTGGTAGGCTCTCTGGCTTGGGGGGGGTTGGGGGTTGGGGGGTGGGTGTCTCTAGACCTCCAGAACCCTGTAAGTAGCCAAGATAACCAGATCCTACTGGCTACGGGAGGTAGTCCAGGGGAATCACTGCCAGAGAGAGAGAGAGGCCCAGCTCACCAGGCTGTGAGGGGTGGAATGCCCGGGCGAGGACTATTGGGCAGAACTCCCGGCTGTCTGTAACTGATACACAAGGCCAGAGAAGCAGGACCAGTGCGGACCGACGGTGTCATGTGAGTCTGTGTACTGAGCAGACAGAAATGGTGTGTGGGTGGCCTTTCCAAAACCAATGTCTCGCTTCTTCCTGGCTTGAGGGATCTGTCCTCAGCACCACAGCCTCACCCCCCAGAGTGTGACTGCACCACAGGAGAGGTCCTGGAGGGGAAGGTCCTGCACCTTCTCTGCTACATCCTGTCAGAGTGCGGCAGGTGGATCAGTGACTGCCCAAGTTGGTGATGGGATTCTACGAGACTCTTCCTCACACACAACACTGCCCCAGCTCCTCAGGCCAAGGGTGCAAAAGGTTGGGTTTGCTCTGTGGTGCGGGCACTGTCTGCCTGCTGGAACATTGCCTTTTCTCTATTTCCTTACTGCTTTCTCTCCTTTTTGCTTTCTTTTTGAGACAGGAGCTCCTGTGGCCCAGGCTAGTTGTGAACTCATCATGTGGTTGAGGATGGTCTTGAACACGTGTGCATGTGTGTGCGTGTATGTGTGTGCGTGCGTGCGTGCGTGCGTGCGTGTGTGTGTGTCTATCACTCTCCACTGTGTTCTTTTTTTTTCTTTCCTTTCCTTTTCTTTTTCTTCTTGAGACAGGGCTTCTCTGTGTAGCCCTGGCTGTCCTGGAACTAGATTTGTAGACCAGGTTGGCCTCAAACTCAGAGATCCGCCTGCCTCTGCGTCCTGAGTGCTGGGATTAAAGGTGATTGATGCCACGCCTGGCTTCCACTGTGTTTTGAGTCAGGTTTTCCCACCAGACCTGGAGCTCCCTGCCTGGCCAGCTGCCAGAATCCCATCAGGTGCCCTAGACACCTCCCAAGGGTCAACGCCTACCAGGAGGGACAGCAGAGGAGGCCATATTTGCCAGGCCCCCCTACTGGCCAAGGGTCTTTTGGATTGTTTGTGTCTGAGACAGGTCTAATTAGGTCGCCCAGACTAGTGCCGAACTCATGGTGTTGTGCATGCCTCAGCCTCCCAAATGCCACCGTGCCTGCCTGCTGGTTACATTTTATGTGAGGTCACTTGCTGGCTGTGCTTAGCACTGGGACCTGAGGCAGAGTGCGTGCTGCACGCCTGTGCTCTGGAACTCTACTGGGAACCACATCCCTTCCTCCACGTAAAACCTCAGGATAGCCACCAAGTTGGGCGTTGTGCCCTTGCATGATAGGCGAGAAAACAGATGTTGAAGCAGTTAAAGACAGCGGTGGGGGTGGCTTTGCTGATCTGTCTGAGCTGTGATGGCCAGGCTTCCGTTCACAGAACAGTCTAGATTAATTTAACCCCAGCACTCAGGAGGCAGAGGCAGGTGGATCTCTGAGTTTGAGGCCAGCCTGGTCTACAGAATGAGTTCCAGGACAGCCAGGGCTATGTAAACTATCTCAAAAAGAAAGAAAGAGAGACAAAGACATGACTATCATCTAACTCGGGACACTAGGGTAAGGAGTTAATTTACAAGGCTTCACAGTGCATGTGGCTCTTGGCCTACAGGCAAAAGCTTTGAGGGAATGGCTGGGTCCTCTTTCCTCCTGGAAGAGTGGACCCCCACCTCCATTGACTCTGTCCTTGAGCTGCTTCCTGGTAACTTTAGCCTGGTCTGCGGAATCAGGACTGGGTACCTATAACTGTGTGAACCAGCCACAGACACACACATACACACACACACACACACACACACACCTATAACTGTGTGAACCAGCCATCACACATACACACACACACACAAACTATAACTGTGTGAGCCAGCCCTTCACACACATTCACACATACACCTATAACTTTGTGGAACCAGACACATACATACATACATACATACATACATACATACATACATACATACACATACACACACACACACACACACACACACACACACACACGCGCGCGCGCGCACGCGCGCGCACCTCCCTTTATCGGTTCTGTCTATCTGAAAACCCCTGACTAAGGGGGTGGCATTGCACACTTTCCTGCAGCCCCCAGGCACGCTCTTCCTGTCAAGCAGTCGTGTTGCTTTGAAAATCAACAGAGCAGGCTCAGCACTGAGGATGACTGAGGTCAGTCGTTAGACACCTGAACTCTGTGTAACCTGGCCCTGGCACCCCACATGAGTATCGGTCTTGTCATCAGAGTACAAGCTCAGCAAACACACACTATTGACTTACCCCCACATTCTCGAACGGTGGTGGAGGCTCTCCTGAATATCTTGCCCCAGGGGCTGGAAGCAGGCTGTCATCACAGCCGTGAGGTGCGCACGGGCCAGCCTGGTTAGTCACAGCGCTGCCAGAGCCTCTTAGTTCTCACATCAGGATAAGCTCTAAGTGCACCTGAGGCTGGGGACTGGCTTCTCGCTTTGTTTTGTTTCTGTTTGTTTTTGAGACAGGGTTTCTGTGTAGCCCTGGAACTTGCTCTGTAGACCAGGCTGGCCTAGAACTTGGGGGATCTGCCTGTTTCTTGTGGGATTAAAGGTATGTGCCACCACACCCAGCTAACTGGGTGGTTTCTTGATTGTTGTCCCATTTTGCCTGGACTTTGGGCTCCTCTGGGCTGGTGTTCAGCTCTGTCCACCACTGCCCGGCCCGTTCTGACATGGTGTCCAGCCCTGGACACTCACCAAGTGCTGCTGAGGAAAAAAGCACACATTGAGAGGAGAGCCATAGGGGTTGGGGATTTAGCTCAGTGGTAGAGCGCTTGCCTAGGAAGCGCAAGGCCCTGGGTTCGGTCCCCAGCTCCGAAAAAAAAAAAAAAAAAAAAAAAAAGAGAGGAGAGCCACTTAGCTACCTGGCTCTCCTGTGTGTGTGCTGCCCTGATTCAGGAGGGGTCAGGGTGGGAGAGGTGGGGTGTGAGCACCAGCTCCTGGGGTCAGTCTCCCTGCCAGCAGGGGCATGTGCTTCCTTTTGCTATGTGCTAGTGTGAGGCCTGTACTGCCTACCTCATGGGGACAGAATGGTGGCAGGTGTGGACTTGGAGCAAGGAAGTTTAGTGTGGGCACACATGCAGGGGTAGGAGCGGTGCAGCCTTCCTACGGTTTCAGGGTTCCTTCTGGGTCTAGACTCGGGCACAGGGCAGGGGGCTAGCAGGTACTGAGAGCTGTAGTGACTAAGATGAGGGCCTGAGGCAGCAGTGAGGGTCACAGCCTGCAGGGTCCACCTGGGTGTGTTGTGGGTGGCCTCTCTGTCCTCACAGGATCTCACTATGGTGAGCAGGCTGGCCTTGAGCCCAGAGAGCGCGGTCTGCTTCCGCCTCCCTCTCAAGTGCCGGGATTAAAGGAGTGTCCCATCATGCCTGGTCAGTTTGTCTATTTCTACTTTGGGACAAAGCAGATCAAGAGCTTCTGAAGTTATGAAAGTCACACATGGTTGCTGAGAAAGACGCGCGGGGCAGGCCGTGTCTCACGACGGTCATGACGGACACGCTCACGACTAAATCAACTCCTGTAGTCCTGTGGTTTGCGCTGTCTAGCACCTGTTATACTAAGGGCTTTTTGTTGAAACAGGCTGGCCTGGAACCTGTGGTTCTCCTGTCTTAGCTCCCAGGGCTTGGATGACAGTCATGAGCCACGATGCCTGGATCTACCTTATTCTTCAAAACAAAACAAAATGAAAACAAAAAACTTTCATCATGGTGGTGTGTATCTTTAATCCCAGCACTCCGGAGCAGAGACCTCTGTGAGTTGAGACCAGCCTGGTCTACAGGTAGGTTTCAGGTCAGCCAGGGAGAGGCCTGGTCTCAAACAAACAAAAAACCCAAAACAAAACAAAAGTCCTTATTATTTATTACTAGTGTACGTGATCTTTGTGACGGGGATGTGTGCCACGGCACATGTGGAGGTTGAGGGACAACTGCACAATTGGTCCTCTCTGCCACTGTTATGTAGGTTCCAGGGACCACACTCAGGTCTTTGGCCTTGTGCAGCAAGAGTTTCTACTCACTGAGCCACGGCATTGGTCTCAACCTTATCCTTTAAAAAATTTATGTACTTTGTGTGTGCGTGTGCATGCGCGTGCGTGTGTGTACATGTGTGTGCAAGTGAGGAAAAGTCAGAGGACACTTTGCAGCAGCTGGTTCATTCCTTCCATGTAGGTTCCGGGGATTGAACTCTGGTCAGAAGGCTTGGCGGCAAGCGCCTCTATCACTGGACTGTTCCCCTGGCTCTGACTTCATCCTTTTTACTGACTAGAAAGTGTTGCCCTGAGGGCCGTGGCAGGGCTTACCTACGGGATTTCCCACAGAGGGTGACACCCTTTTTCTGTTCCTATGAGCCATGCTGTGGTAAATAGATCACCTCCGTGCTCACTGACCAAACAGGTACAGGGGACATGTTCCCAGAGCAGATCTGCAGGGTGAAGAGGGACACAAATCTGTCCTACCCTGTCACCATTGCCAACTAGGGGCTCCACATCACATCAGGCCAATAGTCTACCACCGAGCTGACGGACTGACCTGAGTGGGTCTCTGCTCACTGCACACTCTGGGAGCAGTTTCCTGGCCACTCGAGCCTCACTCGCTCTAACCTCTCTGCGAGGGCTGATCTCCTAGGCCGTGGTTCTCACAGCTGTTACCAGTCCAGTTGCTAAACCACCTCTAATGTATCCAGACACAGAGCCCGAGCAGTCCTGCAGCTGACGCTGCTCCAGATGTCCCCACCACACCTCTTTCTGTCCTCAACTGACTCTGCCCCAGCCACTGCACTTTGGCTGGCATGTGAACATTACAACCCCAGTAATGGCTTGTGGTGGGAAATCACCTGGCTGAGGTGTGTGTGGAACCCCAGGACAGGATGCTTCCTGTCCAGACTCAGATATGGGGACAAAGTTGTCAGGGCAGGCAGCCAGGCCAGACCTCATGCCTCCCTCCTTCCTCCTCCTCCCCATCCTCAGCGGTTTCATGGCACCTGTCACACTGCCAGTGTGTTCCTTCCCTTCCCCATCTCTCTCTCCTCTCTCTCTCTTCTCTCTCAGCAGGTCTCTCTATGTAGACCAGGCTGGCCTTGAACTCTCGGGTGTCCTCCTGCCTCTGCCTCCTGAGCGTTGGGATTAACAGCACACACCACTATGCCTTTGGTCCTTTGTTGCCTAAGAGCAGCCTGTGACTGTGCCGAGGCCATCCTCTGTTCTGAGAATGCCAGTGGGAGTCACTCTGAGGATGTGGGTAGGTCGGTGGGATTGCCATTGGTCCACCCCACCCTTGAGTGCTGAAGAGGAAAAGCCTTGCTGTGAGGGTTCCAGGTGACAGGCATGGTTCAAGGTTTGGTCCCTTCTTGATGGCAGGCCCAGGTAAAGGCTTAGCCTACTCCCTGGCCCTGTTACCTCAGATAACCTGGAGTGGCCTTTCCAGTGAAACCAGTGGCAAGTCACAGCCATCCGTCTGACTTGGAGGCTCTGAGGGCAGGCCGGAATCAACAGGACACACAGGCCCAAGACAGCCAGAGGAGGAGAGGTGGGGAGGGAGAGTGGGGCCTGAGGGGCCCTGTGTGCAGGCTGGACATGGTGTCATGAGGATGAGATGACAGGGCCATGCTGGCCACCAGAGAAGAATGTCACCATTGCCACCAACAGAGAGTCAATGAAGTGACCCAGCAAGTGAAAAAAGCCAGCTGAACCCTGATGCTCAGAAGTGGCCAAGTCACAGGCACAAGACTACTTGGCATTCCGCTCAATCAGGGCAGAGCACAGGGATAGTACCGGGCCTCCCAGTTCCAGTGGTTCATGACAACGGCAGGCATGACCCACGATTCCTGGTGCAGCCAGGACTAGGGGTGCATCGCAGTGATGGTGCCTGGATACACAAGGCGAGCATGCACAAGCCCCCGCCCCAAAGCCAAGCGCTGCCCAGGGAGGTGTACACATGGCGTCAGACATTTGATGGGCAGGGGTAGCAAAAGGGACAAACACCCTCCCACCTCCCATAAAAGCCCACATCCAGCTCACCTACCATTCCTGTATGCCACTGGCTGGTGACTGGCAGGCCCCAGACTCTGGCATTAGTCACTCTACTTCTTGGCACCCCACGTTGTTCACAGAAACTGAATGTCCACCTGCCCAGCTCTGCCCCTCAGCCCCTCCATACCTGTGCAGCTGCTGGAAGGAAGGGTGTGCTCTGGTCCCCCGTTGAGCTCTGGGGCTCCGTCACCCGTGGCCACTTCCTCTTTCTCCTCTTCCCGGGCCTCAGGGGTCTCCTCCTGTGGCTGTTCCATGACTGACCCCCACTTGGCGTGGCGCCTGCAGGCCTGGTCATAGCTCTGCCACCATCTGGGTCTGAGCGCAGATGGACCGCCTGGGCAGGGAGAGACAAGAGATGGTCAGGGAGGAGGGTGGTGAGCGCAGGCACCCTGCATGGTCTCTTGTTACCAGCAATGCTGCTCTAGTGCCCTCCTCAGTCCCTGCAGAGCTTTCTCTTTTCTTGAGACAGGACTTTATAAAGCCCAGGATGGACTGAATAGGCTGTGCAGCCGACGATGACCTCACACTGCTGTCCCTTCGTTTTCAGTGCTGGAACACTGGTGTGAGCAAGTGATCACCCAGAGGTCCTGGTACCCATGGCAGCTCACCCTGACCCACCACTATGGCCCAGGGTGAAGCTGTCCAGAACCACTGTTCTGAGGAGTGTCCTGTCTTGCCTGAGGTAGGAAGGTAGGAAACAGCTCTATGCTGGTTCCCATGGACTGTGGGAGCCCGAGTGTTCTCCTGGGATTGTTCCAAGAGGGGCTGTGCCTGCCTAGTTTTATGTCAGCCTGACACAGGCTGGAGTCTAAAAGGAGGGCACCTCAGTTGAGAAAATGCTTCCATAAGATCCCCCTGGAAGGCATTTTCTTAATTAGTGATTGATGGGGGAGGGCCCAGCCCACTATGGGTGGTGCCATCCCCTAGGCTGGTGGTCCTGGGTTCTGTGAGAAAGCAGGCTGAGCAAGCCATGAGGAGCAAGCCAGCAAGCAGCACCCTCCATGGCCTCTGCATCAGCTCCTGCCTCCAGAATTCTGCCCTGTGTGAGTTCCTGCCCTGACTTCCTTTGATGAACAGGATGTGAAGTATAAGTTGAATGAACCCTTTCCTCTCTGGGTTGCTTTTGGTCACATGTTTCATCTCAGCCACAGAAACCTGATGCTACTCTAACATTCATCGAATTAAAGACTATCCACAAATGCTGCTCTCAGAAGTGACACCTCTGGAGGCTGTGGAGAGGGTTCACCCAGCAGGGAGCAGCAAGAGCGCATGAGTTGCTTCACCTTCTCAAGGCTCAGAGGACAGCCCTGTCAGAGCCTGAGCTCCAGGGTGGCCCCCTCCTTATGCATGTCCCACAGGCAGCTCAAATCCATCCCAGGCAAACAGAACCACCCTTTTCCCAGGAAGCTCAGCTTCAGGATCTGAGTGTCTTGTCTATCTGTAGGACCTGGCTCCCCTCAATGGCTAAGTTTAGAGAGCAGTTTGGTTGTGTGTGTGTGTGTGTGTGTGTGTGTGTGTGTGTGTGTGTGTGTGTGTGTGTGTGTGTTATTTTTTGTTTTGTAAAATAAGATCTCTCCTTGTAGCCCAGGCTGTCCTGAAATTCCCCATGTAGACCAGGCTGGCCTAGAACTTAAAAAGATTCACCTGCCTCCATGCCCTAAACATGGGATTAGAGGTGTGCACCCCTGAGGGTTATGTTTTTAATCCCCTGCAGCTGTGAAGCCCAACCACGCTCAAGAACTAGTGCAGCCCAGCAAAGCTCCTCACACTGAGCTCCACCCGGCCATCCTGAGTCCTGAACTGCAGAGTGGCCTCTCACAGGCTGTGCTCTGTGTAGCCCTGAGGCCTAAGTGGTAGTGAGCCAGAAGCTGGGGATGTGTGGACCTGGAAGATTCCCGCTAAGTGACAGACACAGGAAGGGTGTGAGCAGCTCACCAGAAGATACAAACACATACAGACACACATAGCCACACGTCTACCTCAAATCAAGAGAGAAGATGAAGTTTTGGGCAACTATGAGGACAGCTGGGAAAGGGCTAACACAAAAGCTGGCCTACACATCTACACCAGGACAAAGCACACAGGCAGCCGAGAGTCAAAGTTACAGCAGGCAGGTAAACCAGGGCAGGCGATGTGGCTCTGTGGGGAGCGCTGGTCCCTCTAGTGTAGCCAAGCCTCTGTGGTTTGGTCCTCAGCACCCATTAGTCAAGTGTGGCCGTGCCCATCTGTAATCCCAGCACTCAGGAGGTGAAGGCAGAGGGTAAGAAGTCCTGGGTTATCCTCAGCTACACAGAAAGTGTGAGGCCAGCCTGGGCTATAGGAAACCCTATCGAAGCAACAAGAAAGCCCTCATAAAGTACAAGAAACCTTGTGTTAACATAAAACTCGTCTTACGTGAGTAAGATATGGGCCTGACAATAAACACATAAAAGCTTTATGGGTATCGAGATTACAGGTAAAAGATTAACAGATTTAATGATATGAAAGTTCTACATGGTTAAAGGGAATTTAAGGAAAAGCAAATTCAACACAAACCCGGGCTGTGTTTGTAGTCCAGCTGCCAGAGAGTGCTTCTCTCGTATTCGGGAAACTCTGACTGGGTCCCGGATACGGCACAGATCAGGCATGGCGGCCTGTGCTCTGGACAGAGGACCAGTTCCAAGGTTAGCCTAACTCTATAGGAAGTTTGAGGCCAGCCTAGGCAACTTAAGACACTGTTTTAAAAACCTAACTGAATCAAATCAATTAGACAATAAGCAAAGAAAAGTACATTCAACTTTTATCCAAGTGCTAAGTTCCCTGAAACAGCTCATGAATTCCTTAGTGAAGACTAATAATGCTGGCTGGACATGGTGACCGCATCTGTGAGCACAGCACAGGAGGCTAGCCTTGTCTACACAGAGAGTTCTAAAGCAGCCAGGGCTACATAATCAAAGCTGTGCTGATAAAAACACCACCACGAGGGATGTGGATCCACTGGAGAGGCTGGACAAGCATATGTGGATGCTGGGTTTAATCCGAGACGCTAAGCAGCAACAATCCCCCAAAGGATTGGGACCATCTATTACTGATCACGCCGAGCGAGAGGAAGACCATTACCACAGTTTTTGAGCCTAATTTGAAGCAAGCTTAATTAATATTGGCCCGGTTTGGCCCTCACACTAAGGAGTGCACTTGCTTTGACCCAGAAAGCCCTACTTGTAGGCAGTGTCTACAGCAGTGCTCACGTCTAAGCAGAATGATGACATGCTAAGACAAGGCTACCTTCCATGATTGGCAAGAACAATCCCAGGGACAGCGCTACAGGGGGGTGGGCAGTGAGCCAGCCCAAACCTCCCGCCCCACCTCTGCTTCCTGGCCACCATGGATGTGAACCGTGCCTCTTCACCATGAGGGAATGAACCCTTTGCAACCGTGAAGCATCACAGGTAATTTCTCCCTTTAACGCGTTCTCTTGCTTATTTTGGTCAGGTAGGAAACTGACATGGTTCTCTTTTGTACAAATCATTAGAACCGATATGAAATGGAAACACAAGGGGTTGGGGATTTAGCTCAGTGGTAAAGCGCTTGCCTAGGAAGCGCAAGGCCCTGGGTTCAGTCCCCAGCTCCGAAAAAAAAAGAACCAAAAAAAAAAAAAAAAAAAAAAAAGAAATGGAAACACAAGAATAGCTGTGGTGTGGCAGGAGCTGCTCAGCCTTCAACTCTCAAGTCTCCATTTCCCAGAAGTCGGCTGGAGATGCTGCCTGTAACATTCAGATGAGTCCTGGGATTCGACCAATGGCCTGGGGGAGATTCGTGAGGCCCCGGCTCAGCTTGGGGCTCAGCAATCAGAGCACTGGCTGCCAACCCTGAAGACCCAGCTGGATCCCTGGGGACCCACATGGTGTAGGGAGAGAGATGACTTTGCAAGCTGTCTTCTGATTTCCATGGGTTAGCTGTGATATGTGTGCAACATACACACATGCTCACGGGCACACAGCACACATGGGTACATGCATGCACATACATACACAGATGCACACACATGAACACACACATGCAGTGGTAAGTAAGCTCTAGCCTGCTGAGACAAGGAATGTGGCACGGAGACAGGACTCAATGCAGTGAGGCTCCTAGAAAGCGCCTTGCCCGGAAGAAGCCAGGCCTCGGAGAGCCCTGCACGTGGCCAGCTCTCCTAGACACAGTCCTAAGCCCCAGCTGATCCTGTATCTGGCTGCTAGGAGGATTTTCTCCTAACAACTGGGAGAGCTGCTCTGATTCTGGGGTGCGTGTGGCTGCCTCCTCAGACTTGGGATCAGGATCAGAGACATCAGCCATGACAATGTCTCTCCCTGGCTTGGCACTGGCTGTGGCCGTGGAGCCAGTGCCTGGTTCTTCTGAAACCCACATGGGTCTGTCGGGACGCCTCCCATGCGGCTCTAACGGACAAGGTGCAGTCCACCCCTGTATTCTGCCAGAGCCAACCTTCAGACAGCACTGTCTGCTCCATCAGCCAGCCACACTGCCTGTGCCCTGTCACTGCTCAGTCCCGCAGCCGGGAGCCACCTTCAGGCAGCCTTCCAGGTTCTTGCCACCCGACCTGCCAGGAGCCTGCCTCCTCTTCCCCTTCAGTCCTGCCCAGACTGAATGCTCGCTATCAGCCTCCCTCTGCTACCAGCATTGTGTTCGGGTCACGAAGCCCATGAGCAGGAGTCTTGCCTACAGCAGAGGCTACAGCCTCACACCCTTCAGCAGCAGCTCTGGGGCTTACGAGCAGCCACGGGGAGGGGAGGGAACAGGGTGGTTCTAGCACAGTGGTTTTCTGCAGAAACAATCCCTGGGCTGCTCTGATTCTGTATGTGTACACACATTCACGTGTGTACATACAGAAACACACACCCAAGCGCACCTCCCCCCGACACACAGTGCATACACAAGGTTCACACACAGCACACATACACACGCGCACACACACCGCACACACACGGTGCACACAGTCCCAGCTCTAGGACCCAGGCTCACCACCCAAGAAGAGACACTGCAGGGAGGAGGGAGGACAGGGAGGGGTAGATGTGGGAGTGGCAAGCTCCACCCACCTCTCGCTGGCAGGGGCAGATACAGGAGCTGAACCCAATGACCCACACCTCTAGGGAGGACTGACACACAGTGGAAGGAGGCTGCAGGCCCTTAGAGAAGCACTGCCCGGGAGGTCAGCTAAGGAAACACAGGTGCTCTGCCCGGTGGCTCAGCTTCTGACAGCCAAGCATGCTATGTGCTTGGAGAGAGAAGGCCTGCCTGCCTGCCTGGGGTGGAGGTGGCTTGGGGGGGAGTCAGCATGCCAGGGCCCCCTTCATAAGCCCCATCTTAGCCATGCCTTCTCACCGTCTCTCACCCTGGTGCTAGCTCCCACTGTCCCTGGCTTCCCATAACCTTACTAACTCTGTGGGCACTGACCCTTCTTATAAATACCCCCAAGAACTGGGTGCTACTGTCCCCATTCAACAGATGAGGAAATGCTAGCTGGAGGTCAAGTCTTAGTCCCGGCACCATGTGCCCTCTGTGTACTGCTGGTCAGGAATGCACCAGAAGTTAGCTGGCCCGGGGCAGGGTCCAGGGTGTTGGAATCTCCTGTCAGCCTGAGTCAGGAGCCCTCACTCCCCTGACTCCTCTGTGGCTGTAAGCCCTCAGCTCAATCTGTCACAAGAGTCTGGCACAGTCCCCCACCACGGCCCCCCTGACTACTCCTGCCACAAAACACCATGTCATAGCTGGAGGTGGCCATGGGCTCTGGTCCCTGAGTCTTCCTCTAGCCCTTCTTTCCTGCTTTGTCCCCTGTCCCCTCATCCCAACATCACTCCCAGCCACAGAGGCTCAGTGGACTGGAGTTCTGCTGGCTCCCTGGAGGATCCTGGCTCTCCTGGGCTCTCAGTGGTGCTTCTTCCAAGGAACTGTCCAGGGCTAGCACCACTCCGCCCTGCTTACCTCAGTCCTGACTCCAGATCTGCAAGGTCTGCTGGCTGCCCCAGCCTCAGCACACGGCTGCTCCCCAGGACTGTCCTCTGTTCTGCTGGCACAGAGCCTTTTAGTGAGCGTTCAACAGCACTTGGTGAATGGATAAGCACTTTGACGCCTTGGCCTGCAGCCTTCCCCAAGGGACCCACTTCCTTATGTCCCTGTCACTCACATCAGTGCCCTTCAGAAGCTGCCTCTACCAGCCTCTTGGTCAGGCTTCCCTCAGACCCTGGCTCACCACCCCTCCCCCAATCTGGGGGTGACACTTGTTTTCCCAAAGTTCTCAAGCCTTAAAGTTAATGAAGTGCAGCTGCCTACCAGGTTGTGAGGTCCAAGAAGCATGGAGAAACTGAGGCAGGCGTGCAGGGCAGAACCACTTGCAGGGACTGTGCCCGCTGTGTGCATCGTTACCCTTGGTCTTGGGGGAGGCTCAGCTGAACTAGGCCATGGATTTTAAAGTGTGCAAGCCCTGGGACCCCGGGACCTTCACAGGTCTCACTCTCTACCCCCCACCCCTCCCACCACAGGAGACCTACAGGGTGCTCCCTGCTCTGTCCCTGAATTCTCTGAAGAGGCACGAAGCCAAACAGAAGAAGGCTGTCCTGGAGAAGAGAAAAGCACTGTCATCTTTGCTGAAGAGAACCTGAGCCTTCCTCGCCTCCTGCTCCCTTGCACCCCCCCCCAGCCCCCTGTATCTCCCCCCATGCCACTGTTCCAGCTTCCACTCTCTCCTTGCTCACTGTGGAGGCTGGGGCGGGGTGAGGGTTAGCAATGTTACTGAGGCACAGGTGTGGAACTGGCATGGAGGGGCCCTAAGACAAAGTCCCTGGATGATGGCCCCGGGCTTCCCTATCAATCAGTAATCTGTGTGCTGACCCAGTGACCCAATTTTCCGGGCCAGCAACTCTGCAGTACTCGCTGCTTCCCATTTGCCAATTCAGGTCACCCCATGTCCTCAGGGTACCAGAGGCCAGGGTGGATTCACCCTAGTGGGTACTTGAGGTCAATCCCCAAAATACCAGAAACAGCAGGAACCAGACAAGACAAACCATTCGGGCAGAAACGGACCTTGTATTTCTAGTCCTTCTCTAGCGTCCAGAAGCAGCACTAAATGCAAATAAAAGCTCTGGCAACTAGAGAACGTTCTGGAAAAGAGAACGAGGGAAGGGAGCTCTTGCCTGAGCTGGGAAAGAGGAAGTGAGGGGCCTCAGGTGGGCTGGCAGCAGGGGGGCAGGCCTGGCTCTCAGGAGCCCTTTCCTCTGGGATGGAAGGGGTAATGCCCGCCCCCAACCACACCTATATGGAGAAAGTCCCTAACAGCATTTCCCAAACAAGAAGTGTGAGTCACGTGAGAACTTGGGCTCACAGACAAAACAAGCCTGGGGTGATGATGCCTACTAACAACTGCTGCAAGTTCAAGGCCAGCCGTGGCTACACAGTGAGGCCTTGTCTTCCCAAGGATGGGGTGCAGTTAGATGGCTTGGTGTATAAAGGTGCCTTACCACCCAGCCTGATGAACTGAATTCAACTCCTGGGACTTGCACTGTAGGAGGAGAGAATTGATTTCCACATGAACCATGTAATGACATGTAATTGCACGTGGACACACACACACAAATAAGTCAGAGAGATAGCTTTAAAAGTGCTTGCCACACAGTCACAAAGGCCTGAGTTCAACTCCCAGAACCCATGTGGGAGAGCCAGGAGCAGCAGCGCACATCTGTGATACAGGAGTGTGGGGCTGAGGCGGTGAAGACAGAAAGGCAGACAGGCAGGCAAGATGCAGGTCAGTGAGAGACAACGACCAGGGACGACCTGTGGCCTCCACACCCAAGTGAACACACACATACAAGTAGGAACAACCCACTGCAGAGCTGAAGAGTGCTTTCGTCCATCTCTTTAGACACGTGCAGCCCTGGCTGGGCTGGAACCCACTCTTTAGACCAGGCTGGCTTTTTTTTTTTTTTTTTTTTTGGTTCTTTTTTTTCCGGAGCTGGGGACCGAACCCAGGGCCTTGCGCTTCCTAGGCAAGCGCTCTACCACTGAGCTAAATCCCCAACCCCCCAGGCTGGCTTTGAACTCACAAAGATCCACTACCTGCCTCTGGCCCCTAAGTGCTAGCGCTAACAGTGTGTGCCATCAGGGTTGGCTTACTTTCTTAATAATATTCTTGTGTTTAAGTACCACCACCTGGCTCTAGGGAAGACTCCTTTAAAGGTGCTGCTGTGCTAAACCGGAAGCCTGCCTGGGTTCTGGAAAGACTCAGGATTCTTCTAACAACGGCTCTAACCAGGCCTTCAGCAATCAGGGGCTCTGACCACGAGGCTCTGCTGCTGTGCCGGAGGCCTCCCCAGAGCCCTATCCACTGGGGCCTTGGAGCTATGTCTGCCAGTGTCCTCCCTCCTGCTCTGCCCTCCTCTCCATTCCTTCCAGTGGCTGCCATCTGCTGGCATTTACTCAGTCAACAAACATTTGCTAAGTGCGTTGGTCAAGAGGCTGACACAAATATTGAACTGTGACTGATGGCCGTGCCTCTCTGAGGAATGGATGCACAGCCCCATGGGCACGCTTGGAGCACGCTGGTCTGGGACAGGCTGGTTTCAATCCGGCCTCTGAGGGATACAGGACACCCAGGACTCCAGACACAAAGAGAAGGGTCACGTGGCTGGCAGCTGAAATGGCTCCAGGTACAGAAAGGTGAAGGGTGGGAGGGGCTCCAACCTGGGAGAAGCAGGGTGCTCAGGAGGGCTCTGAAGGAGCAGGGCTGAATCTAAAACCATCCCCCTTCTAAGGCTGTATAGGGCTTTAGACAGGGAGGCCGGGTGAACCCAGCCAGGGAGACGGTAGGAGGAAGGACCAGCAGAGCCTGGCGTGGTCTTTGAAGCAGCTGCTTGTCTATTCCTAGAAAGATCCAGGCTGAGTTGTCCCAGCGTGGCCAACAGAGGCCTGTGCTTCTGGTGCCTGCTCCGAGACCCCACTGAACCAAGTGGCCATTCAGGAATCTCCAGCACCCCCATCTGTGCTCCAGTGTGCTCTGGTGAGCATGCACGGCACGAGTTAGTCCAACTGACAGGGAGAGCAACATGCCTGGGCCTCACAGTTCCGTGTGAGGTATCCAAGGGACCCCAAAGCTAAGAGCTGGCCGGCCAGCCTCCGGGCCAGCAGTCCTGCTGTGGGGCTCTCTGGCCAGCAGGTACCATCTAGACACATCACTTGCCTCTCTAAACCACTAAGACCAGGGAAGCTCTCAGGCTACGGACATGCCCTCACCCTTGTCCCCTCTCACCTAGCCAGCCCACTGACAAGGTGGGGTTTCACTTTATCACCCTGACCGTCAGGACCAGGAGATGAGAAGCCAGCCTAAGGGAGGGCATGAAGATGGCCTCTCTGGGGAGAGAGGAGGCACAGGAACTGAACAGCTGTGACATGGCACCCATATCTATCTGGGGGAACATGGGAAGATCTGAGCTCTGCCGGGCAATATCAGCCCGGGATAGGCACTTTAATTCCCTGGGGAAGGAAAATACACAGGTGCCAGCTCCATATTAACAATGCAGAGAGACCAGCAAAGAGTCAACGCCAGCAGAGGAATGGTGGGATAAACAGAGCACATGCGGAAACACGGAGCACTATCTGGCCACGAAACACTTAAATGGAGACACTTAACAGATTACAAACCGCACTGAGCACTGCACAATGAGAAAAATGGCTACAGAATGAAAGGAAGTTTGTAGGTCCCCACAGGCAGGGCTGGGCGATTCTTTTATGCTACCATACCTTTTAGCTTGTCCTGTCCCAAGTGTTACACGTGTGGATGTGCACAGGGCTGGACCCTCTTCCCATTCTCTTCACTCAGCTCCCACAGTCACCCCCGCTTCCATACAGCCATGCTCCTCCTTGATGGTCTATCTGGCCCTGCGCAGGGCCCTATTTCCTGCCTCACCTCCTTCTGGCCTTCTCTCAAAAGTCACCAGTTCAGTGAGCCACCCTCAAGGACTTGCATTCTTTCCTGCTTCGACCTCCTGGGGTCTGCTCACTGCGAGCCACCTGTCCAGTCAGCGCTTGCCTCCTCCCTACAGAGTGTAGGTCCTGGGGCTGCAGAGGTGGCTCAGCAGTTAAGAGCACTGGCTGCTCTTGCAGAGGGCCTGGGTTCAGATCCCAGCAGCCACACAGCTACTCACAACTGTGGTCCCGGCTCATGCTCTCTTCTGACCTCTGTGGTCACCGCACGCATTCTGCCCAGACACACACGAAGGCAAATCACCCACTTGTAGAATGAGAAGTAACCAGCAGCCAGTAACCGGTTGCTCAGCAAAAACCCAGGGAACGGACCAGCTCGTGGCAATCAGGAAGAACACGTCAGGGCCAGAGAGATGGCACAGTGGTCAGCTTGGTTCCCAAACCTATGCTGGGTGACTCACAAGCTCCTCTAATTTCGGCTCCCTTGATCTAATGCCCTTTTCTGGCCTCTGAAGGCTTCTGCCAGTGTGCACGTGCGTGCACACACACACACACACACACACACACACACACACACACACACACACACACACATTTCAAAATAAGACAGAAAGAAAAAGAAAAGGTTCGATGCCCAGGCTGAAGCGCTGTATCCGTCTCCCTGGGCCTCTGTTTCCAGCCCACCTGACTCTTCTTTCTCTCTAGAGCAGTGCTTCTAAACTGCCTAATGCTGTGACCCTTGAATACAGTTCTCCATGTTGTGCTGACCCCTAACCATAAAACTATCTTTGTTACTACTTCGTCAGTGTAACTTTGCTACTGTTGTGAACTAACATGCTGGACGTCTGATATCTGACCTCCAAAGGGTCGAGACCCACAGGGTGAGCTAGAAGCTGAGGACGATGGTGCTACTGCCCTTTTGGCGCTACATGTTTGGGCTGAGCAGAATTTCAAGTGTCACCCCCACACAGGTGCCTGGAAGCACCTGGTTCCCAGGATGGGAGAGAAGGCCAGCACCTGCTCTGCATACAGTGAGGCAGAGGGTGGGGCAGGCGCTGGGTCCTGCTGGAGACCTCAGAGAAGGTTCAAGGTGACCAAAGAGAGCTGGGCCATCTGGGATAATCCTGAGAATAGAAAGTCCTCATGATAGAAGAGAGTTGAGCTCAGAGAAGAAAATAATGCCATGAATGAATACATGGTTTTTAATAAAGACCAGCATGAGGGTGGTCCAGGTACATAAGACTCCAGCTTAAAAGAGTAAGGTAGAAAGGAAAATCTGGAGACCATGGCAGCAAGGGCTGGAAAAGGCTGCAGATGGACGGACAGGGCTAACCTTCTACAAGTCTTCCCACGCAGAGCCCACACACCCTCTGCTGGAGTCAAACCACAGACAACCGGCCACAGTGATCCACACCGGCCATCACAGGAAGCAGCTGTTTTGGACTAGGCTCTCCCACCCAGCTCCCACAAAACAACAACAAAATGGAGTCACTTAAGCTAAAGAGCCACCTCCCTTGCCACCCCAAGCTGCCACCTGGCCTTTCCAAGAATCAGGAACGAGACAGTAGCCCAATTTCCCAGACAGCTCAGTCATCATTGGCTCCATAAGATGGTTCTGGTTTTATTATCTGTATCGCTGTAGTCTGGGCCCAGGGTCTTGGGCTTGCTGGGTGAACACTCCGCCAGTGAGCTACTCCACTCCCTCTCTGCTCTAATCTTTATAAAAAGTGACCCAAAGTAAACCAATGCTAAGCTGTTGGTTTTTTTTCCTTTTTATTTTGAGATGGGACTGTCTTCAAACTCCCTGTGAAGCCAAGCATGACCCTGACCTCCTGGTCCTCTTGTCTCAACCTGCAGATGCTAAGGTAGCTGGTGCGCACCGTGTGCACTTTAGTGCTGAGCTAGAGCTCGACGCCAAAGCGGCTTTCGTTCCCCAGGCAGGTGCCCAGCCGAGCCTCCTCTCCAGCCACAACCACCAGTGTCTTCCTAGTGTTCCAGCTCTCTGTCTTCTGAGAAAATATCTTTGATTTGTTTTCTGGTCTTATTGAGACAGGATCTGTCTGGCTCGACTCTCTCTGTAGACCAGGCTGGCCTCAAGGACACAGAGATCCACCTTTCTCTGCCTCCTGGGTGCTGGGATCGGGACCCCGGGCAGCCCGCACAGCTGAGCAGAGGAACTCTAAAGTGAGTACCTGGCTTTGGGAGCCTGCTCTGGGAAAGGCTGGCTTCCATTTGGCCAGGTGAACATCCCTTCTATCCCAACGGTTAAGAGTGTCCTAGGTTCTGGACCCCCAGAGCCTAAGAAGACCTCTAAGCAGTGGCAACAACTTCCCGCTCACAGAGGAGAACACCGGAGCCCTAGAGAGAGACCATGGGTGTGGCAGAGATGAAAAGCCAATCACCCGTGAAGACAGGAGGCAGCCACACCACATCTGCCTCTCAGTTCCACTCCTGAACGCTAAGACTATAAAATCCTTCCTCTCCTGACTGAATGAACTCTCTGTCATTCTTGGCCCCGTTTTGCTTGGCGTCTGGTCACACAGGGTGATTTTATTCGTTCATTAAGAATGGAACTAGAAAATATTACACGAGGTAACCCAGGCTCTAACAAACACTGTCGATGTTCTCTCTTGAGGCAGGACTGCACTTGTGATTCTTAAGCTGTGCACTTAAACGGAGGCCAGGGTACTGGACAGGGGGGCGGTGTGAGGGCAGGGTGGGGAAGCTAACAGAACACATGAGATGTGAACATGGGTAGGGAGTACTGCAGGGGAGAGAAGGGCATGGGGGGCAAGGGGATGAGGGAGAGCACCGTGGGGAGGACCAACCAAAGCTAAGTGTGCATGATTATGTATAAAGAAACCTATTAGTCTGTGTGCTGATTTAAAAATTAAAGGAAAGTACATTTTTTAAATGTGATTTTAAAAAGGATTAAGAAAAAGTGATTATCTTTAAAAGGCTCCCGGTAGGAGATGGAAAGCTGTTTAATGTGCTTGCTGCATTTCCAGGGGGCCCAACCTGGCTTCCCAGCACCCACTCAGGCAGTTCCCAACCACCTCTAGGTCCAGGAGATCTGAGGCCCTCTACTGGCCTCCAAGGGCCCTGAACACACTCACAAACACAAGAAGTTCCCAACAAGGGAGACAAAAACCTTTATGTAGAAGCATGTCCCATGGTGGCCCGGGAAGACTCAGGTGGACAGCCATCATTGGTTTCTGTACATTGAACCCTGAGCCTGCTGTGTGCCAAACGTGCTCTCTATCTTTTTTTTTTTTTTTTTTTTGGTTCTTTTTTTTCGGAGCTGGGGACCGAACCCAGGGCCTTGCGCTTCCTAGGTAAGCGCTCTACCACTGAGCTAAATCCCCAGCCCCGTGCTCTCTATCTTGAGTCCAGTTTTCATTCTCTTCCTGTAGGTTCTCTAAGCCTGTGCTCCATGCACAAACTGTCCCTCTTCCCACCTGCTGTGAGTCTGAGTATCCTAACTTCAAACTTCCAAGTTTAGAAAATACTGTGATAGTTTTGTCAACGTAACATCATGCAGACTCCCTTGGGAAGTGAGTCTCAGTGACAGGCTGTTTGGATTAGGTTAGCCAGTGGGTTAGCCTTAGGAGGATTTTCTTGACTGCATAAGAAGAGAAGCGAGGCCCTGCCCACTGTGGGTGGCACCATTCCCTTGGCTGGGTCTTGAATTGAACAAGCACTACTAGGCAAGGTTGCATTCATTCTCTCTCTGTTCTTGATTGTGGATCACCTGTCACAAGTTTCTGCCTTGATTTCCCCAAAATGATGAGCTATATTTTGGAACTGGGAGCTACAATAAGCCCTTTCTCCCATAGGTGCATTTCATCAGGGTATTTCTTCACAGCTGCAGGAAGGAAACGAGGCCTGGGGGTTTGCCCTTGTGCTGCTTGCTAAGCTGAGCTCAGGCAGTTCAACAACTCCATGTCCCATTCCCCCCTTGCTAGAGAGGTGGGAAGCCAGTGGGACAAAGAGGAGCTCTGGTGCCAGGCTCTGCAAAAGGCTCACCGCAGCTCCATCTTACCACGCTGGGGACTCCTGGGCCATTTCTGGCCCATCTGAAGGCCAGGACTAATATCCACTAGCTTGGAATAGTAGTAGATGTGAAAGACATTTAACAATTTTAAAGTCGTATTTTTGTTGCTTTTAATTATGCACATGTATGTGGGTATGTGCTCATGTGTGCCAAAAGAAGGCATCAGTTCCCAGGAGCTAGAGTAGCAAGAGGTTGTAAGCTATCTGATGTGGGGTGCTGGGAGTCGAACTTGGGTCCTCTGTGGAGTAATAACTGACTTCAACTTCTGAGCCCCACCTCTCCATTCCTGTTTTGTTTGGTTTTGTTTGTTTGTTTGTTTGTTTGTTTTCTTTTTTTCAGAGCTGGGGACCGAACCCAGGGCCTTGGGCTTGCTAGGCAAGCGCTCTACCACTGAGCTAAATCCCCAACCCCTCCATTCCTGTTTTAAACTTTCTGGTTTCTTGAAAGTCTCATGTTGGCTAGGCACAGCGGTGTACAACCTTAATCCTAGTACTCGGAGGCTATGGCAGGTGGATCTCTGTGCATTTCAAGGCTAGCCGGGTCTATATAGACAGTTACAGGCCAGCCAGAGTTACAAGGTGAGAGCCAATCTCAGAGAGAGAGAGTGTGTGTCAGAGTCTCACGTAGTCTCATACAGCTCAGTCTAGCTTTGAATTCACCAAGGACAACACTGAACTTCTGGTCCTCCCATCTCTAACTCCCAAGCTCTGGCATTATGGGCCTGCTGACATCACATGGGCCTGCCGATATTGGATGAAAAAGTGAAGCTTGAAGCGCTGCCTGTGAGGTGACTCCATAGGTAAGGGCAAGGCACAGCCTCCAAGCCTGATGCCCTGAAGTGAAGCCACACACAGCAGGAGAGAACAGAGAACAGACTCGTCCTTCAACCTGTGCTCTGACTGTCACACACCGCACAGGCTCACCCAGAGACCACAAACAAACAAACAAACAAACAAACAAAAAATGAATGAACGAATGAATGGAAGAACTTTAAAGAAAGGCAGCGCTAAGCTCCCAGGAAGCAGCTTAGGTGGTGCTGCCGGGGCAAGGAAACTTCAGGACGGTCTCTATTTGCTTTCTTTCGAGCACACACCTCCTGGGGCTTTCTAGTTCCAGATAAGGGCTGCTTCACTCAGCTCTGGAAAGCAGGAAGTCCCAAGGACTTCCTGGTCCCTGAGGAACGGGACAAAGCTGCAGCAGGCAGATGGGCTCTCCCTGCCCAAGAAGAGCACCCTAGAGACGGGAGCCCAACCATGTCCTCCCCAAGTCCCTTTGGCAGCCCCTGAGCCAGTGAAAACCTGCACTCTCACTCAGGAGGAGGGGTCTGTGGATGTGAGAGAGAGATAATACCAGAAGTGTCACAGGGGTGACACTTGACACAGTAACAGAGCAGCATGTCTCACACACTCCTTCTCCACCCACAAGCAAGGACCTGGCTCTCCACAGAATGCCGGGGAATGTGCCTCTGTGTGCCAGATGCTACACTGGTGACAAGGACAACCTGTAACTACTGGTTCACCTAGAAGTGCTAAAATGCAGGCTCTGAGAGCCAGGGAAAGAAATCCCAGTACATTTCCCAGCCTGCACAGAGTACCCTGTTCCTTGCCAGGACTCTCCGGCCTTAGCTTCCAACTCAGGAGCTTCCCCGGAGGCCGATGACGGTGGCCAGCGCAGTACAGGCGTTTGGAACGCCTGGAGAACTGACTGTCTTGGTGCTGTGGCAATAGGCACAGGACAAGGTGGCCCACACAGGAAAGACCACACCCTGATTCAGCCCTAGCCACTGTCCTCTCAACAGTAAGTGTTCTGGAGGACACCAAGGAGTATTAGGGACAGAGGCCTCTCTACTCACTGCGAGGTCAGGAGCGGCTTCCTTGAGGCTGCTGCAGACTGGGAAGAGACAGGTTTGTGGGCTGGTTGTGGGCCGCCACAGCAGCGGATAGGAGGCCCAGTCATGGGCCACTCAGCCAGTCACAGGCCACTCAGCACTCAGCTGTCCCAGCCCTCTTTTCTGGAGGCTCCACCACAATCTCCACCCAAATCCTGGGGCTATAGCAGGTGGTACCTCCCCACCCACGATAACCTGCTTGGCAGGGCCTTACGCACCTTTCCCCACTAAAAGCTTCCTGCTTCTCTCTTCCCCGGGAGTCCAGACAGAGGCAGGGCCTTCCTTATCAACCCGGGACTCACAGGCCGGCTTGGGAACCCTTACCACGGCTCACAGTCTGGTCCTTGCAGCCTGCTCGGCCCTGCGGGAGTGGGTGGAGGTTGGAACGGTGCCTGCGGGACACCTCGGACACAGCCTTCCTTCTAAAGTGGCTGGG
Organism: Rattus norvegicus; assembly: GCF_021556685.1. Lineage (NCBI taxonomy): Eukaryota > Metazoa > Chordata > Mammalia > Rodentia > Muridae > Rattus > Rattus norvegicus. The sequence goes on along the minus strand of NC_141553.1, from coordinate 7,117,388 downwards.
AGCAGGCAAAGGGCCTGCATCCTACCCGAGAGACCGCCAGGTGCACAGGGCGCTGGGAAGCACATTCTTCTGCCTTCCAGGGTGTGGTGGTCTGTGAGCCCTGTGCTGGAGTCAGTGACTTTGGTGCTGACCAGCCACCTCAGAGGTAGGACCGGCACAGGACAAGGCAAGACTGGCCCCGGACACAAGTAAGCTTGGCTAGCGATCAGAGTGGCCTGGCCTGGGTCCAGAAGTACTGATTATAGTCACGGGAAGAGGCAATGGGGTTGGTGGTCCCAAACCCTGGTTCGTCTGACTACACAGAAGGTTCCTTAACTGCCATGACTCATGACACGGGAGTGATGGTCGCTTCCCAAAGCGCTGCCAGTGGCTCGCACACACAGGGGAAGTCCTTCCAGGCCTCTGCTGGGACTAAAGGCATGGCTACCACACCCGCCTCCAGTTGGTTTGCCTTTGAGATTTCATTCTATAGTCCTGGCTGGCTGGGAACCCACAGCCTTCTTTCCTCGGCCTCCTAACCTCTGAGACGCAGCTTCTCGCAGGCCCCAGGTTGGCAAGTAGGCTAGGCTGGCTGGTGAGCCCCAAAGACCCACCTCTCTCTGCCTTCCTTCCGGGGCTGCCATTGCAGGTGCACAGCCAGCTTTTTTTTTTTCTTTTTTTCTTTTTTTTCTTTTTTTTCTTTTTTTTTTCTATTTTTCGGAGCTGGGGACCGAACCCAGGGCCTTGCTCTTGCTAGGCAAGCTCTCTACCACTGAGCTAAATCCCCAGCCCCCACAGCCAGCTTTTTAGTGTGGGCTCTGGAAACGGAACTTAGGACGTCACGCTTCACCTCAGAAAATTACATTAAGATGCCTGGAGCGCCATTATCAGCACGGAGACATGGGAAGACTGCAGCCTGAGACCCTCCTTGTCTCAGCATCAGAAAATGAAGGAAGCAGGAAAGTCAAGTTGTTTTCTTTTAAAGTTCATAAAGCGTTGTGAGAGATACAGGATTATCTATGAGTGGAGGGATTTCTGGAAATTTCTGCCCCTAGTTCCCAAATCCTGAAGGCCAGTGACTGCTGGGCCCTTTCCAGTGTGGCTCACTGAAGGTAGTGACTGCTGGGCCCTTTCCAGTGTGGCTCACTGAAGGTAGTGACTGCTGGGCCCTTTCCAGTGTGGCTCACTGAAAACACAGGGCTCCAGGGGCGGACTCCCCGGCTGTATCCAGGGTGCTCCTCAGGTAAAGAGTCACTTCCTGGACCAGCGTGGGTGCTGAGCATGTGTAAACACAGGACCCAGGCACCAACAGCTGTATGAGGAGACCACACAGGAAGCAGAGCCTGCTGAAGAACACTTGCTAGGTGGGAAAGGCCACGGTGAGGCAGGCAGGGCCAGCCAGTCAGTGTACAGTGGAGAATAGTGAACCGCTGAGGCAGCCAGTTCTCAGAGAAGGCGCAGGACATGGGCCGGGGTCCCAATTATGACAATCAAACCTAATTCTGAGGTTGGCCTGGGGAGGGGGACAGATGGCTCAGTGGTTAAGAGCACTTAGTCCTCTGGCAGAAGCTCCAGGTTTGATCCCCCAGCACTTGCATGGTGTCTAACTACAGTTCCAAGAGGAACTGACGCCCCCTTCTGGCCGCCATGGGGCACTGCATACACACGATGCTGACGCTGATACACATGCAGGCAGAACACCGTGAGTGTAAGATAAGTCTTAATGTAAAGAGGCAGAAGAAAGAGGTCTGCAGTGTCGGTGGAGAAGCTGAGGGCCTGACATCTTACCTCACTAGTGGGTTCTCCCTACCCTGAGGCGCCCACAGAGGCAGCTCTTTCGGCCTAGGACAGCTCAGCCCTCCCTGACCTGACTTATGCCTCCTCATCCTTCAAGCATTGGCTTAACCATCACTTCCTTAGATAAGCCTCCGGCTTCCCAGCTCTCCCCACGCAGGCTTGCTAATGCAGCTGATATGCGTTTGGCTGCTTGGGGCGTGACCACAGGCGCAGCTGCCTTCACCGTAGGTGTCTGCTGCCAAGACAGCAACCCCTTCCAGAACCCTGGAGAGTTCCTGAGTGCCCAGTCCCCACCCCCGCCCGTGCCATCCCAGTCCCCCGGTAGAGGTGACAGCTCCCCTGACCAGTCACCGCCGGCTTTGCCTGATGCTGGATGTGCGAGGCCCTTGGAGGACAAGTGCTGGGCGCCCTTGTTTCCCACTAGCCCAAGTGCTGAGCACACAGCCGGCATGTGCATGGTGGCAGAGGGGACTGAGAGCCAAAGCAGGGGCTCTGCCTGTGTGTGTCCTTCCTGCCCTTTCTTATGTGGCTCCCTTGAAACACTGAGCTACCTCAGGCCGGGGTACAGACGGCTCCATTGGTCAAGCACTTGTGCGAAACCATGGGGACCTGAGTTCAATGCCCAGAGCCCACATGAAAGAACTGGGAGTGTGGTAGCCGCACTGTAAGCTCAACACTGAGGGGGGGGGGCAGCCAGCATAGCCCCTCAGCAAGCTCCAAGTCCCAGCAGGAGAGTCTGCCCCACTGTGTCCGGCTCTTGAGGAATGGCTCCTCTGACAGCCTCCTCCCCAACAAAGGGAGCTGGCTCATGTATGTCCATAAGGGAAGTGCTTGTCTCTGTGGAGCCCTAGGGGGCTGCTGCTTGCCTCAGGAGCTGCTGCCTGTTCTGAGTCTCTACAAGGCCATTTTCATGGTCTGGAAACTTCCTCACTGGTTCAAAGAATCGTGGGCTACAATGTTCCTTTCTGGCTTGTCTACACTGAGCTTCGGAAGGCCCAGCTGACTCACGTCTATGGCTTAAAACGTGTGTATGTGCATCTGTGTGTGTGTGTGTGTGTGTGTGTGTGTGTGTGTGTGTGTGTGTGTGCATGTGATTTTATTTTTATGTGTATGAGTGTTGCCTGAATGCCTCTTGTAGCATGTGTGTGCAATGCCACACAGGCCAGATGAGGGACTGAAGTTACAGAGCTGTGAGCTGCTGGCGCTCGTTACTGCTGAGCCCTCTTTCCAGCACCAAGTTCAAGGCCTTGGAGTGTCCAGTGGCACAAATGTTTGCCTGAGGATCTTTGGTTAAAACACACATGCACGCACGCGCACCACATGGGCATCAAAATGGTTTCAAAGAGAACGCAGTGGCTGATAGGGAGAGAGTCCAACCGTGCACAGGCTCCAGTGAGATATGCTAGGTGTGAGATCCATTTAAGCTTCTCGGCCTCGGGAACTGTGAGCGTGTGTGAGTGCATGTACGCAGGGAGGAGCCAGTCACATGCGCCTTTGTTCTGGGGGTGGGGCTGCAAGCCCAAAGATAGCTGTGTCTTTGGCCATACTCTCTGATCTGTGCACAGGCTATTTCTGTATCAATAAACACGTCAACCTTAAGACAACAAGAGGGCTGAACCTGGACCATCGAGAGTTCTCCCCACCTGTCCTGAGGTCCTCTGAGGACACACGAGGGATGCCTGGAAACCAGAAGAGTCGGCCACCTGGCTCCGATCAAGCCGCCCTGGAGACAGCCAGGGCATGTGCACGGGCAAGCTTGTGATCTCAGCACTTGGCAGTGGGAGAGACAGTGAGAGTTCAAACCCAGCCTTGGCACTGTGAGCCTGAGGTCAGAGAGAGGACATGAGAAAGGACTAACAATGTTTTTGTGTAATTATTATTACTTTTTTATTTTTTAAAATTATTTTATTAATTTTTATTTATATGAGCACACTGTAGCTGTCTTCAGACACACCAGAAGAGGGCATCGGATCTCATTACAGACGGTTGTGAGCCACCGTGTGGTTGCTGGGAATTGAACTCAGGACCTCTGAGCAGTCAGTGCTCTTAACCACTGAGCCACTTCTCCAGCCCCTATTATTACTTTTTAATTTTTATTTATTTATTTATTTATTTTTTCCGGAGCTGGGGACCAAACCCAGGGCCTTGCGCTTGCTAGGCAAGCGCTCTACCACTGAGCTAAATCCCCAACCTTAATTTTTATTTATTTATGTAGTGTTTTGAAACAGTGTTTCTCTCTCCTCCTGTCTCTGTAACCTTAATTGGTTATTTTAGAACCCCCCCCCCTGTAGACCAGGCATCTCCAACAAGGGCTGGGATGAAAGGCTTGCACTACCTTGTCTGGCTTAATTTTTTTTTTTTTTTAAATGTACAGAGTCAAGGATGGCCTATGAGCTCACCCAGCACGCTCCTGGACTTTGTGAATACCAACAACTGACACACCCCATACTCTATGTCACAGCCAAAAGCTGTGTGTTGGGAGCAGTGAGCCACGAGGAGTGTGGTCAGTGCTCGCTTTACCCTGGTCCAGTGCTGCCCACACTCCTGCTTTCCCCACCTTATGGATATGTAAACCCTGGGAGCTTCGGAGAGCACCGTGTGAGGTCAGAAAGGCTGCAGTGCCCTTCTTCGAGGCCACAGCTGTCCTAGGGCAGCTTGGTCAGAAGCCCCATCATGGTCAGTCGGATAACAAAAGGGTTTGTGTCTGCATCCACTCTTGGCCATCTTGTCCTTGATCTTAGACTTCAGAGCAACTGCCTCATCTGCCTAAGTCCAGTAAGGGCCCTAAGCCACACCTCCTGCCCTGCCCCAGCCTGTAGCCAGGGACTGCTAGCTTGGTCCTAGTCCCTTACTTCCCTGCTCCCCGGCAGGACAGTCCCACACCACTCCTTGGGGGTCAGCCCAGGGTGGACTCAGCCCTGGTCTCTGCCTCTCTCTCTGCTCTCCCAGGGATCTAGGCTGGGCTCTGACTTGGCCATGCACTGCACGCAAGCCTCCTCATTCTTCCTGAAGCCAGGCTATACACTGAACAGCAGGTAAGTCAGGCTCCAGTTAAGCTTCTGAGCCCTGAAGTGGAACAATCTTCCTCCCACCCAGCAGGCTGGCATGAGGCTGTCTCCGGAGGCTTCTGAAGCATTACTAACCACACAAATACAGACCATCACAATGCTGCCCTCTCCTGCCTGTAAGTAGCCTACTGACCCTTTCCTCCTCCTCCTCCTCCTCCTCCTCCCCCTCCTCCTCCTCCTCCTCCTCCCCCTCCTCCTCCCCCTCCTCCTCCTCCTCCCCCTCCTCCTCTTCCTCCTCCTCCTCCTCCCCCTCCTCCTCCTCCCCCTCTTCCTCCTCTTCCTCCTCCTCCAAGATGGGGACCCTCCTTCACTCCTGCTATCCACCTGTGCCTGTCCACCTTCCTACCCTGGACAAAACCTGTCTCCTGCCAACTGTTTAAATCCCACACTGAGGCCTATCTGAGCTCTGAGCATCCAAAGCAGGTACCTCATGCCACACAGGTGGCCCTGACTCCAGCACAGTGTCTGCCACACTTTCCTCTCCCTAAAGGGACACTAGCCTGCGCACACAGGCTGGGCAACGTCCAGCTCCCTGTCTGTCCATCTTCACTTGGAGCTGCCTCCAGACATTCCTCCAACTGATCCAGCCACTCCACATGTCTGCCATGCCCCTGCCCACAAAATCTCATTTCTTATCATGGCATCCCACACAGGCCTCTGCATGTGGGTGCAACCACTGCCGACCGATGTTAAGGACACGCTTCCCAGATCCCTGAAATAGCCCTGCAAGGGAGGAATGGCAGATAAAGCACAGCAGGTGGGGACGCTGAGGGCAGTGCTCAAAGTCACTGGCAAGCCCCTGAGGACTCCAACGAACTGCTTTCCCACAATAGTTTCCCAGAAGCACTCCAAATCTTGTGGCAAGTGAGGCCAGGAACTGAAATCTTTACATGACTAAGAAAAAGAAGGGGCTGGAGAGATGGTTCAGCAGTTAGCAGCACCGACTGCTCTTCCAGAGGTCGAACTCAGGACCACATGGTAGCTCGCAACTGTCTGTGATTCCAGTTCCAGGGGATCTGACAACCTCACATAGACATACATACAAACAGGCAAAACACCATTGTATGCAAAATACATAAATTATAAAAGAGGAGGAGGAAGAGGAAAATGCCTGTGGGTACTGCTCAGAGGACAGGTGAGACAGGTGTGAGGGAGGCCCTGATTCACCCTTTGCAACAGCACCTGACCTCCCCAGTACCTGCCTGCGTTCCCAGAGAACAGCACTGGACAGACCTGGGACAGGGAGAAGAATTAACACCAGGCACTGGCTAGGAATGCGGCTCAGTGCTTGCCTCATATGCACAAAGCCTAGAGCTCCATCCCCAGCACTAGGGAGGTCAGGGCAGGAGAGTTACAAGTTCAAGGCCATCCCTGGCTACACAAAAAATTCTTTTTTTTTTTTTTTTTGGTTCATTTTTTCGGAGCTGGGGACCGAACCCAGGGCCTTGCGCTTCCTAGGCAAGCGCTCTACCACTGAGCTAAATCCCCAACCCTACACAAAAAATTCAAGGCCACTCTGGGATGTACCCCTTTGCTTCAGCAGCTTCTTGGGAGCTAAGAGCAGTTGACTGGCTAAGGCAGGAAGATTCTGAGGTCAAGGCCAGTTAGGGCTACCTAAGAAGACTATCTTAAAACAATAGACAAAGAGGGAGGGAGGGAGGGAGGGAAGGAGGGAGAGAGAAGGGAGGGGGGTATGTCCTCTGGATCCAGGAAGGAACATCAATGTTTATTTTCACAGTTGTGTTTGTGTTTGTCCCATGCAGTAATGCCTCTCTGGTCAGTCTGAACAAAATGCTCACACTAATTACCAAGCCTGGAAAAGGATCTCATGGTTCTGTGGATCCCCTTCCTGTCACCCTGTCCCTGGAGCCTGGCCTCTTGGAGGTGGCCCAGCATGCCCAAGATTAAGATAATTTCCAGCCCCTGGCCTCTGAGCATCTAAAGCTGGAGCAGCTCTTCAAGCACAGGGCTCATTCCCAGAGGCTCCCACTAAGCCAGCTGCTTCGTCAGGTTCCAGGTGGTGCTGCTGACATCAGAACTGGAGGGAGAAAAGCCACCCAGCAGCAAGGGCAAGGATGACAAAAGGGATGAGCACGGGAGCTGGGAGCATGGGAGCATGGGAGCATGGGAGCATGGGAGCACTGACAGTGGGCAATGGTGAGCCAGGAGGCTGCTCTGGGGTCTCCAGGCTCCTTTCTCATCTGTGCTTGCTTCCTGGCTTGTCCCCGCCTCTCCTCTGGAATGGGGATGCTTCCTAGCAGACAAGAGGCACTAAATGAATGCCGCACGAACGGCAGCTGACTGTTTATGGTTCCCCAATATAACATCCACTCTCTTCTGCTTGCCCAGGGGTGGACCATCAGTTCTACTCCAGGTAGCATGTGCACCAGTAAAGTACTTCCCACCACACAGGAGGGATATGCCGGAAAGCTCCATGTGTGTGTGTGTGAGTGTGTGTGTGAGTGTGTGTGTGTGTGTGTGTGTGTGTGTGTATGTGTGTGTCTGTATCTGTCGTCTGTCTGTCTTTCTGTCTGTCTGCCTGCCTGCCTGCTTTGGATATTTCCTCCTGTCTACTCCTGCCTTGTGGTTGGACCACAAAGCAGTAAGCCCAGACCTAAACCATCCAACAGGCTTTTTTTGTTTTTTGTTTTTTTAACAAGTAATAAAGGTCTGTTGGGGGCTGGAGAGATGGCTCAGCGGTTAAGAGCACTGACTGCTCTTCCACAGGTCCTGAGTTCAATTCCCAGCAACCACATGGTGGCTCACAACCATCTGTAATGAGATCTGATGCCCTCTTCTGGTGTGTCTGAAGAAAGCTACCGTGTACTTATATGTAATAAATAAATAGATCTTTGGAAAAAAAAAAATAAAGGTCTGTTGGTTGAGGCCACCGCCATTTCTAGTGAAGTTACTAATTCCCACTAGATTTACAAATCAGTTAGGCCTGGAGTGGAGGCACACACCTTATGCTAGCATTCTGGAGGTAGAGGCAAGTGTATTCTGTATATTAGGGGCTAGCCTGGTCTACACAGCAAGTGCCAGGGCAGCCAGGACTACATAGAGAAATCCTGTCTCAAATAAAAATCCCAATAAACCCCAAATTAACTGAACCCAGTTTTCTCAACCCCTCGCTGATCTACAGTTTGAGAGGCCATGCTGTACTTGCCTGTGTGTGTGTGTGTGTGTGTGTGTGTGTGTTTGTGTGTGCTCGAACATGCACTCGTGAGATCTGCTATTGATTCCTCCTTCCTGGGAACTGAGGGGGAAAGAAAGGAGGAAGGAGATGGGAGGGAGGCAGGAGGAGGGAGAAGAAAAAACAAAAAAAAGAGCAAAGGGCAGGAGTGCAGCAGACACCATGGAGCCCAAGTCAGGGGGAGATGGGAAAGGAAACTCGGGCCACCACAGACAGCAGTGTCAGCAGCGGATGCTTCTCTGTGCGTGCGTCCTGGTCTTTGCCTGGATATCTACAGATAAGTAGTCCCAGCTCTGAGACACTAAGTCATGGTGTGCATGCACGCGTGTGTGCACATGTGTGTGTGCGTGTGTGTCTGTGTGTGCATGTGTGACATTTTCTTCAGGTTTCCTTAAGAGATGAGACACCATGGCAACCATTTTGGACCATGGGAAACACAGGCACACGCTAAAATAGTACAGCAGGACTTCCATGACTTGCAGGTGCGCAGGCTGCCTGCTGTGCCACCCGAGGACCCACCTAGACCTGCAGATGCCACAGATGCAGGTCGCTTCGCTCCTTTCTCTCTTCAGCAGAGGATTCTGAGCCGCTGCCTCTCACCCTCCCTGCGGTCCTGACACAGCAGTGAGTGTGTCCTGCTCTCCTACAAAGAGGGAAATGGGACTTGGAGGGCTGAGGGACCAATGGTGAGGTCTGGTTTCTGTGGACTCAAGAGTTCTGTCCTTGGAGACACCAGCTCTGTTTGTGGAGGAGAGGGACTGTGCCATGAGCACTTCAGTATCGGAAGCAATGGTATTTAGCACTGCACACACAGGTGCCTGAATCAGGACGGAAGACTGAGAGCTGTCGGGGGTGAGAAATGGGTCCCCACTCGGGATAAGGCATCTGCCCATGCTGTCTTCGTGTTCCAGCCTGGGAGAGGGCACTCCACCGTCACAGACCATCACTCCCACGAAGCTGCTCTCGGACGGGCACTCTCTGCGGTCTTTCAATGATTGATCCCTTTCTCTCCTGACAACAGTCCAGTTCCGCTGAGGAGGAACTGAGCGTGGCCCTTTGTTTGTCTGATTAAGACTGAATCTGGAACTGGGTGAAAAGGGAGGAAAGGCACCAGGCTTTGCAGGCGGAACAACAAGGATTAAAGAGGGTAGCACACCACGTCAGAGCATGCGAGCCCCCAGCCCTCTGCACGCAGGTGGTTCAGTTTGCTGAGGTGCAAAAGAGCCAGGTTTGCCTGGAAAGGCAGGCAGGCTGGAGCACATAGGGTGTGGCCTCAGACTGTAAGCAGCAACAGGACTGAATGACCAGAAGGCACCCCTCCCACTCAGACACACATCCCAACTAGAGAGCATCCCTGTCAGAATGAGTGAATGGAGCTGCCTATGAGGACCCGGACCCCAGCTCCGCACCACAGTGCCTGAAGCTTGCTCTGTGTGGCTCAAGCGCAGGATGAAGACAGGAGCCTCAGGGCTACCTAGCACAGGGGAGCTGGCCACTAGGAGTGCAGGGATGGGTAAGGTGTGGTGACACACCTTTTTATCCTAGCATAGAGAATTTCCACAAGTTTGGAGCCAACCTGGTCTACATAGTAAGTTCTGGGACAGCCAGGATAGAGAGACCCTGTCTCAAAACAAGCAGACCAAAACTAAATAAAACCTTTAGAAATACAAATGTGTTTTAACTTATTATGCACACGAGCGTGTGCCTCTGGCAGCCAGCAGGGGGCGTCAGATCCCTTGGGGCTGGAGTTCAGGTGGTTATGAGCTGCCTGATGTGGGTGGGTGCTGGGAACTGCACTGGGTCCTGAGCGGGAGCAGCAACTGTCCTGCCTGCGAGAATGGCTTCTCTGTCTGTCCTGTGTCACACGTCCTCAGCCAGTGCTGCTTCACCAGTGGCCCAAAGCAACAGACCACACTGTCTGTGGCTGGACCCTCCAACCCTTTCTCCTTGTACACTGATTACCTCAGGCACTCCGTCTCGGTGACAGGAAGGTGACTAACACAACCCCACCAGGAGCAAAAAACCGCTCTTGACGGACGCTTTCCCAACCCAGCTCCCAGGCTCCTCCCTGAAGATGAGCTCAGATCGGGGGCTGGGAGCAAACCATTAATGTGTCAGCAAGAGGTGCACATGCACCAGGCACACAGACCGGCACGGTAAGGCTGGACTCTGACTGGAGAAGGAACTTCAGATGATGCAAGAGCTGACGCAGCACAGACAGAATCACAGAGGCACAGGGACACGGCCAAGGCCCGGGACAGTAATTAATGGTCAGGGCTGTAGCGCAAGCTCCTTAGTATGCTGAGGGCCAGGCTCCATTCCCACTACAGAAAGGTCCAATCGAAGCAGTGCACTAAACGCCCCGGACACTGCCGGGAAACGCAGAGGCCGACTTGTGAATGGTTACTAGCCAGTGTCTACCGCACAGACAAGCGTCCTTCGTAAAGAGGCTGCCGGGCACCGAACCATTTTCATTCTCTCTAATCTCTGACACCAGGTCTCACGTAGTAGCCCAGGCTGCCCTCAAGTCTACTATGCGGCTGAGAATAACACTGAACTGACTCTCCTTCTACCTCCCAAGTGCTCTGACGGACCGGCAGTGTCTAGTCAGCTTTAACTGTCAACCTGACACAGCCTACAGTTATCTGAGAGGAAAACCTTGACTGAGGAGTTGCCTAGATTAAATGGGCGGGAGGGGAGCGGGGTATACCTGTGTGAGACTGTCTTGATGTGTGAGGGCCCCAGCCCACTGTGGGCAGCACCATCCCTAGGAACATAGGCTGAGCTGTGTAAGAAAACTAGCTGAAGATGAGCCATAGAGCAGCAAGCTGTGATCCTCTATGGTTCCTGCCTTGACTTCCTGCCCTGACTCCCCTCAGATAGGAGATGTATAACCTGGGAGTGTGAGCCAAACAGGCCTTTCCTCTCCTAAACTGCTTTGGACAGGGCAACAGAAGAGAAACTAGGGCACCATGACCAGCTCGGAGTTTCTCAAAGTAAAAAGATCACAGTAGAGAGAAGAGTCCATATAATTTATTTATAAAACAACAACAAAAATCCAGAATGGAGGGGTTGGGGATTTAGCTCAGTGGTAGAGCACTTGCCTAGCAAGCGCAAGGCCCTGGGATTGGTCCCCAGCTCCAAAAAAAGAAAAAAGAAAAAAAATCCAGAATGAAGATATACCCCAGAATCTAGCCGTAGGACTAGCCAGGACCACAGCAGGCAGCCATATTCGCACCACCTTTCCCTAAGCCCCGCCCCTGTGCCCTAAGCCCCGCCCCCGCCAGAGGCAAGATGGGGAGAGGGTTCTGGGCGCAGCAGGAGCCGCAGGGCTTTGTACCCGTGAAGCACAGGGAATCACTCAGATGCAGCAGGGGTCAGGCAATGCATAGCTAACAGGCCACTTCCACTGGCAGAATCAAGCTCCAGTGTACATAACCAGTCACCTGGACCTCAGCGCAGTACACCGGTGACAGGAGAGGCTGGGACAAGCCCTGTAGGAGGGCTTACCAAGGGCTACAGAGTCTACAGGACAGAAAGGACCTATGGGATCTGTGGTAGGGACATGATGTCAAGGAAAAGGTAACAGAGGAAGGAAATGTACCTTTCCTCTGGACATAGTCCCTGGGCACCATGTGTCCTGTTCCGCAGCTGTGTGCCCAGTGCCTGGGGGAGCCATGCACTCTCCACGGCTGATTATTCTGAAGGCCTCATCCGTGGCTTTTCACACAGTCGGGAATCAATGAATGCTCTGTGGCTGTGGCTTTCCCTTTGCTCTCCCAACCGCCCTGGGAGCTCCTTCCAGGGTTGAGTGGTGAACCCTGCAAAGGTCATATCGAATGAAATGCAATCACCAAGGCAACAGTATCAGGAAGTATGACCAGGTCAGGAGACCTTCCCAATGGGCCAGTGCTCTTCCAAGAGAGGGAAAAGGGCCAGACCTAGCAGTGCATGCTAGAACTCAGAGTGCTGAGGCAGGAGGATGGTAAGTTACAGACCAGCCTAGCAACACAGTGAGAATCAAAAACCAAGGCTGGGCATAGTGGAGGGTCCTGTGAGTTTGAGGCCAGCCTGGACTACACAGCAATCCCAGGCCAATGACTGTGGCACTGAGAGACCCTGTCCTTAAAAAAAAAAAAAGATGAAAAATAGGGGAAAAAAAGAAAGAAGATGGAATGGAGTCTACAGATGGATCAAAGCTGCCTGTGATCTTAGAAAAACAGGAGCAGGAAACACGTGCAGCCCGGAGGGCCGCGCATGGGCAGGCAGATGGGCGGTGAGAAGTCTGGTATAGAAGAGGGAGAGGGGAGCCTTGGGGAGCAGTGGTGAACAGAGAGATCTGAGAGGGCAAGGGAGGGTCAGTCAGTCTCAGGGCAGGAAAGGGGGACCAGGGACAGCAGCCGGGAAGGGGAACCCCAGGCCAGAACAGCAGGGCCCTGACCTCCCAGGAGACCGGGTACAGATGGGTGGGGTAAGGCAGCTGCTCAGGTAATAGTAAAAGCATACAGGGCCCTTTCGGGGGCCCCAAACACAGCGGGGACTCAGAGACGCCAGGAAAGGCCAGGGTGGCCGCGCATGTCCATGCTGCAAGTCTTCAATCCCACTCAAGGGAGGCAGAGGGAGGTGGATCTCTGTGAGTTCAAGGCCAGCCTGGTCTACATGATGAATTCCAAGACAGCCAGGGCTACACAAGAAACTCAAAACAACAACGAAGGATGGCAGGAAGGAAGGAAGGAAGGAAGGAAGGAAGGAAGGAAGGAAGGAAGGAGAGCTAGGAGCATCCCCGATGCTGGGATGGGAGTGGGGGCATGGGGAGGAAGATTTTCAGAGGGCTGGACGCAGTGCAGGAAGTTTAAGGCAAAGTACACAGGGATTGAGGCAGAAAACACAGGAGCCGAATAAAAGTGACAGGGCCACCAGACGCTGCCCAGGAAGGAGGTGGTGGGACCTTAGCAGAGCCTCCCCAAGCGCAGTCCTAGACTCATCGGTCCCCCAGTGCACGCACTATACATATGTGAAAGACCCCCATGTTGTCGCACACTTGGAGAGGCAGCTGTGACCCAAGCTCTCTGGGCCAGCAGGCTTTCCCAGACAGGAAGTGTGTGGAGAGTAGCAGGGCTCCCCGCTGGGGTGACTCAGGCAGCACGCACAGCTGTGGGAGGGGACAGGCAGCTGTGCAGACTACATCAGACTTCCTGGAAGTGTTCCTCACTGACATTTCTGATGGCATACGGCTTCGGAGTCACCTCTCCTGATGACTTCAGAAGGCTTCGATGGCCACACCCGGAGCCCACACTCTCACGCACAGGTTACCCACCACTCCCTCACCAGAGCATGCCCGTTCCTGACACACTGCGGAGTACAGAGAGGGCTTCCTAAAGGCAACAGGAAGTGATGTAATCCCAGGAGACCTGCCAGGCCTTCCATGCTCTGTGGGGGAAAACACAAGCATAAATTTCTAAATGAACCAGTTGTGATGGCCGGCTAGAAAGTGTCATGCTCCAGGAGACCACAGACTTCCGTATAAATGCATCCACACTTGAAGGGCTGGCAAGCGAGACGCTCTAACACCGCAGCGGGAAAAGTTAGTGTAACGCGCTAGAATTTGGTAAAAATTACGAAACTGAGGTCCAGCCAGACGGTTCCTCAGGTAAAGAGGCTGCGAGGCCAATGAGAGGTCTCCGTCCCCAAAAGGGGCTGATTCCTTTAAGCTGCCCTCCGACCTCCACACACATGCAGTAAATAACATATAATAACCCATGTCAGCCAGGCATAGCGGCTGACACCTTTAGTGCCAGCGCTCAGCAGGCACAGGCAGGTGGGTGCCCAGGAGGTCAAGACCGATCTGGTCCACACAATGCGTTTCAGGACAGCCAGGACGGCACAGTGAGACTCCATCCCCAAACCAAACCAAACCACATTAACACCAGAACCATCGACCAACCCTCTGTGTGTGTGTCTGTCTGCCTGTCTGCCTGCCTGCCTGCCTGCCTGCCTGTCTGTCTGTCTACCTGCCTGCCTGCCTGCCTGCCTGTCTGTCCTGGCAGGCTAACACACACCTGTCATCCCAGTACTCAGGAGGTAGGGGCACAAGTATCAGAAAGTCACTGTCAGCCACACAGCAAGTTTGAGGCCAGCCTGAGACACATAAATCTAAAGCACACACCTGCCAAAAGCAGGCCAGGGAGGGGGCTTCATGGTGAGAGCTGGGCCAGCGGGGGTTGGGGGAGGGTTTGATGGTGAGAGCTGGGCCAGCCAGAGAGGGTGGGGGTGTTGGTGCCACTCTAGGGGACACTTTTCCAGGGCTTCTGAGCAGGAGCACCAGACCCTCAGCAGCCCCTTCATCCACAGAGGGCTTGTGATCCCCGGGTGGTACCACATAGCCCTGAATCCTACTGAGCTCGGCCACATGGGACCCTGGGCAGCCTCTCGGTTGCTACTTCAGCTCAAGGACATGCGCAGCACAGTTGTGTGAAAGACCACGTGAGCGTGCTCAGAGGGGGCTGCTGAGACCATGGAAGCTTGTCCAACATCCCCAGTGAGCTCTCTGGTGGCTTTCAATGAGTCTGTGGCAGGATTTCCCAGGAAGAAAGTGTAGAAACACCACCATATATAAAACCCATAACACTGTTTAATGTATAAAGCAGCCACAGAGAGCCCTCTTGGGCTGCAGATACGGAGTCTGAACAGTGTGCAGTTGAGTGCCGCTCCCCACAGAGAACGGCAGGCACACTCAGGACGTGCTGCGGGTTCTCACGGATCTTATATCGTAAAGGGAAATGATGAGATTGTGACATTTGCAGACAAATGGATAAATGGGAATCATTAGGTTAAGTAAAATAAACCAATCA